>NC_056073.1:29497412-30150984 GCF_016772045.2 Ovis aries
TCTATCACATTCTCTGTGTGTCAGTACTTTCTATTTCCCAGTATTTTCTATTTCCTTTCTATGCATTATTTCTAAGAGCTTTATGAATATTAACTTAATGCAGATAGCAACAACCTTAGCTAGGTACTTTTATTACCTGCATTCTTGTAATGGTGAAACTGAGGCACAGTGTTAAAGCAACTTGCCCAAGGTCACCCAGCTTAGGCAGAATGACTCCAGAGTCCACGTTCTTTAGCATTACTCTGTAAAGTGAAGTCGCTCAGTCGTGTCTGACTCTTTGTGACCCCATGGACTGTAGCCTACCAGGCTCCACCCTCCCTGGGATTCTCCAGGCAAGAGTACTGCAGTGGGTTGCCATTTCCTTCTCCAAGGGATCTTCCCAACCAGGGATTGAGCCCAGGTCCCCCGCATTCCAGGCAGACGCTTTAACCTCTGAGCCACCTGTGCTCCCTCATTATTTATATTTGTGATTTTGTGAAAACTCTTTGGGAACTGGTGCTAAGTTCTCAGAGAACACTAATATGTTTTCTTATCCTAAAAAAAAGGATAATAATTTCTAGCTTGCGGGGCTTTGCAAACCAGCAAATAAGATCCCAGTGTGTGAAATCACCTAACACAGGGCCTAGTGATGGTATGTCCTCATTAAATGCAGGTTTCCTTCCAGACATTTGTAATTAATGGGTTTTCAAGCCACTGTCACAATCATTAGCTCATGTGCAGCTTAGAATTTTCCACAACAACTATAAGAAATGAAAAGCCTGAAGCTGAAACTTGAAGTGATTCTTCTCTTATTACAGGGCTAAGAGGCACTAATGCCTACTCAAGAATCGTGGTCTCTGGGTCACCAATTAGAAGCCTTTGGTCTGGTTATGTACATGCTGAAAGGAACACACAAGAATACAAGATAATAAAGAGGGAATTTAGTCTTATACAATATTCAGGAAGATGTAAATAAATATGAACCCAGGGGTCTCTAACTTGTGGTCCACAGATTCCCTCCTAAGTATTCCATGAATATGAATAGGAAAAATTATTTTTACTAGACTCTAAGCAAAATTCATTATTTCCTTCAATCATGAGTGGAAGCAACAAACCAAGGTGTTACGGACAGTACAAAAGACTGTCACCAATTGCAACTGGAGGTGTTTTCACATCACATTACAACCAGGTAAATGATATCAAAGATATTCACCACCACTTTGAAATTATACTAGAGTTATTAGGCCTGTCCTTCGATCTCACTATTTAGTGCATTAATTTTTAAAAGCGCATATATAACTTTACCATACATTTACTTCTTTGCTAACTGTATTTCAATATAATTGAGTTGCTTTTAATTCTTTACATTCTACTTCAGGTATTTAATAAATACTATTATGTGAAGGAGTCCAGAGACTTCACTTTACTGTCAAAGAGATTTATAGTACCAAAAGAGACGGAGAGTTTCTGGATCATAAAGAAAAGCCTCTCACTCTTATCTTGAGATTTCAGGAAGAAGCAGACCACAGCTTGCAGACACTAAACCTGTTCTACCTGCTGCACTGGCCCATCCGGCTGCCTCTCCAGATACTCCAAGAGCGCCACCACCTCCTCCCCGCTCTCCGGATGCTGCTCCCGCACCCAGCTCTGCAGGTCCGTCGGCAGGATGGTCAGGAACTGCTCCAGCACCAACAGCTCCAGCATCTGCTCCTTGCTGTGCGTCTCAGGCCGCAGCCACAGTCGGCAGAGCTCCCGAAGTCGGCTCAGCGCCTCGCGGGGCCCCTCAGCCTCTGGGTAGCGGAAGCCTCGGAAGTGTTGGCGGGAGTGTTCGGGGCTTGGAGCCGGGCTGCCTGGGGCGCGCCCGTCTGCAGCCAAGACAGAGGCATCCTCTTTTTCCACCTTCACGGTCAGGATCCCCGTCCGGTCCTCTGCAGACTGGGCGTCCAAAACTGCGCTTTCCTTCGATTCCCTAGCCATTGTGGACCAAGGCAGTACTTAAGCCTCACTCTACCTGAGAGCTATATGTCTTCGGAAAATTCTTGAAAGGTGGGAAATCACTATAGGACAGTAAAACTGCAGCGGTCCACTTCCGCGTGTCCAGGGGCGAGGACACACCTGGGGAGCAGCTTCACAGGTTGCCCCCTGCAGTCCGCGCCTCTGCAGCGTCCTCCTCTGCACCCCACCCTGAATCTCACAATAAGTATCTCCAAAGATGTCTTGGTGCAATGAGCAGTCTCCAGATGCTGGGGAAAAATTGAGACTGTGGGGCACAGGAAGCCCAAGTGGGACTCAATACCACTTCCCGGGCCCTCTAGGAAGAGCCTCTCGGTGGTTGTCCCCGAGTTAACCCATTAGCAACCATGCCCTTACCTCCAAGTGAAGCAGTTAGGGGAGGAGAAAGAAAGGATGACAGGCCCTGAATCATAAGAAATAAGACTAGATCTTTCGATGTTGTAAGGATGCTGTTGTGGCCTATACCATGCTCTGATGTAAGCTTGACTAAAGAGCTGGCATAAAACTGTCACTAAAGTTCAGTAAAAAGCAGGGTTTTCTCAGAGCTCCAGGCAGGAGGACACTGCCTGGAAACCTGCCAGCAAAGCCATTGAGATTGCTCCTGCAAAAGTAACTAAAGTTTCCATTCCTCCTCCCCCTCTGCACATAACAGTTATCCCTTTGTATTTTCCATGGCTTCTCAGGCAAGCAGGCTTTCAGGCTTCCCACTTCCAGAAGCTCTCTAGTCCTGTTATCTCCTTTCTTTGCTCTTGTTTCTTCATAGCCCTCATTTACCATCTGGCATAATAGTTAGATCTGTAGATTCTCAAGCCAAGTTATCTGAGTAATCCTGGCTTTACCACATACTAACTGGGTGACTTTGGTAAATTATTTCAGCTTTCTGTGCCTGACTTTCCCAATCTATAAATGGGGATAGTAACAGTAGATAGTGATGGAAGAAATTTTCACCTATTGAAGCATGGGGAAGTTAGTCTGACTTACAAGATGTACATCTGCTTTAACCATTAAAAAAAAATGCATTCACCTTATTGTTCACAATGTCCGCTTTGAAGATAGGGATAAATGCCCCCCACCTCCTATGAGGCCAATGTTATTTGTTCTGACAAGATATGAAACTGTGGTTCAGGCAGAGTTGGAACTGGGCAGGGGTGGGTGGAATGCATTGTGGATATGGTTTCAGACATGTTTCTGCATCACTGAGAACTTGAATTTTCTGAACTGTATCAAACTCAAGGATACTACCAACCATTCTCAAAACAATATCTGCTAATAGCTGCCAGCTGCAACCTTATGGTGTCAAGGTCTCTCCTTGCAACTATGCAACCATGAGCCAGATTCCTCATGTCAGAAAAGCAGTTACAAACATGAAAAAGAGAAAGGCCAAAATGATCCTGTGGTGTTGGATTGGAATCTAAGGTATCAACATGAACTCAAGTCCCAAAATCTACAGTTACTTATAGAAATAAATATAAATGTACACAAGTCAGTGTATAAGTGTATATATATAGTATTTGATAAATGGCACTGCAATGTTTTGAGATAAATGGAAAAAATAAAACAAATTCTAATTGTTTAAAGAAAGAAAAGTCAAATAGCAAAACTTTCACACTTTTAGAAAAAAATTAGAAGCATTTCTTTATGCTCTTGAGTATAAAATACACAGACTGCACAAAATGTGAAGGAAAAATGTAGTACATTTGACATCATTAAAACTTAAAACCACATCAAAAGATACCAGAAACAAGTGGAAACTACAAACAGAAGACTGATGGAAGATATTTGTGAGCCATATGACCAACAAGGATCAATACCCAGATCATACAAAGAGCATCAACAAATAAACAAGAAAAAAGCCAACAGTCAAACAGAATAATTGACAAGAACTATGCACAGGCAATTTACAGATAAGGAGTCTGGAGTGACCAACAAACAAGCAAAGATCTTTAACTTCATTAGTTACTCAGTTCACTTCAGTGAATTCAGTCGCTCAGTCGTGTCCGACTCTTTGGGACCCCATGAGTCGCAGCACGCCAGGCCTCCTTGTCCATCACCAACTCCTGGAGTTCACTCAAACTCACGTCGATCAAGTCAGTGATGCCATCCAGCCATCTCATCCTCTGTCGCCCCCTTCTCCTCCTGTCCCCAATCCCTCCCAGCATCAGAGTCTTTTCCAATGAGTCAACTCTTCACATGAAGTGGCCAAAGTACTGGAGCTTCAGCTTTAGCATCATTCCTTCCAAAGAACACCCAGGACTGATCTCCTTCAGAATGGACTGGTTGGATCTCCTTGCGGTTCAAGGGACTCTCAAGAGTCTTCTCCAGCACTACAGTTCAAAAGCATCAATTCTTCAGTGCTCAGCTTCCTTCACAGTCCAACTCTCACATCCCTACATGACTACTGGAAAAACCGTAGCCTTGACTAGATAGACCTTTGTTGGCAAAGTAATGTCTCTGCTTTTGAATATGCTATCTAGGTTGGCCATAACTTTCCTTCCAAGGAGTAAGCATCTTTTAATTTCATGGCTGCAATCACCATCTGCAGTGATTTTGAAGCCCCCAAAAATAAAAAGTCTGACACTGTTTCCACTGTTTCCCCATCTATTTCCTATGAAGTGATGGGACCGGATGCCATGATCTTCGTTTTCTGAATGTTGAGCTTTAAGCCAACTTTTCCACTCTCCTCTTTCACTTTCATCAAGAGGCTTTTTAGCTCCTCTTCACTTTCTGCCATAAGGGTGGTGTCATCTGCATATCTGAGGTTTTTGATATTTCTCCCGGCAATCTGATTCCAGCTTGTGCTTCATCCAGCCCAGCGTTTCTCATGATGTATTCTGTATAGAAGTTAAATAAGCAGGGTGACAATATACAGCCTTGACGTCCTCCTTTTCCTATTTGTAACCAGTCTGTTGTTCCATGACCAGTTCTAACTGTTGCTTCCTGACCTGCATATTGGTTTCTCAAGAGGCAGGTCAGGTGGTCTGGTATTCCCATCTCTTTCAGAAATTTCCACAGTTTATTGTGATCCACATGGTCAAAGGCTTTGGCATAGTCAATAAAGCAGAAATAGATGTTTTCCTGGAACTCTCTTGCTTTTTCGATGATCCAGCGGATGTTGGCAATTTGATCTCTGGTTCCTCTGCCTTTTATAAAACCATCAAATTTTAATATATTTCATACTAATACCTCAGCAAAATTTTGCAGTTTCAGTAATATTTGCTAATAAGAATGTGAAAATTTTTGAACTCATATATAGCTGATGGATATGTAAGCTGGTGTGATCATCTTAAAAGGCAATGTCAATATATACTGTAAAGTTGAGAATGATATACACATGGACTTAACAGCTTTAAATTATTTATCTTGTAGGAGTCTTGAACGTGAACAATTATGTTAATTGAGTCACTTTTCAGAGCCGGACACTATTTTAAGTATTCAGGATACAACACTGACAAAAAAAGGACAAAGATTTCTGACCTCATGAAGTTTATATTCCAGTGGGGACTGACAAAAGATAAACAATGAGAAGGATAAATACATAAATTTTAATAGGACATTATGAAAATGATAGTTTTTTAATAAAGGAATAAAAGAATAAGGAGAAGACCTTAATCTTTTTTTTTTTTACCACTCTATTCTACAAGATTGTTTATGTCATTGGTAATCTTGAAAGATGAGATAACATATCCCAATGATCAATTAGCAAGCTTACTTACTGCATATTATAAAAGCTGAGGATTTTGTAAATTCAGGTTTTCTGGATGCAACATAGATACGCTGTGTGTATAGCACCCACCTGAGCCCATCATGTCACTTCCTTGGGACTTGGGGGCAAGGGAAGCTGATGCAAATATGATGATCTCATGCTGCTCGCCATCTATGAATAACAAGTGTTAGGCTTGCAATCTATAAGAAATGGGCTAGTTAAAGAAGTAATGATCAGGGCCTTATAACCTGGATCCATGCAACAAGACACGTAGGAGCACTGAAGACTCAAGGAGGACTGTCATGCATAAGAAGGTTTTTGAGAATTGGAGAAGAACAACAATTACGACTTTGAAACAGTATGGCTATAGGTGGGGGAGGATGCGGACATCCGTGCACTGGAGAAACATAATGAAATTCTGAGGGCAAAATGTGAAAGGCATTGGGCCTCCATGGAATCATATAAAATTCTTTCTTTCTGTCCCAGGAAACTCATATTTTATGCCAGATTCCATGAAAGAATCACAGGCTAAGTTAATTAGCTTGTTGAAAGTGAAAGTCGCTCAGTCATGTCTGACTCTTTGCGACCATGACCCCATGGACTATACAGTCCATAGCCTTCTCCAGGCCAGAATACTGGAGTGGGTAGCCTTTCCCTTCTCCAGGGGATCTTCTCAACCCAGGGACTGAATCCACGTCTCCCACATCGACGGCAGATTCTTTACCAGCTGAGCCACCAGGGAAGCCCAAGAATACTGGAATCGGTAGCCTATCCCTTCTCCAGCAGATTTTCCCAACCCAGGAGTCAAACCAGGGTCTCCTGCACTGCAGGCAGATTCTTTACCAGCTGAGCTACCAGGGAAGCCCTAATTAGCTTGTTAGTAGAGTAAAATGAAATTCCAGACCCTGAAAATCTGAGAAAATATGTCCACCAGTCCTTATTGATGTCCTTTTGGGCTTGTTTAATCTTGGGTCAAAGACCCTATTATGCATATACATAAATCTCAAGATTTGGAGCATTACTTATGAATTTTCCTTAGACATATATTCCCTTTCAATATTATGGTGATAAAGCTTTGCATGCATAACTGTTTTTTTAATAATTCTAATTTCCTCAAGATATATACATACATATACTGGCATAGAAGCCCAGTACTCACTCTAGACACATTTTAACTCTCACACTGCTTTCACCTCTTGAGGAACAGTCACCTCGCTGCCAAACAAAATTAAAGAAAAGATAGTATGGCTAATTTGTAGACTCTTTAAAAATAGTTTATGAACTCCTCTCCATGGTCAATTTTAAAGACCCCCTAAAAGCTAAAAGACTCATTTCTCTGCTGAAACAGAGAAATTCAGGGAGCTCAAGTTCCCCCATCTAATTAGTAGAAAAATTAGGATAGAAGCTTTGTACCCAGAGTTTCAGTTATCCAGTAAGATTTTTACCCACCTATATGGTCAGAGGAGCCTGTCCATGGGGTTGCAAAGAGTTGGACACGATTGAGTGACTAGCACACACACACACACACACACACACACACACACACACACACACACACGCACACTGTTTCTCATAAACAGTACCCCTCACCTGTATCAATCAGCTGTTGTGCAGGTGACAATGGTGACTCTCCTGGCTTGGGTAGCCCAGAGTCTCATAAATAAGACTGGAATTTCAGTCATACTTAAGGAAGCAGTGGAGAAGGCAATGGCATCCCACTCCAGTACTCTTGCCTGGAAAATCCCATGGACAAAGGAGCCTGGTAGCCTGCAGTCCATGGGGTTGCCAAGAGTCGGATACGACTGAGTGACTTCACTTTCACTTTTCACTTTCATACATTGGAGAAGGAAATGGCAACCCACTCCAGTGTTCTTGCTTGAAGAATCCCAGGGATGGGGGAGCCTGGTGGGCTGCCGTCTATGGGGTCACACAGAGTCGGACACGACTGAAGCCACTTAGCAGTAGCAGCAGCAGCAGTAAGGAAGCAGATTCAGGAAAGTAAATGATAGAATCTGAGGAAGTTGGAAAGTGGCAAATGACACCAATCACTTGCATAGGTACTGCCACTGTGAAAGGCTACAATATGAGCTGTGATAAAAGCCAGTCTTTGATGTAATCTCAAAGAGAAGGCCAGTATATTCCTTCTCTCTCCATTTCTCTACTTTTCTCCCAAAGGAATAGGGGCAAACCTGGAAACACCCCCTTAGATACCTGAATTCTATGAGTCAAAGAAAGGTTTCTAGGGGTGAACAGAATGTAGAAGACATCTAGATTTTTCTGAATTGAGGGTTGAATTTTGAGTTAACTTCTTGCTGTGTGAGCCTCAGAGAATCTTCTGCTTATAGCCTTCAGCTAGCTCATCTGATATTAATACCTTTGTATTCAACAGTTAGTTCTATACCTTAAAAGTACTCCCAAAGCACTGGCTTCTGCTGCACTGGGTATCATCTTGTCAGGATAGGCAGGGTGACCAGCAACTGGTCTGAGGGTGAGGACGTCATCCAGAACGTGAAGAGGAGATGGTGATTGTGCTGGAGGATCTGGAGAGAGAAACTGGTAGACCAGGAGAGCTGATGAAAAGGTTGATGTGGGACTGTATGTATGTGTGTGTGTGGGGGGGTGGGTGTGCACGTGTGAAAAAAATCAAAGTGGGAGTCAGGGCTCCCTCTGAAAAGGCTCCACCACACCTGTTTCTTGTCATTCCACCACACATCAAGCAATAGTTCTTAACTTTGTTTAGTTTTTGGACCCTTTTGAAAATATGATGGACACTATAGATCCTCAGGGTAATAAAATTAACCACTACCATAGTAATACCCTTTTAAATCTAAACATTTTTAATTACTCATAGGTCCCAGCTGATCCTCTCTGGCAGGAAGTAGGCAAGAAAGAGTTGTATGTCTCCAAACAGATTAGAAATCCCTGAAATTTCACCTCAGGTCCCACAAACCACACCCCCTTCAAGAGTCTAGTGAGGGGACAGGCTGCCTCTGGGAGCTCACCTCTTCTAGAAAGTCTCAGCTGACTTCAGTGGGAGGTGAGCCACTCTGCAGTCGTGAGACAGTTTCAGGTAGTCAAATGGACAGGGATGGATTTTTTTTTTTTTAACAGATGCTTTTTCTGGTTATATACATTTGTTTAAAAATGGATTGAATGCTAAATTCATACTCACTCCTTAGTTTACAAGGATAGAGCAACTAGAATCACATGATAAAGTATCTCCTGAATTGATTCTCTTTAAACAGTTGTAATTTTAAAAAAATCTTGACTCTGTTGTTAATGTTTGACAGATCACCGACAGCTTTCACCTCCTATTTTCCCCTTCCTTTCTCCCCCACATGTGAGTAAGTTTATAAGAAATGTGCTTCCTCAGTTGGCACCTCAAGCTATGCAAGTCCTTACCTTATCTGTGCATAAGAAGTATTTCCTGGACCCATCCTCTAACCACAATAAAAACCAGGGCCACTAGCTCTTACCCTCGTTTGCACTGGTGGTGGTGGTTTAGTCGCTAAGTCTTGTCTGCCTCTTGTGATACCATGAACTGTTATTTCCTTCTCCAGGAAGCTCCTTCTCTGAGCTTCCCTGGCTGTCTGCAATGCAGGAGACCCAGGCTTAATCCCTGTGTTGGGAAGATCCCCTGGAGAAGGAAATGGCAACCCACTCCAGTATTCTTGCCTAGAGAAGTTCATGGACAGGGAAGCCTGGTGGCTATGTCCTTGGGGTCACAAAGAGTCAGACACAACTGAGTAACTAACACTTTAATATACCCGATAGAAAGCAAAATTTCAAATTCTGTCTTGGAAGTTCCAGTCTCAGCTCTCTTAACCTGTGACATCCTTTGCACCATTCAAGTCAATTCTGGACCAGCCTGGGTGCTGCCCTACTAACCCCCAAAAGTTCCTTGATGAGAATAAAACATTTTTCATTCATTCTTCATAGCATCATCCCTAGTAATTAGAAGGGGAATTCATACCACCTCTGTACAACAAGCACATTCACAGCTCAAAAAGAGGTAACACAAAGAGAAAGGGTCATGTAGTCCTCCATCTACCTCAGTTACCATGTTGATAGTCTGTTGCATATTTCCCCTACATGATCAAATATTGACACATCCAGAAGCATTCTGGACCATTTGGGGTATGTTCCTAGGCTCATCTTCATTCCTTCTACTGACAGATGTGCACTGTCTGAACTTTTCTTTCCTTCCTTATCCCACATACCTGTTCTGTGTCTGGCCATTATTTCTTCTTTTGGCCACTGGCATGACAGATTTCATCTTTCTCATGCCCTCCTCAAATTATTACCTCTTCATATACTTTTCAGATACATACCAACTTCATATTCTTACATTTCATTTGGAAGATTTTCTCCCTCCTAACAGGTCCCTTCTTTATACTGGATTATTATTTCAGATGGAAAACTCACCAGTTCCAAAGAAAATATAGGGTTATACAGGACCATATGCAGAACACTGGGAGCATTCACCAGGATCCTAAGTGTGAAAAAAAATGGACACAAGATCAAATCAGAACATCAGCAGACAACTCCAGATCTAAGCAACACAACAGAAGGGAAAGGTTCAGAAGATTTAAGATGGTAGTTTTTAAAGCATCTTATGGGTGATGATTCAATGCTCTGATGTCTCATATTAATACTCAGGATACCGACGACTTTTTGTAATGCTGAAGATGGATGGGAGAGCACTAAGGGAATTTTGGGTGACTAAGCTTAAATGAGGAAATCTAAGAATACCAATATGAAGCATGACATTGTAAACAGTGGGATTTAGATTCAAAAGTCAAGGGTTTAACTGAAAAGACCTGACGTAAGATGTTAACATTAGGGGAAGCTGAGTGAAGGGTACATGAGAACTCTGTCTTTACCACTTTTGTGGGGGAAGGGCAGTGACATGCTGCACAGCTTGTGGGATATTAGTTCCCTGACCATGGACTGAACTGGGGCCATGGTAGTGAAAGCCCTGGGTCCTAACCACTGGACTGCCAGGGAACTCCCTCTTTGCAACTTTTCTTATAAGTCTAAAATTATTCCATAAGTTGAAATTTACTAAAAATAAAAGTCCAAAGGTTAAGCCTTGGCTCTAAGGTTTGGATCTTCTGAATCTTCAATTCCTCATCTGTGAAACAGGATAATAATACTCATTTTCCTGTGTGGTTGTTGTGAGAAGCAACTGTGGTGAAGTACATGGAAGCCCTCTGGAAGCAGCGAAGCACTCAGCCAATGCTAGTCAGTGATCCAAGGGAGGATCACGCAGGTATCAGAGGGAAGCAGTAGGCAGAAACAGTGTTTACTATGTGGGTACTGGTCACGGGGAACACCAAAGACCCCTTTATTGTAAAACATCAGCAGCACTCTATGTGATCTTTAGGAATTAAACAGATATAGGTCATCCTAGTATGTTGGCTGTGGCACTGCCATTTATTAATACATTTTTAGAAAAGATTAGCAGTCATCTCAAAGAGAATAAATAAGAGGGATGGGGCTAGTAAGAAACAGGAAAGGGCAAAGGAACCAAAGGGAAATCAGCACCTTCAAAACCCTGAACATTCCTTTTATGGATGTCCCCAGATCAAAACACCAATATCCGCTGGATCATTGAAAAAGCAAGAGAGTTCCAAACAAACATCTACTTCTGCTTTATTGACTATGCCAAAGCCTTTGAGTGTGTGGATCATAACAAACCGTGGAAAATTTTTCAAGAGATGGGAATACCAGACCACTTGATCTGCCTCCTGAGAAATCTGTATGCAGATCAAGAAGCAACAGTTAGAACTGGACATGGAATGACAGACTGGTTCCAAATTGGAAAAGGAGTAGGTCAAGCCTGTACATTGCCACCCTGCTTATTTAACTTATATGCAGAGTACATCATGCAAAATGCTGGGCTGGATGAAGCACAAGCTGGAATTAAGATTGCCGGGAGAAATATCAATAACCTCAGATATGCAGATGACACCACTGATGGCACAAAGTGAAGAAGAACTAAAGAGCCTCTTGATGAAAGTGAAAGAGGAGAGTGAAAAAGTTGGCTTAAAACGACATTCAGAAAACTAAGACCATGGCATCTGGTCCCATCACTTCATGGAAGATAGTTGGGGAAATAATGGAAACAGTGACAGACTTTATATTTTTGGGCTCCAAAATCACCACAGATGGTGACAGTAGCCCTGAAATTAAAAGACACTTGCTCCTTGGAAGAAAAGTTATGACCAACCTAGACAGCATATTAAAAAGCAGAGACATTACTTTGCCAACTAAGGTCTGTCTAGTCAAAGCTATGGTTTTTCCAGTAGTCATATATGGATGTGAGAGTCAGACTCTAAAGAAAGCTGGGTGCTGAAGAATTGATGCTTTTGAACTGTGGTGTTGGAGAAGACTCTTGAGAGTCCCTTGGACAGCAAGGAGGTCCAACAGTCCATCCTAAAGGAAATCAGTCCTGAATGTTCATTGGAAGGACTGATGCTGAAGCTGAAACTCTAATACTTTGGCCACCTGATGCAAAGAGCTGATTCATTTGAAAAGACCAAGACTCTGAGAAAGACTGAAGGTGGGAGGAGAAGGGGATGACAGAGGATGAGATGGTTGGATGGCATCACCAACTCAATGGACATGAGTTTGAGTAAACTCTGGGAGTTGGTGATGGACAGGGAGGCCTGGCGTGCTGCAGTCCATGGGGTCGCAAAGAGTCAGACACGACTGAGCAACTGAACTGAACTGAGACCAAAACACATTTTGTGGAGACAGGTAAAAAGGTGTTTTCTAGTCTTTACCTACCCCACGTGACATGGTGAGTGATCCGGAAAACTTGCACACAGCTTGGATTAGATCAGCTCAGCCACCAGGTGGATCTTCTGATGGCGGATGAGGTTGCAGTGGCGGTTAAAGCTCTTCCCACACTGGTTGCAGTGGTGAGGGCGCTCCCCAGTGTGGCTTCTCTGATGCTCGATGAGAAACGAGCGCTGACTGTAGCTCTTGTTGCACTGGCTGCACTGATATGGCTTTTCTCCCTTGTGGATTCTCTGGTGCTGGATGAGACCAGCACTCTGGCTGAAGGCCTTTCCACACTCCTTACAATGGTACCGTTTCTGAATATTGTGGATTCCTCTGATTAAAAAGACCCGAACTCCAACTGAAGGTTTTCCCACACTCATTACACTCATAGTCTTTCTCCAGTGTGAACTCTTTGATGTCGAACCAGACCCGAGCTTTGAGCAAAGCTCTTTCTACATTCCTCACATCTGTGTGGTCCGGTTCCTACAGGCCTTCCCCAGTGCCTGTCTACCCCACCCTTATGTTCACTGACTTTTCCATGTCAGGGCCCCTGCTGTGATTCCTTCCAGGTCTGTCCATAAGACACTTTCCCACATGGTTCCACTTTCTTATGACAATGTTTCCTTAGCACCAACTCTCTGTCCTTAGTCTGGGTCATTCCACTTGAAACAAAAAAAAGACCAGGTAAATGTCACTTGTTCCCTAAGCCTAGTGATGAATGGGTTGCTATGTGAACAGCAATGCAAGGTGCTGCTGCTTCTGTTTCTTTTTAATCTATGTATTTATTTGGCTTCAGGGGTCTTAGTTGTGGCACATGAGATCTTTGATCTTCATTGTGGCATGCAGAATCTTTTTTTTTTTTAGCTGTGGCATATGAACTCTTAGCTGCTGCATGTGGAATCTAGTTCCCTGACCAGAGATCAAACCCAGGTCCCTGCATTGGGAGCACAGAATCTTAGCCACTGCACGACCAAGGAAGTCCCAAGTGAGGTACTTCTATCCTGATGTCACAGAGTCGCAAGGAGGTTACCGAGGGGCCAGTGTAGCAACACCTTCTTCTAGGTAACGAGGGAAGTTTGCCCTCTTTGGCAAAATGCAGCTAGGTGTCCCCCACATGGATGAGGCCTGAAGAAAATTTTTTTATATTCTTCACAAGAAGAGAATGGTTAGGATCAGAATGGCTTCTCTGGAGTCTTTGCTGTGAATTCCCTCCATACTGTGATGCAGGGAGCCTCAAAGTGACCCTTTCTAAAGAAAGTTATTTTGTGTAGACCTCCATTCATCTGGTCATTTACAGAAAAAGTGCTGAGCTTCTCCTATGCTAGGTGCTGTAGGAAGTACTTTATGTCTTTCTACTCTGTAATCATCCTGGGTGCATCCCCAGGACAAAGCCTCAGCTCTAGTGCTTCTCTCTTCCTGGGAACTCTGACCTCAGAGCTCATTCTCTCACTTCCTTGAAGTTTCTGCTCAATTCTCACCTTCTCAATTCTTCCACTTAAAACTATACTCTGTGTCCCCCATCCATAGCAGTCAAATACCCTGTATGCTCTATTTGTGCTTTATTCTGTAACACCACCTTCTAACAAATTGTATCATCTTATTTACATGCTTATTATTTGTCTCCCCCTGCTACATACAATCTTAACTCCATGGGAACAAGATCTTTCTGGTTTATTCCCTGAGAATCTTGGCTGGTGTACAGTGGTGGCTCAATAAATATTTGTTGAATATTTAGAGAAAGGATTAAAATCAATGTTACTACTACGGCCTGAACTGACTGACCCAGGGGCTGGTGCTGAGGCAAAGGCTGTTCCATAGGACTGGTTCACACTGGACAATAGTCAACCAACCTAACTAGCCTGCCTCTATTTAGATGAGTTGAAGGTGCGGCTGGAGAAGGGCTGCTGTGAATCCTTAGGATGTCTTGGATTCCCCAGGTATGATCACCACTTTGCAACTCAGAAAAACCCAAAACATCAGACTCTTTCTCCGACATCTAACTGCATTGTCCCTCACACTCCTGGATAGGTACCTCTTAGGACTCCTCTGGGATGAGACCAGGCTTCTCCACTTCCTTTTAGCTGGGAGATGACAACAGGTCTGTAAAACATAAATGTGTCTGCAGAGAAGACATGGGCCACAAGTGAGACCAGTACTGCCCTTTTGCTCAAACTTTACATTTACATCTGAAATGTACAAGGGGACTGGGTAGAATATAAAAGCCAAGACATTTTCCACTTTTTAATAATTATCATTTATACAGTGTTCCATGAGTTACAAAGCACTTTCACGTATATTATCAAACTAACCACAAAACCTGTTCATGTTAGTATCCCACTTCTTAAAAGAACTAAAGATATACAAAGGAGTCTGTCTATAGCTAGACAGACTATATTTAGAAAGAAATCTGGAAAACACACAGCAATTTGACAAGAGCAGTTACTCCTGGTGAGTAGGACTTGGAGGAGAACTTTCACTTTTTTACTATGTAAACTTGTATATTTGGGGGATTATTTACTATCTGTATGCATTTTAAAAGAAACTTAAATTCAACGATATAAAGTAATTTTAAATGTTGCTTGGCTAAAAAAATGAAGAGCTGGAACTTGGATTTGGTTCTTG
The DNA here is from genome assembly GCF_016772045.2 of Ovis aries. Lineage (NCBI taxonomy): Eukaryota > Metazoa > Chordata > Mammalia > Artiodactyla > Bovidae > Ovis > Ovis aries. The sequence goes on from NC_056073.1 coordinate 29,512,519, forward strand.
TAGTCTCAAGTACTTCCTACATTGCTTTTACAAAATGGGCTTTTCCTGAACATGTGCACTGACAGCGCTGTAGGGAGCACTCTCTGATCTGTAGAAGCCCTCTGGATACTCTCCTGTAGCCACTGTAGGTGCTTAACACATATTAGTTGAATGAATGAGTGACCAGATGGATGGATGGATAGATGGAGGAAGGACTTACTCAGATGTGCCGTGGAAGAAGGGTTCTCAGCAGGGTTCTAGATGCAGGCTTGGAAGGTAGAAGAAAGGAAAAAATGGCTGAAAAATGAGAAGTCCAAGTTCATGGGGAGAGGAAGAAGAAAGTAACAAAGGAACTGACTGGAAAGATGCCCATTAAGGAGGAAGATAAAACCAGAAGGAATTTTAGTAAGATGAGGTCATGGGAGTCAGAGGAAGGTCTGCAGCGGGCACAGAATTACTCATCAAATGTAGTTTTAACTTAAATTAAGAGATGTGTTCAAAATCATAACTGTGTGATTGCTAGGGTAAATGAAATAAATAGAAGCTAGAAACAGAGCGACAAGAGAAGCTGTAGCTTTGATACACGTGGGGTAATGTGGAAATGAAAACAGGAGACCTCTGCTGTGGATGGATTACCAGAAGGATAACAAAAAGTCAGTAAGAGGCTATGATGTTATATGTGGGGAATTAGATTGGATTTGGAGCCAACTGTGCAGAGAGAGTTAGAATGGAAAGGCAACTGACTCAGCCCCGAGTACCTAGTTTTATACCCACTGGTGCCCAGTGCTGACGCCACTAAGAAGATTACATACAAAAAAAAAAAAAAAAAAAAAAAGGCAAGGTCTATTCCATTGGATTCACTCATCCAGTCTGCCACCTACTAAGTAGATCTCATATTTTTGACTGTAAATGTAAACCCAAATCGACAAGGGTGGCCCTGGTAATTTCTGATAACAGTTATAATATATTAAGCATAATGTGTGCCACGTATTTTTCACAAATTGTGTTCAATGCTCACAGCGACATTTTGAGGTACATATTTGTTATTGACTGAAGTGTGTCCTGCCTACCCCAAATTCATCTGTTGAAGCCTTAACTGTATTTGAAGATAGGGTCTTCAGAGAGGTAATTAAGGTAATTAAAGTTGGGGTCCTAATCCAATAGGACTGATGTCCTTATAATAAGAAGAAGAGATACCCGAGTGCTCTCTTGCTCTCTTTCTCCTCCTCTCTCCACAGGCACGGGTAGAGAGAAATGCCCATGTGAGGACATAGCAAGAAGGCAGCTCACTACAGTCCAGGAATAGAGGTCTCAAACCAACTCTGATGGCATCTTGATCTTGAATTTCTAGCCTCCAAAACTATGAGAAAATAAACTTCTGTTGCTTAAGCCAGTCAGTCTGTGATATTCTGTTATGGCAGCCTGAGCAGACATTTTGCAGATGAAGAAACCTTGATGAACTGATTAAGTAACCTGCCCAAGTACAAGCAGCTTCCAGAAGCTCTGAGCATTGCTGGTAGAGCATTTTTTTCACCCCCTGGTTTCCCAGCTCTGGTTTTCCTGTCCATCTGTGCTTGACCAGGTGGGATATGTTGTACTAGACCAGGTGGGATATGTTCCAACACCAGATAAATCCTGTCCCTCACCCGTCTCTCCGATAGAGTGGGGCTCCTGAGCAGGGTCATGTGTGAGTTGGGGCTCCTTAGGCTGGAACTGAAGGGCCAGTGACATCTGTGCTTCCAGAGACACTGTCCTTTTAGAAAGGACTTCTTGTTCCTGTCTGTAGGCTGCCATCTAGAAACAAAGAAACACGATTTTTTTTCAAGATATAAGATTTGAACTCTGAAGAAATTAACTGTCTAAAGAAACACTTTTCAGAAAGACACAGAAAGCAAGATCTTATTTAATCACCAAAGTCAAGGGGATACAAAGCAGGGGACATAGAGATCCTTGGTGACCAACACATACTTTCCCTGGTGAATCTCCCTTCCTACCTTGTGTTGCGGTTCATCGAGCTCTCTCTCCAGATCCTCCAGCAAAATCACTGCTTCTTCCCCACTCTCTGGACAGTGTTTCTGCATCCAGCCCTGCAGCTCTTGGGGCAGGATGGACAGGAACTACTCCAGCACTAGCAGGTCCAGGATCTGCTCCTTTGTGCTCACATGTGGCCTTAACCACTGGTAGCAAAGTTCCCAGAGTCGAGTGAGAGCCTCTCTTGGTCCAGGAGTCTCCTGGTAGCAGAACTGTCAAAAGTGCCTTCGGGAGATCTCTCTTGCCAGTGGATTACTGTGTTTCAGTCTGGATTCCTGCATTTGGAGATGACTTTCTGCCTCCACTTTTTCTGTCAGAAGTTCTTCCCAAACCTTGGGAGTTTGCGTATCCAGGTATAAAATCTCCTTGGAGTCTATATTCATCTTGACCTTGAATGGCTTAAAAGGCACCCTCTAGCTGGAGCTACAAGTTAGAAACACCTTTGGAAGTTCCCTCCTTTTAATCAGTAAAAGTCATTGTTTAGATAGAAAAATGGCAACAGTTAATGATAGAAACTTCTAATCAATTGTTATAGACCTAAACCTCTTCACTGAAAGTAGTGACTTGCTGACCAAAGAACGAAACAATGGAATAGATAAGGTCATAATGTATGAAAAGCAGACTTTCGAGTTATCCAGACCTCAGTTTTATTCTGATTCTTTTACCAATTGTGCAATCTTGTGCCAATTTCTTATCTTCTTCCAGTCTCAGTTTTTTAATATGAAAAAGAAATAGCAATAATACCTTACAGAGTTCAGGGAGGAATTAGGGACCAAACAGATCACTCAGAATGGTTTAAAAGTTCAGATTAATTGTAAAAAAGTTAAATTAGAGAGAGAGAGAGAAAAAAGAAAACTTTGTTTCTTGTCTTGGACTAAATGAATGAACTTACTTTTACTGAAATCTTTACATGAGTTTTTAAAATGAATCTTCAAAACAACCACTAAGGAGAGTTTCATTTTCACTAAATTTACAGAAAGGAACGCTTAGGTAGACTGCAAATTCTGAGTTTTCCACACTGCTCCGCTGATTCTCACAGTAACAGCCAACACTGCACAACACCCTACAACATGCTTTCAGATACAAGACCACATTTAATCCTCACAATTACCCTCTGAGGTTTGATTACAACCACTATTTCACTAGATAAGAAATGGGGGCCAAGGGAAGTTAAGGAGGTTGCTTACGGTTAAATTATTTACCAGGACAGTCCTAGGAATCTACAGAAGCCCAAGGGAGAAGTCTGCTCACACCCAGGCAGGGCCTGATTCCCAGGAAGGCTGTCTCCAAAATGTCAGGAAGAGCAGCCCAGCAGCTGAATTTCAGCGTTACTGGCCGTGGGGCAGACATCTAGGGAATCGGAATCCAGGGTTAAGGGGTGGGAGGGGGAGGATAGGGAGCCCTGATAATGTCTCTTTAATCCCTAGGCTCCCCAGGGATTTAGATGCACTCCAAGGTTTGGGAATCAGTGAACCATGGGAAAGCGAATTGGAAAACGTCACATTCTTCACTGGAAAATCAGTCAATTCAACGCCCCTTCACCGGCTGTCCATGAGGAAGGCTACAGAAAGTCTACAAATTTGTCCTCAACTTCCTTGTACCCAGATATTTCCCCAGACTTCAGGCATTTCCTGTCCTGAGTCCTATATATTTTCATATATAGTTTTGATTTCTCACATACATTAGGAGATAGATGGATAGATAGGCATTAAGCTATTTTACAATTAGCTTCCCCCACCCCCATCACTTCCTTTACCGTTTTCATGTCATGTATCTCAGACATCTTTATGGGTCATGTTGGTCTACCTCATTTAATGGCTGTGTAATTCACAGGGAAGACCCTTCGTCCCGGCAACCCTCTCCCGCGCAAGGTATTCCCAGCCCGGGAGACTGGTCGGCTCTAGGTCCCCGGGCACGACCACCGCTCGCTCCCCTCCATCCTCCCCGAGCCCAGGTTCACTTTTCACACCCCTTTCTCAGCCACACCCACTCCACCCAGGTTCTCGGGCCGCCTCTGCAGACCTGGAAAAGGCGAGGGGGTGGGGTGTCCCGAGTTGGGTGTCCCGCCCCAGCACTGGGAAGAGCGCTCCGGGAACAGCAGCCCGGAGGGTAAGAAGAAAGCCCACCGCGGGCCCACTGCGCACAGGCACTTCCGGTCGGTCTAGGATTCCGAGTCTCGTTTCCTACCTCCTGCGCCGGCCTCACCTGGAAAAGTGAAAGTGAAGTCGCTCAGTCGTGTCCGACTCTTAGCGACCCCATGGACTGTAGCCCACCAGGCTCCTCCGTCCATGGGATTTTCCAGGCAAGAATACTGGAGTGGGTTGCTATTTCCTTCTGCAGTTCAGTTCAGTTCAGTCGCTCAGTCGTGTCCAACTCTGCGACCCCATGAATCGCAGCATGCCAGGCCTCCCTGTCCATCACCAGCTCCTAGAGTTCACTCAGACTCACGGCCATCGAGTCAGTGATACCATCCAGCCATCTCATCCTAGGTCGTCCCCTTCTCCTCCTGCCCCCAATCCCTCCCAGCATCAGAGTCTTCTCCAATGAGTCAACTCTTCGCATGAGGTGGCCAAAGTACTGGAGTTTCAGCTTTAGCATCATTCCTTCCAAAGAAATCCCAGGGCTGATCTCCTTCAGAATGGACTGGTTGGATCTCCTTGCAGTCCAAGGGACTCTCAAGAGTCTTCTCCAACACCACAGTTCAAAAGCATCAATTCTTTGGCGGTCAGCCTTCTTCACAGTCCAACTCTCACATCCATACATGACCACAGGAAAAACCATAGCCTTGACTAGACGGACCTTAGTTGGCAAAGTAATGTCTCTGCTTTTGAATATACTATCTAGGTTGGTCATAACCTTTCTTCCAAGGAGTAAGCGTCTTTTAATTTCATGGCTGCAGTCGCCATCTGCAGTGATTTTGGAGCCCCTCAAAATAAAATCTGACACTGTTTCCACTGTTTCCCCATCTATTTCCCATGAAGTAATGGGACCAGATGCCATGATCTTCGTTTTCTGAATGTTGAGCTTTAAGCCAACTCTTTCACTCTCCTCTTTCACTTCCTTCTCCAAGCAGCCCCCAATTTCCTGAGCATCCATGTGGATATCAATGGTGAATCACATAATCAGAATTCCATATGTATGTGGACCCCAGTTAGGTTTTAAACTGAAAACAGAGAGGAAGCACAGACCATAATTATTGAACATGATTAAAAAAAATTTAAAAAAGTAATACACGAACTACAGTTTTTAAAAAACCTAAGACAATGCCAAAATTAAAGGGTGGGAATCCCCCCTGTCCCTCTTTAGCATGACTTCCTTGAGGTAAACAGTCAACTGCCATTAGCTTGGAATTTTCATATATAGTTTTGATTTCTCACATACATTAGGAGATAGATGGATAGATAGGCATTAAGCTATTTTACAATTAGCTTCCCCCACCCCCATCACTTCCTTTAACATTTTTATGTCATATATCTCAGACATCTTTATGGGTCATGTTGGTCTACCTCATTTAATGGCTGTGTAACAGTACATCAAGCACCTGCCTCCCAATTTACTTACCCAGACCCCTACATATTGATAGAGGTCTTCTTTCCTTCTTCCCGCCATCCCCACCCCCACCCCCAACAGTCGTCTGGATTTCTAGTAGTGTTGGGTTGCCAAAAAGTATTGGGTTCTGAACAAATTTTTTGGCCAATGCAATAAATACAAAATCAATCCCAAATCAGTTACATTACGTTTACTGGTACAAAGGAGTGTAATTATAAGTAGTTAGTCATTCATCAATTTTATTATGCCAACTAGAACGGCGGCATTTCATAGATTAAACTATGTTTTGTTTTAACAGGACCTCATTATTTATTTTATCACAGCAGCAAGAAAACATCTTCCATGCTAATGGAGGTTCCATGATGGGTTTTAACTCCAAAACTGCAGCTGTATAAATTTCTTTAGTTGCTTTCCTCAATGTTGCCACCTGAAGGCATTAAATAAACTCAGGTTTCATCCTTTACTTTAACTTCTTCCAAATATCCAATAACTGTGTAATCATTAAGAGCACCAGCATGAAGAGAATTTGCCCCAAATTCTGATCACTTTCTCCAATATACCTCACGTGAAAAGCCCTCAGTACAACTTTCCTAAAAACTATATAATGAGAATAAATGCTCACCTTCTCTTGGGCTTTAAATATATTATTCTCTTCCATTTTTTATGCCCATCTGCAACAAGTAAACACAGTTACCATATGCTTAAATATCTCATTGACAGTTGATTAGGCTCTGTAACTTGTTTGTGTGATTTTTAAGTAGATAAACTACAGGACTCAGGCCAATTCAACTTAGGGTCAAGTAAACAGCACGCTGGACTTCCTTATAGTTAAACAGCTAGGAGAAAGTCTGTCTCCTGCTTTTCTGTCTGGAGGAAGATTCCCCTGCAGCAGTACCTTGATGAGTGTCCTAGGACAGAAGGAATTATTTTTAACTTAGAATTGGAAATCTCTACTGAAAATATTTAAAATGCCACTCAGCTTAGGGACAAGAAGAAATGCTGATTACTCAGCTAGCAAAAACATTGAGGGTCATCTGAATCTGGAAACAGGCATATTTATGATACTGACTCGACTGTGTGTTTTATCATAAGTTCAAAAAGAGGAAGAAGGAGAAGGAAGAGGAAATATTTGGAGGATTGCCAGCAAAGAAAGTAAGGAACTAGCTGGCAGCTGAATAGATTCAAGTGTAAAAATATTTGTGTCCCATATGAATCTTAACCCATCATGTGAGAGGTTTCAGTAAGAAGTGGGGAAGCTGATCTCCCCATGGATATCACCAACTGCTTATTCAGCTACTTCAGGATTTGGTCAAGGAACTTTTGAACATGGTGACCTTGACTACCATGATGAAAGATGTTCATAGACTAAAAAAAAAAGAGGCTTTCTTTCACTAAAGCTAATCCAGACATCACCACTGTTGAGCTGCAACCACAAGATGGTGTAATATCCCAGTAGGAATAGCCAGTCACCTAGGGTCAAACTGATTACATTGGACTCTCTATGAATCTGCCAGCCAATGCAAGAGGCACTGGAGGGGCAGGTTCAATCTCTGGGTGGGAAAGATCTCCGGGAGAAAGAAATAGCAACCCACTCCAGTATTCTTGCTGGGAAAATCCCAGAAAGAGGAGGAGCCTGGTGGGCTACAGTCCATGGGGTCTCAAAGAGTCTGACATGACTGAGTAACTGAGCGCATACTCTATGACAGAGAAAACAAAATTTTACTTCAAAGCACTGGACACTTGTGTTAGGTGTCTATTGGTTTTCTATGCCATGTTTCTGTCAGTACTGACTTGATGAAAGCCCTATTCATGCTGCCCCAAATTAGTTGGGTATTAGCATGAAATGATTTTCCCCCAATCTCTATTTTTAATTGGGTATTTGTGAATCCTTTCTTGTCCTTTAATGATAGTTTGACAGATCCCGTAGCTTTCTGGCTAATTTTCTCTATTAAAGATCTCATCCAAATTTGTTCCTAATTTAAAATTGCATTATCTATTGAATAAATTATAGAGCCATGGTTTCAAAGTACAAAAAGTACAAAAGAGACTACATCGAAACATTCCCCTTTGATTTTTCTCTTCTGTTGAGCTTGACAATGGTATCATTGTTCCACAGGAAAATGTTCTCGTTTATTAAAGATGAGAACTGAAGAACAAGGGTGGTATGTCATGATGTCTATAATTTACTATAAAATACTTCAGCAGAGAGAGAGTGTGTGTGAGAGAGCACAAATATGGCAAAATGAACACTTATAAATGTAGATGAGTATATGGTGTTCATTATATAATCACACATAGACCTTTGGGAGTAACTATTTCAAAATACAGATTTTTTAAGACTATTAAAAAAAATCCCAGTTCAGTTCACCTTGAGATTTGCCTCAGATGAGTTTTACTGCCAAATTTATGGGGGAAAAAAGAGTTCAGAATTGTATGGATTTTAGAACTGTGGACGGAGAAGGCAATGGCAACCCATGCCAGTGATCTTGTCTGGAAAATCCCAGGGACGACGGCGGAGCCTGGTGGGGAGTCTCTGGGGTGGCACAGAGTCGGACATGACTGAAGCGACTTAGCAGCAGCAACAGCAGTAGAACTGTGGATAAGAGATCCTGGATATGTACTAGAGTCTCTCTCTCATCTATTTAAATATTTTTAAATTTAAGAAATTTTTAATAAAAATTTTCATTGTATTCTTACCTTTGGTCACTTAATTGCACTCCCTAGAAACAGCCAAAGCTCTTGATTTCTTTTGTAGGTTTTCGGGGGTATTTTATACACGTAGAAGCAATTATTTATTTATAATTTAACTCCATTATTTTATACACATAGTAGGATATTATGCACACAGCTCCTCTGCTTGCTTAATTTTGGAGTTTTTCCCATAGCCATAGGCATAGATCTCTTTGTTTTTGACTGTTGTATAATATTCTATCATATAGATTTATTTAGCCAGTCCTCTATTGATGAGCAATTAGATTATTTCCAAATATTTTCTATTTATAAATAATACTGTACTAAATGTTTTTATGTATATATCATCTTACACATATATGAGTATATCTGCAGGATAAATTCCTAAAAGTAGAATTTCTGAGTCAAAGAATATTCATTTATTATAAACTATTAAATTGCCTTCAAAAGTAGTTGTGAAAATTTCAGCTCTCTATCTGAAAGTGATATCACCCCCAATCTTCATCAAACTTTTTGATGTTTGCCAATATACTAATCCCTTATGTTTTCTGTAATGCCAAGGAAGGCCTCCATTGTGCCAAGACTATAAAAGAAAATTCTCATGTGGTTTTTTCTAGGACTTTTGCAGCTTTATTTTTTTCCTATTTAAATTCTTGAACCACCTAGAAATTACTCAGTTGTAAAATATGAGATGTGGATTGTGCTCTTTTTTTTTTGTTTTTCAGATGTCTATCTACTCAGACATCAGTTTTCATCCCAATCCCAAAGAAGGGCAATGGAAAAGAATGTTCAAACTACTGCACAATTGCACTCATTTCACATGCTAGCAAAGTAATTCTCAAAATTCTCCAAGCCAGGCTTCAACATGAACTGTGAACTTCCAGATATTCAAGCAGAATTTAGAAAAGGCAGAGGAACCAGAGATCAAATTGCCAACATCCACTGGATCATCAAAAAAGCAAGAGAATTCCAGGAAAACATCTACTTCTGCTTTATTGATTACGCCAAAGCCTTTGACTGTGTAGATCAAACCAAACTAGCAAATTCTTAAAGAGGTGGGAATACCAGACCACTTTACCTGCTTCCTGAGAAATCTGTATGGAGGTCAAGAAGCAACAGTTGGAACTGGACATGGAACAACAGACTGGTTACAAATTGGGAAAGGAGTACATCAAGACTGTATACTGTCACCTTGCTCATTTAACATTGATGCAGAGTATATCATGTGAAATGCTGGGCTGGATGAATGAACTACAAGCTGGAATCAAGATTGCTGGGAGAAATATTGATAACCTCAGATATGCAGATGATACCACTGTTATGGTAGAAAGTCAAGAGGAACTAAAGAGTCTCTTGAAAGTGAAAGAGAAGAGTGAAAAAGCTGACATAAAACTCAACATTCAGAAAATGAAAATCATGGCATCCGGTCCCATCGCTTCATGGCCAATAGATGGGGAAACAGTGAGAGACTTTATTTTGGGGGGCTCCAAAATCACTGCAGATGGTGACTGCAGCCATGAAATTAAAAGATGCTTCCTCCTTAGAAGAAAAGCTATGACCAACCTAGACAACATATTAAAAAACAGAGACATTACTTTGCTGACAAAGGTCCATCTAATCAAAGCTACAGTTTTTCCAGTAGTCATGTATGGATATGAGAGTTGGACTATAAAGAAAGCTGAGCACTGAAGAACTGATGCTTTTGAACAGTGGTGTTGGAGATGATTCTTGAGAGTCCCTTGGACTGCAAGGAGATCCAACCAGTCCATCCTAAAGGAAATCAGTCCTGAATATTCATTGGAAGGATTGATGCTGAAGCTGAAACTCCAATATTTTGGCCACCTGATAGGAAGAACTGACTCACTGGAAAAGACCCTGGTGCTGGGAAAGAGTGAAGGCAGGAGGAGAAGGGGATGGCAGAGGATGAGACGGTTGGATGGTATCACGGAGTTGACAGACATGAGTTTGAGCAAGCTCCAGAGTTGGTGATGGACAGGGAAGCCTGGCATGCTGCAGTCCATGGGGTCGCATAGTCAGACACAACTAAGTGACTGATCTGAACTGAACTACCCAGATGTCCCAGAACCATTTATTGAGTGATCTTTTCTCCACTGACTTGAAATACCATTTTTATCAAATTCGTAAATATTTGTGCTTACTTCTGGTTTTTCTATCCTGTTCATACTATAATGTTTTTTCATTGAAGTTTGTTTTAAATCCCAAAAGACTTGTTCGTCCTTGTTATTCTTTTCTGAATTTTCCTGGCTACTAATGCTTGTTTACTCTTCACACAAACTTTAGAAGGTATTTATCCAGTTTGAAAACAAAATTCTATGTTAATATTTATTGGCTTTATATTAACACCTAGACTAATGATAGATGGAAGCTGACATTTTGTCTTGGGATCCCGGATGAGCCCTCAAGATGATAGCTTATGGTTAATGGTGCTGCTGGATTTGTGACCTTGGAAGAAGATTTAACTCTGGCGCCAAAGACAGTCTCTGTTACTCAGAGCTTTGAGTAGATTTTATTAAACCAACAGGGATAGAGGAAGCTTCCAACAATAGGCACTGGAAGGGCGCAGGAGAGTACCCCCCTTGCCAGTTTTTGCAAGGTATCTTATACTCATTAGCAAGCTGTTGATCATAGATCAACCTCAAGGCTGACAGAGTTGCACCAGGTGCAGCTCCCTCCCAGAACATACCTATCTGCACAAGGGGAGTCCTCTGTAGGTGAGAAACATTGTATGTCTTGAAGGAAAACAGACTTCTAAACAAGATACATAGTTTCATTAATATAACTTAATAAAAACTTTTCCATGAGTAAGATGTACTATTTTGTAGGGCAATTAGCAGCTCAAGGTGGAAAAAAGTTACTTTCAGGCGGAACCCATTGTCCTTATAGCAACACAGAACTAAAGGCTCATGCTAAGTGGTTAAAGTGGGAGCAAAGGAATGCAGGGAAAAAAAGTGTGGCCGCTTGCCAGTTTGTCTCCTCCTGGGGCTTGGGGACCACAGCCCTCCCTAGCGTTAACCCTTTCACTAACATGTAGAGAAAATTGATATGACTTTCTCTCCGTATCTGGCTTCAGTAAAGATTAAAGTTTTCTTATTATTGACCTGGTATTTTCCTCTTAAATTTATTTCTCAACAAAACAAAAAGACAACCTAATGAATGAGAGAAAAGATTTGCATATGATGTGATTGATAACTGGTCAGTGCCCAAATACATAAGTAGCTCATTTAACTCAAAGCAAAACTAAAGAAACCAAAAAACCCAACCTGATTAAAAGATGAGCAGGAGACCAGAAGAGACGTTTTCCCAAAAAAGACATGCAGCTGGTCAACAGGCACCTGAAAAGATGCTCAACCTTGCTAATCATCAAGGAATTGTTAATGAAAACCACAATGAGACCTCTCACACCTGTCAGAATGGTTATCCTCAAAAAGTGTATAAATAACAAATGTTGGAGAAAATATAGAGGAAAGGAACCCTTTTCACAGTTGGTGGGAATGTAAATTGATGAAGCCGCTATGAAAAACAATATGGAAGTGCTTCAAAAACTAAAAATAGAACTACCATGGCGGTGGTGGTTTAGTCACCAAGTTGTGTCTGACTGTTGTGACCCCATGGATTGCAGCCTGCCAGGCTTCTCTGTCCATGGGATTCTCCAGGCAAGAATATTGGAGTGGGTTGCCATTTCCTTCTACAAGAACTACCACATGATTCAGCAATTCCATTCCTAGATATAGACCCAAATAAAATAAAAACACTAATTCAAAAACATACATGCACACAAATGTTCATAGCAGCATTATTTATAATAGTCAAGATGTGGAAGCAGCCTAAGTGTCAATTAACAGGTGAATGAATAAAGAAGATGTGCATATACACAATGGAATATTATTTAGCCATAAAAAGAATGAAACTCTGCTATTTAAAAAATGTGGATGGACCTAGATGCTACTATGCTTAGTGAAATAAGTTAGACAGAGAAAGATAAATACTTCATATTATCAGTTATATATGGAACCTTAAAAAGAAACCAAATGAATAAATATAACAAAATAGAAAAAAATTATTTCTGTTTTATCTCTTTTGTTGCTATTGAAAACGGAGATCTTTTCTTTCATTCAGTGTGTGTGAAGGCAATTGATTTCTCTTGTTTATTTTTATAAGTATATTTAGTTTTATAAACAAATCCTTAGATACCTTCAGATAATTTTAACTCTTTTCTAACTTATTTTTCATTAAATGCATTGTCTAGTTCCTGCAGAGCAATATAAAACAATAGTCATCAGAATGGACATTTTTCTAACATGTTGCTAACTTCAAAGAGAGGGCATAAGATGTTTCCTCTGAAAGCAGGATGGTGTTGATGTAAGTTAGATATGTTTATCATGGTTAAGTAAGGAAATATCTATTCTTTTATTTAAATGTTTAATCTATCAAAATGGATGTTAACATAATAAAATGCTTTTTCCATATCTACTAAATGTAGATGTTTCTTGTGAGATATGCTAATATGGTGAATTGTGTTTAAAAGTTTTAAAATTTAAAACAATTTTAATGCTCATCTCCATCTTGCCATAGAAAAATTTTTACTCCTCTAATGTGCTGCTGGATTCTGTTTACTCTGATTTTATTTAGGATTCAGCATAAATAAAAATATGTGGTTTTCTTTTTTAATTAATTGATTTTTGGTTGCATGGGTCTTGTCTCTGCTCAGTAGTTGAGGTCCATGGAGTCTTTGCTCTTTGGCATGTGGAATCTTTCCAAGACTGTGTTCCCACATTGGCAGGTGGATTCTTATCCACTGCACCACCAGGGAAGAACTAGGTGGGTTTTCTTATTGGTAATCAATTTTACTTTAAAGATCATTATTTGCTCCCCATTCCCATCCAAGATCGAACATTCTCTTCTATTTCTTTATTCTAACAGTTTTAAATGCATTAGAATTATCTGTTCTGTAATTTGTTTATTAAAATTCATCTGTGAAACTTACGTCTGATACTTTTTCAGGGTAGTTTGTTGACAGCTTTATGTCTTCAATTGTAACTGGTCTGTTCGGATTTTTAAATTTCTTTTAGAGTCATTTCCGTATATTTTCTAGAAATACACATATCCAGGTTCTTAAAATTACTCTGCATAGCGTTGATTAGGGTAGTATCTTTTAGTTTTACCTGAATTTGAAATTATGAACATTCCTTCCATACTGGACTGTGCCCTGCGACCAAGAGAGTTGCAGGAACTCTCCCCAAAGAGAACGCGAACCTCTGGACTGAATGAAACTGGAGCGGAAGGGGCAACGCATCTCCTCTAGACTCACACCTTTTCAACGCACGCGCCATTCTAGACAGGTTATTTGAAGGTCCGTGGGAGCTGGAGATGCAAGAGAAAGAAGAACTCAAAGAACTGGAGCAAATAAGGGGGGCTGAGCGAGCAGAAGGCGCAGGTGGGGGGATTCCTCCAAGGCAGTGGGATCGCAGAAACCGCAGCCAAGGCTGCCAGTCCATTTCACTTAAACATCATCGCAAACACCACCTGATAACTGTCCTACTATGTAACGGTTAACTTTCTGGGCTTTGAATCTGGCGATCGGAGTTCATATCCTTCATATATCTCGAAGCGACCTTTGGATCGTTTAGCTTTGCCTCTCGGGTAAGTGACTAGGAGGAGCTCGTTTCTGCCTCCCCAACCCCGCTTTATTTTTTCTCCCCCGTTTTGAGTAACAACCCTTTCCGACGTAACTATACGTTTAGCTTCAAGGAAAGAGTTATATTTCAAAGCGAAGGAGTTCTCAAGTCATCATTTAATGGCTCTTTATGTGATTCCCAAGTGGCCTGAGCCCTGGAGAAGTCAGAAACGGGCATTTTCTCTTGAAAGTTTACAGACTCCTGGGGAGCCGGTGGAAAGGGAGGGAGAGTGAGATTTCCTGAGATGAAGACGCTCTCTGGCCTCAGAATCAAGAACCCTCCTCGCTGCCCGCCGTGCCCCGAACGCTGCTCACGGATGTGCAACCACTGTCTAGGTTTTCCACACGTGTATACAAAAATTGCTCATTTTCTATCTGAAATTCACATATAGCTGGGCATTGTTTCACCTGGCACCCTACCGCCGACCTCCAGCGGGGGGGGGGGCGTTCTTCGCCGAGGGGCATCTGCGGGAAGCGACCTCTCTGTTCGCTGGGATAATTCTCGAGAGGTGGCCTTCTGTTCTGCTTTTCTTACCGACTCCCACCCTAACCCTAGCCTGGAAAGGCCTCAAAGCAGCAGCAGGCAGAGAAGGCGGGAGCGCAAGTTCGTCCCCCTCTGCGGGCCTTTCTCGCGCGCCTCCTCTCTTAGGCGCTTTGGGCTGGAGTTAAAAGGAGGCAATCTCGGCCTGCTTCCTCTCCGAAGTCTCCTGAAAGCCCACAGTCATAGCAACCTCCCCTGAAAGAGTAAAAGCCTGTCTAGATGGAAAGGAAGAAAACCTACTCCAATTGAAAAAGAACAACAAAAAAGGCGGGGATGGCTGCTGTTATCAGGCTGGGAGGAAAGATACAGGTAATGCCAGCTGCAAAGTAAACAGGAATCAATGTTTTCCTCAAGATCAAGTAGCAACTGTAAAAAGCCACCACAGTCCGCTCTTTGAATGATTACTGCCTTCTTACGATGTCCCAGACCCATTCGGCTACGTCCCATCTATTACTGGAATACCTAAAACCACCCTCTTTTCAAGACTATACCTAATCCCCAGTTAATCCGCGCTTCTTCTTCAAGAAGGTTGATACCTCCTCAGAAATAGCTATCAACCCAGACCCGCTTCTCGCTCCCCTTAGAGCCTCTTTAGAGTCATCTAAAGTAACTAAGTTCTTAATAAAGGAGGTTTTCTCTCACTTCTCTTGTTGAGCAGTGTTTCCCGGCGTATCCTGTCGCTGTATTAATTCATTACACTGATTTTGTCAGGTTTGTTGCTGGTGGTCTTTCGCCGGTGTCTTTAACACCACTTTAGCTTGCTCTGTGAGTCCTAGCTGTGTGGGCAGAGGAGGGGTTAGAACAATTAATTCTGGCAGAGTAGGGGAAAAATCAGGATAGACACTCATGTTGATGCTGGAATGACAGGAGAAATGTGAGTCTTGGGGAAAAAAGATTTTACCGAGATGGACAGCAACTAGGATAACCATGTTTTAAAACAAAACAAAACAGAAAAAAACTAGAGTTTCAAACTTTAGCATTTATCAGGATTACCCCAGAGTTTGTTCAAGCACAAATTGTTGGGCCCCAGTCCTGGAGTTTGTATTTCTAACAAGTTTCCAGGTGACGATGTTGCTGGTGTTGCTTGGGAGAAACACACTTTTGAGAACCATTGAACTAGAGTAATCTCTTGGATTGCATAGGAGCTAATCCAGTGATCCAACATGAGACCTGTGATTTAGACATTTAAAATTTTCATTCTAATAAAACAATCAAATGAGTTCCACCCTAAAACCACAGAAGGCTCAAGTTCACCAGTCCCTAAAATCCATTAACTCTTTAATCAGTCCAATTTATAAACTGCCACTGGATATCCAGAAAATCTGTAATAAACAAAAGCCACCAAGCTTATGAGCAATCAGGACTCCTATTTCTGTCTCACTGCAGTGCTTGTGCTTCCATTTAGATGATCTGTGACAATGCTAGTTGAAATAAAAATTCCTCTTATAGGGCTGCAGGAGCAGATGTGGTCTGGTTTCCTTTCTACTTATCTGGTTGGGGGGCTTCCCAGGTGTGGCTAGTGGTAAAGAACCTGCTTCCCAATGCAGGAAATGTAAGAGACGTTTACCCCACCCCCATGTCGGCAAGATCCCCTGAAGGAGGGCATGGCAACCCACTCCAGTATTCTTGCCTTGAGAATTCCATGGATAAAGGAGCCTGACAGGCTACAGTGCATAGGGTCACACAGAGTCAGACATAACTGAAGTGACTTAGCAGGCACACATGCATAAATTAATATAATCCCTATGGAGGAAATTGGAAAATATCTTGCAAATGACTACACCCTAGAACACAGCTTATCTCCTAGACATTTATATTATAGCTATAGATACACATGCAAAATGGTGTATATATTTAGATGCAGATATATTTAACTGGCCACTTGGTGGCTCAGAGGTTAAAGCATCTGCCTCCAATGCCTGGGTTCGATCCCTGGGTTGGGAAGATCCCCTGGAGAAGGAAATGGCAACCCACTCCAGTATTCTTGCCTGGAGAATCCCATGGATGGAGGAGCCTTGTAGGCTATAGTCCACAGAGTCGGAAAGAGTTGGACACGACTGAGCAACTTCACTTTCACTTTACCTTTTAAAATAAGTAGCATTATATACATTGTCTTGCACTATGCTCTTTTTCATTGAACATTATATTTCGGACACATGCACCCATATGTTCGAAGCAGCACTATTCACAATAGCCAAGACATGGAAACAAGCTAAATGTCCATCAATAGATGAATTGCTAAAGATGTGGTACATATATACTATGGAATACTACTCAGCCATAAAAAGAATAAAATAATGCCATTGGACCAACATAGATGGAACTAGAGATTATCATAAGTGAAGTAAGTCAGAAAGAGAAAGACAAATGCTATATGACATCATTTACATGTGGACTCCAAAATATGATACAAATGAATTCATTTACAAAATAGAAATGGACTCAAAGACATAGAGAACAGACTTGTGGTTGCCAAGGGAAGGGGATTGGAGAGGGAAGGATTGGGAGTTTGGGGTTAGCAGAGGCAAACTATTATATATAGAATGGTTAACAACAAGGTCCTACTGTACAGCACAGGGAACTATATTGTGATACACTGTAATGAAAAGAATATATGAATAAAAAGAATATATATATGTAAATATATCACTTTGCTGTACAGTAGAAGTTAATACAACATTGTAAATTAACTATACTTCAATAAAAGTGTATCTTAGAGAGCTTAATGCCATATTTGCATACTGTGTTTCTGGAATGACACATTGGGGCCAATAATGTCCTACTGGTGGGAAGGGTTAATTGGTGACAAAATTTGGTATACAGATTTTTATAGTTTTTGAATCATATGAACATAGTACTTACTCCAAAATGGCAATAATAAAAAAAATACATTATATTTTTTCCTCCCAAAGTCTGTCAAGATGGAAGTCACAGGTAGAAACTGCATGTTACTTTGTGGGGGAGTGCATCACAGGGCATGCGGGGATCTTGGTGCTTTGACCAGGGATCAAACCTGTGCCCTCTGCAGAAGTGAATAGTCTTAACTGCTGGGCCAACAGGGAAGTCTCAGATTTTTATTACCTTTTCTCGGGGAGAAATACTCAGCTTTAACTGAAAATATTGTAGTGTGTATTTTTTAGTTTTGTCATATCTCTAAGAGATACATATTCTTCCTTGTCAATGATAGGGATCCTTAGAAATGGTTGCTTTTAAAGTTAAAAGATAATAGACAAAAATTCCCTAAAGATAAAATTAACCTGATAATGCCTTAAATAACCCCAAATTTTGTGTACAATTCTCTATAAACAATTTTATATGCTCCTCTAAATTTATTTGGCAATGTTTTTCTATAGTCTTCAATTAATTCTTCAGTGATGTTCTCAGTGGAAAATCTCTGCTAAGCAAAACTTGCTGTGAAAATTTCAAGGGACAATGGGAGAATGAAGCACTAATCAAATGTATTATTTAACAAAATTAACAGCCATGACAAAATGCTACTAAGGAAGTCGGGAACGGGGGTGGGGGGTGGAGGGGGGGGGGGGAGGGGTGTGGAATAGAAGGAATTAATTCACTTCACTCATTTACCTCGCCAAAACGAGTAACCACCCCTCACAAACTCAGCTAGTCGACGAGGATGGGATTCGAACCCACGCGTGCAGAGCACAATGGATTAGCAGTCCATCGCCTTAACCACTCGGCCACCTCGTCGCATGCAAGTTTTATTTCTTCAACACCTTCTGGCAGGCGTTTTATAGTAACGCATCTAATCGTTCTTTTCCCGGCTTAATAGTCACAACCACAGTGTGAGTCAGATGTCTTAAAGTAAATTTCACAACGGACAGTAATTGACAGCGCTTGGAGTGAAGTTACTTGGCAAATAGCTGATAACAGGTGGAACCACGCATAATACACGTTATTGGACACAGGCCAACACTGTCTTGCCAGCTCAGCTCTGAGTCCCCGGGAAACACTCACCCGACTTCCACAAGGTCCCTCGACCGCTGCATTTCGCATTGAAGGGACCGATTTCCCCACCTCTTGATCAGAACTCCCTGGATTCCCGTTTTCTACGTGGTACCAGAACCCCGATTCCTTTCTATTTACTTTTGTGATATGCTCGCCAGCCAGAAGATGCCCTCATTTGTCTTTTGTTTTCCTCTCTTGGCACTGAGCAGTCTGAAAAATCAGCAACGCAGGAGAACGTGTTTTAGGGAAAAAAAAAAAAAAAAAGGAGAAAAGAGCAAGAGTCATAATGGGAACTTGTTTGCATCGTAGCACAAGATTGGTTTAGCTTGACTCCTATCAACCAACGGTGGGGTGGGTAAATAATCCCAGATGCGGGAGTCAAAGTGCAGGTCCTGGCTGTGGCTCTTTCCTAAACTTCACTGTGCAGGCCGGATTGAGTAACCTATAACGTCCCTTCTGGCTCTGGCAACCTCTGGGATAAAATGACCATCATGAAACCTTTTCCACTCATAAGAGTTTCTGTACTTTGAAAGGTGGCTTAACGGTAAAGAATCCGCCCGCAATGCAGGAGATGCAGGTTCGATTCCTGGGTCAAGATGCCCTGAAGAACGAAACGGCAAATCCACTCCTGCCTGAGAAATCACACCGATAGAGGAGCGTGGCAGGCTACAAGCCTTGGGGTCTCAAAAGTCGAACACTAAACAACGAAAAACAAAAGTGTAGTGCAGAAGTTTGAAGGTTGAAATGTTCTTTTCTACCAAAAATTGGTCCCTTTTCCCTCTCTATGAAATCTCTTAGCTCAGCCCTTAACTTTGTTGGGAGGAACTCCTCTCTCAACTGATTCACCGAATTTCCAAATACCTTTGATCGGCACGAAACCTTTAGAAGTACTTCATCTAAAATACCGAATAAAACCATCTTATTTGTTCCTTTGAGTGGGGCGAGTAAATTGTTACCCTTTGCATCATAGGCTACCACTCACATCTACCTTTCAGAGACTCAAAGGCAACCTCATTTCACACCAGTGACTTCAGAACTATTCCTAGTGGAAGCTCGGGGGTGGGGGTGGGGGGGGGGGGGTGGATTTCTGCTGTTAACTAAGAGTTTCCCTGAAATTTAACTTATACCACTCTCCCTACAGCAAGAGGTCTAGAAACGTATTTGTTTTGGTCTTATTACACCAATGTCAGTGTAAGTAAACAATAACTATTGTTAATAAATTTAATACCAAATCTAAGCATTAGAATTAAGGTACCTAGAAAGCACATTTTCAATTAATTGAAACTTTTGGGTTGATAATTTTAGTTTTTTTTAACCATAAAGTTATGGTGAGTATTAAATTAGTGAAACATCAAATTAGTTAACATTAAATTAGTTAACATCAGTGAAATGCTTAGAAAATTGTCTTAAAATAGTTATCGCTGTGTAAATCATTTGATATTATGGTAGTTGTAATACTAGCAAAATAAACTATTAATTACATTAAATTGTATTCAAGTAGAAAATAAAACCCAGTGGGGGGAAAACCCAAAAAAACATTCATGATGGAATTCTTTGGCAGTCCAGTGGAGAAAACAAAATGATTATTGTAAGAAAATTAACACATTGATAAAAATAAGATGGGATGAAGCAAAAAAAAAAAACCAAAAAACTGAAGAAACCATCTTCCTCCTACTAGACATGTCCATAAATAAATGAGCAGGGCATATATTTTAAAATTCTATCTCCTTTATGTATTGAAGTCTTGATGGGTAAAACTATATTATGCCTAGATTTTCTTTAAAACACAGGAGGAAAAAGGTTGGGAAATACATATATGTATATACATATATATTTAGAGAGAGAGATTGGAAAAAATACTAATTTTTACAGTTGGGTGATGAACACATTAGACTACATTATATTATTTTTTGTGTGTTTTTAAATGTCCATAATAAAAGTTATAATATATTTAACTTCACTTTATTGAATAAGCAAGGAAGAATTAATGCAACAGTCAGGGAGTCAGAGTCAGTCAGTTCAGTCGCTCAGTCGTGTCCGACTCTTTGCGACCCAATGGACTGCAGCATGCTAGGCTTCCCTGTCCATCATCAACTCCCGGGGCTTGCTCAAACTCGTGTCCATCAAGTCGGTGATGCCATTCAACCATGCCATCAGGGATGACCATGCCATCCAATGGTCAGGGGGCGTATAAGTAAATAAACAAAGACATATATAACTGTATTGACAAGAAAAGCTGAGGTAGGGGTTAATACCCTATTTGTAGGAAATTCCTTATCCACAACTTAAAGGCATGTAGGTAAAAGTGTGAAACTGAAAAACATCTGCGGTTCACAGGCTGACAGCTCCGTGAGAAGTACTCACCTGCCTGCATTCCCCAAACCTTTCCATCCAACAACAGTATAGACTCCTCGCCAGCAACAACCCCTACCCCTTCCCCGCCCCACCCTCCAACCTGCGCTCTACAGTTCATGGAATTCTCCAGGCCAGAATACTGGAGTGAGTAGCCTTTCCCTTCTCCAGGGGATCTTCCCAACCCAGGGATCGAACCCAGGTCTCCCGCATTGCAGGTGGAGTCTTTGCCAGCTGAGCCACTATCAACCTTACTTCAGTAAAATAAATTAAAAAAAAATTAAGGCAATTCCAGTACCACCCTTTCAAGATGGGTGCCTGCCCAGGGTCCCACGCAGAGTTGCCCCACTGTGGTTTAAACAGAGCACTCTTGTCTCCACAGCCCAGTGCTGTTACCTCTGAGGCAGTATTTCAAACGAGAAGGTTGCAAATTATTTCCCCCTAAAATCCAGTGGAGATGCGATCAAGTTTCATTGACTCATTTGTTTTAGGCTTGACAAGCAAGGCAGAAGGGGAAACCAGTGGTGTCAAAAGTCTTAAAAAGAAACAGAATGCTAGGAATACCAGAAGCCATTCTTAGGACCTAAATTGCCAAATACCAAACCAAAAGCCAGGAAACAAAATCTGCTCAGTGTGCAGGTGAAGGCTTCCCTTCATTTTTTTGGAGGCTTTTGAAGGATGTTGCTCTGGACTTTGGTTCTCTAGATGGG
This sequence comes from Ovis aries, assembly GCF_016772045.2. Lineage (NCBI taxonomy): Eukaryota > Metazoa > Chordata > Mammalia > Artiodactyla > Bovidae > Ovis > Ovis aries. Next base: position 29,534,033 of record NC_056073.1, read on the forward strand.
GAAAGCTGTGATTACAACTAGCTCTATGACACACGTCTCTTGGCTCTTCTATCCCTGCTTACAATTCCCATGTCCATTCAAATCAGCTGCCCAGAGTTGAACTTTTCCCATCTGAAAGAGAATCTTAGCTAATCTTTCAAAACTGCCCTCTCTGCATCCTGGAGGAATCAGGGGACCAGGAACTGTTCACCTTCCCCAAGAACTGTGTGTCCCCAGGCACACGGAGAAGAAAAGGCAAGGCAGTGTGAACTGTAGAAAATTTAGGCTGTGGTAACACGGTTGCGGGAGAAGGCGATGGCACCCCACTCCAGTACTCTTGCCTGGAAAATCCCATGGACGGAGGAGCCTGGTAGGCTACAGACCATGGGGTCTCGAAGAGTCTAACACGACTGAGTGACTTCACTTTCACTTTTCACTTTCATGCATTGGAGAAGGAAATGGCAGCCCACTCCAGTGTTCTTGCCTGGAGAATCCCAGGGATGGGGAGAGCCTGGTGGGCTGCCATCTATGGGGTCGCACAGAGTCGGACAAGACTGAAGCAACTTAGCAGCAGCAGCAGCAGCAGCAGCAACATGGTTGCAGCCCTGGGATTTCTTTGGAAGGAATGATGCTAAAGCTGAAACTCCAGTACTTTGGCCACCTCATGCGAAGAGTTGACTCATTGGAAAAGACTCTGATGCTGGGAGGGATTGGGGGCAGGAGGAGAAGGGGACGACAGAAGATGAGATGGCTGGATGGCATCACTGACTCGATGGACGTGAGTCTGAGTGAACTCCGGGAGTTGGTGATGGACAGGGAGGCCTGGCGTGCTGTGATTCATGGGGTCACAAAGAGTTGGACACGACTGAGCGACTGAACTGAACATGGTTGCAACCTTTTCTGCTCCCGCTGGGATGTGTGCTTGAGTTTCTGAAACAGTCTATAGAAATTCCAGGAAAGCAGCCTCTCTTTGGCTGTATACCCTCCCGTTCTGTCAGTAGGTAAACAAGCAACATAAACAAGGTGTTAGACAATACTGGGATGACAAACTCAAAGTTGGGGTATTAGGGTGGATAATGACAGGAAGAGGTTTCAACATTTCCCCATGTTAAGATCTGGATCCTAGCAGGGCCATAATATTCACCCACCCAAGTAGCTTTCTGCCGTTCCCAAGGCCACAGACCTTTCTTTCAGATTGCCCCCCTCCTATTTCCAGACCAGATTCTGGGAAAATCTGGTGGAGAGTGTGGCTGACTTTTCCTCTTACCGGGGAATGCTAAGGAGCTGGATGCAGAAAGAGTTTCACGGAAACTGGTCTAGTGCTGGAACACTGCCTGAGTATTGCTTGGACCTTGAGATTAAGACCCCTATCCCTCTGCCAAGGGAGACCTTCTTTGTGGTTGAAGGAATTGCTTTCCTAGAGCCTCTAATCAATCAATGCTCTATAAGATATTGATTATATTCTGTTGTACAATATATCCTTGTAACTTATTTTATACACAATAGTTTGTACCTCTTAATCCTCTATCCCTACGTTACCCCTCCCCGCTTCCCTCTCTCCACTGGTAACAGCTAGTTTGTTCTCTATCTTGGTGTTCCTTTTATTGTATTCATTATGTTTTTAGATTTCACATGTAAGTAATATCATACAGTCTTTCTCTGATTTCACTTAGCTTAATATCCTTCAGGGCCATGTTGCTGCAAGAATGTATCTGTTGATGGATACTTAGGTTGCTTTCATATCTGAGCAACTGTAAATATGAACATTGGGGTGCATGTTATTTTTTGACTTAGTGTTTTAACTTTTTTCAGGTATATATGCAGGAGTGGAATTGCTGGGTCATATGGTAGCCTTGCTTTCTCAGAGTCTCTGAAGAATCAATACAGTACTTGTTTTCTTCCCTACATTTATTTTTAAAACAAATTGCAAACATCCCTGAAATTCTATCTTTATCATGACTTTAAAGAGAATATAAGCTCACGTTCCAAGGGTTAAAAAACAGAATCCCCCTCAAATCCTTTTTTCCATTTTCTGGAAGTGACTAGTTACCCTTATTGAGGGTCTTCAGAATCCCTTACAAGATTTTACTGTCCGTGGGTCAGGCTGTGCCTATCAAGGGTTTGTGTTGGTTGATAACCCAGTGCTGAAGGCTGGGAACCACTATTTTCACTGAGGTAAGAAGCCCTTTTGAAAAGCTACTTTAGATTTTGATGCTGTACCATGCAATTCAAAGCAATCTGGAGATTCAGTGCAATCTCTACCAAAATTCCAATGATATTTTTCACCAAAATAGAACAAACAATCCTAAAATTCAAATGGAACCAAAATAGACCCCAAATAGCCAAAGTGATGTTGAGAAAGAAGAATGAAGCTGGAAGCATCACACTTTCTGATTTTAAACTATATTGCAGAACCATAATAATCAAAACAGTATGTTATTTGCATATAACAGACATACAGATCAATGGAACAGAGTCCAAAAATAAACCCATGCATATATGGTCAATTTATTTACAACAAAGGAACCAAGAATATACAATGGGGAAAGGACAGTCCCTTCAATGAACAGTGTTAAGGAAACTGGAACACAAGCAAAAGAATGAAAGTGGCCCACTCCCTTACACCATACACAAAAACTGTCAACATGGATTAAAGAGCTGAACATAAGACCTGAAACATAAAACTTCTAGAAGAAAACATGAAGGATAATCTACTTGATATTGGTCTTGGTGATGAAAAATGCAAAAAAAAAAAAAAAAAAAAAAAGTCAGACCACATTACATTAAAAAAGCTTCTGCTCAGCAAAGAAAACCATCAACGAAATGAAAAGGCATCCAACCTACAAAATGGGAGAAAATATTTGCAAAACCACATGTGGGAAACAGTATGGAGATTCATCAACATGATCCAGCAATTCGACTCCTTGGCATTTACCCAAATGAACAAAAACGCCAACTCAAAAAGATATCTGTACCCCCCTGTTCACTACAGCATTACTTACAATAACCAACACATGAAAGCAACCTAAGTGCCCATCAACAGATAAATGGATAAAGAAAATGTGAGTGTGTATACAGTTCAGCCAAGAAAAAGGAAATCTTGCCATTTGCAACAACTTGAGGACATTATGCTGAGTGAAATAAGTCAGAGAAAGACAGATACCATATGATCTCACTTATACATGCAATCTAAAACAACAGGAAAAAAATAAAATTCACAGAGAACAGGTAGGTGGTTGCCAGAGTTGGGGGAGAGGGTAGAGGTGAAATGGGTGAAGGGGGTCAAAGGTACAATCTTCCATTTATAAAATAAAGTCATTGGGATGTAATATACAACATGATGACTATAGTTAATACTGTATTGCATACTTGAAAGTCCCTAAGAGGGTTGATCTTAACTATTCTTATCAAAAGTAGAAAATTTTGTTATCTGTGTTGATGGATATTGATTAAACATTTTTGTGGTGATTATTTCATAATATATATGAATATTGAATCATTTTGTTGTAGATCTGAATATACAAATTACATCTTAAAAAAGTGTTGGACTAGTGAGTCACACTTGACTTGGGCTTCAAGGACTGACACAACATTTAATAACATTTAATACTCCATATTTGCCATTTAAGAAAACACTATATGAATAGGCTGGAGCCTGAAGACAGTTAAATATCACTGGCCTAAAAGAGAAATGATAGTTTTATTCACCTCGGAAGTGAGAGGTAGTAACTACAAAAAAAGACAAGGGGAAACATTCTCCGTGAACAGGAAAGTTTTGAGTCTTATTTTCAGAGGATTAAAGGCAGCAGAGCAGAAAAGTGACAGAATGACAAATCAGCAGACTAGGTAGCCTAAGACAGACTTAAATACACCAATATTTTTACCATGGTTGGGCCAGATTTTCTTGCTATTGACAGGGAATTCTATTGCCCTATAAATAATATAAAATCCAACAGAAGTCAAGTGCAGTCATAAAACTGAGGAAACATTCTTCCAGTGCTTGAAAGCTACTACCAACTTCAGCAAAGTCCCTCACTACATTGACTGAGGGAGATAGGCAGTGCTGAAGCTGAAGGAGATTTCAGTTGTGTTAATGTAATTTGTAGGAGACGGAAAATACTGAAATGAAAGGATTACTCTCTCCTCTTCTCTTTTGTCCTCTGTTTGAGCTCAAGGAGCTGTGTTCACAATAAAAAATGTGTGCTCTGGGCTTTAGCCATGATGGCCACACTAGATTTTGAGGTACTGTGGTCCCAAACCTTTATGCCCTCCACATCACTTAGAGTATAACACATCTTTTTTCACCAGGAAATGCTAGTTCGGGGGGTGGGAGGGGGTGTCACGGGGGAGAGGTCAGGATTGGGAAGGGTCTGCAGGTCACCCAATTCTGGTCAGAGGCTTGGTTAGGAAGACAAGGTGGTAGAGAAACAGACAACTGATCTCACACATTCCAAGCTCTTGGATACGCCAGTGACTGCAACTGGTATGGTGAAAAGCAATTTCAACATTAGACTAGGCTAAGGCTACTCAGAAATCAAAATGATTTCAAAAAGCAAAACATAAAAACTCGTGAATTCAGTATAAAAAATAATTTTTTAACAGAACCCCTTGTTTACCTTTTCATTGTATTAACTGACACTTCATTGCATTTAACAAAGGTAATTACAGGTAAATTTCTTGTTGATGTTTATTTTCCCAAATTCTCAACTTTTCCAGCATTTATGACCTTTAAACAACTTTTCAACACAGTATCTCTGACATTCTTTAAGTAATGAAGTTTAAGAAACATTTCATCTCAATTGAAAAAAAATTCTGAATTCTACTTGAAGTTGTCACCAGACATCTTGGCAAGGAGTCATTTTAGTGGATTCTCTGGTGACTAATCAGAGCTGAGCTTCTAGGCTTTACCTCATTCACGCCACTGCTGAGGCTTAATGCTCTCTGCCTAATAGACCTTCCCATACTATTTATATGTATAGGATTTTTCCTCAGAATGGACTCTCTTATGTTTATTGAGATTTGATTTACAGCTGAAGTCTCGCCCACATTCAGAACATTCAAAAGGTTTCTCTCCTGTGTGGATTTTGATATGATGACTAAGACCTGTCTTCTGAGTGAAGGCTTTGCCACATTCTTTACATTGATAAGGCTTCTCCTTGTTGTGAATCCCCTGATGTTCAATAAGATGCTCTCCCCTTGTAAAGGCCTTGCCACACTCAGGACATTGGTAGGTTTTATCCCCAGTATGGATTCTTTTGTGGTTTCTCAGGCCAGTTAACTGTGAGAAGGTCTTTCCACACTCATCACATGTATATTTTCTTAGTTTAGGAGGGTTTCTGTGCTTTCCTCCTAATTTGTGTTTGTTAAGGCCCGAGTGTTGACTGAAGGCTTCACCACACTCATCACATTTATAGGGCTTCTCCCCAGTGTGACTTCTCTGATGTATGATCAGGGTTGAGTTCACTCTAAAGGTTTTTCCACACTCAGCACATTCATAAGGTTTCTCCCCTGAGTGAATTCTGTGATGTATTATAAGTTCCGAGCTTCGGCTAAAAGCTCGTCCACATACAGGACATTCAAAAGGTTTCTCTCCAGTGTGGATTCTCCGATGTTGGTTAAGTCCTGCATACTGAGTGAAGGCTTTTCCGCATACTTTACATTCAAAAAGTTTTTCTTTACTGTGAATTCGCTGATGCTCAGTAAGATTTGAACGCTGCCTGAAGGTTTTCCCACATTCATTACATTCATAAGGCTTCTCTCTGTTGTGCAATTGTTTATGTTCAGTGAGGTCTGCACTATGGCAGAAGGTTTTCCCACAGTATATACATTCAAAAGGCTTCTTTTCAGTGTGGAGACTTTGATGTTTTGAAAGAACTGACCTTTGACTAAAACATCTGCCGCATTTATTACACTGATGAGGCTTTTCTACAATGTGGATTTTGAGATGTTGAGAGAGGCCTGCCCTCTGACTGAAGTCTTTGCCACACTCTTTACACTGATAAGGCTTTTCCTTGTCGTGAAGCCCAAATTCTGTACTGGAGTATGGTTTCTTCACATTGTGGATCCTCTTGTGCATATGAAGGCCTCTCATCCAGGTGAAGGTTTTCTCACATTCATCACATCCATGTATTTTCTCACCTGTGGCATCCCCATTCTGCATTTCCAAACTTTCACTAGGCTCATTGTCTCCTCTCTGTATGGCATGCTGACATATAGTTTCATGATGTCCATCAGACCCCTCCCTATACCATTCTGTTTCTTCACAAGGTTCCTGTTTCACTTCTAATGTCAAATTCTCAATCTTCATCTCACCATCTGAAACAATACACCACACAATTTGAGGAGAAAAGGCAACTCAAAAATGATCTAACAGATAGAGAGCTAGGAGGCTTAATGTTTATTTCAGATGTAACAGAGCACTTTCTATCTTTTCTTTATTTAGTGTCAGGGATTCAGAGAAACAGATGAGCCAAGTAAAAGGAATGGGAGTAATACAGGTGTGGGAGTGAGAAAGAATAAAGCATGGCTGATTTACCAACAGAGTATGGTAAAATTGATAGGATGTCACTTCTATGATTACCCAAGACTATAATTTCTACCTACCATAAGACTTTCTCTATTGATACCCTTCCTTCCTGGTTTGCTGGCTTTGATTAAGAATGTCACCATATAGAGAAGCCCATGTGGCAAGGAACTGAAGCTGGGTTTGGTCAGCAACCAGGAAGGAAGGAAGGCCCTCTGTCTGCGTGACTGACAAAGAACTGCATCCTGCCAACATCCATGTGAGGTTGGAAGTGGATCCTTCCTCAGTCACAAGTCAGGTGAGAACCTATCTTTGGCTGCAACCTTGTAAGAGACCCAGAAGTGGAGGATCCAGCTAAGCCACATACCCAGACTCCTGACCCACAGAAACTGAGATAATAAATGTGTGTGGTTTAATTGCTAACTTTGTGGTCATTAATTGAGCAGAGAAAAATTCAACTACACTAAATATACAAGAGACACATCTATGATAAAACGATTGAGTAAAGTTATGAATAAAGGATGAGCAAGAGAAAATTGAGCAAATGAAAATAAAAAGAAAGGCATCATGATCTTAATTTCAGATAAAAGGTGAGATTCAAGCCAAGAGCATGAAATGAGACAAAGAAAAGTATAATGATAAATAAACATTACAATTTATAGTGACCATGGAACAGACATGAATAATTACATAGAAAATAACAAAGGAACACATTTTCTAGAGCAGAAATTATAGATGAGATAAAGAGACAAAACAAACAACAGACTTTAATCATTCTTTCTCTGTCTAGAAACAACCACCAAACAGACAAAAAAATAAACATTCAGAAGACTTACAAGATTATTAAATCTATGGATAAACATGTATATCAAGTTCTGTATCTGGAAAATAGAACATCTTCTCAGATGTGCAGTGACCTTTAATGAAAACTAATTTTGGGGTCATAGGTAAACCATAATAAACTCCAAAAGGTGTAAACAACACAAACATTCTCTGATAACAATAAATCTAGAATTAGTAACAAAATCAGAAAATAAGCCCTTCCATCAGAAAATTTAAAACTTTCAATTACTGGTTCAAAGGAGAAATACGTTTCAGATTTTCTAGAAAATAACAAAAATGCTACATTTCAAAACATTTGGGATTCATCAAAACCAGTGTTCAATGAAATATTTGTAGCATCAAATATTTATATTAGTAATAGATATACAGATCGATCCAGCCAGCTCAAAAATTAAAAAATAAAAAGGACAACTAATTAACCAAGAGAATCTGCTCATTTAGGAACACTTTTCTCTCTTCTGTCTCATTCCCCTTGCTTACGCTTCCTGGGAACACTTCTGATACAAACTACTACAATCTAAAATAAATAAATTTTAAAAACAAGGGAGAACATAAGGAAGGAATTAACAAAAGCAAATGCATAGACAAAACATGATATAGAAAAATAATGGAACACTGTAGTGGTAAAACAAAACTGAATACACCAATATGAACTCATAATTCTTAGAAAAAAAAAATGTACATCTAGCTCCACCCATAAAATGTGCTAGAAGTATTGTTACCCGAGGGAAAAAGAACACTCCCAGCAGCCAGATTTTCTACTTCAATAGCCTTCTCCATTAAGAAGAATTAAAGCTCCTTCAGAAAGGGTTGATACCAAATCTGGGTCTAGGGAAAGTACACGGTGAGAATGGAATAATTAATTTTGTTCAGAAAGCAAGGATTCAAAATTCATAGGGTCATGGCAAAAAGAGTTAGGAACAGGGTGGAAGACATCCAAACTAGGCAAAGATGTATCAATCTGAGCTTTAAAACAAGTAGCAACTGTGGTAGATTGAAGCAGACTGACTCAATGAAAATTACTAAACCCATAATGATACTAACACAAAGAAAGTCCTAAAATCCCATGTTGTCATTTGAGGTGCCTATTAAACCATTCCTTGAATTTGAAAATTTGTAAATACGGGGGGAAACAAAGCATCAATCTTGACTGTCTAATATGAAGTGATCAAACAGATGATTTGACGATTTGTTCACTATAAAGAAGACTAACAGTTAATAACACAGAAGGAATGAAACAGTCATAAAATCATTCTGCAACACTTAATAAAATGATTGACCCATAGAAGAATTCTCAAACATTTTGTATTTTGTTGCTGGGAAACTAGCCAATCACATACTGCCAAAGCGACGCCATGCAGTTATAAAGGGGAAAAATTAGCTGTTCAGTGGAGGGATCATATTGCCATGTCTTTCAATCTTTTTTCCATTTTATGGAAATATAGCATACATGGGCAGCAAAATAAATGATTCAGTGAGGAAGCAACCAGAAAGCTTCACAGAGTAAGAAACTTGCCCAGGGTCATGAAAATGTCTAGGCCATGAAAGGGAAAATGAGAAAGGAAAACTGTTCTAAAGTAAAAGAGAATTAAAAGGCACAACAACCAGATGTCTCACACAGCCATGGATTCTATCCTGGTTTGCACAAATTAGCTTTAAAGACATTTTGGAAAAAAATGGACCAATCTGAATTTGCATTGAGTTTAGATAACATTAAAACGTATTGCCAGGGAAAAGGGAAGATTATTAACTGAACGAAATAGATTACAAAATATCACACAGAAATGATCTCTTTTCAGTGAAAGGAATGTGTGTATACACATACATTCACATAAAAGATATTAAAATATATAATAAAAAGTCACTGTAATCTCTGAATGATAGAATATTATGCTTGTTTTCTTATTTTGCAACTCTGTATTTTCTAACTTTCTACAATGCATATATATTTCTCTGGTAATAACAAGAGGTAACTTTCAGAAAAGTCAATATAGTTTCACAATGTTAATGTCCTATCAAAGTCTACTTAAGGATGTAAGCATCAAAATACTTGACAGTAACATCTGCTACAGACGATCTGCAGAAAATTCAACTATGGATATTTAAAATTAACATACTACAGAGGCTGTTCTGAGATGACATCACCTTTTAATCATTATTACCTAAAATGTCAGCTTTGTCATATCCTTTAACAACTCTCATCACAAGGAATTAACATGTCATACTTCACAAAAAAAGCCAACGGGGGACTTCATTTCACTCCAAATTTCCTAGAGAAATTCTTGCCTCACCTGTTTCCTCTGATGGTAGGGGCTCAGGTCTTTCACCCTTGAACTGGACTGCTGGGGGCTGAGCTCGGGTATATGACGATTCTTCATCTAGTGTTTGAAGGGTCATTGTCTGCAAAAGTATCTTCTGTTCTAGAGAACAAGCTGAAACCTAGAGACAAGTGGCACTCATTAGGCCTGAATTTACAGGAACTAAACCTCAGAGAGGAATTTCCAAGAAACATCCCTGGAGAGACTAGAAGAGAAACCAAGGCCTTAGGGTGCTAAAGGGTAGCCAGAAAGGTAAGTGATGCTTACCTTTTGATCAGAAAGTCTAATCAAATCCTGTCTCTGTCACTTCATTTATTGGCTATGTCTCCTCCGCTAAGTTAAACAACCTCTCTGAACTTAGTTTCCATATGTGATACCACCTAGTTCTTTGTTGCTGTGAATGTTGAAATGACCAGTAGAGTACACAGCATGATACTTACAGAATGCCTTCAGCATCTTTACTCCATCCCTGAATCTCCTGTTTCCCACCCTTCCCCCTCTTACAGGACTGGCTTAGGAAGCAGCTCAGTTCCCTGCTAAATGCTAGGTTTTCCCACTGTTCTCAGAGCCTCCACACTTGAGAAAATTTTGCTTCCAGTTCCCCACAACCACATCAGACTTGTCTCTTCCTAATATGTACATTTCTCTTTCTTTCCAGATTCTCCAGCTCGGTCACTGCCTCTTCCCCACTCTCTGGATGATGCTCCCGAACTGAGACCTGGAGCTCCTGGGGCAGGATGGACAGGAACTGCTCCAGCACCAGCAGGTCCAGGATCTCCTCCTTGGCATGTGTCTCTGGTCTAAGCCACTGATGGCAGAGCTCCTGGAGCTGGCTCAGGGCCAGCCGGGGTCCAGGGGAATCCTGGTAGCAGAAGTGCCTAAACTGCTGCCTGAAGATCTCCCGGGCAGGAAGCTGGTTCTCTGGAAGGCTGAGACCCTGATTCTTGGGGTGGTCTTCCTCCAGCTTCACTGTCACCATCATAGGGCCCTGCTGACCCCATGGGGCTTGGAACAGCTGACCAGCAGACTTTCTTGTGTCCACAGCCATCATGCCTGGAGTTTCAACTGAAGGCTTCTGAGGACACCCTGGGGAATAAGAATTAAATGATAAAGAGATAGATGGCAAATACTTCGAAGAACCCACACAAGAAAGAAGACGATCTGTAACCAAGATAACTAATTTTATTAATTCACTAAATCCACAAATATTTTTTAGAAGCCTACCTTGCACAGAAACTGTTCAAGGTGTTTGAAATGCATTAGCAGAGTGTCCATTCTAGTTGAAACAGTAAAACACACACAACCAATATGAAAAGTGTATAATATGTTAAGGAGATAAGTAAAAATATATAATTGCCAGGGGTAGAATGGAGTGAAGACTTGCACTTAATGGAACATTTCTCCAAAATTCGGCGTTAAGTACGTGGATGTAGCCCCAGCCTAAAACAAAAATTTCTAATCACTTGGCACAGTTTCTCCACATTTGAGTACATAAGATCCAACCTGTGGGAAAGGAAAAGTTACGAATCACAGCCAGAAAATTACTGATGTTTTCGTGTGAATCTTGCAAAATGGAGAGCAAAATTCTACCTCGTTCACACAGTAGTGGTGGCCCTGGTTCCGTCAGAGCGTGGGAAGCATGGTTGCCAAAAAGGGGACCCCCCAAACCCAGGGACCCCCCTCCCAAACCCAGGACAGGGTCCTGTCTGAGGGGCTTGGGGCCAGCCTTTCCAAAGCCTCTCAGACAGATGCCCGCTGCCAGCCTCTCCGGGCACCGGGTGTCCCTGGGCTGGAACCAGGGCTGGTGCTGGCTGTTCCATGTGGCCCAGTAAGTCTGGGGTCCCGCAGGGCTGAACCCGAGAAAAAGCGGCCTCGGCTCCGGAACTGGACGCTCAGACGCACCCGGCTTCCGGCGTCTCCAAGAGGCCACGTCCCTGAGCATGTCCCAGTGACCCGCCTCCACGCACGTGCCCGGCGTTTCTTGGTTACCTTGCAGTGCTAGGATGGTACATGTTCATTTCTAGCGGTTCAAGACTAAAGGTGTTGACAGATAACACCAAACCCAATTACTGGATCTCTGAGAGTTATTTAAAAAAAAAAAAAAATGTTTTGGACACTTGCTCTTGTGAACCCGGCAGGATACTGAAAGTGTATGGGAGGAGTGCTTGGTGACGACATAGAAAAAAATGATTGTCCTTTTCCTTAACGGAGGTAGGCCGCTGGGAGTCGGCATTGTTACCAGTTTGTCTCCCCCACTGCCTTTTCCTTGGGTGTTTTCATCTCCTCTGTCCTGCGCCCAGAACAGGGCTTCCCTCTAAGGGAACTGCACCTTCCCTCTAAGGAAGGAACATGATAGCTATCCTTTAGGACCTCGTGAATATGCTGATACCAGGAAGAAACACTAAGAAAATAGAGATGGTAGAGAAGAAATAAGTACAGATGTGGTAAAGAGCTTGGGCCAGAAAGCAATGGAAATTTCAGAAGGCTGTGGGAAGTTCAGGAGTTGGGGAAACCATCCTAGGGCAAGAAATGGAGAAGAGGTTTGTGAATTGAAGTAGTTCAGTTCAGTTCAGTTCAGTCGCTCAGTCGTGTCCGACACTTTGCAACTCCATGAATCACAGCACGCCAGGCCTCCCTGTCCATCACCAGCTCCCGGAGTCTACTTAAACTCATGTCCATCGAGTCGGTGATGCCATCCAACCATCTCATCCTCTGTCGTCCCCTTCTCCTCCTGCCCCCAATCCCTCCCAGCATCAGGGTCTTTTCCAGTGAGTCAACTCTTCACATGAGGTGGCCAAAGTACTGGAGTTTCAGCTTCAGCATCAGTCCTTCCAGTGAACACCCAGGACTGGTCTCCTTTAGGATGGACTGGTTGGATCTCCTTGCAGTCCAAGGGATTCTCAAGAGTCTTCTCCAACACCACAGTTCAAAAGCATGAATTCTTTGGCACTCAGCTTTCTTCACAGTCCAACTTTCACATTCACACATGACCACTGGAAAAACCATAGCTTTGACTAGACAGACTTTTGTTGGCAAAGTAATATCTCTGCTTTTGAATATGCTATCTAGGTTGGTCATAACTTTTCTTCCAAGGAGTAAGCCTCTTTTAATCTCATGGCTGCAATCACCATGTGCAGTGATTTTGGAGCCCCCTAAAATTAAGTCTGACACTGTTTCCCCATCTATTTCCCATGACGTGATGGGACCAGATGCCATGATCTTCATTTTCTGAATGTTGAGCTTTAAGCCAGCTTTTCATTCTTCTTTCAGTTTCATCAAGAGGCTTTTAGTTCCTCTTCACTTTCTGCCATAAGGGTGGTATCATCTGCATATCTGAGGTGATTGATATGTCTCCCGGCAATCTTGATTCCAGCTTGTACTATCTCCAGCCCAGCATTTCTCATGATGTATTCTGCATATAAGTTAAATAAGCAGGGTGACAATATACAGCCTTGATGTATTACTTTCCCAATTTGGAACCAGTCTGTTGTTACATATCCAGTTCTAACTGTTGCTTCCTGACCTGCATATAGGTTTCTCAAGAAGGCAGGTCAGGTGGTCTGTATTCCCATTTCTTTCAGAATTTTCCACAGTTTATTTTGAGGAGGCTGGCAAACAGCAGTTGGCCAGAGGCCATCCGGATGGGGGAGATGACCAGCAGGGCACAGTCTGCATAAAGGCTACCAAAGGTCTGCTCTGGGACCTCCCATCATCAAGCTGTTGACTTTAAGCAGAGGATATTACCGTCCATAATGGGTGGGCCTCATCCAATCAGCTGAAGGCCTTGAGACAAAACTGAGATATCCTCAAGAGGGAATTTTGCCTTAAAACTGTAACATAGGAATCCTGCTTGCATTCCCTGCCAGCCTGCATTGCATATTTTGGAATTAGTAGCTCCCCAATTGTCTGAAAAAGAAATGCAAAAGAGCAAAATGGCTGCCTGAGGAGGCCTTACAAAAAGCTGTGAAAAGAAGGGAAGCAAAAAGCAAAGGAGAAAAGGAAGGATATACCCATTTGAATACAGAGTTCCAAAGAATAGCAAGGAGAGATAAGAAAGCCTTCTTCAGTGATCAATGCAAAGAAATAGAGGAAAACAACAGAACGGGAAAGACTAGAGATCTCTTCAAGAAAATTAGAGATACCAAGGGAACACTTCATGCAAAGATGGGCTCAATGAAGGACAGAAATAATATGGACCTAACAGAAGCAGAAGATATTAAGAAGAGGTGGCAAGAATACACAGAACTGTACAAAAAAGATCTTCACAACCCAGATAATCACGATGGTGTGATCACTCACACTCACCTAGAGCCAGACATCCTAGAATGTGAAGTCAAGGGGCCTTAGGAAGCATCACTACAAACAAAGATAGTGGAGGTGATGGAATTCTAGCTGAGCTCTTTGAAATTCTAAAAGATGATGCTGTGAAAGTGCTGCACTCAATATGTCAGCAAATTTGGAAAACTCAGCAGTGGCCACAGGACTGGAAAAGGTCAGGTTTCATTCCAATCCCAAAGAAAGGCAATGCCAAAGAATGCGCAAACTACCACACAATTGCATTCATCTCACATGCTAGTAAAGTAATGCTCAAAATCTCCAAGCCAGGCTTTAGCAATATGTGAACTGTGAACTTCCAGACATTCAAGCTGGTTTTAGAAAAGGCAGAGGAACCAGAAATCAAATTGCCAACATCCGCTGGATCATCAAAAAAGCAAGAGAGTTCCAGGAAAACGTCTATTTCTGCTTTAATGACTATGCCAAAGCCTTTGACTGTGTGGATCACAATAAACTGTGGAAAATTCTTCAAGAGATGGAAATACCAGACCACCTGACCTGCCTCTTGAGAAACCTGCATGCAGGTCAGGAAGCAACAGTTAGATCTGGACATAGAACAGACTGGTTCCAAATAGGAAAAGGAGTACGTCAAGGCTGTATATTATCACCCTGCTTATTTAACTTATATGCAGAGTACATCATGAGAAAAGCGGGGCTGGATGAAGTACAAGCTGGAATCAAGATTGCCAGGAGAAATATCATTAACCTCAGATATGCAGATGATACCACCCTTATGGCAGAAAGTGAAGAACTAAAGAGCCTCTTGATGAAAGTGAAAGAGGAGAGTGAAATAGTTGGCTTAAAGCTCAACATTCAGAAAACAAAGATCATGGCATCCAGTCCCATCACTTCACAGGAAATAGATGGGGAAACAATGGCTGACTTAATTTTTGGGGGCTCCAAAATCACTGCAGATGGTGATTGCAGCCATGAAATTAAAAGACACTCCTTGGAAGGAAAGTTATGACCAACCTAGAAAAGTGGTCATCCAGTTGTGTCCGATTCTTTGTGACCCCATGGACTACAGTCTCCTCTCTCCATGGGATTTTCCAGGCAATAGTACTGGAGTGGATTGCCATTTCCTTCTCTAGGGGATCTTCCCAACCCAGGGATCAAACCCAGGTCTCCCGCATTATAGACAGACACCTAAGCAGAGACATTACTTTGCCAACAAAAGTCTGTCTAGTCAAGGCTATGGTTTTTCCAGTAGTCTTGTATGAATGTGAGAGTTGGACTATAAAGCAAGCTGAGCGCCAAAGAACTGATGTTTTTGAACTGTGGTATTGGAGAATTTCTTGAGAGTCCCTTGGACTGCAAGGAGATCCAACCAGTCCATTCTAAAGGAGATCAATCCAGGGTGTTCATTGGAAGGACTGATGTTGAAGCTGAAACTCCAATACTTTGGCCACCTAATGGGAAGAGATGACTCATCTGGAAAGACCCTGATGCTGGGAGGGATTGAGGGCAGGAAGAGAAGGGGACGACAGAGGATGAGATGGCTGGTGGCATCACCGACTCGATGGACATGGGTTTGGGTAGACTCTGGGAGCTGGTGATGGACAGGGAGGCCTGGCATGCTGCGGTTCATGGGGTCGCAAAAAGTCGGACACGACTGAGCGACTGAACTGAACTGAACAATTGCCTGAGTCAATTCTTAAAAAAAAAAGTAATGTATATATTTTTCTGAGAATCCTGACTAAAATACCAAAATCCTACTAATCCTTAATGTCTGACAAATGTTCACCTTTATATACTTTCCCAATTCCCCCAGGCAGAATTGTTTTTATCTGTCCTTTTTGTTTTGTATTATAATTTTTTTTCTTGTATATACCCTTAAAATGCATGACACATTTGTAGGCAATAACCATTCTTTAAACAAAGTATCTTCAGAAATGTGTACTAGGCAAGTCACTGCGGAAAGGTGTGTTATAAATATAACACATCTTTTGTAAACACATCCCCAACTCTAAGGTTAGGAAGGCCACAAAGTTCAAATTATTGACATTTAAAGTATGTTTTTAGTATTTGTATTTAAACTAAATCAAGAGATACAAGTATCCCCTGCCTTTTGAAAATCTGCATTATGCCACTTTGCCTTGTAATAAAGACCTACATTAGTATCTACTTTTGCCAAATAAAGTTGAAGAGGATTTTACCAAAAAAAGGTGAAAAGTGAAAACAACGTTGAGCATTTGCGTTGCTGCCCAACCTTGTAGAAAGGCATCATGCACCTCAAGCAGCAAGAGTGATGCCACTGGCTCCTTCTCTGGGAACTATACTCGGCATCTCAGCATTAAGCCACTATAGTTTTGAACTGTGTCTGTGCTTTACCTCGATTCTGTCCATCTGTTAGCAAGATGCGTCCTAAGGTAATTCCCTCTGCTTTATACCATTTCAGCTTATGAAAGATTTCATAGCTCTTAGGTATTTTCTACTTGAGCCGTGAAACAAGGCAGAATAAAATAGAAGTGGTATGATGGTAGTAAGAATGAACAACTAGCACCTCCAGAGTTTTTCTTGGGTGGCTATTTATTTATATCATCCTCATAAAAATATGAATATAGTGAAATACCTCACTTTTATACACTTTCTACCTTATAAACTTTCCAGTTTCTCAAGTCCTCACAATAGTGGAAAGTATATTTCATTCAAAGTAGAAGACAATACCAATGTTTTTTAGACTGCCTGTTCCAAAGGTTGCAAAGATAAACTAAAGCATGGTGAGGACATAAACATCCAGATGATTATGTATGAGGGACAGGGATGGAGCTAAGCTTGAGATAACTGCTGGTTTTTAGCATAAAGTCAGAAAGAAAAGCATTAAAGATACTCTGCTACCTGATGTCTTTTCAATCCTAGTACCAATATAGAATCAAGTCCAACTGTCATGCTGGATGGTCAAAGGTATTTCTGAAATTTTTTTCCTAGGGGTAACTGGAGGAGTGGGTATCACTGGGATTCAGAATGAAAGAGGGAGGAAAAAGAGGACATATCAATAAAGAGTAGAATTTGAGGGCACAGATATACATTTTAACTCTTTCCTAAACACTGCTTTTTTTCTAAATTGACAAAGTGAGCAGCAAGGCCTAAAACTTCATATGCTGCCTTGACATCTTTGAGCCTCTTGCATGTGTACTCAGTCGTGTCCAACTCTTTGTGACCCATGGACTGTAGCCCACCAGCCTCCTCTGTCCATGGGATTTTTCAGGCAAGTATACTGGAGTGGGTTGCCATTTCCTCCTCCAGGAGATCTTTCAACACAAAGATCAAACCTGCATTTCCTGCATTGTCAGGTGGATTCTTTCCCACTGAGCCACCTAGCCCTCTTTGAGCCTCAGAAGGACCAAAAGCCTAACCACAATTCCACCACTCTTGCGGTATATGCCTCCCCCCAGCAGGAAGTGACCCCACTGGGCTAGTTCCCCATCAGCTGGACTAGCTACACTCTACTTGGTCCTCAACCTACTGGGTTTCACCACTTTGCCCCCCACAATGAAATTATTCAAACAAGCCAATCACATCCTCCCAAGGAAACCAGGCATCACCTCATCTTATTACTATGAAGCCTGTATCGCAAAGCTCCTGTTTGTTTATTCTGCTCCCAAGTGGCCCTCCTGCCTTATGCTGTGAGTACACATGACTAATAAACTCTTGTCAATCCCATCTGTCCAGAGCCAGGTGTCATGTGTTTGGCCATCCCCAGAATCTTAGGGTGGGACTTCCTCTCTCACCAATGGGGTGAAGAGGAGGCAAACAAAACAGCAAGCTATGTCATTGAGCAGTTGCTTTTAAACTTATCTATTTAAATAATTACCTAGCTTACCCCTCATTTAGGCAACTTTAAAAACAATGTCATCCTCACTCATCCTGCTAAAGTTCTCCTTTGCACAGTATGCACACTTAACAGCCTCAGTGGTCCTCCGTTCAAAATGTGAGAGTCACTGTGTCATCAGGATATTCAGGGTATGTGATGATAGTGACTTCAAGGAACAAAAGTGCTGAAGGACCACAAAGGAGAAGGATCAAAAGAATGGGAGAAAGAAATAGCAGATCCATAAAAGACTCAGCCCAAAATGTGGTCTGCTCCAGTGACAAGCTACCAGCTTCTTTCAATCTGATGGATGATACCAAAATGTCTTCTAGTTTGACTATCTAGAATAACAATGATAATGGAGACACCACATTCCCAATTTCTTCAGTTTATTACAAAATGATAAAGTCTGTATTCAGCATAGCTTTCTAAAGTGTTCAGTAAGGCCTGA
The DNA here is from genome assembly GCF_016772045.2 of Ovis aries. NCBI lineage: Eukaryota > Metazoa > Chordata > Mammalia > Artiodactyla > Bovidae > Ovis > Ovis aries. The sequence goes on from NC_056073.1 coordinate 29,552,293, forward strand.
CTGAAGGCTTTCTTACACTTAGGATATAGACACAGACTTCTGCCCTCTGTGGATCCTCTGATGACGAACAAGGCTTGACCTCTGAATGAAGGCTCGGCCACACTCCTCACACTGGTAGGGCTTCTCCCCAGTGTGGATCCTCAGGTGCTGAGTAAGACTGGTGCTCCCTCGGAAAGCTTTCCCACATTCCTTACACATGTAGGGTTTTTCTCCAGTGTGACTTCTTTGATGTTCCATGAGTCCTGACCTCTGAGTGAAGGCCCTCTCACACTCATTACATTTGAAGGGTTTTTCTCCAGTGTGGATCCTCAGATGTCCAATAAGGTGTGAACTTTGACTAAAGCATTTTCCGCACTCTTTACACCCATAAGGTCTCTTTCCAGTATGGATCCTCTGATGAAGAACCAGGCCTGTGTTTTGACTGAAGGCTTTCCCACATTCATTACACTGATAGCGTTTTATTTTATTATGAATTTCCTGATGTGAAAGAAGGGCTGATTTATAACTGACGGCTTTTCCACATTGATTGCACTTATAAGGTTTCTCTCCAGTGTGAATTCTCCAATGTCGAACAAGCCCTGAGCTCTGAGCAAAGGCCTTTCCACATTCCTTACATTTGTGTCGTTTTACTCTTGCGGGGTTGACCTTTTGGTGTTCTGATTTACCCCTATATTGAAAAGTTTCTCCACACTTTGGATCCTGGAAAGCATCCAGTGAATTCCTTTCTGAAGAAATCTGCTTTGGGGCAAATTCACCAGTTGTATTCCTGGCCTTATAGGCTGAAAGAGCAAGTCAATTATTTAAGAGTTGCATATCCCACATAAGGGTATGGAAGTAAGGTTAGTAATAATTATTGATAACATTACTAAATGCTTATTAACATCAAGGATTGTGATAAATAACCAAGAACTATCATCCTAAGGGTTTGACAGTTACTGTACTTATGAGTCTTAGAGAATAAAAATAAATAAATAAAAGGTTTTTGGGCCTCAGTCCAGATTTAAAAACTCAGAATGGCAGGAATGAAATGTAAATTTCCCAAGAGTCGTCAGAGTCCCTAATGAACATACCCTTTTGTATTTATCCCTTGTGTAGTCCAACCCCTTCCCACACAGGATCTAGGCTGGCCTGTGACTTGCTTTATCCAACAGAATATGGTGAAAGTGATGATATATCAGTTCAAGGACTAAGATTTTAAAAGATGCTTTTGAGATCCCTGAGTTACCATGTTAAGATGTCTAGTTACTCCCCTAAAGAAATACATGGAGACTGAGAGAATGAGATAACCTGAGGCCCATCCATCTCATAATCTTGCTAAGCCCAGTTTCTAGCCATCTCCTGATAAGCTATGAGATGTGAGTGAAGTATCTCGAGCATCATAGTCCAGGCAAGTTCTCAATACCTACAGCTTCATTTGATATCACGTACAGCAGCAGAACCACTCTCTTAATCCCAATCAATCCACAGAATTGTAAGAGATAACATAATGGTTGTTCCTTTTAGCCACTAAGTTCTGGAGTGGTTTGTTCCATGGAAATAGATAGCTAAAACACCAAATGATCAGTCAGTTTGTGGTGATGCTCACAGTAACACAATAAGCTAGGTAATAGAAACAGAAACTGAAACACAGAAATTAAATAACTGGTCTGTGATCACATGATTAGCCTGGCCTGGAGTTAATCTGAATCTAAAGACTGTGCTCTTTATTTTTATTACAAAAAGAATAGATACTTAAGGTAAAATTTTCAATGGTATGAAAGGCATAAAAGTAAAAAGCCCAAATCCCAATTCCTTCTCCATCACCTTTTTACTTTCCTGAGGTAGTCACTATAACTTTGTTGCCTATGTAATAAATAGCCTATTTTAATCTAGTGACTGTTAATTTCTTACTGCATTTATAGAAATATTTTCCTTCAATATTTTCACACAATGGCCAAAAGATTTTTACATAAAGACATCCACTGATCATTGTTTAAAATAACAATAATACTGGAAAAAATCTAAATGTACATCAGTAGAAGACCATTAAATTAATTACAATACATGTATGCAACAGAAAACTAAACATTAAAAAGAATAAAATACCTCTACTGATAAGATTGGTGTGTGAAAGCTTGATAAAGGAGATGGTTGGGGGACTGGGCTCTGGATTGGCTAGACTGTATATGAAAGGCCCACAGTTGTTAATTCTTGGGAATGGAACTTTAATTTTCATTTTATATCTTTCTACAGTACTTGACTTTTTAAAATATAAACTACCACTATTGTTCTATGATAACTTGAAGTCACAGAACTGTAAACCACTATAACAGCCCAGTTAAAAAAATACCACATAGCCCAATTCAAAATGAAATCAACTCTAGATATGCTCACTTTGTAAATAACCTTTTGGTGTTAAATTTATTCTGATATTTCTAGATACCAGTTTTTTTTTCCCCCATCAGAAATACTATTTTTAGCAGATGCTATGCTCAGTGCTTCTAAAAGATCACAAAGATTCATGGTGTAAAGCTTACCATTCTCTTGCAGGGGAAAGTGCTCCCAAGGATCACACTTTAGCTGGATGATCAGTGACTGATTTGTAAGGCTTGCAGGTCTCACTTCCTTCCAGAACACTTCTTGTTTGTAATGTGCACTGGCTTGGACCTAAGGACATACCAGTACCGCTGGTTTTATGAAAGGACCAGAAAGATGGCAATAGCTAACTAAACCTCAGAGTTTGATTAAAAATACAATTTCTTACAGGTATAGAAAGCAGAATAAAGAAACCAGTGTCTTAATCAACAGAGTTTTAAAGGGAAAACAGAAAGATAATGCTTCAGCCCAGAAAATAATGGTCATAAGTCCCTCACCTCTTGCTTACTCATGGCCCCTGTCTTTGCTGGTAGACCCCTGGTGAGCTCATAAATGAACAATGGATTACCCTTTTCCCACCTGTTGTCCTTTGCTTTCAAGTTCTGTCTCCAGATTTTCTAGCACAGTCACCACTTCCTCTCCACTTCTTGGATGATACTCCCATACCCTGGCCTGAACCACCTCTGGCAGGATGCTCAGGAGCTGCTCCAACACCAGCAGCTCCAGGATCTGCTCCTTGCTGTGCCGCTCAGGCTGCAGCCACTTTTGGCAGAGCTCCCGGAGCTGTCTCAGCGCCTCTCGAGGTCCAGGGGCCTCTTGATAGTGGAACTGTCTGAAGCGCTGACGGAGAAGCTCCTCATGAGTGTGTACATTCCCTAGTTGTCCAGGCTTCTGCTCCCAAGTATGGTTCTCCTCTTCCTCTACCTTCACTATTCTCAGACCCTCATGTTCCTCTGGAGTGTCGACCACAGGAGTCAAGACTGGATCCTCTCTCAACTTGGTGGACATCTTAGACTGCAATGGCTCAGGATAGGATTCACTTGGCTTACATCCCAGGAATCAGGAAGAACCTTAGAATCAGAGCACTCCTGTGGGAGAAGAACCCACTATTAAAACAGCAAAATAACCAGAGCAGTCAAGAACCTATGTTATTAGTAATGCAGACTCACTGCCAAGGTGATATTCCTGAGTAGTGGAATATTGTAAGACAATATTCCTGAGACCCACAAAAACCGATAACAATTATTGAGAAAGTGCACTTTGCTGCTGATATACAAAATGCGACATAAATATTAGTATCAGAACTTCTATTGTGGGAAATAAGGCCACATTCTTAGAATATAAAGACTTTTTAGTTTATAAAAACTACATTAAAGGAAGAAAAGCACATGAGCCAGAGGCTGTGGGATCACCATATTTGCCAAAGCTTTCTTCCATGCATATTCATAACCTACCATCCCTTCTTAGAACTGCTCAGCAGGAAGGATGGGTTTTGGGACACTCCTGTAGAGTCAAAGCACATGAGCAGAGTCAAAGTTATTTTTCCGGTAAAACCTTTATCATCTTTAGAGGAATCAAGTTACTTATACAGGGGAGTAAAACACAAGTTCCAAGTTCAGGGAGTAAAGCAATAAGCACCTCTCCGTCGGATGAGACACCCCAGCATCCATAGTGTATGAAATAAAGAGAATCAGCAAGCAAAATCTGAGTTGTTTGTGCTATACTATAAAGTTAAAAAACAAACAAAAAAACAGCGACAAATCCAAATCTAACGATAGAAACAAATCGTCACTGAAGCTCATTACCAAGCACCGTGTGCACTTGTTGGGGGGAGAACAGGACACCCACGCTGCAAAGAGTCTTCCCCGTCCCACTTCTGCCTCTAGGGACAAGAGATTGGAAATTCTGCAGCTTGGCTGAGGAGAAGTACGACCGCTCACCCGCAGCTCTGGGGATGGCTGGCGCTCCCCAGGACTAGCCCTGGCAAGTAGTTAAGAGAAAACTATAATCACCATCCTGCCGGACCAACCAGGAACCCAGAACCACAGAGCAAAAGGCGACCGGGACCGCGAGGCCGCTTCCGGTGCCCGCCTAGGAATCCGGAGGCATGGTCCTCTCTATGATCTTGATTGCGGGTTTTGCTACCTTCTCCTGGTTCGGCCAGGGTGGGCGCAGCACTTGACTCTGGCAATTGAATTTTTACTCCCTTCTCTCTCCCACTGCCTCCTGAAGAAATCCGAGCCGATCCATAAAGGTTAAATCGCCCACAACGTTGCTGCGAGTTAGCTACGAGCCCTTTTTGTAGTGTATTTACTATTGATGAGTGAAAAGTTCTATTTACATTTTGGGTATGAGCTGTTATATGAACACCAGATACTGGCTCCCACTTCCCTTTTTATTCCCAGTTATGTCTTTTTGCTGAAAAATAGCTTTAAAAAACGTTATAGTCTTTAAAGAGTACTTACTTATAGGTTTATAGAAAAAGCTTCCCATATGTCCCCTCCAAACCCCTTTCCTGGCTACATACATGCATTAGTGAGGCATCTTTGTTACAGTTAGTGAACCAATATTGATCAAGTATTAACTGAAGTCCATAGTTAATATTTATAAGCTGTGTAGTCCATTCTACAGGTTTTGGAAAATATACAACATGCATCAACTGTTACAAGTATCATACTAAACAGTTTCATTGTCCTAAAATTTCCCTATGCTCCACACATTCATCTTTCCCACATTCCAACCCCCACAGCCCTGATCTTCCTACTGTCTCCATACTTTTGCCTATTCTACAATGTCATGTATTAATAGTTGGAATCAGTTTGTAGCCTTTTCAGACTGGTCTCTTCACTTAGCAAAAAGTAGATAATATTTTCCCATGAGTTTTCTTTTTTCTGGCCACACCATGCAATATGTGGGATCTTAGTTCCCTGACCAGGGATCAAACTCAGGATCCTTGCACTGGGAACATGGAGTCTTTACCACTGAACTACCAGGGAAGGAAGTCTCTCTCCATGGATTTTCATGGCATGATAGTTTATTTCTTTTTACTGCTGAATATTCTATTATCTGGATGTACCAGTTTGTTACTTCATAAAACTACTAAAGGAAACCTTGCTTGCTTCTACGTTTTAACAATTATGAATAAAGTTTCTAAGAACACCCTTGTGCAAGTTCTTTTGTGGACATGTTTTCGATTCATTGGGGTAAATACCAAGGAGTGAAAACTGCTGAGTAAAAGAGTATATTTACTTTTGTAAGACATTGCTGAACTGTTTGCTGAAGTGACTGCACAATTTGGGATTCCTACCAGGGATGTACGAGAATTTGTTGCTCCACATCCTCATCAGCATTTGGAGTTGTCACTGTTTAGCACTTTAGCTCAGAGAAGGCCATGGCACCCCACTCCAGTACTCTTGCCTGGAAAATCCCATGGATGGAGGAGACTGATGGGCTGCAGTCCATGGGGTCGCAAAGAGTCAGATATGACTGAGAGGCTTCACTTTCACTTTTCACTTTCATGCATTGGACAAGGAAATGGCAACCCACTCCAATGTTCTTGCCTGGAGAATCCCAGGGACAGAGGAGCCTGGCGGGCTGCCGTCTATGGGGTGGCACAGAGTCGGACACGACTGAAGCGACTTAGCAGCAGCAGCAGCAGCAGCACTTTAGCTATTCTAATAGGTGTGTGGTGGTATCTTAACTTGCAATTTCCTAATGACATATGATTTGGAGCATCTATTCATGATTATTTGCCATTTGTGTATCTTTTCTGGTGAAGTGTCTGTTCAGATCTTTTGCCCATTTAAAACACTGAATTATTTTATTGTTCAGTTTTAGGAGTTCTTTATATATTTCAGATGCCAGTATCTTTTTTCTTTTTTGGCTGCACTGCATGGCATGTGGGTGGGATCTTAGTTACTGGACCAGAGATCAAACCCATGCCCATTGCGTTGGAAGGGTGGAATCCTAACCATTGACCACAAGATAAGTCCTCCAGTTTGTTTTTTTAAAAAAAAATCTATTTTATTATAGTTGATTTACAATGCCATGTTTAGTTTCAGGTGTACAGCACAGTGATTCAGTTATATACATATCCATCCAAAATAATGTATATATGATATACATAGGGTTTTGTTCCAGTATGGATTTTCCAGTGTATAAGATTGAGTTTTTAAGTGAAGGTCTTCTCACATTTTAATATTTATGGGTTTTCTGGTAATAAATTCTGGCTTCCAAATGAAGGCATTCCCCCACTCACTATATTCATAATGGTGTTCTCCACTGTGGGTTCTTTGGTGAGTGACCAGACTTGAAACACAATGAATCTATATACTCTTTACACCGCTAAGTTTTCTCTTCAGTGTGGATTTTCTGATGTTTAGCAAGGCTATCACAGAACTTAAAGGCTTTGCCACACTCAAGACACAAATAAGGCTCCTGTCCAAAATGAAATTGCTTACGTTTAATGAGGTTTAAGCTCATACAGAAGGCTTCTGACACTGAAGATATCCCTAAAGGTTCTCTGTTGTCTGTCAATATCATTCCAGTGTCTGAAGGTTTTGCCACATTCTTTATTCTCATGACTCTTCTCAGGATGACTTCTCTGTTGTTTAATGAGACTTGGATTACACAAAGGTCATTCCAAGTTGAGGATCTATAAGGCTTTCCTTAACTTTGGACATGCTGGTGCTTGGTCAGGGCTGCTGGGGTGCCGGGGTTCATTTTATTAGGGAAGGGGTATTTTTGAATGACTGACTTTCACTCCCTTTACAATGAGTGGCTGCTACTTTTATTACAGTTGAAGTTGGAAACTCTACACAAGCTGAAGGGACAATTTCCCACACCCGGAGTATTGACAAGACTGAGTGAAGCTAAAGTCGCTCAGTCGTGTCTGACTCTTTGTGACCCCATTGACTATACAGTCCATGGAATTCTCCAGGCCAGAATACTGGAGTCAGTAGCCTTTCCCTTCTTCAGGGGACTGTCCCAACCCAGGGACTGAACCCCAGTTTCCTGCATTGTGGGCAGATTCTTTACCAGCTGAGCCACAAGGGACTGAAATTCAGGGTAAATTCTCCCAGGTGTTCTTAGGCCTTTTTATCCAAGTGCTATTCTCCCTGGTTTGAGGCAAAGTAAATTGTGTGTCCACAAAGGGGCTCCTCCCTCACTTGGGTAAATTATTCAGAAGCTTATGAACCTGTCCAATGTGGAGCCCCTGATGATGTTCCCATTTGATCTTCTGAACATCTCCTTGTGTATTAGACTTCTGGAAAATTCTGCTTTGAAATAAACTCCTTGTTTAAGGCCAGGAGTTACCATCTGAAAGAACAGGTTGATCATGATATTAGCACCTTTTCCCCAGAGGCAGAAAAAGTGTCAAATGTGACATATATGAGAGTAGCCTAAAAAGAGAAGTTGCAAAAAACAAAAATCTTTCTGTGCTTAAGTTCTAAGTAAGAAAATACACTTGCTTTTCCTTTAATTGCAGCTTTTCAGTATTTTCTTCTTTGTTTCTTGGGTTTATTTTACTGTGCTCTAAGATCTCAAAAGGGATGTTTAGAGCAATTTTCTTTTTTTCAGCTTTGCTTTTATTCTAAATATAGCATCTAAACTTTTAAATGAAATAATTTAACCTAAGGACCTGAAAAAGTACCTGGAACAGATTGGATAAATGTAAACTACTCATTATTAGTATTATCATTAATGTAAGGCAGAAAGGAGGAACTCGTGCAGAGACTCATTTATTCAAGAGCTCTTGTGAACATAACAATACATGAAGTAGTAGATTAAAAAAGAAGTCATCACATAACAAAGCATTTTACAGTCTATTTGGAGAGATTATAAAAATCTCAAAGCTGTAGGGGCTATCAGAGAATACCTGGCCTCTCTCCTTATTTTTAAGGATGTAAAACTGAGACCCAGCCAGGTGGATTAGCCTAAGTAATCCTAAATGGATTAACTCTAAAAGTTACTTAGAGGTGAAGACAGATTGAGACTGCTGCTGCTGCTAAGTCGCTTCAGTCGTGTCCAACTCTGTGAGACCCCATAGATGGCAGCCCACCAGGCTCCCCCATCCCTGGGATTCTCCAGGCAAGAACACTGGAGTGGGTTGCCATTTCCTTGTCCAATGCATGAAAGTGAAAAGTCAAAGTGAAGTCGCTCAGTTGTATCTGACTCCTAGCTACTCCATGGACTGCAGCTTACCAGGCTCCTCCAGCCATGGGATTTTCCAGGCAAGAGTACTGGAGTGGGTTGCCATTGCCTTCTCCCAGATTGAGACTGAAGAAGACTTAAAGACTTTAACGTTTTTACCAGCACAGTGTGTTAGTCACTCAGTTGTGTTCAACTCTTTGTGACCTTGTGGACTGTAGCCTACCAGGCTTCGCTGTCCATGGAATTCTCCAGGAAAGAATACTGGAGTGGGTTGTCATTTCCTTCTCCAAGGGACCTTCCCAACCTTTTAAGGCCCACTGTAGTACGTAAACAACCTTCAGATTAAACTTTCATAGTGTAGCACAGTGGTTAAGAGAAAAGATTGTCAAGTTAAACTTCTGGTTTCAATTCCTTGCTAAACGATTTCTAGCTGCATGACCTTGGACAAATTACTTAATGTCTCAGTTTCTCAATTTCTTTAGCTGTAAAATGGGAGTATAGTTAAGTCCCCTACATACAAATGAGTTCCATTCTAAAAGCATGTTTTTAAGTCCAGTTTGTTCTTAAGTCCAACAAAGTTAGCCTAGGTATTCGACTAACAGTCGGCTATATAATACTGTACTGTAATAGGTTTATAATACCTTCCACACAAATAATACATAAAAAAACAAACAAAAAGTAAAACATTTTAATATTATAGTACAGTATCTTGAAAAGTACAGTACAGCAACAGTTATATCACTGCTGCTTTTATGCTTGCTTCTGGACATTTTGGGCTTGAAATAGATACTATACTACTGTACTCTATACAGTAAAGTACACAAGAGCATAACCACTTGTAGAGGATGCACACACATGACAATGTACATCAGACAGGTGAACTACCTTACATGACTGGGAGAAAGTCAATTGTTAGGTAGGTAAGAAGTCCAGGGGGGTGGTGGGTGGGGAGGAGGGTCTTCCTCCTCCTCCTCCCCCTCCCAGAGGAGGAAGAGGAGGAGGGGAAAGGGGTCTGGAGCTCTTGAAGAGTCATGTTTCTCCTTCTTGAGAACCTTCTGACTAATCCTGTAATCTTAAAATGTAAATTGTGGGAGTGGGTCTAGTAAGACATTTCTATTGTTAGTTCTAATCCTGTCATCTTAAAATGTAAGTTGTGGGAATGAACTTTACAATCTTGGAGACATTCTTTTGATTTACTGTAATAATTGAAAAAGCATATAGCTTTCTTGCTAAGACAAGTGAGGGGGTACTCTCTGCCTGCTTCTGATGTCTATGTCAGAGTTGTCTCTGTCCTTTTTTACTGTAATAAAACTTCTGCCACACAAGAGCCGAGTGGTCAAGCCTGGTCCCTGATCCTGAAACTAAATTTTCTTCTTTGGAGATCACGAATCCAACACTATTCATTGTAAGCTATCAACTGGACATGTGCATGCATGTTCAAATCTTTGAAAGTTTGCAATGTGAAGGTTCATATGTAGGGGACTTACCGTATAGTAGTATGTATGTCATATCATTATTTTTTTATTGAGAAAAATACACATATAAGGCACTCAGAGAAAGCCCAGGCACAGAAAGCATTGTATAAACATTGGCCAAAATGGTAGATACACTATTTCAACGAGACAGATTATGTTACTTTCCGTAGTTATTCACTGTCGTCTATATAAGCTTTACTTTTTTTCGACCATATGGATAGGGAAAAAAAGCTTGGTTAGCTGACTTGCTTTGCCTAACAAAACCCAAGGGGAATGACATATGCTCCTCCTGAGTAGATGCTTTAAAAGTCATCATGTGGTCCTACCTCTGTTTTTCTTTTGCCATAAGTGTAGCATATTCAAGGCAGAAATACTCTCCTGGCCTGGATCCTAGAGCAGTGACAATGTGTTGCATTATAACACAAGCAAAAATGAAACACAGTCAAGCCTTTAATTACTTACTGCAATAGCATTAGCAAGAGGCCCAACAAGAAAAAAGTGCTGGCTCCTGCAGTGCTTTTTATTCTCATCCATGGAACAGCGGCAGGCAAGGGTCAGGTGAATCAGGACAGGTGTGGGGATTGTCTCACTACCAAGACGGCACCAAAAAAAGACTCCAGTATTTTCAGATTCAAAGAGGATATGTTAGTTTCCACCAACCAACATCACTTCCAATTTCAAAATTTAATGTTTCATCTATAAACTGGTAGCAACAATAACGACAAAATGTTTGCACATAAAGAAAGTAAAAATTATGTTGGAAGTACTGAGGTTGCACTTACTAAACCACAACAAACTACATTATTTACCTTATGATTTGTAAAGCTGCATTCTCAGAAGTGGGTATGATTTTAGAGACTGAGTCGATCATTATAATGGTGAAGTCATTTTTCACTGACTTCTCATTTCTCTGATATTCCAAGAAACTGAAGTGTCAACTAAAGCATTAACTCTTGTCATACCCTTCTTCTGGTGACAACTTCTGACTTGGGAAAAAAAAAAAAAAAGCGGCCTTTGTAATGTCTTCACCATGTAAGTCATTGATCACACTTTCCTTTAGTGTGTATTTTCTGGTGTTTAGTAAGATTAAAGCTCCCACGGAATGCTTTCCCACACTCACCACACTCATATGGTTTCTCTCCAGTATGGATTCTCTGGTGATGAATAAGTGTTGAGATTTGGCTGAATGCTTTTCTGCATTCTCCACACTTATAGGGCTTTTCTCCAGAATGAATCCTCTGATGATTAATAAGGGCTGAGTTCACATAGAAGGCCTTCCCACACTCCTTACACTCATATGGCTTCTCTCCTGTGTGGATTCTCTGATGTTTGATAAGGGCTGAACTCACACTGAAGGCCTTCCCACACTCATCACACTCATAAGATTTCTCACCAGAGTGGATTCTCTGATGTTTGATGAGGTCTGAGCTCACACTAAATGCTTTGCCACATTCATTACATTCATAGGGTTTCTCTCCACTGTGGATTCTCTGATGTATAATCAGGTGTGCCCTCACACTGAAAGCTTTCCTACACTCATTACAAGTATAGGGTTTCTCACCAGTGTGGATTCTTTCATGCACAGTGAGAGTTGAGCGTACACTGAAGGCTTTTCCACAGTGATCACACTCATAGGGTTTCTCTCCAGTGTGGATTCTCTGATGTCGAACAAGGCCTGAGCTCTGAGCAAACTTCTTTCCACATTCACTGCATGTATACCGTCTTTCTTCTGCAGACCTCGCCCCATGACTTTCTAATTGGTCCTCATACCAGTTATAAGAAGCTTTTTCATTCTCAGGAATCTGTAAAGTATCCCCATTATATGTGCTGGGGACCGTCTGGTGTGGATCCATCCTTACAAAAATCTTCCCTTCAGAATTAACACCTTGTTCATACCTTTGGCCTTGATTCCTGAAACAATAAACCCACCTTTCAAATGCGGTTTATTCCCTGCAGCTAAAGCAATATGACCTGGGTTTGATCCCTGGGTGGGAAGATGCCCTGGAGAAGGGAATGGCTACCCACTCCAGTATTCTTGCCTGGAGAATTCCATGGACAGAGGAGGCTGATTGGCTACAGTTCACGGGTTTGGAAGAGTCAGATATGTCTGAGCAACTTAAAAAAGCAATATGATGTGATAAAGACTTAACTAGGACTCTCAAACATGTTCCACAAACCTAGGACACACCGATCAAATGTGGTCAAATCAAATGTTTTTATTCATTTGGTACTACCACAAAACTCCTGGAATGAACACCTGACTAATATACTATTTAAATATATACTTTAAAAAGGCAACTCAAACACAAAATCTGGGCTATAAGTGAGTATATAAAATAACATAGTTTCTACTTGAAAAGACTTTTTGTCACATTTAATTAAATTGGGAAACAAGATAGGAGTTGAAGAGATTTGCAAATAGTAGAACAGATGAAGGAACACAGGAATAGAGAAGGCAAAAAATTAGAAATTCAACTGATATTGAATTAATTTGGGGAAACAACAATAACATCATCATTGTTTTACCACTCACAAGTCCACACTATTTGTGTTGGAAGACAGATACAGTGATTAAATAAGCTCTGTCTATTGCTACCACTGTTACTGCTACAGCTGATGAGGCTACGGCAGACAGCATTTTAGCAACAGGGATGTTTTGTCTCCTCTGGAATTGCGACAGAATAGATCCTCCATCTCTCCAAAGAAAGGTCCATTCCATCTTTGTAATTTAGACCAATGTGTAGATAACGTGTTGGATGGTTCCCACTCTCTTATATCCTGACAACAATACTTCATCAGTTCTATCTCCAAGCTTAAGAAAACTTTTGCTTCAAACTCAAATTCCACAAATTATCACCCTCTGCCTTTTTCCATTTTACAAGTTGTTTTATGTGTCAACAGTCATAAGTTGACAGTGTGGACTCTTGATAAGAATGACATTTCACCTCTGTGGTCTTCCTCCCCCAAACCTCTAACCTCAGTATAGTAATGAGAAAAACATCAGTCAAATTTCAATTGAGTGGCATCCTACAAAAGACCTGACAAATATGTCTCAAAAATGTCAAGGTCATCAGAACCAAGGGAAGTGTGAGAAAGTGTCACAACCAACAGGAACACGTGAGATATGACAATTAAATGTAACATGGTATGCTGGCTGGGATCCTAGAATAGAGAAAGGACATTAGGTAAAAACTAAGGAAGTGTGAATAAAGTATGGACTTTAATAATAATAACATGCAATAGTAACTCAAGAGTTGTGATAAATATATTACATAAGGTAAGATGTTAACTATAGGGAAACTAAGTGTGTGTGTGTGGGGGGGTGGATATAAGAACTCTCTGTACTTCTTTCACAATTTTTCTGTAAATCTAAAATGACCAGATCTCAGAAACTACTCCAAAAGTTTTATTAAAAAATTTGTCTATGTTTTTGAACAGGTAATATATAATTCAAAAGTCAAAATGATCTAAAAAGATACAGAAATAACTTGTTTCCACCTTGATTCCCCCTGTTTGCCACCTCCACAGGTAGCCAATTTTATTAGTTTCCTGCATCTTTCTAATGTTTCTTTACACAAACATGTATATTTTAAGCCTCTAACTTCCTTAATTCAGTTTCAAGACCTACAAATCAGTCACAAGTTTATTGTCACATGGACACTACATTCCACATGGCTTAGGAACTGCGCCGTTTATTTCTAAGTGATGCTGTTTTATCAAGTTTCTCTGAACAGTAAGTAGCTCTTTGGCAATACTGAAAAAGGCTCACTTGGTGCACAGTTCACATACAAATGAACCTTTGCCCAAAGTCCAGAAATGAGGTTACCATGGAGCATATGGTACAAGTTGCTTTGCCCTTAGCAAAACATGTAGAACTCCTAGTCCTACCCAAAGCCCCTTTGATCTGTAGCTTGCTCACACCTGAATTAGCCTTTCCTGTGGCTGCTTCAGTGCGCTGTCTTTTTTCCTGAGCCCCAAATTGCTGACATTGACTTAAGGCAACTATAAAGGAAAATAAATACAATATTTTTCTGAATTATCTTAAGGCTATAACTATGTATAAAGTACCTCTCTGATGTTGTTATCAGTTACTTTAACATTTTTAATGTCAAAGAAAAGGTATCAAGAAAAAAGAGGGATATTTGCTCTCATCTTTTAAACAGAAGAAAACGGCTGGAGGCGGAGGGGAAATGCAATGTAGATATCAAAAGAAAGGAACTTTCATGAATGTTCAGCTAAGCTGAGTTTTTTTCTTTGAGGCAAATGAAAATATTTCAAGAACATCCAAATAAAACTGTCGAGTGTCGGTAAGCTAATAAAGTTATCACAACAAAGCAGAGCTGGGGACACAGGGTCAAGAGAAAAGATCTCCTCCATTCTCCGACTCCCCTTCCTCGCACCCAAAAATAGGGCTTCGCCAGAAAAGCGAGGAGGGGCTCCTGCGACTGTTAGGCCTCCGGGCCTCCGAGACGTTGTAGGGGAATTTCCAGTGCCAGTATGGCCAGTATGTCCTCCCCAAAGGACAGGGAGGAGGGAAAGGACAGGAAAAGAAGGCGTCGGAGGAAAAGGACAGAAAAAAGGGACGAGGGAAAGGAAAAGGGAGTAAAAGAAGGGAGATGTGTAGGAAGAAGAGGCAGAGAGAGGAGGGGCGGCAGAGTGAGGGGCAGTTCTGAGACAACCAGGTGGAGAGCTTAGTAACCACCCACCTCGGGGGTCCTTCGCCCAAGAGCTTACTCCACACCCAGGAGAAAGTCGAAGAAGTCTCACCCGGAAAACGAACCAAGAGGCCTTTGACGAACCAAGAGGCCTTTGATGCCTGCAGTGGCCTCCTGAGGTCGACTTCCGCAGAACCCCGCCCCAGACACCAAGTCGTCCGCTCTAGGATCCTGGAGGCTTCCCTCTCAGTGCTTCGTGAGAGGAATCTCTGAAAGGAGCAAGAGAGGAAAAGATTCTATTTATATAGAAAAAAAGCATTTAAGGCTTTTTAGCTCTTTTAATCCTGGGTGGCACAGTGGTAAAGAACTGCCTGCCAATGTAAGAGACGCAAGAGACTGGGTTCAGTCCCGGGGTGGGTAAGATCCTCTGGAGGAGGAAAGGACAACCTGCTCCTGTATTCTTGCCTGGAGAATCCGATGGACAGAGGAGCCTGGCGGGCTACAGTCCATGGGCTCGCAAAGAGTGGGACAAACCTGAGCTACTGAGCACACACAGACATAAACTTGCAGGGCAGACGTTATAGTCATCCTCTCATATATAAGAAATCTGAGAAACAGATAAATTTTCTGAGGTTGGGCAACTAATAAGAGAGCAGAGATGAAATTTGAACCTAGATCTGTTTAGTCCCTACTCCTTTCACTTGCCACCCAGGGGAACCAGCGAATGGATCTTCAAGGCTTAGGTCTCAGAAAGTAATTCTTACATTGGTTTGTAAACTTAACACTATTCCAATAAAATGACTTTTTAATAAGTAGATTTTAAAGTTAATATAGAAAACTAAACAAGCAAGACTCTGCATGGAAAAGCTGAAGAAGAAGGGCAATGAAGGGGCAGTTGTAAGGCAAGTGCAGAGAAAAAGAAAGCGAGCTGGGAAGTCAGGAAAGAAGAGGGAAATTTATTAGAGGGACATGACAGAGTGACTGGCCCTTAAAGAGAACCAGTGTCCTCCCTTTCTGATGGGGTCTCTCTTATACCCTGCCAATGAAAAATTCTCTGAAGGGATGGTTAATTTTTTAGCCTGTAGTTGAATCCTGTGGTCACATAGCTGGAGGTCTGGAAACTGGTGGTTTCATAGCTTTGAGAAGGTAGGTGCTAGTGAGAAATCAGAATGTTGTTTGGTCAATCTGGTCAGTCTCAAGGATCACTGTGATTTTATTCTTTGTTTGCGAAGTCAACATAATGAGCCACCTTAATAATGAGACCCTATGTGGGCCCTTGGAGAAGGCAATGGCACCCCACTCCAGTACTCTTGCCTGGAAAATCCTATGGACAGAGGAGCCTGGTAGGCTACAATCCATGGGGTCGCTAAGAGTCGGATACCACTGAGTGACTTCACTTTCACTTTTCACTTTCATGTATTGGAGAAGGAAATGGCAACCCACTCCAGTGTTCTTGCCTGGAGAATCCCAGGGACAGGGGAGCCTGGTGGGCTGCCGTCTATGGGGTTGCACAGAGTCGGACACGACTGAAGTGACTTAGTAGCATGTGGGCCCTATCAGCAGATGCTCTAAAGAATTTTAAACATGTATTACAAAGCCTCAATAATTAAAGTGTGGCACTGGTGAGCAAGATAGATGTAAGGGAGATCTTACATCCAGATCTTCAGAAAACTACAGAATGTCAAAGTTTTAACACTTAATAATTCTCCAGTAGGGAGATTACTATAGGAAGAAGGGTCCCTATAATTAATATTTCAATGGTATATTCCTGGCTAGGATCTGGAGAGACTGTGGTTCTCCTGCTGCTGCCAGAGTTGACGTTTACTAATAGATCACTTTACTGTGTGCAAGAACTGGGACCTAGAAAAAAAACATGTGAAATTACGAGAGAATCACTGTATAACCAAATAAATCAGCAGAGTAGGGCAAGTTCCAGGAAAGTAAGGAGAGGAAGAAATCAGTACAACAAATATCTAGATAGCACTTCTTATGTACTACGTAATGTTCATGCAATGTAAAAGGCAGGTGCTTTTATCATCATTTACAGATGAGGAAGTGGAAGCATAGACAGTCCAACTTTAGACTTGCATGCCTAAAACGTAGGGAAAAATAAGAATCACTAACAGGCTAAAAGTTTTAAGATAACAATAAATACCTCTCCTTTGCTGCCCTATCTTCTAGGTTTATCCAACTCCCTCTTGAGGTCCTCCAACTTAGCCACCTTCCCAAACCCTCTCTCACCACCCGCTTCCCACAATGTGGCTCCCATTCCCAGACCTGGTATTACTCAGCAGAAGAGTCAGGAACTGGCCTCAGTCATTGTCAAATGAGCTGCAGGAGCCAGCTCAGAGCAGAGTTTTCTAATAACAGAATCTTTGGAACCAACAAAAGCAGCTCTTCTAAAAATTCAGACAGGCAGCTTTCTTGTAACTGGAGAGTCTGCAATTCAGTAAGATTCCTCGAGAGGGCCTCCCTTTTCTGCAATACTTCTGTAAAAGAAACATTAATTTACTCAAAGAGAAAGCAGACTGCCACAGCTGTTATGCTGTTACTCTAATTACTGAGAGTTATGGAAGGAGGGGTGTGTGTGTAAAAAGCCATGTCAAATAAGGGGCTAACTTGCAAAGGGCTATGTGATCACAGACTGGGATTAGCAGGCGCGGTCCTGTGCCACAGGAATCTCTTTGCCATCGCCTTGGGGGCACTACTGGGAGAGCAGATGGAGGTATGTGTTAGGAGAGAACAGAACCGCCCTTGATGGAAAGCGGGTCTGCCCAGGTGTGGACGGAAAAATTATTGCTAAAGGGGAACGGCCATCATTTATTGCCAAGCTGAAATAAAGACGTATTCTGCATTCTAAGGGAAATGTGGACACAGAATGCAGTTGTGGAAGAGGAAACTTCTCCTAAATTCAGAACTCCTCGTACTTATTTCCAATCATTTGCTGTTTCTCCCTTTTGTTCGGGATGGCAAGCTGAGTGATTTGGTGGACATTGATTCCAAATGTACCAGGTGTACACGTTGTTACTGTGGTTCAATAAAACTCTGAAGACTTCAGGAAAGATTGGGGTTATAATCCCAAGAGTAGTTCCTAATGTGTACTCCAGCAGCAGTAAATCGTTAAGAAAAACCCTTCCCCGGGAGGTTGCATCTGGGGTTATTGCTCACCGTCCCGCCTCTCGAGGTTCACGCCCACGATCCACCCCGGCCCGTCCAGGGAGAGGAAATCCAAGAGATTGCACCTGAGCAGTGCCCACCACACTACCGTCCAAGAGCAAAGGGCCCTACTGTAGTCAGAGAAGCAACCAGCTCCGAGACTTCCTCGTGGGCGGAAGTCTCTCATTACTTCCGGGGCGGGGCCTCGCTTGCATCCTGACTGGTAGTCTTGGGTTCGGGGGCTGGCTGCAGGTTTCGTCCTTGCTTATTTTTGCGAGAGCCTCTGACCCGTTTTCCCAAGATTCGCAATCCCTGCCTCACCCGTCACAAAGGTGATTTTTTACTTCCTGATTTTACCCAGGGTAGGACCAGCCTTGAATATTGGAATTTAAAGACTGAAGCTGGGAAAGGACATCTCCAGTGTTGCTGCTGGTAAGTCGCTTCAGTCGTGTCCGACTCTGTGCGACCCCATAGACGGCAGCCCACCAGGCTCCCCCGTCCCTGGGATTCTCCAGGCAAGAACACTGGAGCGGGTTGCCATTTCCTTCTCCAGTGCATGAAAGTGAAAAGTGAAAGTGAAGTCGCGCATTCCTAAACCGACACACTGGACGGCAGGAGCTCCGGTTTTCATTGTTAGTGTTCTGAATGCCAAATACTGCACATCCTATGTGCTTTCTCCAAGATTACGGACCGACCTGAGAGCAAGACCTTCAAAAAGGGGTTGCAATAATGCAAAATCCCTTGGACTACTCAGGCGTTTATTAAAGAACTCAAGACACCAGTGTACTGGTTTGGACATACAAGCTGATAAAAGTAATAATTCCTAAAATGAAACACTACAAGAGGCGGCACTAAGTATGAATACATTCTATGGCACTATATGAATCAAGAACATAAAACAAGGGTCATAACTAGTCAAAGAAGCAAAGCCTCCGGAAGCCTGGATTCTGTTTCCACCTGTACCATTAACTTAATGGATCACCTGGTGGAAGCCACATGACCTCTTAGGACCTTCCCTTACAGAATAATGGACTGGAAAATGATTTCAAGTCACTTCCAAACCTAGCATTCTACAGACTAATTAAACACATCAGAGCAGTTATTTCTTTGATGTATTACACACTTATTTTTCTAACTCTGAGATTGATCCTTTTAAAATGTGTCAAAAGTACCATTGAGTTGCAAAAAGAGGCTAGTTTTTAAAAAGTTGTCTTTTACACTACTTACTTTCTTAATTGTATTTCTGACTAGCCATATTTCCCCCTACAAGTATCTTCTTAAGCAGGATTAAGAGAGTATGTTAAAAACTTCATGTGGGTCTGCTTGGGGTTTTCTTAGGAAGTTAGCATTCATTCCTGTCTAGTGGCTGCCCAAGGGGTGGTTAAGGGTCATGTGTTGTCCCCAAAACTAAATCTTTGATTTGTAGGCTCCCTGTTAAAGAGGCCCCAGAGTTTTATCTTTCATTTTACGGGAAAAAACAAGATACAGAAGGCTAAAACTAGACTTGTACTCCTACAACACCTTCCACTTTGGAAGGCAGATCTGATGCTGAGAGCAACCTTAAAACATACATGTATGTTGTTGTGAACTCCAAACATTAAGGCTTTCATAATATTACAGACTATAAAATATATAAACAGATTCTCATAAAGCTTGGCATAGCTGATTTTTCTAATAGTAAAAAAAAATTTAGTATTTTCTCTTCTTTTTGCTATATACCTTAAATATACCTAGACCAGGGTTTCTCAGGCACTATCAAACATACGGAAGTTTGGGAATGTTTTCTTTTGTGGGGGCTGTCCTGTGCACGCAGAATGTTTAGCAACATCTCTAGCCTCTATCCATTAGATGCCAGTGGTATCCCAGTCATCCCTTGATAGAACAACCTAAACTGTCTCCAGATATTGCTAAATTTCTCCAGTTAGGAACCAATGGTCTACTTGAGACACAAAAAGCCTATTTTCAAGCACTTTTGCAATGATAAGCAGTAATCTTTACAGTTTCCTATTTTCCTTCTTAACCAACAAACAAATCTGAACAAACGAAGTTTCACATTTCAACTTTTCACACATACCCTAATGTTAAATTTTTTTGTCTTCCATCTTGAATGCAGTTATTGATGTATAATGCAAATGGGTCTGTGCATAAAATGAAGAGACATATATCCTTGAAAGCAGTATAAATATTTCTGTAGATAGAAATATTGCACCATAAACAATGCACACAATAATTTGACAAGCATTTATTAAACGCCTACTATGTGCTCAGCACTGTACTAGGCACTAAGGGGTGCAGAGATACAAATGTAAAAGTTATTATTCCTGCCCTCAAGGAGCTTACAATTTAATTTTGGAAATAAATACAAACATGAAACTACAATACAGAGTGCTAGAAAATAATTACAAAACAACATATTAGTAAGTACATGGACCACACTACAAACTTAAAGGATCAGTGGTGAGGCAGCACAGTTAGGGAGGTCTCAGTGAGGTGAAATCATCAGGGAGAGCTCACTCAGAAGATATAATGGAAGCCAGGCTTTGAAGGGAGTAATGAACGTGAGCTGGGGCCGAAGAGAAATCTAAGCAAAAGAACAGTATGAAAAAGGCACAGAGGCAAGGGCTTTATAAGAGACATCAGTGGAAGGTCACAGAAGTGAATGATGAATCAAGGTGAATATGCTAGAGAGAAATGAGGCTGAGGCAGA
The DNA here is from genome assembly GCF_016772045.2 of Ovis aries. Taxonomy (NCBI): domain Eukaryota; kingdom Metazoa; phylum Chordata; class Mammalia; order Artiodactyla; family Bovidae; genus Ovis; species Ovis aries. Next base: position 29,572,794 of record NC_056073.1, read on the forward strand.
TTAAACATGAGGACAAGGTAATAGAGGACAAGGTCCTATCACTGCTCTGATAGGAATGACCTGATGTGAAAACTATCTTGATTATCTTGTGAAATGAGACATCAGAAAAATGGAGTTTGAGGAGGACAATCTTGGAAGCAAACAAGGTGGGGATGTTGGGAGCAAGGAAACTGAAAAGCAAGAATTTCAATAACCTGGGCCTCATATGATATGGATCTGCAGAGAAGGATACGAAGAAATGGCAGAAACATGGGAAGGAAAAAAAAAAATCCAGCCTCAAGGAGAAAACTAAGAATTGGAACAACTTAACAAGATATTGGACATCAACAGTGAAAACCAGAAAAAGACTAAAAGACCACTCAAACACTGGGATAAGAAATAGGAAGGGTAGTGAGTCTGTTAAGGATAAAGATGTTAACCAAAGATGCCTATTTAAAAGGAAAATGTTGTTTGGGGACACAGTAATGAGTCCTGTCTCCAAACACCAAGTTATATAAGTATCTGTGGAAAAGTTCACAAGTTAAGAGACAACCCATAGGGTAGAAAATATTGTTATTGAAATATCGAAGTATAAATAATCCAAATGGATAAAGAGGAGTATAGAAAAAGTAGTGAATAAAATTAAGACAAGGATATTTTTTTCCAGTGGAGAGGAGGGGAAAAAACATGCATAGAGAAAAGCTAAAAGTAAAGAAAATCGACCAATTCTCAAAGGAGAATTCCTGAGATGCAGGGTCAATTCAAAAATTATGAAATATAAGAAGGACAAGAACTGAGGCTTTCCTGGCAATCCAATGGTTAAGACTCTGTATCCACTCTGCATCACAGGGGGCACAGGTTCAACCACTGGTCAGGGAACTAAGGTCCCACATATTATCTGGGTTGGCAAAAAAAAAAAAAAAAAAAGGGTAAGAGCTAAGAAAAGGCATTAATATTTATCCACTGGTGATTCTGAGGACATTTCAGTGAAGTGAGTACAAAAGCCAAAAACGAGTTTTAAGAATGCATTAATGAGGAAATGGGGTTTAACAACAGAAGACATGTTTGAAAAACCATGAATGATAGAATAAGAAAATGGTAGTTGGAAATGAGCACTAAAATTGAAGCTTTTACACATCTTATGCTGTAGATGAACTTACTGTTGTCAACCAAAATGTCTATTTGCCTGGCCTAAGACATGGATATTTCATTTTCCCCCATAATGCCACTTTCCCTGGGGCAGTTTAGAGAGAAGTGTATTTGAGTTATAAGTTTCTGCTTTTCCTTCCAAGTTTTAAACATGTTTTACTGGTAGAATTTAGCTTTCTAATAAAGCACCAAAATTATCAACATTTAAAGATGATATAATAATAAACCAAAATGACATTTTCAATCAATTTTCCAGTAATTGTAATGGATTTGCACTATACTGCATATTTCCTTCCCCAGTAAGTTTTCAGCTAAGCCTCAGTTTCCTCATCTATAAAATGGAGGATATCATATCAAAATATCTATCATAAGCACGAGAAATACATAACTTAAGGTTTGGCACATAGTAAGTGCTCAATAAATAAAAACTAACTGTTCCATATGGGAATCAACCACGACCACCTTACTCAATGCAGAAAATCTTTGAAACCTAAGATGTCTCTCCTAGGACCATGTTGGATGGCAACTGTTATGGAAGAACCACTTTATTATGCCAGGTCTTAAAAAGTTGAGGATGGGAGAAGTAAGTACTGGTGAACAGTTAATTTCAGCTTACAAGTATAAAAATAGAATCTGCAGGATAAAGGAGTTTAGTGCTGTCACTCATAGTTAGGAGCTCAAAGTAAGGTCATACAGACTGACCAATGCTAAGAGTGAAAACTGTAGACCAAGAAAGGACTTCTACTTATGCCCACAAAGAAACAACAGCCCTTTTCTGCTGTCTTAAACTATTTGGCTACATCTATAAGTGTGCTGAATCAGCCTTGACATATATTGTTCTGTCAAGTTATAGTCTTTTCTCAGATGCATTCCAGTATAATACTCATCTTTCTGGTCATATTTTCTTTTCTCTAAATTTCTGCCAGATGCTCAGTAATTCTAAGAGTTAAGTAATCTGGCTATACATTACTTTGAGTAATGTAAAGAGATGTTAGCTGGTACATCTACAGTCATCTCAATACCACGGTGCTGTGCTAACAGCTTTCACTGGAAGACTACTGTTCCTCTGAACTATTTGGGAGGAATGTGTGCATACATGCACATGCATAGACACACTTTCCCTCTGACAATGTACCCATCCTATATAATATTTGTACACAGGTAACATTGGCCTCAGGCAGAATTAGTACTCTACAGAAAGTAAGGCACAACTGAAGCAGAGAGCAAAGATCTAGAGACAACTAGATTTGTTTCTGGTTTCTTGTAATTTCAAGTACAAAGAAGTTAGGAATAGTAATCTATAGGCTAACAAGAGGGAGAAGCAGAGAGAGAAGAGAAGAAAATAAAAGATAATGAAAAGCATTGCTTTGAAAAAGTTAACCAAGGAAACCAGGATGGCAAATGACAAGTGGATATCAATGGCTCAATGAAATAGGTGTAGATAACTCTGATGTGATTAGTAATCAATATGGGCCATAGTGGGGTACAGAGGGATGTTATAGGGAAAAATTTATGATCCAAAAGGCAGACCTCTATGATGTATTATTTTATGACTGACTTTTAAAAACATTAATCATGAAACATTATTAGTAAGTGCAGTCCTTGTTCAGGATAGTCAGTGTGAAAATGTATAATTTCTCTTGGAACTTTGATTATAATGTATGTCATATTCTTCTAAATAAGATTAATGGAATCAATTCCCATTCTGAAATATGATTTTGGAAATAGCTAAAAGTTACTCAATTCCAAATATGGTGAATAAGTGCATAACCAGATGGTCAAAGATAAGATGAAATTCAAAGAGTAATAGTGTTTTTCTTGAATGGTGTATTAAATGGGAATCTTGAGAGTGTTCCAAATATCTAGAGGAGTGGTAGTACTTGGAATAACAGTACTACTAGAATAGCTAGAACTGCCCAATTTAAAAAGACAACCCAAGTTTGGATTCTTCTGTAAGTTCTTGGTGGTAACTTTAAACCAGCCTTATTACTTTATACATACTGAAAGCTTCAAAGATGAATTATAGTGCCTTGGTATATTGAAAGCTTCAAAGACGAATTATAGTGCCTGGTGATGATGAGTTTAATATTGTGTCTTTGCCGGATTATAGAGGGAATGCACCAGAATTCAGAAGAGGAATTGTTAGGTGAAGCACTCAACCGATGAACTGTAGACACGTAAAGCTAATGGCAAGAAACAGATAAAGAGTGAGTGAGGTGCTGAGGCCATCTAAGGAGGTGGGTTCAAGGTAAAGCAAGAGTGGCAGACCATCCAGTCAGGGGGTTTGTGCAGACTGACAGGAACCTGAGAGCGCAGTACTGTGATGGACCAAAAGAGATGAGTGTACATTCTTTGCAGGACTTTTATGTCTTCTTCAAGCACCTCTGTCTTTTTTCCCCATGTGATGCCTTATTGAGGATAGTATAAATACCTATCTGTACCACAGTGTACAGTGGGAAGGTGGAAAGGAGAGTCAAATTACCAAAAGGTATAGCCATCCAAGCTCAAGAGCAGCCGAGCTGCTGCTGCTGAGTCTCCACTCACCTCTTTCTCTGCATCATTCCCACAACCATCACTAATGCGTCCACTTCCTTTGCTGACACAGGTACTGGGGCTGGGGGTGGTGAAGGATACGTATGGATGCTCAGTGACTCAGGGGAGTCAATGAAGGTGATATATGAAGAAAAATGCTGGAGTGCTGTTAAAAATATAGCATTCTGAGTTTGCATGGGAATATGGATTTCCACTAGCAAGAGCATTAGAATAAAAAAAAATGTACACTTAAGCATAAATACATTAAGTGTTTATAAAAATTTCCCTAGAACAAGGAGCTCAGAAAGTTAAACATAAGTGCAAGTCTCATACAGAGGCTGCTTCAAACTCTAAAACAGCTTCTTAGATCAGATTAGGAACACAAAATGCACCTTTAGGGGAATAAATGGGAGATAGGGATCACAGGAGATCGGAAGAAGCAGAGGAACTAGAAGGAGTAGCTACTCTCAAACCTACAGCTACTCACCAAAAAGACAAAGTTAAGTGCCTCAAGCCACACAAGCAATTTTCTCTAATGCTATTTTAAGCTTCTAAAGGATCAGACCATCAGGAGCTCCATTCTATCAGACACCTCCTAAGATAGTCAAGCTAATTAATTTGTATCAAGGCACTGGACCCAAACTACTGAAGAGCTATTCTAATTTTGCCACCCCTATCAATCTGACCCTAGATAAGGTTGTAATGATGTTGAACTTTCTGCCATTTTTTTTTTTTTTTACAGTGAAAGACCTCTCACCAGCACATGGTTCCTCTAATGTTGAATTAAGGCCGAATCTACGACTGAAGTTTTTCCCTAAACTCCTGTGGATTCAGATTTTTCTCCACTGTGGATTCTTTGATGTCGAATGAGACTTGACCTCTGAATAAAGGCTTTCCCACACTCATTACATTGATAGGGTTTCTCCCCTGTGTGAATTCTCAGATGCTGAATGAGGCCAGTGTTCCCATTGAAAGCTTTCCCACATTCTTTACATTTATAGGGTCTTTCTCCAGTGTGGATTCTCTGATGTTCAATAAGGCCTGACTTTTGACTGAAGGCCCTCCCACACTCATTGCATTTGTAGGGTTTCTCCCCAGTGTGGCTTCTCTGATGGCCAATAAGATGTGAGCTCCTCCTGAAAGTTTTCCCACACTCATCACACTCATAGGGCTTCTCCCCAGTGTGGATTCTCTGATGTCCAATGAGGTGTGAGCTATGACTGAAAGCTTTCCCACACTCATTACATTCATAGGGTCTCTCCCCACTGTGGATTCTCTGGTGCAGAATAAGGCCTGCACTCTGACTGAAAGCTTTCCCACACTGATTGCACTGATATGGCTTCTCCCCAGTATGGATTCTCTGGTGCAAGATCAGGCCTGTGTTTTGACTGAAGGCTTTACCACACTCCTTACAGTGGTAGCGTTTTACTTTGTTGTGGATATCCTGGTGGGAAAGAAGGGCTGACCTGTAACTGAAGGCTTTACCACACACATTACACTGATAGGGTTTCTCCCCAGTGTGGATTCTCCAGTGACGAACAAGGCCTGAACTCTGAGCAAAGCTCTTCCCACATTCATCACATTTATGTCGTCTCTCTTGGGTGGGATTTCCCCGCTGCCTCTCTAATGAGCCCAGAAGGTCTCGGGCTTCTCCAGGCTCAAGACCCCCGATAACATCCCCGTTGCATTTGGCAGCTGTCTCTCCATGTGGCTGGATTCCAGTAGATATTACCTGTTTTGAAGTTAATTCTCTGTTCTCATTCCTGGTCTCACCACCTGGAATAAAAATGTAATTAACATCAAGTGAATGTCACTTCCTAGTCTTTACGTTAGGAAAAAGAGGAAAGAAAAATACACATGGAGGTTAAGAGTAAATGGAAAGCTTCCATCTTGTCTCCAAAATGCCTTCGTTAATCTGGGGAGAAAGGAGCAGGGACAAACTGAAGTACCACATACACCAACTAGGGAATAAGTGCCATCAAGAAATAGGGCTGTTGGAAGGAGGACTAAAGTAGAGAAGGGATCCCCTGAGGAGAAGCAGAAATTGGGAAGTGAGAAGGAATATGGAACTATAAAAAGATCTAATGAGTGGAGTAGGAATGAAAAAAGCCCCAGTCATTAAAAAGGAGGAGCACAATGGGTCTAAGTATGAGAGATCTACATGAACGCAGAGAGCACCAAAAGATTTCAGTATCCAGCTGGCAAAGAGACCAATACCCAGTCTATGGCCATACAACCCTGAATGCGCCCGCTCTCATCTGATCTTGGAAGCTAAGCAGGGTTGGGCCTGGTTAGTACTTGGACAGGAGACAAATACTCAGTTACAAACTGTAAGATAAGTCCTAGATTAGAGAGTAAAAAAGTTTCCCTTTATTTTTTAAAATTAATTTTTTCTGGTTATTTTTTTTATTGAAGTACAGGAAATTCATAATATTGTTTGCTTTGGGTATATGGTAAAGTGATTAAGTTACACATATATGTGTGCGTGTATATATATATATATATATACTCTTTTTAAAACTTTTTCATTATAGCCTATTATAAGATACTGAATATAAAAAAAAGATACTGAATATAGTTTCTGAATATTGTTGTTTATCTATTTTATATATGGTAGTGTGTATCTTAAACCCATATATCCCATATTCCTAATTTATCCCTCCTCCCACCTTCCTCCTTGGTAACCATAAGTTTGTTTCTGTTTTGTAAATAAGCTCATTTGTACTATTTTTTAGATTTCACTATTTTTAGATTCTCTGACTTACTTCACTTAGTGTGATGATCTCTTAAGTCCATCCATGTTGCTGTAAATGGTATTATTTCATTCTTTTTACAGCTGAGTAATATTCCATTACACACACACACACACACACACACACACACACACCCACCTACCCAACCTCCACACCTTTATTCATTCATCTGCTGATGGGCAATTAGGTTGCTTCTATGTCTTGGCTATTGTAAATAATGCTGCACTGAACATGGCGGTGCATTTCTTTTTAAATTAAAGCATCTGTATTCTCTGGATATACATCCAGGAGTGGGACTGCTAGATCATATGGTAACTCTATTTTTAGTTTTTTAATGAACCCCATACTATTTTCCATAGTGGCCATGAAAGTTTCCTTTCAAAACTCCAGAAGTCTCAATATTTTCTCTCTCTGTTGGATCCTGAGTTTAAACTCAACTATGTCTTTCAGAAAGCTCAAAGCTACTGTACACATAAACAAAAGATCTTTAACAATAACAACCAGAGCTCTCCTTACCCAGGGAGAACATGTTTCTATAATTCTCTGGCCTGTTATCTGTACTCAGATCCTTTTGGGATGAATCAAGAAGCCATTCCTCTCGAATTAGGGACACAGCCATGTCTTCAATCTTCTCTAAAGTCTGAAACAAAACAAGATGTTCATTTGGGGACTGGGACTCTTCAACAGCTTAAACCCAGAGTATCAGAGAGACCCATCAGGGGTGGAGAGGATCATGACATGAGAAAGTACCATGTAAAGGGATCTGCGAAGCTAGCTGGGAAGAGCAGGAAAATGCATCAGATTTACTGGGGGTTGGGGGTTGGGGGGGAGAATCAAGGCTCAATCTGTCTCTATGCATTAGAATGTGGAGCAAGTTCTTAAGTGAGTACTGCTACAGACAGTCTAGACATGGGGTAGATGCCAGAAACACTCTGAGTAGAGCTATGAGGTTTCAGTGAGAAGAAGCACAACTCACCTGGAACCCTGCTGTAAGCAGCGTAGCTGTCATCTCCTGGTCTCGAGGACTTCCTTTCTGGGAAGGGGTAGGACTCTGTGAAACTGGTATGGCTGAGAGGAGAAAGGAGCTATGAATGAGACCAGCCTTGTCCTATGGTTATAGGAATGGGCACTAACACATTCCAAAATTTTGTATATTTCAGCAGATATACATGCCAGAGATTTTGCATATGAAATTCTGTTAGTCTTGGACTATGTGTCCATACTTATGGTTGCCCACAAAACACCTGTACTTTGATGGTCCACTTAGCTTGAAGCTAACGTGTCAAAAATAGAATGTTTACTGGTTTCCTAACTGGAATTGCTTTACAATTTCTTCTTTACCATTAAAGCTGTACTCCATTCTTGTGCTTGTACACAGTATTTCTTTAGGTCCTAATCTTTTGTCAAACTGAATATGGGAACCAATTTATCTCTACTAACTCTATCACTTTTTTGAAATGTCTACTATGACTGCCAGTATCTGCTTCCTATAGATATTAGACAGGGTAATAAAAAAGTCAAAATGGACTACTGTGTCTTGCACAACAGGTATTAGAATTGTTTTAGAAACATTAAAAATCTAGTAATTTAAACTATGAAACCACACAGATAAAAAAATAAGAAACACAGTGCAAGTACGACATGAGACTAGAACATCTTGTTCTGTAAAAAAGTAAGAAAATTCACAAAAATGATGGAGAAAACGCAATAGGATGCAGGAGTCAGATGGAAGAGGCCTCCCATGGCCAACTCTGAGACAATTTAAGCATCAAAATAAAGAAAATAACAGAAAGAAAAAAAAAATGAATTTATGAGTACATATCAATAAATAAAAAAATGAATAAAATAAAATGGGGGAAGAAGGGAACACTCTCCATTGCAATAAACAAATAAATGTAAAAACACTGTACAGGAGGTAGTGACCAAAACCATCCCAAAGAAAAAGAAATCCAAGAAGGCAAAATGGTTGTCTGAGGAGGCTTTACAAATAGCTGAGAAAAAAAAAGAAGTGAAAAGCAAGGGAGAAACGGAAAGATATACCCAACAGAATGCAGAGTTCCAGAGAATACCAAGGAGAGGTAAGAAGGCCTTCTTCGATGAACAATGCAAAGAAGTAGAGGAAACAACAGAATGGGAGACTAGAGATTTCTTTAAGAAAACTGGAGATATTAAGGGAACATTTCATGCAAGGATGGACATAATAAAGGACAGAAACTAATAGAGATAGAAGAGATTAAGAGAAAGGAAGAATGCACAGAAGAACTATACAAAAAAGATCTTAATGACCCAGATAACCATGGTTGTGTGGTCATTTACCTAGACCTGACAACCTGGAGTGTGAAGTCAAGTGGGCCTTAGGTAGCATTACTACAAACAAAGCTAGTGGAGGTGATGAAATTCTAGCTGAGCTATTTAAAATCCTAAAAGATGATCCTGTTAAAGTGTTACACTCAGTATGTCAGAAAATTTGGAAAACTCAGCAGTGGCCACAGGATTGGAAAAGGTCAGTTTTCATTCCAATCCCAAAGAAGAGCAATGCCAGAGAATGTTCAAATTACTGGACAATTGTGCTTATTTCGCATGCTAGTAAGGTAATGCTCAAAATCCTTCGAACTAGGCTTCAGCAGTATGTGAACCGAGAACTTATAGATATACAAGTCGGATTTAGAAAAGGCAGAGGAACCAGAGATCAAATTGCCAACATTCACTGGATCATACAGAAAGCACAGGAATTCCAGAAAAACACCTATTTCTGCTTCCTTGACTATGCGAAAGCCTTGGACTTTGTGTATCCAGCAAACTGTGGAAAATTCTTAAAGACATGGGAATATCAGACTATCTTACCTGTCTTCTCAGAAACCTGTATATGGGTCAAGAAGCAACAGTTACAATCTCACATGGAACAACTGACTGGTTCAAAATTGGGAAAGGAGTATAACAAGGCTGTATATTGTCACAGTTTATTTAACTTATATGCAGAGCACACCATGTGAAATGCCAGGCTGGATGAATCACAAGTGGGAATCAGGATTGCTGGGAGAAATATCAACAACCTCAGATATGCAGACAACACCACCCTTATGGCAGAAAGTGAAGAGGAACTAAAAAGCCTCTTGATGAGAGTGAGAGAAGAGTGAAAAAGCTGGCCTGAAACTCAACACTCAAAAAACTAAGATCATGGCATCCTTCATGGCAAATGGAAGAGAAAAAAGTAGAAGCAGTGACAGATTTTCTTTTCTTGGGCTCCAAAAATCACTGTAGATGGTGATTGCAGCCATGAAATTAAAAGACGTTTGCTCCTTGGAAGAAAAGCTGTGACAAACCTGAACAACATATTAAAAAGCAAAGACCACTTTACTGACAATGGTCTGTCTAGTCAAAGCTGTGGTTTTTCCAGTAGTCATGTATGGATGTGAGAGTTGGACCATAAAGAAGGCTGAGCGCCAAAGAATTGATGATTTCAAATTATGGTGCTGGAGAAGACTCTTGAAAAGTCCCCTGGACTGCATGAAGATCAAACCAGTGAATTCTAAAGGAAATCAACCCTGAACATTCATTGGAAGGACTAATGCTGAAGCTGAAACTCCAACACTTTGGTCACCTGATGTGAAGAGCCAACGCACTTGAAAAGACCCTGATGCTGGGAAAGATTGAAGGCAAAAGGAGGAGAAGGAGCAATAGAGGATGAGAGGGTTAGATGGCATCACTGACTCAATGGAGATGAATTTGAGCAAACTCCAGGAGACACTGAAGGACAGCGAAGCCTGGCATGCTGAAATCTATGGGGTCACAAAGAGCTGGACATGACTTAGCGACTGAACAACAATGATAGAAAATAATAGAAAATAATCACTTTAGCAATAATTGATTCAATGAAGGAGCATCAACAAATACTAAAACTAGTGTTTCAGCAACAAAAGTTTGATGAAGACCAGGGTATTTACTGATAGTCTGTACTCAAGAGTATATCCCCAGAAATTACTTATTAATTACAAAGGGACAAACAGTAACAAAAGCCTAGCAAGAACAACCTTAAGTAAGTCATTGAAGAAAACACTACCAACAATAGACAAATTCCTGTCATATTCCTGAGAAGGATACAAAATCACTTGTGAGGTGTTCCTGCCAAATGGACACAATTTGAATCTAAATATGAGAAAACATCACACAAACTCAAATTGTTGTCATTCTACAAAATAATTGACTTGTAATCTTCACAAATTCAAGATTACGCAAGGCAAAGAAAGGCTGAGGAACTATTCCAAGTAAAAGGAGAGTAAAGAGACAGGACAACTAATTGCAAAGTATGATCCTGGACTAGACTGGAAAAACTTTGGGACAGCTGGCAAAATATGAATATTTTCTAACTGTGATCAATTCATTGAGGTATCTATGAAAATGCTCTTGTTTAAGAAAATACATATTGAAATACAAATAATATGGCACGTGATACCAACAAAATCTAAAAATGCCTATGCCTATGCAGTAAATACACTGTGGTAACAGAAACATATGAAGCCATAAAATCCCCAAATTCTTTCATTTGTTCTTGAATTTACCACTGGGACTGACAGTCTGTATTTGAAGCCTAGATGAAATTTAAATCAGATCTTATGACCAGTCTGTAAACAGCAGATTCTAGTTCTTGGTTCAAGGAACTAGACAGGTATCCTGAATGTACTTTCTTCCTTTTCACTTCCTCATTCCTCAGCAGTGAAATCTGGTTCCTCACCTCTATCATGTGGCCCTTGGAGCACTGCAGATTTGTGCTGAGTTGCCACAGGTTGGAGCTGAGTATCTGGAGGCTCTGGTGCAGATTCTGAATGCATCACCTCCTCCCAGAGTACCCTATGTCCATGTGCACGAGCTGGGACCTGGAGACAAGACAGTTGCATTTACAAGGAATCCCTCTGAGAAATGAAGTGAACAATGTAAGAAAAAGCACATCTAAAGGAATACATATGGGGGAAGGAAAAAGCAGAATCTTAATTACTTCCAAGGGGCAGTAAGGAACACAAACATGCTGACTGGCACAGAAAGGCATCATTTATGCTTAGCACTGAAGAAAAAGATTTCTGCTGATGCCCTCCTTGATGCACAAAATGCTGATACTTTGTACTCTCAAGAAAGGGGAAGAATGATAAACAGCAACCTAAAGCAGTACTCTTCAGCGGAAAAAATTTTTAATAAGAAACTAGGAAATCTGAGTTCTGGCCTCAGATCTATCTTTAGTTATTTGGTTGCCCCTGGAAAATAAGTTCTCTATGCATCAGTTTCCCATCTGGCAAACAGAACAATAATACAACTGCAGGAATGTTATGAGGATTAAAAAAAATGGATTTATATCCTTTACAAGAATAAAAAGAACTCTATAGATAGAAGCCATGCCACACTATAACAATTTTCATTCTCCTATAACAAAACTCATGCTCAGCATTTATTCTCCCACTTTATATCAATGTCCCTCCACCCAGCTCCTTGGACTCTCACAGTCACAGCATGCCCACCTCCTTCTACGTACCGGCCGTCCCAATATATCAATTTGCCTTTCCAAATCCTCCAGTAGGGTCACCACTTCCTCTCCATTCTCTAGCTGATGTTCCTTCACCAGAGTCTGGAGCTCCTCAGGCAGGATGGTCAAGAACTGCTCCAGCACCAGCAGCTCCAGGATCTGCTCCTTGGTGTTCAAATCTGGCCTCAGCCACTGATGGCAAAGTGCGCGGAGTTGGATCAGAGCTTCTCGGGGTCCTAGTGTCTCTTGGTAGCATAACTTCCTGAAGCGTAGGCGGAACAGCTCTTGGCCAGGAGGGTTATTTTCATGTAGACTTGATTCCTGGTCCCAACCATGATCTTCCTCTACCTTGACAATTACAAGGTCCTCTTCAGGAACCTGGTCTGGTGGGGATGGGGCTAAAGATTTTCTTGATTCTGCTGCCATTTAGGGCCAGAAAAGCTCAGGAGACTCGTTTCTACTACGTTTCTTTATCTTCTTAAGAGAAGAACCTTCTGAGGGCCTCTTCTTTAAGGGTACTTCTTTGGGGACAGAAAACGACAAATAGTGTAAAGGCAAGCCAAAGGTCACAATAATTTACTGAGATATCTTAACAAGTTCCCTACCATGACATGGATGTCATTTAAGTGATCCTCTCCAGAAATAACTCCTTGCCTTCTTAGCCTTCTGCCATGCCAATTCCATCTGGGAATTCCTTCTGCTTTCTCTCCTGGGGATGTGGAACATGGCTAAACAAAGTCAGGAAACCATGTAGACTGGGTCTAATTGAAATTCCATATTTAATCTCATCTGACACTCAGTGCTGCTGATTTGATTCCTTTCAGCATTTGCTATACCAGCTATACTGTTTTGACACACTGCAGCTCTTAATCTGCCCCTCACTCTCAACAAGAGACTAATTTCCACATAATACAGCTAAAGGTATTGTCAAGAAAGGTCCTAACACTTTTCTCTTCTCCACTTAACATTCCTTATCCCACATGTGCTCCACGCCCCGACCCCACTCCCAACCCCCTCGTCTCCACACTAACTTCTACTATGGACTTTATTTCAACTTCTGTAAAGTCTCCTCTAGGGCACAGGTCCTGCACCTTTAAGGAAACTGGATGCCCTATCAACACTTGCAATCCCCAAATCTAGTCCCACAAACTAGTGACACAGAATGTTTTAGAAATAAAATCATACAGTACGTAGCCTTTTGAGTCTGGCATATCTTCTAGCATATTGTACTTGAGTCATCAACGTTAGTATATGTATCAGTTTACTCCTTTTATAGCACGGCACGGCAAGCATTCACCAGTGGACTTCCTATAATGATTTGCTTCAGTCGTGTCTGACTCTTTGCAACCCCAAGGACCATACCCCGTCAAGCTCCTCTGTCCATGGGATTCTCCAGGCAAGAATACTGGAGTGGATTGCCGTGCCCACCTCTGGGGGATCTTCCCAACCCAGGGACAGAACCTGTGTCTCTTATGTCTCCTGCATCGGCAGGTGGGTTCTTTACCACCAATGCCACCTAGCAAGCCCTCTTATTCCTTATATGGATAAATGTTTATCCATTCTCTAGTTTAGACTATCTCAGTTGCTTCCAGTTTTTGATGATTACCAATGAGGCCACTATTAAGTATCTGCATACGAATTTTTGTGTGAACATTTCTCCTGGGTAAATATCCAGAAAAAAAAAAACTGCTGGGTCATAAGGTAAGTATATGGATAACTTTATGAGACTGCCAGACTGTTGCCCAAAGTGGCTATAATACTTTGCATTCCACTAGCAATATGTGAGAACTGCAATTATTCTACACTCTGACCAGCATTTGAAACACACACACACACATATAGATATACACATACACATAGATTTTGGTATTCTAAAAGACATAGTGGTATTTCATAAGGTTTTAATTTGCATTTCTCTACTGACTAATAATGCTGAGCATCCTTTCCTGTGCTTATTTGCCATTCATATAATTGGTTCTTCAAATCCATGGGTTCCATATCCCTGGATTCAGTCAATCATGGATCAAAGATATTTGGGGGAAAAAAGTTCCAGAAAGTTCCAAAGGCAAAACATTAATTTGCCACATATCACCAACTATTTACAAAGCATTTGTATTTTATTAGGGATTATAAGTAATCTAGAGATGATTTAAAGTATACAGGAGGATGTGCGTAGGTTATATGCAAAGACTATTATATTTTACATAAGACTTGAGCATCAACAAATTTTAGTATCCAAGAGGGTCCTGGACCCAATCCCCCATGGATACCAAGAGACAACTGCATCTTCTTTGACGTTTTCCTATATTTAGAATTCGATTTTTTAAAATAATTGACGTTTGAGAATTCTTTACATATTTTGGATAAAAGTCCTTTACAAAATATGACTTGCAAATATCTCCTCCTTTCCATTCTTTTAACAGTGACTTTTTAAGAACAGAAATTTAAAATTTTTTGAAATTTAATTTGTCAACTTTTAGGGATTGTACTATAGTTGCCATATTTAAGAAGTTTTTGCTTAATCCAAAGACTCAAAGATTATAGTTTAAATTTTTACTTTTAGGTTTATGATCGCTTTTAAGTAAGTTTTTGTTCAGAGTTTGAAGTATGGATGGAGGTTCATACAGATATCAAATTGTTGCAGCCCTATTTGCAGAAAAGATTAAACTTTACATATTGAATTATCTTTGTATCGTTGTCAAAAATCAATGGACTGTGTGTGGATCTCCTTCTGGGATCTCTATTTTGTTCCACTGATGTATATGTTATTCCTTTCACCAATACGAACTGTCTTGACAGTTGTGGCTTTTTAAATCTTGAAATAAACTACTAAGAGTCCTGTAACTTTGTTGTTCATTTTCAGAATTATTTTAGTTTTTCTAGTTCTGTTGCCTTTTGATATAAATTTTATAACTGTCTTCTAAAAAAAAAACACACACACACACACAAAACTCCTGGAATAGGATTTGTGTTGATTCTATAGTTCAGTTGAGAGACAAGTAACATCTAAACAGTATTGTTTCCCATCTCATAAACATGGTATGTCTATTTATTTAAGTTTTCTAATTTCATTCATTAATACTCAAACTACCTGTTCTCAAAGGACTGGATAAAATGCTTTCTTCTTTAAAATCCTTTCTTAATGATTCCAATTGGAAGTGATTTCCCTCTTAGTCTACATATCTGTTACACAAGTATCACTTCAATGTTATTTTTGCCATAATTGTGTATTATTAGTCACAAAGGAGTTTTGACTTTCTAATTTAATTCTATATTATGAGTAGAGATCCTTATCTTTTATCTGATTGATAGAATAGAAGAAGATTAGAGGGCTATTATTTATAATACTCAACACAGACTGTATTGTATTTGTTGAGCAGTTAAGTTTTACATATAAGGCCCGAGTCTTTAGACTTATTCAATTACAGGGGCCTGTTTCTTTGTGGGATATACGCCTACGGCTTTCACCTTTGGTATCTGGCATCACTCTTGCCTGCGGTAGTAGTGGTAAGTGATCTCTCTGCCCTTGGTTATGCTTTTCTTCATGTTCCATAAAGCTGCTTATTGTGGGTTGAATTGTGTCCCTCCAAAAAAAAAATTATGTTGAGGTACTAACCCTTGGTACTTGTGAATGTGACCTTATTTGGAAATAGAGTCTTTGCAGTTTTAATCAAATTAAGATGAGGTTATATTGGAGTGAAAGTGACTCTTTGTGACCCCATGGACTGTAGCCTACCAGGCTCTTCCATCCATGGGATTTTCCAGGCAAGAATACTGGAGTGGGTTGCCATTTCCTTCTCCAGGGGATTTTCCCGACCCAGGGATCAAACCCGGGTCTCCAGCATTGTAGGCAGACACTTTTATATATTGGAATAGGGTAGGCCTTTAAGCCAATATGACTAGTATATTTATAATAAGAGAAGAGAAATGGAGATTGACACATACAAAGAGAAGGCCATGTGAAGACAGAAGACAGTCATGTAACTAGGGAGGCAGAAATGAAGTTATGCAGTTTCAAGTCAAGGAATGCCAAGGACTGTCAGTAACAATCAGAAGTTAGGGGAGTATGAGCTTGCTATCACATTGACCTTGGACTTTTGGCCATCATAACTATGGGAGAATAAATTTCTGCGGAAGCCATCCAGTTTGTGGTACTATGTTATGGCAGCCCTATCAAACTAAATACACTGCTAAAGAGACTGTTTTAACACATACGTAATACAACTCACCTCCTTACTTCAGATCAGTCGCTCAGTCGTGTCCGACTCTTTGCAACCCCATGAATCGCAGCACGCCATCTTTCAATAAGGAACTTAACTCTTCAGCACGGAATGCAAGGCCCTTTATGATACGTAAAACTGTCTTGCTTTATCTGCTATAAACTTTCCTTTACAGGGCTTCCCAGGTGGCTCAGAGGGTAAAAGAATCTGCCTACAATGCGGGAGACCCAGGTTTGATCCCTGGGTTGGGAAGATCCCCTGGAGAAGGAATTGGCAACCCATTCCAGTACTCTTGCCTGGAAAATCCATGGACAGAGGAGCCTGGTAGGCTACAGTCCATGGAGTCGCAAAGAGTTGGATATGACTGAGCTACTTCACTTGCACTTTCTTTTCTTTCTCCTTCATACAGCCTTTTCCAAATGTGGCTTTCTCCTATCTCCATTCTGCTGTAGAGCTCAGTGGGTCTCAATTCCTCCCATATCCCAGATATTTAGCAATGTCTGGAAACATTTGGGAAGGGATGCTACTAGTAGCTAGTAGGTAGATTCCAGAGATGTGATTAAACATCCTACGATGCATAGAGAGAATGATCTAGTTAAAAGTGTCAGTGTTATGGCTGTTAAACCCTAGTGTTGCAGAAATCACTGAACTCTAACTTAAAGGTCTCAGACCTTTTAAATCAGGTCTTCCCTGTTGCCCCCACTC
Source organism: Ovis aries (assembly GCF_016772045.2). Taxonomy (NCBI): domain Eukaryota; kingdom Metazoa; phylum Chordata; class Mammalia; order Artiodactyla; family Bovidae; genus Ovis; species Ovis aries. The sequence continues at coordinate 29,589,644 of NC_056073.1, forward strand.
CTCAGCTGCCAACATCCCCCACCCTGGAAGATTAAGGTGCTCATTTTTGCCAAGTTATTTTTTGCAAGGTCTAGGCACAGGATTTATCACATTGTATAAAGTATGCTGGAGAAGGTAATGGCACCCCACTCCAGTACTCTTGTCTGGAAAATCCCATGGACAGAGGAGCCTGGTAGGCTGCAGTCCATGGGGTCGCTAACAGTTGGACACGACTGAGCGACTTCACTTTCATTCACTTTTTACTTTCATGCACTGGAGAAGGAAATGGCAACCCACTCCAGTGTTCTTGACTGGAGAATTTCAGGGACAGGGGAGCCTGGTGGGCTGACGTCTATGGGGTGGCACAGAGTCGGACACGACTGAAGTGACTTGGCAGAGCATAGAATATGGACTGCAAATATCTGCCCATGGTCATGGTTTTTGTGACAGTGATCTTTTTCTTTGTATCTCTTTGTAACTTATTACATATTTTTAGGCCAGAAAGATCACAATGGCAACATCGTGGACAAGGGCCTGGAGAAAATGTAACTGAAGGCAGCATTGTAGAGAATAGAGAATAGCATAACTAAAGGAGGCATATCCAAAAGCAACTGGCAAGAAATGGTAATATCAAGATAAAATCACAGATCTGTAGTCCACCAAGGGAAAGAAGAGACTGGCACTTAGAAATCAGATTAAATATTGTTACTGACATGAGTCTTCAAGTCAGCGTCTCTATCTTTCAGGAATCTGAGGCCAAGAGAGTAGGGTAGGGTTGGCTCAAAGCCGCTCAAACTAATGAAACACAGCACTTTTTTTCCATAAAAAAGCCCATACACACAAAAGTTTACATTTTCAGTGTTCATACATCAAACATCCTCCAAAGAACTCCAGGAAGGTTAAGAATCCCTACTTACAGAGTGTGGACAGAAAAGGAAGAGAATTTGAAAAATTATCTTTAAAGTCAAGACAGACTGGTAACAACAGTTTGGTGAGGAAACTACAGATGGAGAAACTAAGAGATAAGATTAAATATGGTGATTAACAACAAAGGGTTTAATTCATAGATAATAACTTTACAGAGAAGTGGGGGAATTTCCTGGTACATAGATTTGAGGAAAGAGTGAAATCTCCCAGTCTCAGCAAAAGGCTGAGATTTTGTGGAGGGTATGAGATAAAGGGTAAAGACAGACACTTTTGTTTTGAACACACAGGACCAACATCCATGGTTTTTAAAATAAGTCATTTAAAAAGTAAATAAAAAGTTAATAAATTCATTACTATGGGACATGAATTCTAAGCTCTAATTGTTTTGAATGCATAGTTATAGTTTTACCATGTTTTCTTACAAATTTCCTAAAGTCAAGGTTCATCTTTAATTACGGAACTTCTGGCCACCTTCCACCTTATAATCAATACTCATCAATATTTAGCTATAAAAAGTTTCAATGTTAAGTGTGCATCATTCAAGAACTTTACATTGTTGATTTTAAAATAGTAGTATAATACTAAACGATATTTTAAAAAATCTCAACAGTGAAACTGATGGGAGTCATCTATTAGGTTTGTTCATATTTCAAACCACATCAATCAACAAATCTTGTCCATTATCCATTTGATTATTCTTTTTAGTAGCTAATTTTCCTGTTTTGGTCTCGTCCCTCTTCAATCAGACAGTTTTTGAATGTTACAGCCTATAACCAAGTACAAAGATATGTACTACGAAATTAGTCCATTATAAATGTAACACCTTCCTCTCAAACAGTTTTGTGTATATACCCCTGTATGTAAGTTGGTAAGCACCCTGTGGATAAAGACTGCTTCTTACATCCTCTTTTAAGAATACTTCATCAATTTTATTGATTTAGGAAATTAAAACAATCTTTAAAGCTTCTTCTCATCTTTAATGCAATAATCTTGTGAACTTCTGAAGACACGTTTTAACACCATTACCTTTTTAATAGATGAAGAAAGAATGTTTTCTTCCTTTAGACTAATTTAAGTCTAATTTGGGATGTTTGGGAGCTGAAAATAAAACCAAGCAAAGGTATTTTCCAGGCTTTAAAAATCAAGGTGAAGCAAACACTGTGTTTTATAGGTATCTCAAGTTGTGTCAGTTGAATATTTTAACATCCACATTTTACACTTAACTACAGCAGAATTCAAAATATGTATGCATTTGCTAAAACTATGATTACTGCATAAATATACTTAACTGAACTAATCAAACAACAGAAATATGTATTTTTTAGAGGTGGTAGTGACAAAAATTATTCATGAGTCACCTGAATATTGGAAATGGGGCCCCTCCTAAAGTTTTCAGGCATCTGCTTCAACTAGCTTTAATAAACAAAGTGTTCTGAATAAGGTGAATTTTATATTACCGCGAAGTCGTCAAAACTGCTTCGTTGTATATTATCCAGTCAACACACTTGTCATTTTCTGAATACAGTACAGAGAGCAAAACAAACTAAGCAGGAAAAACAGGTTTCCAAGGACAACTGGGAGTTTATATGTATATATATTTTAATGACAATTGTGACGGAAATGCAAAATTGTTAAATAAAAACAATTCAAATAGTGGACAGTGGTCAATAAAAGATAACAAAGGGACAGTTTTCTATTTTAAGACAAATAAGACTGACTGCAAATAACACCACAAACGATTAGCGATGAAGAAAGCGTATCTTCACTGAAGGTTCCTTAGCAAAAAGTTTGGGCACGCGGACTCGGCCTGCGCTGGCAACCAAAGCGACCCTTAACCGACCGAATCACCCCGGGGCGCAGATCTCGGCTCAGGGCCCCTCTCCGACCCCTCAGGCTTGTCCTCAGCAGCGGCCTGGTCTGGCCACAAAGCGTTCCTGTTTCCTACGGCCCAAGGCCGGACTGTACTCACCGTGAATTCCAGGGGCGGCCCGCGCTGGGGAAGGGATGCTACAAACGGTGGACAGACCCACAGGAACGGCTGCAAGAAGAGAGGTGCGAAAGCAGCAGCCGGCGCAGAACCCTCCAGCCCCTAACTTCTAGACGTGAGGAGGCACACCACCGGCCAACATGCATCTTGCCCCAAGCCACTTCCGGGAGCTCTCTAGGAATCCTGGAGGTCTGAAAGCTCTATGGTCAGACCAATGAGCCAACTGGGCCACCACGCCCCTGAAAACCGAACGCTAGGCCTCGCTGTCCTAGTTTGTCTACGCGTCGCAGGGTTGCACGCTGCTATAAGGCGCCAGGAAAGTTGTGAGGCATAACGGACTGTGGTGTCACTTCCGCCTCGCGCACTTGGCCCAACGACCCCGCTGCGCACGCTCTCTGGGCACTTAAAGGTCCCCAGGAAGATGATCTGAGGGCTTGCGGAGGCCAAGGCTGGGAGCAGGTGGTAGTTGGGGTAGCGGTGGAGGATGCACGTGAAGGATCCTTATGATGCTAACTAACTAGACTTGCGTTTGGCCGGGTTAGATATCCTTGCACTTTATTGTTCTCTATAAACATATCCAATCTTCCCACGTAGACTGCAAATTTCTTGAGGAATCCTAGTTTATCATGGTTCATAGGAAATATGAATTCTTTTCGAGGCTTTACCTATGTTCCACCCTTTCCTATTTTAATGAACTGCAGTCTCTTACAAAACCTGCTTTGCAGTTTAGCTTTTTTAGTACTGAGTTAAGTTTAGGATTAACTTTAGGGGACTTCCCTGGTGGCTCAGACGGTAAAAGCGTCTGCCTACAATGCGGTAGACCTGGGTTCAATCCCTGGGTTGGGAAGATTCCCTGGAGAAGGAAATGGCAACCGATTCCAGTATTCTTGCCTGGAAAATTCCATGGACAGAGGAGCCTGGCAGGCTACAGCCCATGGGGTCGCAAAGAGTCAGACACGACTGAGCGACTTCACTTAAGTTTAGGATTATGACGTAATCTGTGACATAAACTTAAGTTGTAGACCCTATTTCCAATACCACAAATTTAGAAAAACCCAAATTCAAATCCATGTTCTTTCCTTATACACCCTTAAAATTTTAACTTTTTAGACTACATAGGATTTGGGGGCGGTGGTTGTGGATGCTGGCCTTAAAAATCAAACAGCCAATTATTTTAACAGCAAAATAGGTTTGTGCAGGAAAAGCAGAGAATTGCTATTTGGGTCACGCAAGGTGTGGTATTTCAGAGGCAAGATCAAGAAACAAAGGGAAGATCAACTTTATTAGTTTGGGGGAGGGCTGTCTTGAATAAAAGTTCGCTGGAGAAGAAGGAGGTTATGGCCGTTTCTTAATAGCTGCAAGCAGTGGTCAATGCATTGCCGCTGGGGCAGGGAGGGCTCTTCTTAAAAGCAGGTGAGGAAATTCCCTTGTGAAAAATGTCCTCTCGTATCAGAAGAAAACATATTCTTATCATGAGTAAGAAGTTGTGACAGACAGACTTTTATACAAAGAATTCCATATAAGCGGAAATGGACCTTGTTAAGATAATTTTAGGAGAAGGCAATGGCACCCCACTCCAGTACTCTTGCCTGGCAAATCCCGTGGACGGAGGAGCCTGGTAGGCTGCAGTCCATGGGGCCCCTAGGAGTCGGACTCGACTGAGCGACTTCACTTTCACTTTTCACTTTCATGCCTTGGAGAAAGAAATGGCAACCCACTCCAGTGTTCTTGCCTGGCGAATCCCAAGGACGGGGGAGCCTGGTGGGCTGCCGTCTATGGGTTCGCACAGAGTCGGACACGACTGAAGCGACTTAGCAGCAGCAGCAAGATAATTTTTATTTTCCTTATTCTTACTGGTTATTCAGGCTGTAATAGTAGTACATGCGTGAGAGCTCTCCTTCAGGGCTTCCTGACTCCATTTTAAAGGAGGTTTTCCTTGATTTATTTTCACATGAAAAATGTCTTACTTTTGTTGGTGTTTTGGTCCCCTATTTTTATTCTTTTAACATTTTTTCTAACTATCCATTTATGCTGGATTTTCAGGTGCCCCTCCAATCTCCATCTTTATTTTCCCTCCTTATCTAATCCTGCTGATAGCCACCACCACCAATGTTTCTATCCAGTCCCCAACCTTAACTTAAAAATATCTTGTCTGTTCTCAAGACTAAGCCTTAGTAGTTTTGATTTGGTTGAGAGTTTTGTCAGCTAATCATCACAATAAAACAAATAACAATAAACACAGAAGTTACAGTGTTTCAACTCTTTCAAAACACTTTTGTTATTTCATAGTTTTTGCTTCCCACCAGAGATGAAAACTGAAAATAACTTTAACTGTCAACAGACTAGAACTATGCTCTGTTTCGTTTTTACATTAAAAAACAATTTTTTAAAATAAAAGTTGTACACATAGATAGTAGAAATGAAAGTGTTGTAACCTAAGAAAAGATTTCTCATAAGGCACTAATAATAACAGATAAAATTGCTAAATTTGACTTCATTAAAATTTAAATTTTCTGCTCAGCAAAAAGCACCATTTAGAAATGAAAAATAGAATGGAAAATATTTAGGATGGAAATATTCCATTTAGAATGGAAAATATTTTTTCAATACATATTTCTGACAACTGGTATTCAGAATATATAAAGAACTCTTACAGCTCAATCATAAGAAAACAAATGTAAATAGGCAAAAGTTATGGACACACATTTTACCAAAGAAGATATATGAATTAACAATAAGTTCATAAAAAGGTACTCAAAATCATTATTCATCAAGGGAATATAAAATTAAGACCACCACACATCCATTAGAATGGCTAAAATGAAAATGACTGACAATACTGAGTTCTTGAAAGGATATAAGATAGCAAGGAAATCCAGCCAGTCCATCCTAAAGGAAATCGGTCCTGAATATTCATTGGAAGGACTGATGCTGAAGCTGAAACTCTAATACTTTGGCCACCTTATGTGAAGAACTGACTCATTGGAAAAGACACTGAAGAAAGATTGAAGGTAGGAGAAGAGGACAACAGAGGATGAGATGGTTGGACAGCATCACTGACTCAATGGACATGAGTTTGAGTAAACTCAGGGAGTTGGTGATGGACAGGGAGGCCTGGCATGCTGCAGTCCATGGGGTTGCAAAGAGTCAGACACGACTGAGCAACTGAACTGAAGTGAAGTGGGGATATGAAGCAACTGAACTCTTATACACTGCTAGTGAGAGTGTAAAATTGTACACCTAGTTTGAAAAATAGCAATTTTTAATAAAGTTAAATAATGCCTACATTATAGCCCAGTAATTTCACCCCTAGGTATTTTTACCTAAGACATAAAACCATAAAATCCATAGAAGCTTTATTCATAATTCATAATTATTCATAATAGGCCCAAATTAGTTCATCAAAAGGAGAATAGAAAATCAAATACTGTTAAGATCATACAACAGAAACTAAACTGATCATACAGTCAGAAACTAAAAGCAGCTACCAATAGATAAGGCTTTCCTGGTGGCTCAGATGGTAAAGAATCTGCCTGCAATGTGGGAGACCTGGGTTCAATCCCTGGGTTGGGAAGATCCCTTGGAGGAGGGCATAGCAACCCACTCCAGTGTTCTTATCTGGACAATCCCCATGGACAGAGGGGCCTGGTGAGCTATAGCCCATGGGGTCACAAAGACTGAGACACAAGTCAGCAACTAAGTACAGCACTGATAGATGAACAACATGGATAAATCCAAAAAATTTTGTTATGTTGGTTTATTTCTTTTTCTGGAGCAATGGACCAAAAAAGGTAGCAAAGCAGACAAAGGCAGATAGATCTTCCATTAGTCCAACACTCCTAAAGGAACACTCCTTATCCTTCCTTTTGAGCCCTCTTGGTTTCCCTATTTTTTACTTCCAGTCTCCTCCTTTTGGTTATACCCAGTGCAAAGTAGGGCTTGCACCCACCACCAATAAATGAAAGGGAATGCAAATAGGCATATACTCAAGGCTGGGTGACAATTATGTTATATGACAGCAAGTTGTGTTGTTTATGTCTTCCCATAATTCTATGTTATAATTAGATGCAGAAAATTCATGAATCCTTAATGGGCCCCTAATGGCCTAAGGTTTCTCAAGAGGCAGGTCAGGTGGTCTGGTATTCCCATCTCTTTCAGAATTTTCCACAGTTTATCATGATCCATACAGTCAAAGGCTTTGGGATAGTCAATAAAGCAGCAATAGATGTTTTTCTGGAACTCTCTTGCTTTTTCCATGATCCAGCAGATGTTGGCAATTTGATCTCTGGTTCCTCTGCCTTTTCTAAAACCAGCTTGAACATCTGGGAGTTCACGGTTCACGTATTGCTGAAGCCTGGGTTGGAGAATTTTGAGCATTACCTTACTAGCCTGTGAGATGAGTGCAGTTTTGTAGTGGTATGAGCATTTTTTGGCATTGCCTTTCTTTGGGATTGGAATGAAAATTGACCTTTTCCAGTCCTGTGGCCACTGCTGAGTTTTCCAAATTTGCTGGCATATTGAGTGCAGCACTTTCACAGCATCATCTTTCAGGATTTGAAATAGCTCTACTGGAATTCCATCACCTCCACCAGCTTTGTTTGTAGAGATAGTTTCTAAGGCCCACTTGACTTCTCATTCCAGGATGTTGGCTCTAGGTGAGTGATCACACCATCGTGATTATCTTGGTCGTGACAGAACTGGACATGGAACAACAGACTGGTTCCAAATAGGAAAAGGAGTACGTCAAGGCTGTATATTGTCACCCTGCTTATTTATATGCAGAATACATCATGAGAAACACTGGGCTGGAAGAAGCACAAGCTGGAATCAAGATGGTGGGAGAAATATCAATAACCTCAGATATGCAGATGACACCACCCTTATGGCAGAAAGTAAAGAGGAGCTAAAAAGCCTCTTGATGAAAGTGAAAGAGGAGAGTGAAAAAGTTGGCATAAAGCTCAACTTTCAGAAAACTAAGATCATGGCATCTGGTTCTATCACTTCATGGGAAATAGATGAGGAAACAGTGGAAACATTGTCAGACTTTATTTTGGGGGGGGGCTCCAAAATCACCACAGATGGTGACTGCAGCCATGAAATTAAAAGACGCTTATTCCTTGGAAGGAAAGTTATGATCAGGCCTCACTCTTCCCTTTTGTTATCAATATCTATTCCCCAGAGGCAACCACTTTAACTCTTTCTGTTTACTTTTTTAATTAACCTCCACATTTAAAAATAACATGTTAATACTACCATTTCTTGAATTATTAAAGTACAGATATATTACCTATTTGTCAGGAAGCATTTAACAGGAGGCTTCCTGTGTGTTGTTTTGTATCTGTCAGGAATTCTCTGTTCCTTATTAATTCCTGAATACCCAGGAATTAAGAGGAGAGGCAAGCCTCTCCCGGGAGCTGAGGGATCCAGGCATTTCCTTCGTTAGTTTTTCTATACTGTGATAAGCACCCTCTTCCTTCTTGTGAACCATACGGTAAAAGTGATTGTTTACAACTCTCTCTAATATGGATTGCCTATGTTTTGTAAGTCTGGAATTTTAACCTTTATCTTTGCTGAGAATAACTACCTTGTAAGATAGTATATATGCCCACACTATGTTGATTAAAACACCTTTGCTCCATCAGAGCTCTGGTCCCCGTGTCTTTCTTTCTCTCCCTCTCTCTCCCTCTCTCTCTTTTTCAGGCTGATCCCCTGGAGAGCAGAGTCTCTCTGAGTTCACTTTCCTGCCCGGGCTTCTAAGACCCTCTCGAGAAGGCGCTCTGCACCTTCACCCCATGCAGACGGCTCCTGAGGCCTTCATGAACAGAGCAAGCCCCGTGCGGGGGCTTTATTGGCTTTCTGTGTAAATCAAGGAATATCAGCCTCTTTCTCTCTCCTTTACTTTCTTATTGGTCGACTCCCGACCACCAGGTTCCGGTCCATTAAAGGACCTCAACACCTATTGACTTCTTACTATAAAAAATAAACTTTTAACCCTTTAAAATCACTACTAGAATTAGCCACACCGGGGTTTAGAACATATTTTTAACTTCCTGAGTCACTAGGTCCAACAGCAATGAAAGACCCAGCAGAATACAAAAAAAAAATGTTAAGACTCTGGTCACTCATACTTTCCCTATTTGTATAAGCAGATGACATATTTCTAGTAAGACTCCAAACATTTTCCACACCTAGGGTCTCAAGGTGTTCCTGCATTTTCCATAGTTGCTCTACATTTTAGTTTCAGAAGCATCACTTCATATAGTGTATGGAATAGCATATTCTCAAATATTTTGGTCTCATGACTCCTTTTATATTCTTAAAAACTAGTGAGGACTCCAAAGAGTTTGTTTACATGGGTCACATAAAACAAGATTTGCTGTGTTGGAAATTAAAGCTGAGGAATTAAAGTTTTTCTTTAAAATAACAGTAAGGTACCCATTACATGTTAGGTAGCATATTTTATGTTACTTTAATATTTTATAAAGTTTATCTGTGTTTACAAAAAAAGTAAAAGGGGTGGAATCATTTCACATTTCTGCAAATCTCTTTAATGTCTGACTTAATAGAAGGTGGCTTGATTCTCCTATCTGCTATTTCACTCAGTATCACACTTTTGCTCATACTGACCCTTTTGTTAGAAGTACACTTCCTACTACTCTGCACTTATCTAAACTCTGCCCATCCTTCAAAGTCTGGCTCAGATTTCACTTTAATCAGAAAGCCTTCTCTAGGATTCCAAAAATGAGGTGTGTAAAACAGCGAAAATGAGAGAGAGGATGGTATAGAAGAACATGACTTATTTCAAGTTCATGTTGGAAATATGACCTACTTCCTTTCCCTCCCAAGAACCCACTTAAATGACGGAGTTCTTGGATCCCTCAAACGGTTCTCCGCTTCCCCAACCAGGGGTCCTGAGCCCCTTCCCAGGCGCCAACCTCAGTGCTTCTGGATCCGGGAAAGACCAGCCCCTTTCCTCGCGCTCTCGCGCGTCCCGGCCACTTCCGGTAGCTAACGGTTCCGGAGCTCGCGGGTCGGCCTCTGCGACCGGGTAAACGGCGCTGTGAGCTGGGCCCAGCGCCAGGGGCTGGAAACCGCCCGGAGTCGAGGGCTGGTGGGTGAGTGCCCAAGTGAGGGCGACGCAGATGGTGCTCTCCGTCGGGTGGGATCGTCCAGGCTGGGATTGGGTTAGGTATTTACGGAGCAGTTCAGAATTAGGGTAATGGTTAACATTACGGGAAAACACATACACAACAGCAACAGTTGCTGCAGTGAATTCATGAAGATAAAATACCACTCAACTAATTTAAGCAGCTTTGAGGGGAAGAAATGCTGAACATGATGCATTTTGATGAACAAAAAGACTTAACAGCACTATTGGTCTAGCCTAATACTAACAGTATTTATTATGTGCAGGCACTGTTCTAAACCCAAGACATTTGGTCCCTTGTGTAATTCCTACTTTTTGAGGTAGACACTGTTAGGTAAAAGACGACCAGGTACACCAAAAGAATGTCTTAACAGGCTTTAATGGCGAAGCGCTCCCGGGCGGGGTTCCCAAACCGAAGGGGGCAGGTCGAGGATGTCCCTGCGCCTGGGCCGCGTTAGAAGTTTGTTTATATATGCACGCTGCCAGGGATGGCAGGGTTTAGTGGATGGGGGTTTGATAGGTTGCCTGTTCGCGGCGGCGCGGGCTGATAGGTCTTTCTATGCGGCTGGGGCGGGGCGGCTTTAGCGGCGATATGTGCTGTCATTGGTCCCCGGGATCCGGGAGCCTCGCTCCGTTAGGGACCTTCTCGCTGGCGGGAGGGAGAAGGAGGGGCGGCTCATCATGGCCCCCGGGGTCCGATCTTACAGACACCATGTTACCACTGTTTTACAGATGGGGGATATGAGGCACAGAAAATGGATATGCCAAGGTCATATACTTAGAAACAGGAAAAGCAAGGATTCATACCCAGGTAGTCTTCTCTCAACCTCTGCTCTACTGCCTTTCATTGATAACCTGATTTTATCAGTTTAGGAAATGTGCAATCCAGAAGAAAGTTTGTACTGAAACATGTTATTATAGCAGTGTTCTGAATCAGGTTTGTTGGCAATTTCTGTCTAGACAAAGAGCTTAACAAAGGGTGCCTTCCACAGAGAGTTTTAAGGAGAAAAGTATACAGATTTTCATTTCACAATTTGATTAGGCCCCCACACAATTTCAGAGTCCTTTTTCCTGTTCCATTTCTCTCTAGATTCTTCTCTGTTCTTATTTTGTTTCTACTAAGTTAAATAATTTGAAATTGCTGATATTTGACTGTACAAAAATGGAATTTCAAATGTTTAACCCAGTATTTAAACATCTTTTTGCGTGAGAATTTAGGGGGTCTATGCCATTCTTTTCTTTTAGCAAATTGTTCTGGCTTTATCTCCAAAATATACCTTCTGTTTATTTCTCTTCATGTCCACTTTGGTTGGTGCCACTGCCTTCTCTCATCTGGGTTACTGCAATAGGCTCTTGACTGGTTTTCTTACTTCTGCTCTTTTTTCACTCTTGGTTCCCTAAGGGGCCGGAAGGGTTTTTTAAAAAGATAAATCAGATCATGTCCCTTCCAGTGGTGCCCCATGCTTAGAATACATATCCCCTGCTCACCTCTTTAGCCCAACTTTATACCACATTTCTTTTAAGCCAATGCTTTAGACCCAATGACTTTCTTTCATTTCCTGTAAACACATCAGATTCATTCTTACCATACGGGCTGTATTAGTTATTCCCTTTGCCTGGCATGGTCTTCTGCAGAACTTCCCAAGGCTGGACATTTATATTTCAGTTAATATGTCAGCTCTCCAGAAAAGCCTTTTCTGATTACTTGTAGTAGTCAGTCACTCTGTTTCAATTCATTGTTTATATTCCACATACCGTTAATCCTCTTTGATATGTCTTGTCTCCCTTTACTGTAATATAGGCTTATGTAAGTAGGGATCTTATCTTGCTATAGCCCCAATACCTAGAAGAGAGGGTTGGAACACAGCATGCACTAAGCAAATACTTACTGGATTAATGAATAAAAAGAAATAGGTATAAAGTCTTTGGCACAGCAGAACTTAGATGTACAGAATTGAGGTGGTTTGGAACAAAGTGAATGGGACCTGCCCTGAGAATGAGATCTTGATCAGTGTTGTCCAATAAACAGGAATGTAATGTGATCCACCTATGTAATTTTAAGTTTTCTAGTAGCCACATTAAAAATGTTAAAAGACAGATGAAATTAATTTTAATATATTTTATTTAAACCAGTATATCCAAAATATTATTTTGAAATCTAAACTTATAAGTGAAAGTTAATACCTTTTTTCATACTAAGTCTTTGAAAGTCAGTATTTACACTTGTTACACATCTCAATTGTTATTAAATTTTCATTGGAAGTACTTGATCTAGATTGAGACTGCATAAAATTCAGTGGAAAAAATAGATTCCTATACACAAATTACTCTAAACATACTTAAAGGTTTTCCAATAACTGAATTGAGTATCAGTTTTTAAGTTTAAATTAAAGTGAAAAAAAATTTAGTTCCTCAGTTACATAGCCATCTTTCAAGTGCTAAATAGTCACATGTACCTAGTGGCTGTACTGGACAGCACAGATAGTTAAAGGATAAAATGTCTGTTCATCGTTGGGTCAAAAGGGGCAAAGGAGAGGGTAGTATCAGAAGTACGGTAGAGGGAAGAAGGTCTAGAAAAATGCAATTGTAAGCTCTTTATACAGGTCATACTTGAGGACAGATTCCTCTGGTGCTCAAAACTAAGTGAGGTATGGCTTCCTAAAGTAGACTACTTTAGCATGTGTGCTGCATAGATTTTAGGTATTTTGGGAATCATTTTGTGGGGTAGTAAAATGGTCTAGCCGTGCTGGTCAAATATATTTCTAAGTTGAATCTTATATGATGTGGAACAGTATTTTCCTACACAGCAGTGATTCTTCATTAGGCTGGTGGGGTAGGGGGAAGATTTTGCCTTTCAGGGAATATTTGCATCTCTTAAGAAATTTTTGCTTGTCACAGGTTGGGGCTGCTGGTGGCCAGGGAAACTGCTAAACATCCCACAGTGCAGAGACAAATTCACAAGGAATTGTCTGGGTGAAAATGTCAGTAAAACCAAGGTTGAGAAACTGTGCTCTAGAGGATTTGAGTAAGAAAGACTGAGAGATCTATTCTTTTAGAACATTAATCTCTCTCGTGATATTACTAAGGGGAGAACAGGTTGTTTTGAAGCATTTCAAAGCTTCTAGTAGGTTTTCACTGTTGATGGACTTTTTGGTTAGACTATAAATAAATAATTTCATGCTCAGGATGAGACTGCAGACTCAATAAAGATAACATAAATAACATGTGCATGTATGACTCAATGACCTTGGGATAAGCTGATCTGTTCACCTTTGCATGGCTTGTGACATGTACCCCACTGTTTCGAATATAATTGATGTCAATATTAGAATTGTCACCCTTTTCTCTTCCCCATCACCATCTCTTATCTTGTTCCTTTCCCTATACCCTTATTCCTTTTTTATCATTCTCTTTTCATTCTATCCCTTTCTGTTGTCTTGTTTCCTCTCTCTTCACCAATGCCTGTGCATACCTCTGACATGCCCTCCTCCCCAACCGTCAGCCATTTCTTCCCTTCATAGCTATTGGTTCCTCATTCAGAATCACCAGTTTAACCACCCCTTCACCTGTGTCTGAAAGAACTGTCCCCATACTTCCTTTAGGTACCTCTTAATTGTCACTGTCTGTTCTACTAGTTCATGAAAACTACAAGTTCTTGCCTCCCTCCAAAAATGATGGGAGAAGTGACACAGGTTTCACAACAATTTGAGAAACTGCCTTCCATGTTTAGGGTTGTTTTAGAACAGGTGCCATCATTCCAGGATGGCTCTCTGCTAGAACCCAGTGATTCTGGATTACAGTGTCTAACATATAACATCTTCATTTCCAGAAACTGTGGCTGTCATTGGACTCAGAGCTCTTCTTTCCAACTGGTTGCATCCTCATCAATTTTTTGTGGGTTTCTACAGACTTACTAGGGCACTGACTAATCCTTCATGGTACTAACAACTACTTAGATCTCCTTTAACATCATGCCTCCTTTGCCTTATGGCAACAGTTATCCCAGGTCCCACTGGACTTTCTTTTATTGCCACTATCACTCCAGGCTGTCTCTGCCCTGAAATCTTTCTGTACCTCCCTAACTCTTATCCTTGCCCTCTGGTCAGGATCAGATGGTAGACACTGTAGTAACAATCTGGAATCAGCATCAGACTAAAAAAGGGTAGCATGGTCTTAATGCTCCAAACTACTTTTCATGTTAAGACTTCGAGGGTGTACAACTCTAAGACTAATTTAGAAATAAAAGGAGATTTTACTCAGGTAGATTCTTTGGTGCCAGAGAAATTTTTAATGATGATTGAAGTTTTGCCTACATTTAGGATACTCAAGGTCTCCAAGGTAGATTTCTCTGATAACTAATTTGGCCTGAGTGACTAAAGAACTTTTGTTACTTACACCATATTAATAGAGCTTATTTACTGTATGAATTCTTTGATGTCTAATAAGGGCTGAACTTACACGGAAGGGCCTCCCACACTCATCACATTCATAGGGTTTTTCACCTGTGTGGATTCTCTGATGCTGAATGAGACCTGTGCGCCCACTGAAATCTTTCCCACATTCTTTACATTTATAGGGTTTCACCCCAGTGTGTACTCTATGATGTCCAATGAGATGTGAGCGTTGAATGAAAGATTTTCCACATTCATCACATTTATAGGGCTTTTCTCCAGTGTGCGTTCTCCTGTGTTTACTAAGGTCTGAGCTATGACTGAAACTTTTTCCACAGTCGTCACATTTATAGCATCTTCTTTTCCTCTGTTGCCACTCGAAAATGCCCTCACTTTCAAAAGCATCTTTGGATTCAGGATACTGAAGAATATCTTTGTAAAGTCTGTCATTTATCTTCCCAAAGAATTCCATGTCTTTGGATTTATCTTCCTTCTGGGACAACTCTTCAGTTTTAGTCTTGGTTTCATCACCTGTAACAAATGTACAGTATACAAATAGGTCCTATTCTAGGTTTGAGAAGCAGAAACCCATGGAATAAAGAACATGCAAATGTTAAAAATATGTTATAAAAATGAAAAATCACATACAATGCACAAATTAGATAACTGGTACCATCAAAACATATATTGGCAATATAGGGAAGAAATTTACAAAGAGACCACTAAGAATGACATCAGAATTATTAACTGGGAATAAACTAGGAGGAGAAGAAAAAGCAAAAATGTGGACAAGGCAATCATGTGCAAATCCAGAGTGGTAAATGGGAACTCCAGATATACCAAAGATAATTAAGAAGGATAAACAGAGAGATTAGAAAACAAAGAAGGCAAGGGAGGTATTTTGGGAGAAATTTAAGGGGTCTGAAACATAGGTAGTAAGTGGGAGTAAAACCAAGTAAAAGTGATTGGAGAGGGTAATGGGATGAGGGATTTGAGAGGAATGTACTGAGTAGGAGAGAGAGAAGTATGTATAAATAATAGCTAAAAGCGGAGAGAAACCATGCAGGTCAGGATAAACAGAGGGAGGAAGATAAGCAGAAAGTGACAGTAGATGGTCTGGCATATGTTCTGGGTTGAATCCTTTCTTCTGAAACTGATGTCCTCGCTATCATCTCCTCTTGTCTAAATCCTAGCTTGGTGGTTCTCAAACTTTATTGTGCATCAGAATCATCTGGATGGCTTAACAAAACAGATCGCTGGACTCCCTACCACCAGGGCTTGTGATCTGATAAGGCTGGAGTGCAGCCCAGGAATTTGCAGTTCTTGGTATGATAGATACTGCTGGTCTAGAGACCACACTTTGAGAGCCACTGACCTACCTATTATTCAAGGTCCATCTCAAATGCTGTCTCCTCCAGGAAGTCTTCCCTGACCTCCTAAATTGGATGTGCTTTTTTCCCTCTTCCTGATCCCATATCCTCAACCCCAAGCTTAGCATGGAACTTGACACACAGCAAGTACTCAATAAATTTTATAAGGAAGTAGGTGTTTTAATGATTTGGAGGGGGTAATCCTATGTGGTCTAATGTTGGATGTCACCTGTTTGGTTATGCTGAAACCTCCATCTCAACAGGTCTAGGAATCCCAACTGTGCAACAATCATTTAATCACATGGTTTTCAGTGGTCCACTCAGCATAACAGGAGAAACAGCAAGACCTACCAGAACATTTCAGTGCCTGGGCTGGGTGTGGAAAACACTGGCTCTGGACTGAGTGAACCTCACTTTTCACTGTCATCACAATGTCCTCTTGCTACCAAATCTTCCTCAAATTTTACCTTCCTCTTTACAATACATATTTTAAATCAGGCAATAGTTAAAAAAAAAAAAGTCTAAGGAATCTAAATACCATTTTATCTCTGGCTAGAATAAAAGGACTGGATTAGAGCCAGAAGGTCAAGATTTCAGTCCTGGCTCTACTGATAACTATTTAAATGTTGGCAGATCATAACCATTTGGTTCCATATCACCTCTGTACCCTCCTCCTTACCTATTGTTTGATCAGATAAGGAAATGTATGATAAAGCATGTGGAAAATTATAATGTGTGGCAGAAGTATTGCTAAGTTAGTATTAATAGGTTAATGATCGTTAAGCAAATCATGGAAGTTACAGATGCCACCATTCCATTAAGAAAGTGTTTTCAAACATCAACACCTTGGCTCAGCTGCTTCTTTGACATACTGGAGGCACTGACAGTTGGTTTTTGGTGGCTTACTGATGAAGATGATTTTTTTTTTAAAGAGCACAAAAAGTTGGCACTTGTGGTCAGTTACTACCTTCAGAGGAATCTACCAGTCTTTAGGATGAATCTTTCTCCCATGACTTCAAGAAAAATCTGGAGAAAATCCCTCACCAGGACTTAAAAAGAATTACAAAAAATATATATAGGGTTAGCAATTCAAATTATAACCCTCTCATTATATTTGCAATTGAACAATGTAAAGAAAATTGTATGGAAACTGTCAAATGTGAACTTTTCTCATCTTAGGGACCTGCAGTTTACTTGGCCAACTGGAGTTTCACGGCTCTCTTGATGTATCTTTTCCAATTGCCAGCTAATCCCAGGCTAATATGATATTAGGAGATCCTGTTTCAGAGACAAGATTAGGATTATTTCGTTTTTGCATCTTCTACCAGGGCTATTCTTCCAATTTTATTTTGGCACATCCATGATTTGCCTTATCATTTCAGATAAGCCCAGTCCTGCTGGTCACTGGGATGAGGATATGACCATAAAAACCATCTGATTACCATATGTACAACTTGCTTGACAGTCTAGAGGGAAAGGACAAGGTTAAATGCTGAGTGAAATGAAATAGGAACAAAGTTAGGGAGACTATCACTTACTACTACCAGAGAGTCAGTGTTGTGGGTTAATAGCATATCCAAAAAGTTTCCTTTGAAATACCTGACAATGTGTTAGAAAGAACTGCAAGACACTTAGTTCTCCAAGTTCTCTCATATATGAAGATAATTCTGTATTAAATGACCTCAATTATAATTCCAAGTTATGTTTACAGAGATGAGTTTCATTACCCTAGCCAACAGATAATATTCATAATCTTGCTGATATGGATAGAATGAAAATTTTAAAACAAGATCCTTTATAAAGAAGTCTATTTAATAATAAATTTATTTTAAAAGACACTGGCTATATTGGGTTATTACCATGATGGTTTTAAAATATTGTTCTGGATTAGTAGGCAGGAGCCCCAGCTCTCCCTCTAACTCCTATGGAAACTTGGAAAAGTCACAGCCACTGTGGGTATATCTGTTCAACTGTAAAATGAGGATTCGGACCAGATATTATATTATTTTAATAAAGTTGAGAGGCATTTCTTCAAACGTGTTTCTTGTGATTTCTACAGGGTTGTGTGTGTGTGTGTGTGTGTGTGCATGGGGTAGTTGTTTTGTTTTTTCCTTGTCTGTTTTTTGGTAGGGAGCCTGATTGGGGGGGTATATAGATTAAAAAAGTTGCCAGGGTGGCACTTTAGAAAAAAGTCATATTCACACTGTTCAATGCAGACAAAATGGACTTCCCTAAGAATCCACAGGCCTCACAGGATAGCTAGATTTCATGAGGCATCTTTCAGTAGATTAGAATTAGAAAATACAATTCATATTTTAACTGCATAGTATTCCCTTGAAATGTTATTTTGGTAGCAGCACATATGTAAACCTTTACAATTTTAGGTATAGGAAGTGTGTATTTTTCTGGACTTACACTAATGAGAAGCAGAGTGAAACTGTCCAGAAGTATTTGTATAAAAACATAAGGAAAGACCATCTAGAATTTAAAGTTTTGTACAGACAAACCATTAATCATCATAATAATAACCTCTGTGTTATACATAATAGAATTTAGCATGTTGACATGTTAATTATTATTGTGCACTATTTTATAAGTGCATGTCATGTTGTCTCCCAAAGGTGAGGAGAGAAACTTATTATATGGCTTCTTACAGAACATAAGTGAAGATTCCACACAGTTAAGCTTACTAAAGCTTATTAAAATGGTCTGTATCTTTCAGCTTCTACCTCCTGCCCATAAGACTCATTAAAAAATAGCACCTAAGTCTAATGATAAGGTCAAGGGAGGAAGGGAGATAAAATCTTCCACAATGAAGTGACGGACAAGCAGAAAAACTTGAAGAAAATGAGGAAGCTCATCTAAAGAACCAGCTCTTCCTTCATATACACAAACGCCTACAACTTACCATTCCTTTGGGCTGCCCCAGATTTCTGCTCCTGCCAGGTCTTCTTGGGATGAAGCTGGATAGTCAATGACTCATGTGGCCTTCTCAAGGGGGCCAACTTGTCCAAAAGTGCATCCTGTCTTTCTGAATTGCCTGGAACCTGGGAAAAATGAAGTATGTTTGGTGTGTAAGGTAGATTTTGTGAAAGAACGGAAAGAACTTCGGAGCAAGATCAGAAGAAGCATGTACCAGGGCCACAGAAAAGAGGACACATTATCATTTAACTGCAAATGGCAATAATGACTAAAAACAAAGAGACAGAGGCTAATCTACACTTCAGGACACTGAAGAGTAAAATTCAGTGTCTCTAAGAGTGATCTGCAGAGGCCCAGAATCATATTCTTGAGACTTGAGATACCTTAAATATCATTGAACTCAACTTCCACCAAATGGGGGCATTTCTTCTATAACTAGGAGAAGGAAATGGCAACCCACTCCAGTACTCTTGCCTGGAAAATCCCATGGATGGAGGAGCCTGGTAGGCTACAGTCCATGGGGTCGCTAAGAGTCGGACACGACTTCACTTTCACTTTTCACTCTCATGCATTGGAGAAGGAAATGGCAACCACTCCAGTGTTCTTGCCTGGAGAATCCCAGGGAGAGAGGAGCCTGGTGGGCTGCTGTCTATGGGGTCACACAGGATCAGACATGACTGAAGCAACTTAGAAGCAGCAGCAGCTTCTGTAACTGTGTGGTCCAATATGATAGCCACTAGTCACATGTGGTTACTGAGCACCTGAAATATAGCTAATACAAATTGAGGTATGTAAAATACATACCAAAATTTGAAAACTGAAAAAAAAAAGAATTAAAATACCTCATGGTTAATATTGATTGCATGATTACATATTTTGGGTAAATATATTTAATTTCACAAGTGTGGCTACTAAAAATTTACATATATGGCTCACTATATTTAATTACCATATATTAAATGTATATTTAATTATAGGTATTAAATGTGAATGGGTCACAATTAGACAGTGCTGTTCTGCAATATCCTTGTTATCTACTTGAACCCCTCCTTGAAGGGGAGTTTTTTATTACAAGGTAGCCTATTTTATGTATGTGCTGTGCTTAGTCACTCAGTCGTGTCCCACTCTGCTACCCTGTGGACTGTAGCCCACCAGCCGTCTCTGTCCATGGGGATTCTCCAGGCAAGAATACTGGAGTGGGTTGCCATGCCATCCTCCAGGGAATCTTCCCAACTCAGGGATTGAACCCAGGTCTCCTGCACTGCAGGCGGATTCCTTACCAGCTGAGCCACCAGGGAAGCATTTTGTGTATAGGTAACCATGAATGTTAGAAAATTCTTTGTTTTCCTCTGACACCTATTTGCCTTCCTATAGCTTCTCACTGATCCTAGCTTTCCAAACTGACATAGAATCGGCCTAATGTCTCTTTTTACTCAGTCACACTTCAGTTATTTGACACAGGCAGTGTCAGTCCCTAAGCCTTGTTCTTCTCTAGAGTAACATATTAAAATATTTTTAGGTATTCTTGCATATACCTGTTGCTTTGGCTGGGTGCATATACCCTGAAAACTCATAGCCAAATGATCACCGCCTTCCCACCTGCTTTCGAGGTTCATCAAGCTTTCTCTCCAGATCCTCCAGCACAGTCACCGCCTCCTCTCCAGTCTCTGGATGGTGTGCCTGCACCCATGCTTGCAGGTCCCTGGGAAGAATGCTCAGAAATTGTTCAAGCACCAGCAGGTCTAAAATCTGCTCTTTTGTGTGGCATTCTGGCCTCAGCCACTGACGGCAAAGGTCCCAGAGTTGGGTAAGAGCTTCACGGGGTCCAGGTGTGTCCTGATAGCAGAGCTTCCTGAAGTGCTGCCTGAAGAGTTCCCTTCTGTGAGGACTGGACTTTTGTGAGATAGAGTCCTGTCCCCTGTAATGGTCGTCTGCTTTAACTATTAGAAGTCCTTTTTGTTCTTCATGTTCCAGAAATGTGGTCATTCTGGGCTGTTTTTCCGGAGATTAATCCTCTATCTGGGACTGAGTCAAGGGGAATCTCTCAGAATCTTGTCTCAGAGAAAAACCTTTTGCCATAGAGAAATGACAAAAACTGCTGTGAACACAAACACTAATAAAAGGGAGCTACCAGAACTGAGTAAACAATCTGTTGCTCAGTGACGTCCAACTTTTTTCGACCCCATGGACTGTAGCCCACCAGGCTCTTCTGTCCATGAGATTCTCCAGGCAAGAATACTGGAGTGGGTTGCCATTCCCTTCTCCAGGGGATCTTCCCGACCAAGGGATTGAACCTGGGTCTCCTGCATTGCAGGCAAATTCTTTACCGTTGAGCCACCAGAGAAGCCCAAACAGTCTGATATGAGGCTATAAATAAGAACACTGAAGCAGGAACATGAATTTGAATCTGGGCTGTTGTGTAATTTAAAGCAAGTTACTAGATCCTCATCTGTAAAAATTCTCAGGTTTCTCATAGGGTTGATGTGTAAATTAGTAGGCAAAGCCCTTGGCCTGGCAGCAAGCACTGAGTAAACGCTGAGTATTAATAACTTTGTTAAGAGGCTTTTTCATTCCACAACCTGAGGTGGACCGGTCCGTAGGATTCAGTGGTTGTGGGGTACATGCTCCAATTCAGGAAGAGGGTTGTAAGAGTACCCTCGCAGAGCAACTGACAATCAGTGTTCCCCTTTAGCTCCGTCCTCCGGGCATGTCGGCCCTAGTCCTCCCTCGTAGCTGTTTGGAGGGGCAGCCTGGAAGGGGGAGGTGTGGGGAGTGGATTGCTGCTTACAACTGTGCCCTGTCCCCTCCTCCACTTAGGAGCCGGGAGAGACTCACCTCACGCCTGGAGGAACAAGTGCGACAGGTAGCGTCCTTCGAGGCGGCCGAACAAAGACTGACTGACCAATCGACGCTCCGCTACTGTCAGCCAGGCACTTCCGGGCCGCTCTAGGAAGCCTCGCCTCTGTGGAGGAGTCAATTCTAGCTCGTGGAGGACCCCACTTGTGAACATTTGACTTATGGGACTTAAGCGCTCGCTGAAGTTTTCTTTGCTTTTTTTTTTAAAAGTTCCCTCTCAAAGTTTTTGATTCAATTATTAAACAATGTGAATACGTAATGCATTCACAGGGTTCAATATTTATAAAGAATTATAACCTATAGTGGAAACGAATCTGAAAAAGAATATATATATATGTAATAACTGAATCACTGCTATACACCGAAAACTAATACATTGTAAATTACACACGCACACACACAGTAGCAGTTCTGCAACTTTTTTTTTCCTTCTACTAATTGATTCCGGAATTTGTACATAAAAGACATTTCATTTTGCTCTTCTTTGTTTTAAAGAAAAATAATCGCATAGGGTTCAACTATGCCATAATTTATTAATAATGACCCTGTTGGTGGTTATGTAGGTTGTTTTCTTTTTCAATAAATTACCCTGCACATAACTTCTTGTGTATAAGGGTATATCCATAGTATATATTTCTAGAGCTAAGGATTTACTAGAGTGCAGAGTTGGAGCATTTGTATTTTTGTTACTGCCAAATTACTAATCTTGGAACCCACTTGTGATGTTAACCTATACTTGTCAACATAATGTTACAAAATATTTTGATCTTTACCAATATGATACGTAAGGAAGCTTAGGTGTTTTTTTTCCTCCTTCTCTTTCTTTCACAATATTGCTTATTCACCTACTATGCCAGGCAATGTTCTGCAAGCTGGAACTGTAGTTTAAAGCAGAACAATGCCTTTGCCTTCATGGAATTTATAATTCGGGGTGGAGGGTGGGTGGCAGAAAGGATGGGGCGTGAGGCAGGCAATAAACAAGAAAAATATATTGTTAGGGGGTAGATGTTAGTACTTTGGAGAAAATAAAGAAAATATGGAGTTTGGGATGAGAATGAAGTAGTAATGCAATTCTAATAGGGTGATCACCAAGGACTTCTGAGCAAAGACTCAGGAAGATGAGTAAATGAGCCATCAGGGGCAAAGGTGTTTCTGGGAGAGAGTTAGAAAACGCAAAGGCCGAGAGTGAACTGTGTTTGAAATAATCTAAGAACAGGAAGGAGATTTCTGTGTCTGGAGCTGAAGGAACAAAAGGGTGTTGGGAGTACAGAGAGAGAAATGTGATTGTCAGTGAGCGTAAGGATATTACTTTGTACTCCAAAAGGAGAAGCCATTCCGAATTTCTGAGCAGAAGAGTAGCATGATCAGACTTAGGCATTGAAGATTTCTCTGCCTGCTGTGTTAAAGATGAACTTTTAAGTGTGAAACTATTGCTACCTTGGAGTGGGGAAGGCCTTTCTAAGTATGGCATAAAACCCCTAAAGACATAACTGAAAAGTCAAGAAGAGAAAGATAAATGGAACTGGTGATGTAAAAATTTAGAATTTTTCAATGGGAAAAAAAACCCCTAAAATATAAGCTCACACACACACACACACACACACACACACACACACACACAATATGCCACACATCTCAAAGACACAGGGCAAATTTTCCTAATAAGCAAATATCTCTGAAAAAGAAAAGAACATGAACAAGCCAACAGAAAAATTGGCAAAGGATGTAAGTCAGCATTTTTGGAACAATTTTTGATAAACAACTGTTAAAACGTATTCAAAATTGATAAAGAATTTATATTAAAACAATGAGATTTCTAAAATCCTAAAGATTATGAAAGACAAAGATTGATAATATTCAATATTGAAAAGTATGTGGAAATAGAGGCACTGTTAGTTGTATATTTTTGGAAGGCAAGAGCTGTTAAAATTAGTATGTTCATACCTCTTGATCCAGCAACTTAGCTTTGAATTATCCATATAAAATAGTTTTACAAATGTTTGAACATGTACACAAACATTTTTCATATTGGAAAACCCAAACATCTAACATTTGGGAATTTAAGTTTCTACATGCCCAGTCATTTTTAAAAGTAAAAACTACAAGATGCTAAAGGCATATGAGTAAACAAACAGTATATGATATCATCATTTTTGTAAAATAATCATCTTGTGTTCTCAATGATTATCACTTGGGATAAACTTACAGAGAACCCACACTTTTTTAATACACTATATTTTAAATTTTTTTAAATAAAAGCCTAATACTGGTGTAAACAGAAAAATATAATTTTTTAAAACCTTATTTTTCACAACTTGCAAATAATTTTCCTGCTTGCAATATCTCTTTTCTCTCTCTGAAATTCTTTGCCTGACAAGTTATCCTGTAAAAGAATGTAACTCCTTTAAGATGAAAATCAGATCCAACTTCCCTGTGCTTCTGAAGGGTAAATATAAGTAATCAAGTAAACCTAGGTGGAACATTTAGAAAGGGTGTAGAAATGAATTATCAAGTAAGCTTTATAAAATTTAGACAAAGGGGTCTAAAATTTAGACCCCTGCTCTGCATAATATGTCTCACATAGCCAATTGAGCAAGTAGAAAACCTAGAAAATGCTTAAGTATTTTTGTTTCCCCTTCAGTGCATGATGGACTATTAGCATGTCTCTCCTTCCTTATTTAATGTTTGTTCTATCAAATTCTTTTACCAGGTTTTCAAATACAAACCTCACTACAGGCCATGAACTTCCTGAGTAGCTCTGAGTATTCTTCAGATACCCCTGGCTTCAGTCACTTGTCAGCTTCAGAGAATCAACTCACCAGTACCTTGGAGCACTGGCTGTGGTCGAGTGGTTGAACACCAGGCAAAATGAGGCTTCCAACCATTGTCACCGATATCCTGTTAAAATCCTGTCGTCTCTGCTGTTGGCTTAGGTATGTCCTTCCTCTGCTGGGATAAAAGCCTCTCTGACCTCTTTACCAAGACATAAGCAGACAGTGTATGACAAGGAAAGCCTTCCCTCTTCCCTCTCTAGTTTATCTCCTAGAAAGACTAACAAAACAAAACAAAGCAAAATAAAAACCCAGAAAACATAGTTGACAACTTAAAAAAAATCAGTCTTGGTAGATATATGCACTCACTTGCTTTCACTATTTAGACAGACAGAAACAAAATGAACCAAGAATTCAAGTCAAGAAATCAGAAAAAGAATGAGGAAGAAACCCCCAAGGAAAAGGTTAGAGAAGAAATCAAGATAAAAGAAGTAAAAGAATTAGATATTAGAAAAAAGTCATGTTAATAAATCTAAGAATGAAATCTTTGTAAACAAGCCCATAAAAACAACAAACCCATGGTAAATCCAACTGACAGAAAAATTATCAATGTTTCCTCATCAGATAGTATCAGTATCTTCTCATCAAATAATAGCAGGTGAGGAAATAAGTATGCTACCAAAATTTTTAAAAATCTTAATGAAAAACCATTAGTTCCAAAATTCATTCATAAGTCAATACTGAAATATTTAAACTGAATATTTAAATATTTAAACTGAAAAAAAAAAAAAACCCAAACACAAAACTATTAAAAAATCATCTCCAGGAAGGCTCAGATATTCTGTAGTACTTTAATTTTTAAAAAGTTTACATGTATAGATAAATTCTAACTTTTCCATTTGGAATATAAAAGAAATAGAAACAAAAGGAATCTATTTTCATCACCTATATGCAGCTACTGTTGACATTTTGTGGTCATTTACTTCCAATTTTTGCTACTTTAAATGTTTAAAATAGTTGTGTGATCTTATTCTATAAATATTTTAGTAGGCTGCTTAACTGTAATATAATAAAACTTTTCATTTTAAAAATTATATGTAGACACTGTTTGAGATATAATAGTGTTTATAGAAGAGATGGAAAGTTTACATGAGATATATAATAAGGTGCCTGGTATAGTGTCTGGGACACTGGCGTTCAACAAATGGTAGCTACTATCATAGTTTGCGAAGGGCTTTTCCTTTTGCAGATATTATTTAATTCATAATGGGTATTACTATCTCTCAACGTGCTTTTTCCTCTTTAATGGAATATGCAAGCCTGGAGGCAGTAGGAGTGGTAAGTAGCAAGATCCTGGGTATTGTCTGAAAATAGAGCCAAGAACATGATTTGTGGTTGGTTAGGTGAGCGAGAGGGGCTCCCCTGGTGGCTCAGAGCTAAAGAATCAGTCTGCCAATGCAGGAGATACAGGTTTGATCCCCGAATTGGGAAGATCCCCTGGAGAAAGAAATGGCAATCCACTCCAGAATTACTGCCTGGAAAAACCCCGCAGACAAGAGGAGCCTGGCAGGCTACAGTCCATGGGGTGCCAAAGAGTTGGATATGACTTAAGTGACTGAACAACAATGCATCCCAGAGAGGCCAAGAATATATTATTGCTCTTCAAGAGAATCCTTTTGCTTTGTTGGTTTTGCTAAGAAGGTAGAGTCCAGGCTGAGCAGAGTTCAAGCTGGGGCTTAAGAGTATGGTAGAGAAAAGAGAAGTGTCCTGTGTCTCAAATCTCAGAGACCCACACAGGGCCAGGATCCTGAGTGATTCATAAAGACATTAGTGAATACAGGTTTGGTTCTTTCATATGAGGGATTTGGCCTCCATGGCATGGAAATAAAGGATTGATTATTACTCTGAAGTCACTGGGAGATCCATGATCAAAGCAAGTACACCAGCCTCTGCAAATCCTCAATCTCCCCTTCATGTTTCTTTATAGATTGCCTTTTCACTTCTGTTTTCATTGCTTCCATTTCCTGTTTGAAATTTGTTTTTCTAATGTCTCTGACCTTTCCCCCTTTCCCCTAACTTCTCTTTGCTGCTTTCCTTCTCTCAGTTTATCCTCATCTTTTCCTTTCTTAACTGCTTTTTCTTTTCACCCCTCCCCGCTTGCCTATTCAGACCTTAACCCACTGCTTTCCCACAGCTGCTTCTATTACTGAATGCTTCACATTTCAACGGTTCTCTTCTCCAAATGATCTCTACTTTTGGACCTGCATTTTTTCAATTTTTCACTTAAATGTTGATTCTCTTCATATGTGTTTTTGTTTTTCATCTCACCTGATTAACTGCTCTCTAAGAATTTGGTTTGTTGTTTTTGTTGTTCAGTCGCTCAGTTGTGCCTGACTCTGTGACCCCATGGGCTGCAGCACACAAGGCCTTCCTGTCTTTCACCATCTCCTGGAGCTTGCTCAAACTCATGTCCATTGAGTTGGTGAAGACATCCAATCATCTCATCCTCTGTCATCCCCTTCTCCTCCTGCCTTCAATCTTTCCCAGCATCAGGGTCTTTTCTAATGAGTCAGCTCTTTGCATCAGGTGGCCAAAGTATTGGAGCTTCAGTATCAGTCCTTCCAGTGAATATTCAGGGGTGATTCCCTTTAGGATTGACTGGTTCAATCTCCTTACAATCCAAGGGACTCTGACAAGAGTCTTTTCCAACACCACAGTTCAAAAACATCATCAATTCTTCAGCACTCAGGCTTCCTTATGGTCCAACTCTCACATCCATACATGACTACTGGAAAAACCATAGACTAGATGGAACTTTGTCAGCAAAGTAATGACTATGCTTTTTAATATGCTGTCTAGGTTTGTCAGAGCTTTTCTTTAGAAGCTATTATTATTGACTTTCAATAGATTACCTATAAATTCTATCTAAAGAAAATTTTAAAGTGGCTTTCCTCTACCTTAAGGTGCTCAAGTTACATTTTAAAATTTATTATTTAAATCTTCAAACTGTTGTTAGCAGAAAATCTTCAGAGACATCTTATTTGGGAGGCCAATATATAAAACTAATTAAAGTGAAGCTGTTTTGGTGGTAAGGGACCTAGAGCCTTGAAGCCTCCTTGAGAAATCCTTAAGGCAGCGGTAGGGGTCACACAGGCAAAATGAACGAAGGGAGGTATATAAGACAGTAGGAAGCTGTGAGGCAGTGGGGACCATGTCTTGCTAGACAATAGTCAGGTTTAGCCAATTGTTCCCACATGGGAATGTGGTGCCTGGTGTTGCCACATCATGCATTTTTGTAAGAGAATCTGGAAAGTCAGATTTTATGTAAAATCTCTTTAAGTAATGGCAATAATTTTATATTACCAAGAGATAATCATAATTTGTGAGAAAAATGCATGCACAGGCTAAATAGAACCCATTGGCCTGTTTGCTTTCTCTGATTTAAGATGCAAAAGGTCACTGGGAAATTGCAAGATAAATCTTGCTCCACCACCCCTAACCTATCCTACCCATGCAAGTCATAGTTCATTCCAATATTATTATTGGAATATTATTCCAATGGCTTTTGTAGTACACAATATTTTTAGTGTATATAGTTCATAGGCTAATATATTTTATCAAGCTAACCAAAAACTCATAGTTTTTTTTTTTAAGTGTAGATCAGATGTTAATTCTAAATTCATACTTTAGCCAAAAAAAAAAAAAAAAAAAAGAGGGAAGAATGGAAAGGGAAGGAGAAAAGAAAACAGTAGTAATCTCTAAAATCTCGTTATATGTCTAACAGAACATTTAGATTGCTGGAGCCACTTGCTTCAGAGAAGAAAAGTTTCAGAATAATGAAATGAACCCTTCCAATGTCCTAGTTCATCACATGATGTGCTCAGTGGCAGAACATCAGTGTTTTGTTTGGTAAACTGTCAGGTGCTTGTCTATCTCAGCTTCTATAAGTATTTCTGAGTGACTGCTGAAATTGCAATAGTGATCACAGAGTTCCCTACATCTAGCTGTGCTTTTTTGATGTCCCACAGGAATGAGCATAGATGGAAAATTCTACATAACTCTGGACATTACCAGGGCTTCTCTTCAGTGTGGATTTGCTGATGTACAATGAGGTGTGAGCTCTGCCGGAAAGCTTTTCCACACACATGGCATTCATATGGCTTCTCTCCGGTGTGGATTCTTCGGTGTCCCAGAAGATGTGAGCTATAGCCGAAAGCTTTCCCACACACATCACACTCATAGGGCCTCTCTCCACTGTGCATTCTCTGGTGTCCAACAAGAGCTGAACTATGACTGAAAGCCTTTCCACACTCATCACATTCATATGGTTTCTCCCCACTGTGGCTTCTCTGGTGATGGAAGAGGCCTGAGCTCTGGCTGAAGCTTTTCCCACACTCACTACACTGGTATGGCTTCTCTCCAGTATGAACTCTCTGATGTTGTATCAGGTGTGAGCTCAGACAGAAAGCTTTCCCACAGTCCTTGCACTGGTAAGGTTTCTCTCCTGTGTGGGTCCTCTGGTGTCGAATAAGGCCTGAGTTGTAATGAAAAGCTTTCCCACAGTAATTACACTGGTATGGTTTCTCTTCTGTGTGGGTCCTCTGGTGTCGAATAAGGCCTGCGCTATAATGAAAAGCTTTCCCACACTCACTACATTGGAAAGGTTTTTCTCCAGAGTGGATCCTTTGATGCTGAACAAGATGTGCCCTGTAATAAAAGCCTTTCTCACACTCATCACACTGATGTGGTTTTAACTGGCTATGTATTCTCTGATGGTCAGTAAGCTCTGAGCTCTGAATGAAAGTTTTGCCACATACATTACATGAATAGGATCTCTCTCCAGGGTGGATTCTTTTATGTCTAATGAGACTTGACTTTAGAGTGAATCTTTTCCCACATTCATCACACTTGTATCTCTTCTCATTTGAAGTGTTTCTCTGATATGTTTCCATCCATCCTTTATGATCTTGGGTTTCTCCACATTCAAAAGCCTCTCCATTGATTTGGTCTGATAACTTTTCTTGGGATTCCATATCTACAGTAAGTTCCTGCTTTTCATCAGGTTCTTCTTTCTTTATTCTTATCACATCACCTGAAGTAAAAAACACAGTATTCAAATGTCACTGAAATATATAGGAAATAAAATGAAACATTTATTAGACATACACAGCTTCAATATACTAACAAAATGACTTTACAACATTTGAAGAGGAAATCGGGAGATGGCAAAGGAAGAGAAGATTAGCAGCCACTGGACGGGGAGGGAGTGATTCAAGAAAAGAGTGGAGAAAAATCAGGGAGGATGAAGAGGGATCCAATGAATAATCACTGTAAACAATAGAAGATCTCAGATAAGAGTGGGTTCATCAGGGAGACCACAAGTTGGGTAGAGAGGGATGAAAGAGCAGAAACTGTGGGAGTAACAAAACAAGACAGGAAGCCAGCAATGGCAGGTATCAAGATGGAAGCATGAAACAACTTTGTGCAGAGTGTTCTAAGGAATAATGGGAAGACCTCTAGGAATATTAAAACATGAGAGATCAGCCAAAGAGAAGTATCACATGTCCAAACATGCAGAACAAGGAGATTAGACTTTAGACACACAGGATAAAAGAGACAGAAATTGCTTTAGCTCCCAGAGACATTATTACTCTTCTTACAAAGAACACTGAGAATCTGTCAAATCTGAAAGTACACTCTGTGGGTTATCTGAGACTGAAATTCTCAAGAAAACAGCACTAACACAGAGAAGGTTCTTTAGCAGACCCTAGCCTCCCATCTAACCTCATCCAAGGAAAGCATGATCACATAATTCCTTTGCCTGTCTTTCCTACAGAAGTTCCTCTGAGTAGAGTCCCAACAACCCCCACTCTTTCAGGGTGAGAGATGCAGCCACTTCCTCAATGATCAATAGTTTCTGAAAAAAAAAGTGAGAGATTATCCCATTCAAGCCATGTTCTCCCTGCAGTAATCACATTTTTAGGGCCCAGAGTAAAGGGCAGAATTTATAACCATGTAGAAATAATGCAGGGAAAAGTGGTTTGCTTTGTGTGACAAAAGACGCTAAATGGAGGAAAAGACAGCTTGGAGACAGTCACACTGGCCATCTTTCAAACCCACCAATTTCCTTCCCATTTGGTTTTGCACATGCCCTTCTGGCCTACAATGCTTTCCACCTCTACTATTCATTTGGTTGATTCCTATTCTACTTTTAGGATTAGTTAGCATGTTATTTGGAGAAGGCAATGGCAACCCACTCCAGTACTCTTGCCTGGAAAATCCCATGGGCAGAGGAGCCTGGTAGGCTGCAGTCCACAGGTTCGCAAAGAGTGGGACACGACTGAGCACCTTCACTTTCACTTTTCACTTTCATGCATTGGAGAAGGAAAGGGCAACCCACTCCAGTATTCTTGCCTGGAGAATCCCAGGGATGGCAGAGCCTTTTGGGTTGCCGTCTATGGGGTCGCACAGAGTTGGACATGACTGAAGTGACTTAGCAGCAGCAGCAGCAGCAGCAGTGCATTATTTTCTTAAAGAGGCCTCTGACATATCTCTCTCCCCATATACAATCTATCACAGCATATTTATTTGTGTGGTTATTTGTTTAATGCCTCTGTCATCAGACTGTTGTAAGCTCCATGAAAACAGATCATGTCCACTCTGTTTATTATACCCAATGCCTTCCACAGTGCCTGGAATATAACAGGTACTTAATATACATCTGCTGAATAATGAACGATTCTAAGGTCTTCAGGGGAGCTATATGACCTACGTGTCAACACTAACCACAATCCTGTTGGTGTTGAGGGTCCTGAAGCTGGATTTCCATGGTGTGAGGCTGGAGATATGCTGCTTTCTTAGCTGGATCCAGAGGTACTGATGTCTCAGAAAGTACTTCCTGTGTCCAAGCGTGGGTTGATACCTGAGGATAAGCAAGCTCATTTAGGCAACTGAAGGGCCCACAAGTAAATGATCCCCAGAGATCCCACAAAGGACCAGCTTGGATGCCCACTTCCCAACTCTGTCTCCATGGAGCATAGGGCCCTTTCCTATCTGCTGGCCTGATTAATTTAACTTCCTCTCCAGATCTTCCAGCATAGCCACTGCCTCTTCCCCACTCTCTGGATTGCTTCTGTATCCAGTCCTGCAGTTCCTCAGGCAGTATGGTTGAGCTGCGCCAGCACCTCCAAGTCCAACGTCTGCTCCTTGGTGGGTATCTCAGGCCTTACACGGCTCATAGTAGAATACCCAGAGCTGGCACAAGACTGCAAAGGACCACGGAGTCTCTTGGTAGCAGAACTATGGGAAGTGGTTGTGGAATAACTCCTGGTTGTTTTGGCTGCTCTCTTTTGGGCCAGATTTCTTATTCCCAGCATGCCCTTTTTTATTAGTTACTTCAAAGAGCCCCTATTGACTCTTTAGGAACCTCTAGAAGGAAAACAGTGGCCATTCTTGCTCCAATGGGCCAAGAGGAGGATTGCTGCTACAAGTGTTATCCTTTAGGGCACACTCCTAGGGTTACAGAAACCACAGTTAAAAAGATAGGAAGGCTGATTCAACATTTGAGTTCACACACTAAGTTCAATCTTTCTGTTCTAGAAGAAAAAGGAAGTTCAACCCTAAATTAAAGAGAATTCAATAAAGAAAATGTAAAAAATAGAAGTTTAAGGCAATTCATACCTTTTTCTAAATAGGAGAAGGAATGTTTGTCAAGAGACAACATTTTTGACAATACTGGGAATACTGTTGGATGCCTTATTCCTCCAAATAACAGCCAAACAATTAGTTGATATGGCCAAGCTAAGTTTATTCTTATGAGAGATGGACAGCACTTTGATAGTCTTGCTAGTGCCTCCTAGGGGAGAAGGCAAAGTCAGAATATTTATGAGGTTTGGGGGGCAGATCTTTCAAGGCAGGATAAGAATTGGGCAAGTTTAGTGATACAGTAGTACAGGTGAAGATTTTCACTTGAAGGTTTTGAAAAGTCTAAATCCTATCTATTGAAAGTTGAAGTGTTTGATATTCACAAAAATGGATTGAGGGCCAAGGTGTTAAAACACATAATTATCAGTAACTTTTATCTTTTAGGGCAAGTAAAGTTATGTTGATAAAGAAATAGAAAGGTGAAGTCACGCTTAGGGAAGACAGTTGAATACTAAAATTATGTTAGTGTAGGTAGCAGGCTGTGTGGGTATAGATGCTTTCAATTTTCCATGTAATAGGAGACTTAAGCAGGGCCTATGGGTTTAGCAATGCCAAAGAATGCTCAAACCACTGAACAACTGCACTCATCTCACACGCTAGTAAAGTAATGCTCAAAATTCTCCAAGCCAGGCTTCAGCAATACGTGAACCGTGAACTTCCAGATGTTCAAGCAGGTTTTAGAAAAGACAGAGGAACCAGAGATCAAACTGCCAACATCCGCTGGATCATGGAAAAAGCAAGAGAGTTCCAAAAAAACATCTATTTCTGCTTTATTGACTACGCCAAAGCCTTTGACTGTGTGGATCACAATAAACTGTGGAAAATTCTGAACGAGATGGGAATACCAGACCACCTGACCTGCCTCTTGAGAAACCTATATGCAGGTCAGGAAACAACAGTTAAAACTGGACATGGAACAACAGACTGGCTCCAAATAGGAAAAGGAGTATGTCAAGTCTGTATATTGTCACCCTGCTTATTTAACTTATCTGCAGAGCACATCATGAGAAACGCTGGGCTGGAAGAAGCACAAGCTGGAATCAAGATTGCTGGGAGAAATATCAATCACCTCAGATATGCAGATGACACCACCCTTATGGCAGAAAGTGAAGAGGAACTAAAAGCCTCTTGATGAAAGTGAAAGTGGAGAGTGAAAAAGTTGGTTTAAAGTTCAACATTCAGAAAACGAAGATCATGGCATCTGGTCCCATCACTTCATGGGAAATAGATGGGGAAACAGTGGAAACAGTGTCAGACTTTATTTTTTGGGGCTCCAAAATCACTGCAGATGGTAACTGCAGCCATGAAATTAAAAGATGCTTACTCCTTGGAAGAAAAGTTATAACCAACCTAGATAGCATATTGAAAAGCAGAGACATTACTTTGCCAACAGAGGTTCATCTAGTCAAGGCTATGGTTTTTCCAGTCGTCATGTATGGATGTGAGAGTTGGACTGTGAAGAAAGCTGAGTGCCGAAGAATTGATGCTTTTGAACTGTGGTGTTGGAGAAGACTCTTGAGAGTCCGTTCCTTGGACTGCAACCAGTCCATTCTGAAGATCAGCCCTAGGATTTCTTTTGGAAGGAATGATGCTAAAGCTGAAACTCCAGTACTTTGGCCACCTCATGCAAAGAGTTGCCTCATTGGAAAAGACTCTGATGGTGGGAGGGATTGGGGGCAGGAGAAGGGGACGACAGAGGATGAGATGTCTGGATGGCATCACTGACTCGATGGACCTGAGTCTGGGTGAACTCTGGGAGTTGGTGATGGACAGGGAGGCCTGGCGAGCTGCGATTCATGGGGTCGCAAGGAGTCGGATACCACTGAGCGACTGAACTGAACTGATGGATTTAGGTGGACTAACAATTGATTAGCATGATGGGCAGTGATTAAGAGCCTAGGCTTTGGATTCCAAAAGACCTCGGCTTGAATACTGTCATGTTTTCTAATACGTGGTAGCTTGGAGCCTGGCGGGCTGCCGTCTATGGGGTCACACAGAGTCAGACACGACCGAAGTGACTTAGCAGCAGCAGCAACATCTCCAAACTCTTCCCCTCTGTAAAAATACCTAGAGGCTTTTTTTTTTTTTTTTAAACTTGCTACCTAGAGGCTTTTAAACAATGTTTTATTTTGAAATAACGTTAAACTTACTAAAATTTTTTTTTAAAAAGGTACACAACAGTCCCTATAACCTTCACTCAGCTTCCCGTAATATTAACATACATCTTATATAACCACAGCACAATTCCAAAACCAGAAAAATGTTACAATGCGATTAACTAAACAGCAGATCTTATTATACAGCGTCTTTTTAAGAATAAATTAAATTCAGTGCGTGGCACTTAGTAAGACCTCAGTTTAGAGTGCTGCAGTTAACCACTGTGACTTGGTCACCCAGCCGTTGGCTCCAGGCATGACACTTCTAGGGTTCCGGACACAGAACAGAGGACCACGCAAGGAGGCCCTCTAGTGCCTTCTCCGTACCTAGCATCTTTTACTCACTGGGCAGCTTTGGTAAACACCTCCACTTTACCAGCCGCAGGAGAAAGACTGTTTCAGGAATAACTCAAGATAAAGGATATGGAGTCCACTTACACATGTTGTCTTCTACTAGTTTAAATCTTCGAGCGAATAAGACAATATAGTAAGTTAACCATCCAGATTACAACCCCCTTTCCCGTTTACCGCACTGGCACATCACGGTGCCCCAGCCTCGGAAAGTATTGACTGTCTGTGTATCCTTTAAGCCACAAGGCTGACCATAAAAGGCTTCCGGGAGTAGGCGGCCGAGTTGGACAAACGGATGGCCCTTATAGAACTCCTCGGATTAATATCAGTGACCCAGGAGTCCGAGTCTCAGAAACTTTCTGGAGCGCTGGCCGGCAGGGGGGCGGGCTCCTGTGGAGTCTCCGCCGGCACTTCCAGCGCCGGCAGAGCAAGGCAGTGACTCCCCCGACCCGCGCCCGACCGACCTGGGGGTCCCACCGCGACGACTGGCTGTCTTCCCGCCAGTCTTATCCCGGCCCAAGGGAGGCGGCCGCACTTACCGATCCAGCCTCAGACCTGCCGCCAGCGGAAGTGCGTCCGTGAACCCTGCCCGGCCGTGCGCCCCCGCTTCCGGCGGCTTCGGAGGAAAGGTCCGAGCCGTGTAGTGTGGCCGACACCCCCGCGAAGTCTGCACATGGGGACACGTATGTCTGTGGCGTTTTGATTCATAACTCTCCTCCTCTTAAAAAGAGGATCTGAATGCCAGCTCCGAGGCTTTGAGTTCCTAGGCCCTCTCCTGTTCGGGGCGGCAGGCAGGGACATTCCCAGGAGTGCTTCCCCTCCGACCACCACTTCTCTGTTCCTATTCACTGACCCGAGTACTCGCGTCCTCCCTGCCAGCCTACCTCTCTGGACAGCATCCGCCACTCCGTCCCGACCTCCATCAACTTGAATATATTTACCAGGCAGACACATCGCTCAACCAGAATGTGTCCGCAGCATTGCCATCAGCACAATCACTCAGTCTTGACCCGCAGGGAGAGGAAAGGAAAGAAAAAGGATTAAGGATCGTTGATGAGTACGGTGTTGTTCGTTCAATTTACAATCCGGAAACAAGCAAAGAGCAAAGTGATTTGCCCAAGTTTGCACAGCCAGGGACAGGATGCGCACCACGCATGCGTGACCCAGACCTGTCCTGGGCTCCCTACGACGTGGCCACAGTGAGGGCTGCAAAGCCAGAGACCACCGCTGCTCAAGTTAAAATGACAGTTTTCAGGCTTAATGTGTGACACTTAAAAATGAAACTGTTACAGGGTTCTTTCAGCTGTATGCAATGTAATGTTGGTTAGGAGCTGTTCAGTACTATAATAGGCGCCAGGAGTACAGCGAAAGTACAGGAAGGAGATTGTTCTTGGTCTAAGAAGCTTAGAGTCCAGCTGGGGACACGGACTAGCGAGTGCTTAGAAACTTCTGATATGGAGTTGGGCAAGTTGTACTGGAATCCTGAGTTGTCCGGATTATTGGCTAAACTTTAACAAACCCATTTCCTCTACAAATGAGAGATACTAGTAGTTCGCAGGAGTACTGTTGTCAGGTTGGTTTATTTTTTTTCGTGGACGGACTAAATAGTTCAAAGCAACAGGCAAGTTACAGCTCAGTTCAGCTCAAGCAGATAGATGTTTTATTAGACACAGACTCTCAAAACATAGGAGCAGGTCGCCTCCACATACTCCTTATGTATTAGCTGTTCAGTCATGTCCGACTCTTTACGACCCCATGGACTGTACCTGCCAGGCTCCTCTGTCTATGGAATTCTCCAGGCAAGAATAATGGAGTGAGTTGCCCCTCCCTTCTCCAGGAGATCTCCCAGACTCAAGGATCTAATTCAGGAATCTGCACTGCAGGTAGATTCTTTACCATCTGTGCCATCAGGGAAGTGCATATTCCTTGGCTTCCTGTCTCTCTCTCTCTCTTTTTTTTTTTTTTTTTTGCCCTGTGCAAAATAGGGCTTATACCTGCCACCAATCAATGAAAAGGAATGCAAATAGGCATATGCTCAAGGTCAATTGACATTTGCAAGTTATATAACAGCACATCTGTTTTATCTGTTCCCATAATTCAGTCTGTTATAATCAGATGTATATATGTGTAGAATATTTATGAACCATCAATGGGCTGTATATTGTCACCCTGCTTATTTAACTTCTATAGAGAGTACATCATGAGAAACTCTGGGCTAGAAGCACAAGCTGGAATCAAGATTGCCGGGAGAAATATCAATAACCTCAGATATGCAGACGACACCACCCTTATGGCAGAAAGTGAAGAGGAACTAAAAAGCCTCTTGATGAAGGTGAAAGAAGAGAATGAAAAAGGAAAGTTATGACCAGCCTAGATAGCACATTCAAAAGCAGAGACATTACTTTGCCAACAAAGGTCCGTCTAGTCAAGGCTATGGTTTTTCCAGTAGTCATGTATGGATGTGAGAGTTGGACTGTGAAGAAAGCTGAATGCCAAAGAATTGATGCTTTTGAACTGTGGTGTTGGAGAAGACTTTTGAGAGTCCCTTGGACTGCAAGAAGATCCAACCAGTCCATTCTAAAGGAGATCAGTCCTGGGAGTTCATTGGAAGGTCTGATGTTTGAGCTGAAACTCCAATATTTTGGCCACCTGATGCGAAGAGTTAACTCATTGGAAAAGACCTTGATGCTGGGAAGGATTGAGGGTGAGAGGAGAAGGGGATGACAGAGGATGAGATGGCTGGATGGCATTACCGACTGGATGGGTGTGAGTTTGGGTAAACTCGGGGAGCTGGTGATGGACAGGGAGGCCTGGTGTGCTGGGATTCATGGGGTTGCAGTCGGACACGACTGAGCAACTGAATTGAACTGAACTGAATGGGGGCCTATCTGAGTAAGTTACTCAGGGGAAGTCCCTGTGGTTAGTTTGTATCCACTGTATACCTAGGGCACATGTGCTAGAGTTGAAAAAATCTCTGTGGTTATTTTGTAGCATATTTGGAGCTCTCCTGGGTGTGTCTGGGAAGAGGTTTAGAGGTCTCTACATTGATACTAGCTTGCATCCTTTTCAGCAAGGGCAACCCTCCTTGCTCATGCCTACCTTACTACCTAACTCTGTGATGAATTAGGAAATATTACACTGACTGCAATGTTACAATGCAACACATAGTAACTTACTGTTTTCATAAGAATTACAATAAAAACCATTTGGTAATTCAATTTCTTACCTTTAGGCAAGAATCCTTATTATTTGATTCTAGGCAGTGAGTGAGTGAACTTGAAACTACCAGAAAAAAGTGAGACTCATTTTTGTTATTCCTGCACCTTTGTCTTAAACAGAGTGGCAATTCATTTGTTGCACAATAAAGTTTAATTGTTGCGAGTGCCACAGAGAATGAGCGCTTCAAAACTTCTTTGGCAGACACCCCAAAAGGTTTCTTTAAGAAAATTAGGAACCCAGGGAGAGAACAGAATCTTCTGGAAAAATCCAACAGCTGATGGGCTGTAACTTGTACAGAATGCTTCCACTCTGCAGGCTTTTTCAGTTGGTATATGGAATAGGAAACAGGTGTTGGGGGAAATGTTTTCTTTCTACATTTCTAGGTTCTTTGGTTGGTCTTGTAATTGACATATACCATTCTCAGGAGAAAAACAAATCAAAATTTGTATGTATAGGAGCCCTGAAAATACGAAGGGCTTATATGCCATCCTGACTTAATGAATGGAATAGGGGTCTGGGCTTCAAAGGGCAGGAGGGTAATTCACAGGATAAGAAGAGCAGATGTTTGGTAACTAGGTGTTTGCCGTGCCATATATAGATGTCTTTCAGATTAAAAAAAGTTATCTCTGATAATAACTCTCTCTCTCTCTCTTTTTTTTTTTAGCACATGCTCCCTATCTAAATTCTTTCACGTAGTTAAGGGAGAGGTGAAAGTATTTCCTGAGTCTTCTGGGGTGATAGATTTCAACTCAAAATAATTCACATTCCAAAGTGGCACATTTCAGAGTAGTCTGTTTTTCTCTCCTTCATACTCACTTTGAGTCTTGCTGAACTCCCACAAATTATGGGTCCACTGGAATTCTGTGCTCATGGGGGATGACAAATGCTACACGTGAATGGGGGCAAATCCTCTGCTAGGGCACATGCTCTGTTGTCCTATTTTACTTCACTTACAAAACACAAGTTAAAAGATAAAGTTCAGAATTTTAAGACTGTGACAACAGGGCATTAAACCAAGCTCATGACTTTCTGAAAGCAGGACATTTCTGAGCTGTAAGGCACTGTGTGACTGTATAAGTCAGCTTTGAAGCTAGTACCACACATCTAGCAGACAGTGAGGAACCTTACAAGGGAGGCAACTGTGGAGCAGGCTTCAAAGAAATGGGTGATAAATGCGGAAAAAATTTCACCTGGAATTCACAGGTTCTGGTTACAGCCTGGAAACAAGATATGGTAGGATTGTGATAGACTTAATGAATGAACTAGAGTTAATACCTTTGAAAGACATCTTAGAGAACAATTCCCAGGGCACAGAATAAAGAAAGAGTGAGCACAGTCTTATTCCATCCTCAAGAGGAAGTAAAAACACAGTGACTATCATATCTAGTCAGGGTGAGTAGAAACTTGAGTTCTGCAACCTGCTTCCATGGTAGTATGGATGCTTCTCTCTCTGGCTAGGACATTCATTCCCCAATGTTCCCCTGTTTAATCACATTTGCGGTCCTGTTTCATCAAGTTCTTTCTCCAAATCCTCCAACATGATCACTGGCTCCTTGTCATCCTTTGGCTGATGCTCTGACATCCAGGCCTGGCGCTCCTGGGGCAGGCTGATTAAGAACTGCTCCAGCACTAGCAGCTCCAGGGTCTGTTCCCAGGTGTGGCATCATTCACTGATGGCAAAGTTCCCAGAGCTGGTTCAGAGCCTCACAGCATCACGGTGCCTCCAGGTGACAAAAATGCCTAAAGTTCTGACTAGCAGCTACCTCCTGGTTGTTACATTTCCTCCTATGTTGCCTATATTCATGGCTCACTGTTGGAGACTTTTCTATTCCCTTTCATTTTTAATAGAGAAGACTGCAGCCAATGTGGCTTCTCTTGTTGCACAGGCTCTAGGGCACACAGGCTTCAGTAGCTGTAGCATGTAGGATTGGTAGTTGTGGGGCACAGGCTTAGTTGTTCTGTGCCATGAGGGAACTTCCCAGACTAGGGATTGAACTGGTGACTCTTGCATTGTAAGGTGTATTCTTAACCACAGGACCACCAGGGAAGCCCTGGTGCCATTTCTAAGGTGAAATACATCATTATTTATTTAGAGAAATGCCTATTGAAATCTTTAGCTGAGGTGAAAGACTAGTCATCTTGAAAACCACCAAATGAATCACTAAAATGTTAATTCAGTGAACCATTAAAATGTAAATTCAAAAGGAAAACTGACAATTCTGGTGAATTGTCACATGTGACAAAAAGCATAAACTAGGTAAGACAGACACTACAACTTGTAATATGGAAACAATGTGAGATTAAAAATACCAAACCAAGCATGTTGATGTTTTCCACTACAAATAAATCTGCAGATAAGATTTCTGCTCATGATCAGTAAGTGATCAAATTATGTCCAGATGTTTGCTAGCAACATAAACAGACAGGTCTGTATGCTTGTGTGTGAATACACACTCCCCACTGACAAGGTGCCTCTGCCAACATCTCTGGAAGACAGACAGAGCTTCCTATAGCCGCTGCTGGAGGGAAAGGAGGACAGAAGCAAAGGAGGAGGGTCTTCTTTCCTCTCTCTCCTGGGGGTCTCTGCACGCGTGTGTGCGTGCATGTGTGTGTGTGTATGTGTGTGTGATTTTAGGGTGGTGGGTGGGAAAGTGGCTGTGTATTTGAAGTTTCAGCCCCTACTTACAGCTGCTGGCCTCATCTCATAGCATCTTATAGCAGCCCTGAGGGAAGTTAAACCTTGGGAAACAGGCTCTTACCCCTTTCCAGGCCTAGGCCTGGCAAGCCTGCCAGAAGCCTGCTAACCCTGGGCACAGTGGCTACAGCTGCCTGGCCTCTGTAGGAAGATGCTCTTGGTGGTTGTTTCCTGGGGCCTCCAGGGCAAAGTCAACCCAGCCTACCAGGTCCCCACTGCCACCATGATTTTGGAATGTATCACCAATTAGTCTTCTAAAAGGATAATATAGAAAGCCCTTCCCCCCAGCTTTGAAGTTGTATTGCTGTGTGGCAAGACTTGTGGGATCATAGTTCCCTGACCAGTGACTGAATGCAGTTGCCCCAAGTGAAAGCACCCAGTCCTAACCACTAGACAGCCAGGTAATCCCTCAGTACTGTATTTTCTGATTTTATATCCATAGTCATATTGTCACTGACATAGTCAAGGTTAAGAACTAGGGCTCTGGAATAATATATATGTTTATATCCTGCTTCCACTGTTTACTATGTATTCCTGTGTCCGCTATTTTACAGCTCAGTTTTCTCAACTATAAAATGGGAAATAAAATGGAAAATATAGCCACTTGTACAGTCATGTGATAGGATACATCCTCCTAGTGCCTGTAAAAAGAAATTATGAGTTCAACATTACCTTAAAACAAAATACTGGGTTATCTAGATCCTATAGTTCAAGGTCATTGAAACACAATTGCTATTCTTATAAAGCCTCTTCATGGAAAATTTTGTTCATTAGATTATCATATTTCTAACGTAAAGGTTCTGTTTCTAGTTAGTTTTCATATAAAAACATGAAATTTAATATTTAGACCTTAAATGTTTTTATTTCTCACATTAGCGAAAAGGTACCTCATCAAACAGGTAAAATAAGTAAAGCAGGATTTACCTTTATATCCTGAAATCATTGGTAGAGCTCCAACTTGTTGCAGATTCCTCTCCACTCTTTTCTCAGATACCAACCCTTTCTATACTCTCCTCCTGGGCTTTTCTGGAGAGAGTAGCCAGCAGCAATGAAATAGTTTCAGGACCTAGTTTTGCAGTACTAACTTCCTCAGTCCTCTTCCACAGTTATTAGTAGCCAGAGAACCCTGTTTCTGCCAAGAGAGCTCCCCAGAACACTATACTCCCACCCCAGGAAGGTGCCTCAAACCCGCACAGCATGACAGTAAAGTCCTGGTTATACTACTGTGTATGTCCTCCAAATTCGAAGGTTTAGTTCAATTTGAACACCTTTCCTTACCTCTAACCCCAGCTCTTGCCTAATTTGCTTCTACTCCCTCTCTGTCTTCCTTCAATCTCAGGATTATGGCCTCTTGCTTTAAGTGCTCTTCTGGTTGTGTACTTCCTGGCATGACCGCTGGACATAGAGTTTGGCTTACATACTAGAATGCCACCATTGCATACCTCCTCGTTTTTGACATGACTAATTTAGTTTTGTTGAATCTTCTTTTTTCAAAGGAATACTTTAAAAGCACTGTTCTGCAGTACCTTGCTCAAACTATTCCATTTTGAGGCTTGGCCTACCTCTTCTTATGAGAATCAATAACTAGAGTTAATGATAATGATCAGGCTCTCTTTACCTTCTTTCCCCCACACTGTAATTCTGGTTATTTCCCAAGAGTTCTCTTTTTCTATTTTCATTGCCATAGACTAACTTATTTTTGTTTTGTCTCTAAGTTGTGTTTGACCCTTTTGCCACCCCATGTACACTAGCCCACCACACTCCTCTGTCCATGGGATTTCCCAGGTAAAAATACTGGAATGGGTTGCCATTTCCTTCTCCAGGGGATCTTCCTCACCCAGAGATTAAACCTGTGTCTCCTGCACTGGCAGAAAGATTCTTTATCACTGAGCCACCAGGGAAGCCTGACTTATTTATTAGCCTCCTCCAAATTTGGCTCTTCTGGTTTGACTTTAGCAAGTAGACACATGGCAGTAAAGATTATATGCAGAACAGCAAACCAAAAATGAGAGAGAAAATAAAGAGATACTGGTTTTTCAGTCATTCATCTCAACCGATATTTATTATTTATTCAATATTTTTCCTGTTCTATTTCCTTATGAATTTAAGTTCTTTACATGAATAGGTTTTCCCTCTTGTGAATTCTCTGATGTTGACTAAGGTGTGAGCTCTGACTGAAGGCTCTTCCACACTCACTGCATTCATAGGGTTTCTCTCCAGTGTGGATTCTCAAGTGTCGAATAAGGTGTGAGCTCACTCTGAAGGTTTTCCCACATTCACTACATTCATAGGGTTTCTCCCTGGTGTGAATTCTCTGATGCAGGATAAGATGTGAGTTCAGGCTGAATGCTCTCCCACATTCTTTGCATTCAAAGGGTCTCTCTCCAGTGTGAATCCTCTGGTGTCTAATAAGATCTGAGCTCCCCCCAAAGCCTTTTCCACACTCATTACATTCATAGGGTCTCTCTCCAGTGTGGATTCTCTGATGCCTAATAAGCTTTGAGCTGTGTCTGAAAGCTTTTCCACATTCATTACACTGATGGGTCTTCTCACCAGTGAAAACTGCTGCATGTTTAATAAGGTTTGGGTTCTTGAGAGATTTCCCATATGGGTGAATTTTTTCTCCAGCATAAATTCTCTGATGCTTAATAAAATCTGAATTCCATTTGAAACTTTGGTCACAGGTACTGTGTTTATAAGATTTCTGGTGTGTAAATTCATTTGAGTTCAGATCTAAGTTTCTCTCACAGCCATCATGGCTTATTATTTCGCCTGTAGGTGTATTTTTGTGGGTGAGGATTTTACTGAAAGCTGCATCCTGAGTAGATGATGATTTCCGAGACTCCCCTGAGTCTTTTTCCTGCTGCCTCTTTATCTTGCCTGCAGACTTACAGATGTCTTGAGGCTCAGCAGATCCTTCTGACACAAATTCTGAAATTCTTCCTGATACAATTCTCTGTGATTCCATTTTCTCATAAATGTCCAGCTTTGGCATGGATTCATGGTTTTCACTCTTGTTATCTAAAAAAATGATGAAAAAATAGAGAAAAATACCTGTTTGCTGAACTAAAAGAAGGTAAAACTTTGAGATACAACCAAAATAGTTACAATAATCATGCTAACT
The DNA here is from genome assembly GCF_016772045.2 of Ovis aries. NCBI lineage: Eukaryota > Metazoa > Chordata > Mammalia > Artiodactyla > Bovidae > Ovis > Ovis aries. The sequence goes on from NC_056073.1 coordinate 29,633,243, forward strand.
GCTGAGTTGCTTCAGTCGTGTCCGACTCTGTGTGACCCCATAGATGGCAGCCCACCAGGCTTCCCCGTCCCTGGGATTCTCCAGGCAAGAACACTGGAGTGGATTGCCATTTCCTTCTCCAATGCATGAAAGTGAAAAGTGAAAGTGAAGCCGCTCACTCATGCCCGACTCTTAGCGACCCCATGGACTACAGCCTACCAGGCTCCTCCGTCCATGGGATTTTCCAGGCAAGAGTACTGGAGTGGGTTGCCATTGCCTTCTCCTTGTGGCTTACCTCTCTTCTAGTTACTTTCCTTCCAGGAATCCAGGGCCCCTGCCAGCTGTTTTGCATCTTTTTTCCTCTGTCGTTGTTCCCTGTTATTGAAAACTTTAAAAGCCACATCTGCTAACTAAGAAGGGTTCATTCCAAATGCAGCATCTAACTTTTGCAACATTCTTCTTATATCTGATGCACTTTGCCCAATGAAGGTCATGTTTACCATCATATTCTCAGGGGCCTTAGGGTCTCCATCAATGCAGTGCCATAAGCTTGATAAATTCTTTCTAGAAACTCTAATGGGATCCTCACTGAGCTTTTTGGTATCTCCAGAATTTTGTTTAAGCTCTTTCACTTAGCTACCTGCTAAGATGCACTTTCTGTAATGCTCTAGATGTGGCATGTCTCCGTTTTTAGGATCCCAGTGAGGCTCACTGGTAGGAACTGCCTGATTTGCTTCTGGAGTTCCATCTAGGTCCACTAGATGAAGCTGGCACGCTTCCTCTCTAGCTATGTCAATGACCATCCTCCTTTTAATCTCAGTCACCATCAAATTCATAAGGGTGTGAATGTCCACCTGAGAGTGATGGTGAATGGCAAAGACAGAAGTGAAAAGTTGTCAGGCGGTGTGGGTCCTCTCAGGAAAGGGGGTTACGGTTTTTCCCGTTAAATCTGAAGTTAAGAATGGATTGTGCATCCATAGACATCTTTTTTCCTCTGTCGTTGTTCCCTGTTATTGAAAACTTTAAAAGCCACATCTGCTAACTAAGAAGGGTTCATTCCAAATGCAGCATCTAACTTTTGCAACATTCTTCTTATATCTGATGCACTTTGCCCAATGAAGGTCATGTTTACCATCATATTCTCAGGGGCCTTAGGGTCTCCATCAATGCAGACTTTAAGGCCTTTTGTCTTAAAGCCTCCTATGGAATATCCGCTCAAGAGACATTGCCCTGTTTTGAAAGTGGCTCCCGGTTCAAACTGAGTGCCCTGTGTGGCCTTAGATGGTGATATGAAACTAAGTGCCTGTGCCCCAGGGATTAACACAGAAACTTCTAATCATTTCCCATAAGTAGGGAAAAGATAAAGATGTGAAAGGAGTGAGTAGGTCCACGGCATGGGAGCAATCTGAACAGTTACCTGGTCAGGTAGGGGAGCCATATTGGCCAGAGTGGGATTTAAGGTGTGACATAACATGCCCTCATTCTCATTTTCTCCCGCTACCTTTCATACAACAGATTTTCTCTTGGGTTTCCTTTCAGACTGCTGCACTGTAGGCTGGCAGTCATCTGACTTCTTTTCCTCTTGATGTAATAGTATAAATGCTGTGCATAGGGAATCTCACCCTTTCCCCTTGCCCTTGCACAAAACAATTCCAACTGCAAAACTGTATAGTAACTGAGTGAGCCCTTCAGGTATCATCGCTTTTCTGATCCTAATATATGTTGGAGCCACACATTGTCATAATAGAATATCATCTCTTTCTTAGTCAGAGGCTCACAGCTATATTTTGCCCACTTATTTAAGATAACCCCCAAAAGGCTTTCCTTGGGGACAGATGGAGTATTCCCCATATTTAAAAGTTCAAGAACAACAAAGCATCAAAAGCACAAACAAATCCCAACACTAAAAACACACATTCCAACAAGAATGAACAGAGTAGAAGGAAACAAACCGGTTTCAAGTTGGGTAGAGTCCAATAAGTGGCCTCTCCAACAGGGTATCTCAAAGGCAAAACAAACTGGCTGGCCTGGTGGAGGAAAACCCCAACTGTGTGGGGGAGGGTGTTCCCTGTTGTCCACTGAGGGCGACTCACGCTACTGGATGGTCAAGTTCTTCAGTTCCTAGAAGTCTGTGGATTTCTTGCTGCAAGCGTTTGGTGCTGCTTCAGGGGATTTTGAAGGGGAAGATTCTCAGAACAAGTGGTGCCTGTAGCTGCGAGGGCCTTACCCTAAAATTGTGCAATCTGCCTGCTGGCCTCTAGCAGCAAAGCCCTGACTGGCATTGCTAAAGTTTGTGATCAAGTCCAAGCTCCTACTTCCCGTCCCACACAGGTCAATCCATAGAGCAATGAGGTGTTGGGGAAAGGAATAGCGACTTTATCTGCAAAGCCAACCAACTGCAGAAGATGGTGGTCAAACGGCCTCAAGAACCCTCAATAATAATAGTACAATAATCATAGTAGCCAAATAATCATAGTTACATAGTAGCCATTATTTGGTTACTCTAAAAACATGACCTTTCAAATGAGAGGAGTGATGGAAGAGGATAGATGAGAAAGAATAATTGGTAAAAGCATATGTTTGCAGTAGTTGGCAGAGAGAGGAAACAGACATGTGAGATGAGCAGACAATAGAAAAGACTAGGAAGAGGATCATCACCAGCAAGAATGGAGGTGGGGGGAACAAAGAAGAGAGAACTATGAAGTGTGACTGAGAAGGATCTTGGGGAACTTTAGGTCTATATTTCTACTGTTAGAGGGTGAAAGGGAGGCACTGTTTTAAAGAAAGTATATGAGGACATAGACGCAGAGAGAAAAGTAAAATTATAAAGACTCGGAGGTATGTGTATGTGGTGGGGAAAACCTCCATCCATCTATTATCCAATCCGTCTTTCCATTTCTTCATCTTTCATGGATAATCAAATTCTTTCATTTCTACTAAATGTCCCGTATATACCTTTCTTTACATTTCTGTTACTCCAGAACCTCACCACTTCCTGTTCAGATAACTGTAACAGCCTCCTGTTGTTTCACTCAGAGCTATTCTTCCTAGTCATCCTAAATACCCTCAGCAGACTAATCATCATTAAAGCTTGTCATTCTTACATCCTACTTAGAAATCCTAATCTCTGCAACACATCTGAACTCTTCAGACTCATTTATGATCTACTCCTCACAAATCCTACCTTCTAGCTCATCAATCTATACTGTGCTCATGACTCTATATTAAACTGGAATTCAAGCTACCCCTCTTTTTATAGGGTTTTCTTTGTCTAGAATAAGCTAGGATAGGAGAAGGGGTTAGGCAGTACTGGTCTTCGGATGGGAAAATTTACAGCTTTAGATGAGATGGATGGAAATGTTTCCAGAACAAACTAGAAAGCAGAAATTGGGTAATCTTAAAAAGTACTGTAATTTATTCTTGGGTTTATTTTTGGGACCATATACACCTAAAGTGATACTGAGTCCTTGAACCTTTTAAACAATGAGTTTTAGAACAGCAAAGAGGATTCTATGGAGGTAGTCAGCACAAGTATGGCCTATAAAAGCATGAGGGCTTTGTGAAACCAAAAGTAAAATAAAAAGGCAATAAAATGGATCTTGTTCTATGTATCTGTGAATTATATTTTATTTCTGAGTGTATTATCACATATTTGTCTCTTTTTTCCTATCATTATATCTGCTTCCCTATTAACATGTTTTATTTCTATGCATGTGTTTCTTTCACTTTGCTTCTTTTTTCATTCTCTGACATTTTCTCAACCCATTCATTTTCTTTCCTTTAATTAGCTCATAAGATGAAAACATCTCATGTTTTAGAAATATTCTAAAAGAACAAATGAAAAAGGAGACATTCTGGATTAAAAAAACAAAGTTCTCTCTCTCTTATTTTGGATGGCCAATGACACAAAAGGAAAAGAGTTCTCTATTTCTTATTAAGTAATAAAGGAAAGGACCATCTACAGTTACTAAGAATAGTCTGAGAAGGGAGGTTCACTGTCTCAGCACTTCAGGGACATGCACCACATACAGCATTGCTTCTTACCACAGTCCAGTAGGAGCTGGGGTTCTGAAGAACCAGGAAGGGCCGTGGTGTCCACTGGCTGGAACTGGACACTAACTGCTGGCCCAGGAGGTGCCACTTTTCTTCTGAATGGTTCTTGTCCACGTCCACAGACTGGAATCTGAGAAAAACAAAGTTCATTTGGGCATATGAGAGAATCCCAGTTGGAATTAAACATCTTCCCAAACCAAAGAGAATCTTCCAGAGTTATACAAAACTGGGGAAGGAAGAATGAAGTCTGCCTCAATTGTAAAAGGTAGCATAGTACCTAGCAGAGAGGGAAGGAGACATAAACACACACTGAGCTAAATAAGAGTTCCTACAAAGCTCACTTTGGGAGCCTGCTGCCTCAGATGGGAAAGGGTCTGCCTGCAATGCAGAAGACCCGGGTTCAATCCCTGGGTTGGAAAGATCCCCTGGAGAAAGGAAATGGCAACCCACTCCAGTACCCTTGCCTGGAAAACCCCACGGACAGAGGAGACTGATAAGCTACAGTTCATGGGGTCGCAAAGAGTTGGACACAGCTGAGCGACTTCACTTTCCCTTCTTTTTCACAAAGCTCACTAGATATTCAATCTCAGGTCCTTTTCTCCCTATGTGGGACTCCATCCATCCTGGAGGTCTTAGATCCCCCAACCCCTTTGTACCTGGAGTAGAGCTTCATCAGTGCCTCTCTCTAAATCTTCCAGTAGGGTCACTGCTTCCTCTCCACTCTCTGGGTAATGTTCACGCACCCAAGCCTGCAGATTCCCTGGCAAGATAGCCAGGAACTGTTCCAGAATTAGCAGCTCCAAGATCTGCTCCTTGGTCTGGGTTTCTGGCTTCAGCCACTGACAGCAGAGCTCCCGGAGCTGGCTCAGTGCATCTCGGGGCCCAGGAGAATCCTGGTAGCAGAACTGTCGGAACAGCCGCCGGCAGAGCTCCTGCCTGAGGGGATCACTCCTCTGTAAGCAAGCACCCTGCCTCCAGACAAAATCTTCCTCTTCCATCTTCACTATCAGAAGTCCTTCATCCTCCTGAAGGTTCTGAGCTGCAGCTTTCTTTGATTCAGTTGCCATCTTGAAATAAACTGTATTATCAGAATCCCACTTCTGCTCTGTGAAGAGCCTTTTTTAGTTTTAAGAACTCTCCTGAGGGATTAAAAAGATTACTATTACTGTTCAGGAAGACAAAAGATCACATCATAGAAACAGTCATTCTCCGTTATACAAAAATTGGCTGGGCATTTAAAAGCACTGAAATACCTGTTTAGTGGACTTACAACTGTTACATAATTTCCACCTAAAAGCAGCTTAAAATTTAATTTTAAAAATAAGATAACTTAAATTACAGACATTAAATATATGACAGTATAAATATAGTTCAGTTCAGTCGCTCAGTCATGTCCGACTCTTTGCGACACCATGAATCGCAGCACATCAGGCCTCCCTGTCCATCACCAACTCCTAGAGTTCACTCAGATGCACATTCATCGAGTCAGTGATGCCATCCAGCCATCTCATCCTCTGTCGTCCCCTTCTCCTCCTGCCCCCAATCCCTCCCAGCATCAGTCTTTTCCAATGAGTCAATTCTTCGCATGAGGTGGCCAAAGTATTGGAGTTTCAGCTTTAGCATCATTCCTTCCAAAGAAATCCCAGGGCTGATCTCCTTCAGAATGGGCTGGTTGGATCTCCTTGCAGTCCAAGGGACTCTCAAGAGTCTTCTCCAACACCACAGTTCAAAAGCATCAATTCTTCGGCGCTCAGCTTTCTTCACAGTCCAACTCTCAAATTCCATACATGACTACTGGAAAAACCATAGCCTTGACTAGACAGACCTTAGTCGGCAAAGTAATGTCTCTGCTTTTGAATATACTATCTAGGTTGGTCATAACTTTTCTTCCAAGGAAGAAAAGTTTAATTTCTTTTAATTTCATAGCTGCAGTCACTATCTGCAGTGATTTTGGAGCCCAGAAAAATAAGTCTGAGACTCTTTCCACTGTTTCCCCATCTACTTCCCATGAAGTGATGGGACCAGATGCCATGATCTTCGTTTTCTGAATGTTGAGCTTTAAGCCAAATTTTTCACTCTCCTCTTTTACTTTCATCAAGAGGCCTTTTAGTTCCTCTTCACTTTCTGCCATAAGGGTGGTGTCATCTGCATATCTGAGGTGATTGATGTTTCTCCCGGCAATCTTGATTCCAGCTGTTGTTTCTTCCAGTCCAGCGTTTCTCATCATGTACTCTGCATATAAGTTAAATAAGCAGGGTGACAATATACAGCCTTGATGTACTCCTTTTCCTATTTGGAAACACTCTGTTGTTCCATATAATAAATGTTACTTTGTCACATGCAATTAAATTATATATTACTCATAAAGAAAAATAACCATCAAAAAAGAGAAAAATGACAGAAGTGCTCAATAAGTTGGGGATGGAAAAGAGCACAGTAGGTTTCAATGGTCAGGAAAAGCTTAATTAAAAAACTAACTTCTGATGAATGGATAGAATTTGACTAGGATGTTGGGAGAGAGAGAAACAGGAAATTACAAGCAAGGAACACCTTGAACAACTGGTTAATGGTAGGTACACAAGTGGGAAGGCAAAATGTCAGGAGGTTTGCATAAATAAATTATAGAGACAAAGGTTCTGTTGAAGGAAGCTTCAAATGTCAAGCTCATGAATTCAGAGTTTATCTTTTAGGCACTGGGGAGCCAGGGAAAACTTCTGAGCAGAATGGCCTGAAAAATACTGTTTGTAGAGATAAATATATTGTTCATCTCTAGGATGGACCATAATAGGACATAAACATAAAGAGGCAACTGTCCTCAAAGTGTGGGGAAAACACAGGCTTAGAATGTTATAATTATTCAGAACATTGAACTAGGATTACTAAGACATCTCTTAAATAATAAAAATCAGGTAGCTTTCCTTAAAGGCTGTGGTTAACAATTTCAGTGTAATGAGCTTCTTCTCTCAAAATCTTAGATAATCTGTTTCCTTTTGTCTCAACAATTCTCTCTGCCTTCTGAGTTTAATGGCTCAGTCCATGTCCTAGATATTGAGGCCTATTAGATTACCAGTAAAGCATAATAAACTGCACCAAGACCTGCTTATCAATCTTTTGTGAATCTTATCGTTAGACATCAGTTCCTCAAGTCTTAGCAGCACTTGGGAATGGTCTGTTTGGCATCTGAACTGGAAAACTGAATAAAGTAATTAGAAGTGAAGTCCTAGTGAAAGGCAAATATCCATCTTTCAGGTCCTTCTACTAAATATTTCACCAAGCTGACTACTGATTGTTGCACAAACATATACTTTACTAAGACCTTAACATGGCAAAGCATTGGGCTAGAAGTTATATGGCAGTGATTTCTAAGAAAGTCTGAATTCAGAACTGGGCTCACTGCCTGTCATGTGAGAACTTTGTTAGAAATAGATTCCTTGGCCTTCTGCCTATGGTGATGCTGATCTAGTTAATATGGGATATGCTTGGATTTTCTGTATTCTGATGTACAGATATAAGGAATTTAAAAAATAGTGTTTGAGTTTCCAAGGAGTTTGTAAAAGAGTTGGAAAGAAATGACACAAAACACACATGGATATGGAACATTTAGATAACAAAATCTGCTTCACATGACACACACTGAAAATGTTTGATAAATATTGAAAGCTGAAGTACTGAACAGATTGTATGGTAGAGACACTGAATAGCGTAATAGTTCTGAGGTGGGGGGAGAATGTGTGTGTATGTGGACAAATATTTCCTACAGGTGGTGGGGCTTAACCTGAACAATAAAGGATAAGAAAGATCCAGAAAGGCAAAAAGGAAAGGAGAGTAAAAAGTTGAGGAAGTGTGAATGAACAGCAGATTGATGGTAAGACCAGGTTACAGGGTGTAACTGGAGTGAATAAGAATTCTAATACTTCTGAGAAAGAATACATTAACTTGACTTTGAGTTCTAGGTTCCTAACACATAACATCTGTGGATAAAACAAATATAATCTTCTATTATTTTCTATGTTTATTGATTGGAGCCCCATGAGGTTAAGGACCATGCATTATTTATATTTATTCTTAAGTTCTCATTTTGTTGATTTATTGGATAAAAGGGGAAATAAAGAAATTTGAGTTTCCTATTACTTTGTATATTCCGTATTTTAGATGCCAATGAGACATCCACTTAGAAAAACATTTCCAAAAGATATTAAGAGATTTTAATGGAAAGAAGTTAGGAATGGAAATACAAGTTTAGATAAGATCCATGGAAAGGGAAGTTAAACATAAATATTGAGGATAATTCTCTGAGAGTATGAAATGAAGCTCACAGGCTCAGACTGAATCTTGGAAAACAAGAGTCTGAGTGGGTGTAAATGAGGTAAAAATTTAGCAGTGACAGAGGAGGAAAGTGGGGGGGTGGGGTTGGAGCTATGATGTATGTCTCAATTCTTACTAATTTATTGGGACATTCCTTTGATAGAGAGAGCTAATTTAACTTCTTGTTATGTTTTCTAGATGTGTTAAGTGTTTACCAGGTAGTGCTGGATCATCAAAAAAAGCAAGAGTTCCAGAAAAGCATCTATTTCTGCTTTATTGACTATGCCAAAGCCTTTGACTGTGTGGATCACAATAAACTGTGGAAGATTCTGAAAGAGATGGGAATACCAGACTGCCTGTCCTGCCGCTTGAGAAACCTATATGCAGGTCAGGAAGCAACAGTTAGAACTGGACATGGAACAACAGACTGTTTCCAAATAGGAAAAGGAGTACGTCAAGGCTGTATATTGTCACCCTGCTTATTTAACTTATATGCAGAGTACATCATGAGAAATGCTGGGCTGGAAGAAGCACAAGCTGGAATCAATTGCTGAGAGAAATATCAATCACCTCAGATATGCAGATAACACCACCCTTATGGCAGAAAGTGAAGAGGAACTAAAAGGCCTCTTGATGAAAGTGAAAGTGTAGAGTCAAAAAGTTGGCTTAAAGCTCAACATTCAGAAAACGAAGATCATGGTGTCTGGTCCCATCACTTCATGGGAAGTAGATGGGGAAACAGTGGAAAGAGTGTCAGACTTTATTTTTCTGGGCTCCAAAATCACTGCAGATGCTGACTGCAGCCATGAAATTAAAAGACACTTACTCCTTGGAGGGAAAGTTGTGACCAACCTAGATAGTATATTCAAAAGCAGAGATATTACTTTGCCAACAAAGGGCCATCTAGTCAAGGCTATGGTTTTTCCAGTAGTCATGAATGGATGTGAGAGTTGGACTGTGAAGAAAGCTGAGTGATGAAGAATTGATGCTTTTGAACTGTGGTGTTGGAGAAGACTCTTGAGAGTCCCTTGGACTGCAAGGAGGTCGAATCAGTCCACCCTAAGGGAGATCAGTCCTGGGTGTTCTTTGGAAGGACTGATGCTAAAGCTGAAACTCCAATATTTTGGCCACCTCATGCAAAGAGTTGACTCATTGGAAAAGACTCTGATGCTGGGAGGGATTGGGGGCAGGAGGAGTAGGGGATGACAGAGGATGAGATGGCTGGATGGCATCACTGACTTGATGGACATGAGTTTGAGTGAACTCCGGTTGGTGATGGACAGGGAGCCCTGGTGTGCTGCAATTCATGGGGTCGCAGATTCAGACACGACTGAGCAACTGAACTGAACTGAACTGGCCTAATACTTTATGGGCATTATCTCATTCTACAACATATGTTACCCCCTCCGATAGCTGAAAGTTCTGTCTTCAGATGTTTAATCACTTCTTATCCACTTAAAACAGCCCACAACTCTAGATAAAAATAATCTAATTTGCAAGGATTTGATATATTCTCCCTAAAGCTGGGTTTCAAATGTCTTAATAACCTCAAACTAGTAAACATTTTTTGAGCATCTAGTGCTTTACCATCACTGTGTAGGATGAGCATTATAAAACTACCTAAGCAAGTTCAGTTCAGTTCAGTCCAGTCACTCAGTCGTGTCCGACTTTTTCAACCCCATGAATTGCAGCATGCCAGGCCTCCCTGTCCATCACCAACTCCCAGAGTTCATCAAAACTCATGGCCATCGAGTTGGTGATGCCATCCAGACATCTCATCCTCTGTTGTCCCCTTTCCTCCTGCCTTCAATTCCTCCCAGCATCAGAGTCTTTTCCAATGAGTCAACTCTTTGCATGAGGTGGCCAAAGTATTGGAGTTTCAGCTTTAGCATCAGTCCTTCCAAAGAACACCCAGGGCTGATCTCCTTTAGAATGGACTGGTTGGATCTCCTTGCAGTCCAAGGGACTCTCAAGAGTCTTCTCCACACCACAGTTCAAAACATCAATTCTTCGGCACTCAGCTTTCTTCACAGTCCAACTCTCACATCCATACATGACTACTGCAAAAACCATAGACTTGACTAGACGGCCCTTTGTTGGCAAAGTAATGTCTCTGCTTTCTTTTCAGTACGCTATCTAGGTTGGTCATAACTTTCCCTCCAAGGAGTAAGCATCTTTTAATTTCATGGCTGCAATCAGCATCTGCAGTGATTTTGGAGTCCAGAAAAATAAAGTCTGACCTTGTTTCCACTGTTTCCCCATCTATTTCCCATGACGTGATGGGACCAGATGCCATGATCTTAGTTTTCTGAATGTTGAGCTTTAAGCTAACTTTTTCACTATCCTCTTTCACTTTCATTAAGAGGCTTTTAGTTCCTCTTCACTTTCTGCCATAAGGGTGGTGTCATCTGCATATCTGAGGTAATTGATATTTCTCCCAGCAATCTTGATTCCAGTTGTGCTTCTTCCAGCCCAGCGTTTCTCATGATGTACTCTGCATACAAGTTAAATAAGCAAGGTGACAATATACAGCCTTGATGTACTCCTTTTCCTATTTGGAACCAGTCTGTTGTTCCATATCCAACCAGTCCATTCTAAAGGAGATCAGTCCTGGGTGTTCTTTGGAAGGAATGATGCTAAAGCTGAAACTCCAATACTGTGGCCACCTCATGCAAAGAGTTGACTCATTGGAAAAGACTTTGATGCTGGGAGGGATTGAAGACAGGAGGAAAGGGGACGACAGACGATGACATGGCTGGATGGCATCACCGACTCGATGGACGTGAGTTTGAGTGAACTTTGCAAGTTGTTGATGGACAGGGAGGCCTGTTGTGCTGGGATTCATGGGGTCGCAAAGAGTCGGATACGACTGAAAGACTGAAATGAACTGAAGTAAACTGTTGCTTTCTGATCTGCATATAGGTTTCTCAAGAGGCAGGTCAGGTGGTCTGGTATTCCCATCTCTTTCAGAATTTTCCAGTTTATTGTGATGCATACAGTCAAAGGCTTTGGAATAGTCAATAAAGAAATAGATGGGAGCTACCCCATGTTCGAGGTCAGTGGTGGCGGCCGAGAGGAGCTAAGCAAATATGTAAACAAATAGCACAACAGAGTAAGGAGTAATTAGTGACACTGGAGGTTTGGTAAAGAGAGTAAGGAATAATTAGTTATGTTGGAGAACTGGTCAAGTGGAGGTTTCTTTTTGGATGAGTAGGTTCTTGGTGGATGGGTAGCTTCCGGGTGTGTACGGTGAGATAGAAGTATGAGGTGTTGGGGGCTATCCCTCCAGTAGAGGTCACAGAGTGGAACAGGGGATTCACAGTGCGTGATGACGAAGGCTCTCACAGCACCTTATGCTTCTCACACTGAGGCACTTTCCGGTCTTCCAACTAACTTGCCTGCTTTGCTGTCTGGTCTCTCATTCTAGAACGTGATACTCGTTTCAATATTAGTTTCTAGGCATCCCCAGTACACAGGAAATACTAAATATTTATTGTGTGAATAAATTTCATGAGGATGCCGGAGCTGTCTCACTCTTCGTACAAAAAGGCGGGTTACTCCTCCCAGGAGGAGAGCAGGAGTCTGGGGCGGACCCTGGGACAGTTTCTTCTGGCAGAACGCTGTCGACCCGAGACAGATGCCGCCTTTCCCCGCCTCGTTCTTTTCCCAGTGACCCTACAATCTCAGCCAGCCGGAAGGCCCGCAGTCCCCCAAACCACGCCCTCTCAGCGCTCAACGATGACGTCACACGCGGCGGGGTAACTGTGGAAACCCCTATCCATTCCAGATACAGGCCGGCGCAAAGGATTTCCCAAGGCCAAACCTTGTTCCACATTTCCTTGGGATTCCTCTAAGGTCCCAGGTCCAGAGTGTCACAGGGCTGTTGCAATCCCGAAGGGAACATGATAGGGACTGGGTGTTTAAAGGAGAAAAAGGACCGGACACCTGGGTCCCCAGACCCGGACTCACCTCTCCCACAGGGCTGGTTCCGATCGGACACTTCCGGTGATAGGACGGCGCTGCCCGACTTCTCAAGGCTTCCTTTCACAGAGACTTTTGAGGCTGCGCAGAAGGAGATGGGCTGACTTTGGACTGCACTTCCCAGAAGCCTTCGGGTATCCTCAGGGTCTGGGACTCCATTTCCCAGGCGTCTTCGCCAGTCTTGGCGCTCTCGGAGCGTGGAAGAGACGTTTTTTTCTCCTCTCTGTAGCAGTAAGCTTGCCTTTACATCTCATGTGAGCCTCATCCTTAACTTTTTAATGGGCCCATTTCAGTCTCATTTCAGTTCAGTTCAGTCGCTTAGTCGGGTCCGACTCTTTGCGACCCCATGAACCGCAGCACGCCAGGCCTCCCTGTCCATCACCAACTGCCGGAGTCTACCCACCTTTGAGTCGGTGATGGCATCCAACCATCTCATCCTCTGTCGTCCCCTTCTCCTTCTGCCCTCAATCTTTCCCAGCATCAGGGTCTTTTCAAATGAGTCAGCTCTTCGCATGAGGTGGCCAAAGTATTGGAGTTTCAGCTTGAGCATCAGTCCTTCCAATGAACACCCTAAAGAACTGATCCCTTAGGACATTTCAGTCTAGAGCCCTGAAATGAAAGCTCACGCAGCAGAGAAACGGTTCAAACTTCACCTTTGGATTTACAGGAAACCTTTTTTCCGAATCCTTGTTTTATCCTCCCGGGTGGAACGCAGATACATCAAGTATATATATATCAGTCAGTCAGTTCAGTCGCTCAGTCGTGTCCGACTCTTTGCGACCCCATGAATCGCAGCACGCCAGGCCTCCCTGTCCATCACCATCTCCCGGAGTTCACTCAGACTCACATCCATCAAGTCGGTGATGCCATCCAGCCATCTCATCCTCTGTCGTCCCCTTCTCCTGCCCCCAATCCCTCCCAGCAACAGAGTCTTTTCCAATGAGTCCACTCTTCGCATGAGGTGGCCAAAGTACTGGAGTTTCAGCTTTAGCATCATTCCTTCCAAAGAAATCCCAGGACTGATCTTCCGAATGGACTGGTTGGATCTCCTTGCAGTCCAAGGGACTCTCAAGAGTCTTCTCCAACACCACAGTTCAAAAGCATCAATTCTTCGGCGCTCAGCCTTCTTTACATATATATATTTAAATCAGAATATCATTCTCCATCACGTGGACCTTCTACTATCATCTCTTGTTTAGTTATTAAACATTTTAAAGTTGAGATATAGTTGATTTACAATATAATATGTCTTGTGTACAACAACATATTTCACAATTTTTAAAGGTTATACTCCATTTATAATAATTATAAAATATTCTGTTGTTATGAGTATATTCCCTGTCCTATACAATATATCATTGTAGCTTATTTATTTTATATATAGTAGTATCTACCTGTTAGTTCCCTACCCCTAACTTGCTCCTCTCCCTCCCTTCTCCCTACTGGTAATCACTAGTTTGTTCTCAATATCTGTGAGTCTATTTCTTTTTGTTATACTGAAGGAGGAAACAGACAGAGCTGGACTCCATCTTAGGCCTGTTCATGCTGTTCATGCTCGACTACCTCTCCAATGGACTCTGAACTCTGTGCTTAGTGTCTATGGAAACTACAATAGAAGGATAAGACCCCCTCTGGACAGGGGAATCTCGAAGATCACATCCAGGTTACTCATCGATTAAGAGAAAACAATCACCCCTGCTTTCAGACAGGTCATAAAGTCTTATTGATTATTAACTGTTTGAACACATAACACATGAATGATGGGGTTATTGTGATTGTATTTACCCTTCCTTTGTTTTATGTAAGTCTCAAGGAAATTGGGGTGGTGGGTTCGAACACGTGCACATGGGGTATAAAAGATTTTCACAAATGCTGGTCGGGGTCCTTGGCTAAGAGGAGACTCTGCCTTGGGCCCTCCGGTGTAATAAACTGCACTTCACTATCTGCGTTGTCCTCTGAGTGAGTTTGTTTCCCAGAATGCGTGGCTATTACTAACAAGTTTGTTTTATTTTTTAGATTTTACATGTGTGATATATACAGATGTATATTTTGCATATATATTATATATTATCTTTCTCTGATAAAAGATATATATTATCTTTCTCTGTCTGACATATTTTGCTAGCATAGTTATCTCCAAGTCTATCTACCTTGCTGCAAATGATAAAAAACTTTCATTCTTTTCTATGGTTGAGTAGTATTCCATTGTATTTATATAGTCTTTATATATTTATCTATTGATGTGCACTTAGGTTGCTTCCACATCTTGGCAATTATAAATAATGCTGCTATGAATATTGAGGTGCGTGTATCTTTTCTAATTAGTGTTTTATGATTTGTTTATATATAAATCCAGGAGTGGAATTACTGGGTCATATGGCAATTTTTAGATTTTTGAGATGCCACCATACTCTTTCCCACAGTGCCTGCACCAGTTTATATTTACACCACCAACTGTGTACAAGGGTTTTGTTTTCTCCACATCCTCATGTTTTTTGTGCCAATACCATACTCTTTTGATTTCTGCAGCTTTGTAGTTTTTTCTGAAGTCTGAGAGGGTTATGCCTCCAGCTTTGTTCTTTTTCTCAGCATTGCTTTGGCACTTCCGGGTCTTTTATGGCTCCATATACATTTTAGGATTATTTGTTCTATTTATATGAAAAATGTCATGGGTAATTTGATAGGGGTCACATTAAATCTGTAGATTGCTTTGGGCAGTGTGACCATTTTAATAATATTAATTCTTCCAATCCAAGAGCATGTTTCCATTTCTTTCAGTTTCCTATATCGATAGTCTGCTTCTCCAACCCTTCCAGCAATTTTATGAATTCCTGATGAGTTCATAATGAACAGTACTTTTTCATTAAGCTTTCTGTTTAATTAAGAATAATTGATTTCTTATTTGCAACTAATATATCTGGTACCCACAAAGATATCTCAAGAGTCAGGGAATTGTGAACTAGTTGATTTTTGCTGTTGCTTCTGTCTTTGCACCAGTGTTATTTGCATTGATCTTTACATACTCCAACAAATTCTGATCTCTCTCTCATCATAAAAGAGTAAAAACCACAAAGGTAATTTGTAGAAGGTCTTCTTATCATAAGTAAATACACGTTTATAGCAGGATGTCTTTTAAGAAAAAAACCTGTATCTTTATCTCATCTTTATCTTTTTATCTTTATTTCTGTCTCTCAGCGATCACATCATAAAGAATGAACATTTTTAAAAACCAGCTTTGAGGAAATATTTTGGATGGTTTGACTTAAAATATGGGACTTATTGCCTATGGAACAATGCTCTTTGCAGAACTTTGGGGAACATTATGGACACAGAAAATGTTAAATCAGATATGATTTTTAAATCAAAATTAACAAGGGCATATGCTTTCTATTGCTGGCAGGGTCTACTCATATAGGCAACTCTATGCATATCGCAGAGTAAATAACCACACAAAATTTTAAAATTTAAATTTATAATTAATAGCCTCCCAGGTAATTTTTTGTAGAGCATCATGAAGATATATAGGTATACACATAGACAACAGATATAAATCTTATTTTTAACATTAAGGAATAAAGACTGATTATAGTAAATGCATGCAATATAGCTATAAAACATGAATATAACATTGGGGTGAGAAATAATCCATCCCTCATTCTCACCAATCCCAATATGGACCCTTCACTGCATTAAGGTTAATTTAGTCAATACATTTGCTCATACACACCGTGGTCCTCCTTACCTAAACTTCTTCCTCATGTATTTTGAATATTTTCATTATTCCTTTGTAAAACTCATCTGTGGTTAAGCCCCAGATTAAAGTACTGTCCTTTCACTGAAGCCTTACTTGACCTCTTAAGCCTTTACTAATATCTTTGTTTTTCTTACCTCAACTTGTAGTCATGGTTTGAAACTTTCATTACATAGCCCATTTATTCTCTACTGTTTTTCATGAATGACAATGTAATTACCTATTCCTGTCTACTCTAGGCAGTCCTAGGGAAATTATCTTTTATGTTTTCCCCATATTCCTGCATTAATCCTAGCCATATGGGATGTCTTAATGATGCACTTTAATGCTGATTGCATATTTGTATTGTGATTTTCAGAGACTTAAATATTTGCCACATTATTAATATCTTAGGGAACTCAAGTGGATAAGTCCTATGATCATGTCATTCCTAGAGTTTGTAGCAAAGTGAGGTAGGTGTCAAGCTTAATTAGGTATTTTGTAGTTCAGTTCAGTAGCTCAGTTGTGTCTGACTCTGCAGCCCCATGGACTTCAGTACACCAGGCTTCCCTGTCCATCACCAACTCCCGGATCCTCCTCAAACTCATGTCCATTGCATTGGTGATGCCATCCAAACATCTCATCCTCTGTTGACCCCTTTTCCTCCTGCCATCAATCTTTCCCAGCATCAGTGTCTTTTTAAATGAGTCAGTTCTTTGCATCTTGCTAAGTCACTTCAGTCGTGTCCCACTCTGTGTGACCCCATAGACAGCAGCCCATCAGGCTCCCCCGTCCCCTGGAGTGGGTTGCCATTTCCTTCTCCAATGCATGAAAGTGAAAAGTGAAAGTGAAGTCGCTCAGTCGTGTCCGACTCTTAGCGACCCCATGGACTGCAGCCTACCAGATTCCTCCATCCATGGGATTTTCCAGGCAAGAGTACTGGAGTGGAATGCCATTGCCTTCTCCTCTTTGCATCAGGTGGCCAAAGTATTGGGAGTTTCAGCTTCAGCATCAGTCCTTCCAATGAATATTCAGGACTGATTTCCTCTAGGATTGACAGGTTGTATCTCCTTGCAGTCCAAGGGACCCTCAAGAGTCTTCTCCAACACCACAGTTCAAAAGCATCAATTCTTCAGTGCTCAGCTTTTTTTATAGTCCAAGTCTCACATCCATACAAGACTACTGGAAAAGCCATAGCTTTGACTAGATGGACCTTTGTTGGTAAAGTAATGTCTCTGCTTTTTAATATGCCATCTAGGTTGGTCATAACTTTTCTTCCAAGGAGCAAGCATCTTTTAATTTCATGGATGCAGTCACCATCTGCAGTGATTTTGGAGCCCCCCACAAAATAGTCTGTCACTGTTTCCACTCTTTCCCCATCTATTTGCCGTGCAGTGATGGGACCAGATGCCATGATCTTAGTTTTCTGAATGTTGGGTTTTAAGCCAACTTTTTCACTCTTCTCTTCCACTTTCAGCAAGAGGCTCTTTAGTTCTTCTTTGCTTTCTGCCATAAGGGTGGTGTCATCTGCATATCTGAGATTATTGATATTTCTCCCAGCAGTCTTGATTCCAGCTTGTGCTTCATCCAGCCCAGCATTTTGCATGATATACTCTTCATATAAGTTAAATAAGCAAGGTGACAATATACAGCCTTGATGTATTCTTTCCCGATTTGGAACCAGTTTATTGTTCCATGTCCAGTTCTAACTGTTGCTTCTTGACCTGCACGCAGATTTCTCAGGATGCAGGTCAGGTGGTCTGTTATTCTCATCTCTTGAAGAATTTTCCACAGTTTGTTGTGATCCACACAGTCAAAGGCTTTGGAGTAGTCAATAAAGCAAAAGTAGGTATTTTGTCACAGTTTTTCAATTATGATGAGAATGAAAATAATGATCTCATTAGGATTCACCGCCTATTGAACTCAGCCAGAATGAATCACTGGGAGAAGATTTTGCTCTGGCCTAAAATCTCCTTTAAAGCCCTCTTTAGCTCATTGTTCCTTAGGCTGTAAATGAAGGGATTGACCACAGGGACTATGACCATGAAAATTATTGATGCTGCTGTGTCTTTTTTGGTTGAACTGTTAGATGAGGAACTCATATAGACCCCTGTGATTGCTCCATAGAAAAGAATGACCAAGGCAAGGTGAGATCCACAGGTGGAGAACACTTTGAATTTTCCTTTGACAGAGGGAATTTTCATCACAGCAGAGATAATGAGGCTGTAGGATGCCAGGATACACACTGAGGGTACCACAAAGATTAGCCCCACCACAGCAAGAACCAAGAACTGATTAAGACTGGTGTCAGAACAGGATAGAGGGAGGAGAGCATTGATATCACAGAAGAAATGGTGGATGACATTGTTAGAGCAGAAATGCAGACGAGTCATCATAAGGGTGTGCAAGAGGGGGTTCAAAAAGGCAATCACCCAAGGTCCACCCACGAGGGAGATGCAGAGGTGCTGGGTCATAATGGTGGAGTAACGCAAAGGGTGACAGATGGCCACATAACGGTCATAGGCCATCACCGTGAGAAGGAAATTGTCCATATTGGCGAACATCATACAGAAATACATCTGAACCAGGCAGCCAGGATAGGAGATGGACTGAGTGTGTGTTTGGATGTCCAGGAGCATCTTGGGTACTGTAGATGAAGGAAGGCAGAGGTCCACCACCGACAAATTGGCAAGGAAGAAATACATGGGAGTATGGAGGCGATGGTCTGAGGAAATGGCCAGCAAGATGAGTATGTTTCCAAACAGCCCTGCTAAGTAAAGACACAGGAAAAGTGCAAAAAGCAGCTCTTGTTGCTCTGGCCAACTTGAGAAACCCAGGAGGAGAAATTCAGAGATGCTGGTTTGGTTTTGCCTTTCCATTATTTGAATGTATCTGCATGAAGACCAGAGGATGACTTTTTTTTTTGGCTGCAACTTGCGGCAAGTGGATTTCCCCGACAGCAAACCTGTGCCCCCTGCAACTGGACCACCAGGGAAGTCCTGGAGGATGAAATATTTTTGACAGAAAAAAAATGTTTCCTTCTCATTTTTTACATGCTCACCTAGTCTTGTCTCATTTACTAAATATTTTCTCTTTAGCCCATCCTATTTCCTCTCTGATGCTCTCTACCAAGCCTCAGTGGACCTTGTGTGTTAGTCACAGTCATGTCTGACTCTTTGTGACCTCATGGACTGTGTCCTGCCAGGCTTCTTTGTCCATGGATTTCTACAGGCAAGAATACTGGAGTGGGTTGCCATTCCCTTCTCCAGGGGATCTTCCCAACCCAGGGATTGAACTCGTGTCTCTTCAATTGCAGGCAGATTCTTTACTGTCTGAGCCACGAGGGAAGCCCAAGGTCAGTGGACCTTAGGCATGACCATCCACTTCTTCAGTTGATTTATTTATTGGAACGTTTCCTCCTCTGAGGTTTTGGAGGATCTCTGTATATCTCCTCACAGTAGGCAAAGACTCTCTTCCTACTTTCCATGTTGATACCAACTGTTGCACATTCTCCATTTTGTGTGGCTGCCTGTCAGCTGTGTGTTGGAACATATCTGTGAGTCTGACACACTAAAGGACTCCATGCCAAACATGGAGATTTAAATGATGAATATTTTACAGGTTTTTGTCCAACCCCATATGAACCACTGTTCTTGGAAATAAGTCAGACATCTACCATTTAGGATTCATAAGATGTAAACAAACTATTTTATATTTTTAAGATAAAAAGAAAAAACATAGTAATGTGCCTGACAAGTTTAAAAAGTTAAACCTCCAAAAATTATTTTACCTGAACACTGTGAGAAACAGGAAAATATTTATAAATAATTTTAAAAGTTATATAGCACATGTAGTTATATAATACACTATGTGTTCTTTAGTAGATAAGGGCAAAGAAGAACACATACAGAAAGTTATGTCCAAATATGGCTGATTTAAAAGATTCTCTTTTAATAATTTAGTAATATTTTAACCATAACTACAAAAAAAGGCTTCATGTTTATAAAGTGTTGTTAATACTTGTGCTCCTGCATTTCTTGGAGTTGTAGAAAACACGAAATAATAGAAGACAAAGCTCCTAAAGCAAGAAACTTGAAATCAGGTTGTGGATGGAAAATACTGTAATTAAATAATTAAGAAAATTAAATAATTGTCATAGAAAATAATTCAGAGGACAAATGTTCACATATACATGTGAATAATTTCAGAAGAATGGAGTACTCTCCAAGAGACAGAAAAAATCCTGGAGAGTGTGGGCTCTGAGGTCGGCCACAGTGAAATGAGACCCCAGGTCACTTAACATCTCTAAATCTTAATTTTCTCATATATAAAAATGGCACCTGCTTTAAAGGTTGTTGTGAAAATGAAATGAGTTGGTGTATGCAAAGGTTTTAGCAAATAGTGATTACTCAAAAAATGCAAACTATGGTTGACAAAACCAGACTAGGGGTAAAGCAGGTTTCTTTCTTGTCTTTACAATGACTGTTTTAAATCTTCTCAAATTTTTTACTCCAGCACGTCCCTTCAAATCAATTACTTCACTTATGGTAGTTTCACAGAAAATAGAAACCACTGCAAGATGGATGTGCCTGACTTCTTGACATGATGCAGAAAACTTGTCTGCATCTCCATTTATCCTTCCTTTCCCCCTTCCCTCCTGTTACAAAAAAGCATTATCTTTCTTTCCTGAAAAGATTGACACCTCCACATATGTCCCCCTCACTTTCCCACTTCTCTTAAAACTCCCTTCTCTCTTCTATAACGTGAATGTTCTCCTGCTCTGTTGGACCCATACTTTCAGCTTCAGTATCTTCCATCTTCAACATCCCTTTCCAGATCCATGACTACTTCTGGCTTCTTCCTGACTCTCTCTTCCATGACACAACCCCTCACAGAACTGACTTCCCCACATCCTACTTATTTCCCATCACATATCATTCTGTCTACTGCCCCAGGAATTCCAATAAATTGCTCTGCCAAGTCTTCTTGAAAGAATTCAGTGGACACTTCTCAGTCCTTGCGTTTTTAGACCTCTTAGGATTCTTTCCTAGAGAAATTCTATTCCTCTTTGGATTTATTTTCAGATTTCCTCTAATCTTTCTGGCTATTTCTTTCCAGTTGTTTTGCAGAATTTACTTCTTTTGACAATCCCTGAAATGTTGGCATTTCTTTGGTTTTCATCTTATGCCTTGTTTTCTTTTCATCCTACGGATATTCGTGGATGAGTCTATTCATCCCCTGGGTTTCATACTATCTGTATGCCAATCTCTCCCAAATTTGTTTCTCTAGTGCAACTTTCTTTCATATTCAGGCTCATATTCCCAGTGCTCTTTGAATGTCAACTTGGATATCATAGACACTTGTATCTAAGATTTCCCAACTGAATCCATTAAATCCTCCTCCCTGCTTGAAAACTGTTCCTCTCTTCATGTATCCTTTATCAATAAATAGCACCACAGTGTATCCAGTTATGCAAGAAAAGAAAACTTGGCAGTCATCCCGGGACTTCTACCTTTCGTTAACCTGTACATCTAATCAATTCTTAAGTCTTGTTGATATTGCTTTTGGGGAAGAAGAATCTTATTATTAAATAAATATAAACAGCGGTGACAAGAAAGGCATGGTCTCTACCCTTAAGGAGCTTTCAATAAAAGCCAGAAAATTTAGGATTATCCTTGACTCATCCAGTGCATCACCAAGCTCCATTGATTCTCACTTTTCTCACACTCATATTCCTTTTCTTCATTCCTAATTATACTGCCTATGTCAGACTTTCATCATCTCTCATCTGAATACTTGTAATAAACTTAAAATTCATTTTACTTCCTATAGTCTTCCTTCTTTCAAGTTTTCTTTCATATTTTGTAAAGAATACCACTCTAATGGCAGAAAGTGAAGAGGAACTAAAGAGCCTCTTGATCAGGGTAAAAGAGGAGAGTGAAAAAATTAAGATCATGGCATCCGGTTACATCATTTCTTGGCAAACAGGAGGGGAAAAGTTGAAATAGTGACAGATTTTCTTTTCTTGGGCCCCCAAATCACCGTGGATGGTGACTGCAGCCATGAATTTAAAAGATGCTTGCTCCTTCGAAGGAAAGCTACGACAAACCTAGATGGCAGATTAAAAAGCAGAGACCTCACTTTGCTGACAAAGGCCAAAGAGTTAAAGCTATGTTTTTTCCAATAGTCATGTACAGATGTGAGAGATGGATCATAAAGAAGGCTGAGCACCAAAGAATTGATGCTTTTGAATTGTGGTGCTGGCGAATATTCTTGAGAGTCCTTTGGACTGCAAGATCAACCAGTCAATCCTAAAGGAAATTAACTCTCAATATTCATTGGAAGGACTGGTGCTGAAGCTCCAAACTTTTGGCCACTGGATGTGAAGAGCCGACTCACTGGAAAAGACCCTGATTTGGGGAAAGATTGAGGACAGGAGGAGAAGGGATTGACAGAGGATGAGATGGTTGGATGGCATCACTGACTCAATGGACATGAGTCCGAGCAAACTCCAGAGATAGCAGAGGATAGAGGAGTCCATGCAGTCACAAAGAGCTGGAAACAACTTACTGACTGAACAACAACAAAAGAATTATCTTTCTAAAACAAAAATTTCCTCACTTTCCCTTCTTAAGAACTTCTAGTTGTTTTCAATTGCCTTCAACTCCAATTCCAAATTCCTTATTATGGCATAAAAGATTCTTCATAATCCTTTTCTTACCTCTCTAGCATTCTCTCTTGCCATGCGCAATTTCTCGTCCTTAGAATTTCCTAACATACACTAAAAGTTTATGTCTATCTGGCTTTTCTTGTCTTGAAATTCTCTGACTGCCTCAATTGAATTTTTCCTCAAGGTATTCTCTATTGCACTGCCCTGCATTTTTCTTCATGTCATTCATTACTATCAAGAATTTTCTTATTTCTTAAAAAATAATTTCTTATTTATTTTCTAATCTGCATCAATAAAATAGATGATTTATAAGATCAGGACATTTGTCTGTCTTTTTTTTTTTTTTAATCACTATGCCTCCTGACATACTGGAGGCAATCAACATATATTTGTTGAGTGAATGAATATACTTCTTAAAAACTTAAGAAGTTCTTTCTTATATCATATAGAAGTATGTGTTTTCAATGCATATTTTATAGTGACTTTTATTCTAAGCTAAGTAGCCATTGAGACTATATATAAAATATACATAATAAATATATAAAATATACACTATTCAAATATATACGGGCTTCCAAGGTGATTCAGTAGTAAAGAATCTGCCTGCCAATGCAGGAGATGTGGGTCGGATCCCTGGGTCGGACAGATCCTCTGGAGGAGGAAATGGCAACCTGCTCCAGTATTCCTGCCTGCACAATCTCATGGACAGAGAAGACTGATGGGCTGCAGTCCATGGGGTCCCAAAGAGTTGAACATGAGTGACCAACACGCACATGTAAATATATATGTGTAGTACTTAGTTGTTCAGTCATGTCTGACTCTTTGTGATCTCATGGACTGTAGCCCACCAAGCTCCTCTGTCCATGGGGATTCTCCAGGTAAGAATACTGGAGTGGGTTGCCATGTCATCCTCCAGGGGATCTTCCCAACTCAAGGATGGAACCCAGATCTTCCACACTGCAGGTGGATTCTTTACTGTCTGAGCCACCAGGGAAGATCTATAAATATAAATAATTATGTATTTGTTCTTTTGTTTTCATGATTCTTTTTCACTTGTAAGATACTTTGGAGAGCATGTGGACTGGATTTTATTCAGATTTTATATTTGTATAGGGAAACTCAGTTTTATAAGCCAATACTTATGCTTGCCTATGAAGACAGACTGATTTTGGGGTAGAATGAGCTGCATGCCAGAGAATGCAAGACAACACATCTTTGATTCTACTATTGGTTTTTAACCCTCCCCATTATCTTATGTCTTAGCCAAAAGGATGGAGAGTCTGTGGCAGAAACTAAAGAAAATTGAGGGATTCTGTTAAACTAATTTTTTAATGATTGATTAATAAAACTGAATGGAAAGAGAGAGGTGTTCTACATACAGATAGGCAAAATGGAGAAAGGCATTGGTTCTTTGGACTCCAGAGAACACAGAGCTCATGCAAGAACTTCTGGGGAACTGCCAGAAATAATTAAAGCAACTTTCCTTAGACTGCAGGGATTGTAATAGTAGATGAAAAAACAGCCTGTTGTTTATTATCACTCTTGGGCTTCAGGCTGATACAGTTTCAGGAAACACAGGATAGAGTTGTATCATATCACTTGGCATTGCTCTTCCCACATAGGGGGCATTCAAAAATGTTCACTGGAAAAGTGTTCTCTAATATCTGTGGAGACTACAACATTTCACCATGGAATATCAAAAAGATGGAGGCAGGCTCTGAGCTTTGCAAGAAGCAGAAGGGGGAAAATTATTAAAAGTCTTTCCTGGGAAGTTTCTTCTCTCTGTACTTTCCCTCACCTCTACATCAGGCTGGCACAAAAGAAATTTCTGCTTCTATCATTTGCCACCTTTTATATTTAGAGTACCCAGAGAGTTCTCACATGAACTCTTTTCCCTCAGCCTGGTGGATAGAACCCTCTATTTTCTTCCCCTTCTGATCTAAATCACTCATCACTACTGTTCTGCCAGTGCTTGCTTTGACAAAAATGATGCTATGTCAGGCACCAATGCTCTCAGAGCTGCCAGTGTGACTAGTGTTGATGCAGCCCTGAGTTTTCTGGGTCCCAAAATACCAATGACTTTCACCACTCTGCATTTAAAATGTAGAAGGCCTCTCTACCTTGTCAGTAGCTACTTCTAGTGTGTAGATCCTTTTCTTCAGCTTAAAGAAAAATCTCCAAGAGAAAATGGCCGTGTGATTATCTCCATCTTTCCATCAAAGTCCCTGCCCTTTCACTCAGGGGTCTTTGAGGGGTGGTGGGGGGTGGCCAGGTGAAGTAGGGTTAGTTCTTGGGCAGAGAAGATATGAAAATTTAGAATTTAATCTATTGCCACTTCAAGCTATGTGGACTGAATAGCAAAGGAAACCTGTCTGCAGCTTGAGAAGGAAAAAGTAGATTTGCAGAAAGAGATATAGAGTCACATAGTGCTCATTTCCAAGTCTGACTCATTTCTTAGTGGCTTTGACCAATTAAAGCTATCGCACTTACCAGATGCTCATATTAGTAACCTTCTGGGATGAGACTTTCTCTTCCAAGTCAGCCTCCAGGCTAATGGGAAAAACAAAAACAGGAGAATGTTGCATTTCCCACCCCCTAGATATACAAGGATGAGAGATGGAATGGTTCTTGCAGAACGTATGGCTGGCTTAGTAAGAACTGGAGTGACCACAATGTCGGCTTC
The DNA here is from genome assembly GCF_016772045.2 of Ovis aries. Taxonomy (NCBI): domain Eukaryota; kingdom Metazoa; phylum Chordata; class Mammalia; order Artiodactyla; family Bovidae; genus Ovis; species Ovis aries. The sequence continues at coordinate 29,658,644 of NC_056073.1, forward strand.
CCTACATTGAAATTTATAGCTCTTTGTAGCCTCTGGGAACCCAATCTTGACAAGCTCCCTCCACTCTAGTAATAGTTACTTCATCCCCTTGTGGGTTTCCCAGTGGCAACCCTGGGGATAATGTACCTGACAGACAATTCTCCAGGAGATTCAGGGAATTATAAGATGTGGAAGTTGTTAATAGCCTTTCAAGAAGGATTGAACACATCATTCCCCCAAGAGGCCCTGAGACAACAAATATCAGCTATGACATGAATAACAAATAACCTTTTCCGGCATGAGTTGACATTCACTAAATATAAGCTTTATCTTCCCTGCCTGCAACACTCTATCAGCAATACTGGCTGTCCTTGGACTTAAAATTTGTGATCTATCAATGTTGCCTGAGATAAAAAAGGACCCATTTGGGGCAAAGGAGGTGAGACATCACATGGTCAGGACTCACTTGTCTTATCAGATATCCATCCCTGCGAAGCACTCAGCTAATGTAACAGTGGAATGGTCTCTCTCTCTTTTGAATTTTGTTTATTTTTGGCTGTGCTGGGTCTTTGTTGCTGCACGTGGGCTTTCTCTAGTTTCAGAGAGCAGGGGCTACTCTCTAGCTGTATGTATGTATGTATGTACGTATGCGGGCTAAGAATGCTCAAACTACCGCACAATTGCACTCATCTCACATGCTAGTAAAGTAATGCTCAAAATTCTCCAAGCCAGGCTTCAGCAATACGTGAACCGTGAACTCCCTGATGTTCAAGCTGGTTTTAGAAAAGGCAGAGGAACCAGAGATCAAATTGCCAACATCCGATGGATCATGGAAAAAGCAAGAGAGTTCCAGAAAAACATCTATTTCTGCTTTATTGACTACGCCAAAGCCTTTGACTGTGTGGATCACAATAAACTGTGGAAAATTCTGAAAGAGATGGGAATACCAGACCACCTAACCTGTCTCTTGAGAAATCTGTATGCAGGTCAGGAAGCAACAGTTAGAACTGGACATGGAACAACAGACTGGTTCCAAATAGGAAAAGGAGTACGTCAAGGCTGTATATTGTCACCCTGCTTATTTAACTTATATGCAGAGCACATCATGAGAAATGCTGGACTGGAAAAAACACAAGCTGGAATCAAGATTGCTGGGAGAAATATCAATAACTTCAGATATGCAGATGACACCACTCTTATGGCAGAAATTGAAGAGGAGCTAAAAAGCCTCTTGATGAAAGTGAAAGAGGAGAGTGAAAAAGTTGGCTTAAAGCTCAACATTCAGAAAACGAAGATCATGGCATCCGGTCTCATCACTTCATGGGAAATAGATGGGAAACAGTGGAAACAGTGTCAGACTTTATTTTTTTGGGCTCCAAAATCACTGCAGATGGTGATTGCAGCCATGAAATTAAAAGACGCTTACTCCTTGGAAGAAAAGTTGTGACCAACCTAGATAGTATATTCAAAAGCAGAGACATTACTTTGCCGACTAAGGTCCGTCTAGTCAAGGCTATGGTTTTTCCAGTAGTCATGTATGGATGTGAGAGTTGGACTGTGAAGAAGGCTGAGCGCCGAAGAATTGATGCTTTTGAACTGTGATGTTGGAGAAGACTCTTGAGAGTCCCTTGGACTGCAAGGAGATCCAACCAGCCCATTCTGAAGGAGATCAGCCCTGGGATTTCTTTGGAAGGAATGATGCTAAAGCTGAAACTCCAATACTTTGGCCACTTCATGCTAAGAGTTGCCTCATTGGAAAAGACTCTGATGCTGGGAGGGATTGGGGTCAGGAGGAGAAGGGGACAACAGAGGATGAGATGGCTGGATGACATCATGGACTCAATGGATGTGAGTCTGAGTGAACTCCGGGAGATGGTGATGGACAGGGAGGCCTGGCGTGCTGCAATTCATGGGGTTGCAAAGAGTCGACCACGACTGAGCGACTGAACTGAACTGAACTGAACTGATGCGGGCTGCTCTGCAGTTGTTTCTCTTGTCACAGAACAGGGCTCCAGAATAAGCAGGCTCAGCAGTTGTGACCACAGGCTTAGCTGCCCCGTGGCATATGAGATCTTCCCAAACCAGGGACTGAACTGGTATCTCCTGCATTGGCAGATGGATTCCCAAGTACTGGACCACTAGGGAAGCTCCTGGAAGGACCTCTTAAAGCCTCAGGTAATGTGTGAGCTTAGAGGTAACACCCAGAAATGTGTGGATGCTGTACTCCAAGAGCTGTATATGCACTGAAAAATGACCAATATACAGCTGTGTTTTCCCACTGCTGTAATGTATGTGGCTGTCCATTGCTCTGATGCTTTCTCATTCTGGCCCATCCTGGCCTCTCCTGGTGCCCCTCTCCTCAGGGGATATAAGAGACAGGACTGCTCTCTCTCTGCACACAAGTAAGAAGAGGCTGAGATAATGAGTGTTGGGAGAAGTTATCCTCATCCTCTTTGGAGAAAGAAACAGGAGCCACATGCCTGGGCTCTCTTCCTTCCCAGGATTCTCCCTTAATAAACATGTCAGGTACTGTTTTCAAGTATTTACATAAATTAATTTAAATCTCATAAGAGTCCATGAGATAGGGACAGCTCTCAAGCCCATTTTGCAGACAAGGAAATGGATCTCTGGGAGCTTGGCTTACTGTCAGTTGGTTGAGCCACGATTCGAATGAAACAGTCTGACCAATGAGCCCAAGTGTGTACTTATTCTGCTGTGTTGACTCCCGTAGACTGTCCACCTGCCTCACTAAGGGTCACCTCCTCTGGGCTTTGACAACTTTCCTTCCCCTCTGGGCTCTGAGACCTGCAGGGAGTCTGTTGTGTTTCCCACACTCACTACAGGTGGTCCCAGGGTCTGAAGTGACAGGAGAGTTGGGCCTATGTTGGCTGATGGAGTGTGTTCACTGGAGGTGGGGGGAAGAGGGGCTCACATCAGGGCTGTGGGGCATCAGGGGTGTTTGCATCCGGGGTGTGAGTTGGGCTTTCCAGATGCTGAAGGGGGATGACCAGCAGGGGCTGTGCAGGGTTTCCTCATCACTGTGATATTTCACAGCCTGAAACACAGCCTCATGTGGACCTGAGGTCCCAGGGGTGTTCACTCTTCTCCTTCTCGTCTCACTGCCCTGACTGCTCTTCTTCCAACTGACTCCCTGGGAACATCTCTCCAAGGAGGGGTCTGGCCACACCCCTGCTCACCAGCACTTCCTCCCACCCTGCCTGCTGCTCCCTTCCGGGGCCTCCTGGATGGAGCTAGAGGAAAGTAACTAGGATCGCCAGAGAAGTTGACATTATGTTGTAAAGAGAAAGCAGCGTGTCTGCCTTCAAGAAAGGCAAGGGCTGCCTGAGGGGAGAACACTAAGTGTCTTCCTCTGAGCTGTTAGACTGGAGGCCTTAGTATTCTGCTGGATGTTGGTAGGGGGCTGACCTCAGTTTTGTGAAACAATTATGATTCCAGCCCAGCTGCTTCCTTCATCAGAGATTGCAAGTAGGGAAGACAAGGAGAAAATCAGCCAGCAAGATGGGATTTTGCTCTTCTGTGATCTAATCTCAGGAGTGATGTCCCTGTTGCCATATTCTACTGGTCAGAAGAAGGTCACAGCTCCCACCCACACTCAGGGGAGGAGAGTCCACAAGGTGTGAACCCAGGAGGCAGGGACACTTGTGTGCATCTCAGAGTCCGTCATTTAGATCTGCTCTCTTAGCAACTCAGAGACTTTAAGATATCAGACTACTTTCTAAAATGTCCAGATCCCTATACTGCTTAGAAGAGAAAACGTGTATCACCCAGAAAATGTCTTGAATTTTTCTTCCCATTTAAATGTGGATTTAAGCCCCTCCCCATCCTGATCACTCTCTGATCACAAGCCTCAGTAGATCCAAACCTGAGTAAGCATGAGGACTGCTTGTCAGGCTTCTTACAAAATACTCAGGTCTCCTCCTAGACCCAGCTTTTCAGAGTGTTGGGCATGGAGTCCAGGATTCCTTTATGAACAAGTCCTACAGGGGAGGCTGATGCACAGCCATGTGGGAATCCTTGTCTATATCCTTACTACTAAATCTGTGATCTGATAGTCAGCAGCATCAGCCACAAACTTGTTATGAATATAGATTCTCAGGCTCTACTCCCAAATGTCTAGATTTAATGAGAGGTCTAGTTGAGCACCAGCATCTCCAGCTTGGTCACCTCACCATTTCCTACAGTTTCCTTTAGTGCATCACTCACCTGTCACCTCCTGATTATGTACAGCAGCCAGACTGAAGCTTCTAAAGAGTAGTCACAATGGATTGTGCTCTGTGAAAAGCATCTTATGAAATCCACATCTTACTCAGACAACATCAACACCCTTGTAATATCATCTAGGTCTATATGATCTGGTGAAACATGGGATCGAATCTCAATTCCTCATTCCTCCAGCTGCACCTGCCTCCTGGCTCTTTCATGAACACAGACACTCTCCTCCCTCGTGCATTTGCACAGGAGATTCCTCTGCCCAGAGAGAACTTCCTCTGACATCTGTGTGGACATTCCTTCATGTCCTTCACATCTTTATTCAATAATCACCTTCTCAATAAGGCCCGCACTAACCACATGATTAAAAGAGCCACCTTCCTTGTTCCTACACACATATGCTTCCTCAAAACACTTACTAACCTCTAAGGTAAACATTCCCTCACTTACTAGGCTCACTCTGCCCCTTCTCACCAGAACACACTTCACAAGGCCAACAAGGTGTGTCTGTTGTTAGTCCACTGAGGTTTTCTAGATGCAAAAATGGTGTGTCATTTCTCTGGCACACAACAAATATCAGTTGAATGAATGATCAGTGTGGAGTGCCTCCCTATTCTAGAGACTGTGTCTTTATTACTGTGACCTCAGGCCACTTGCTCCCTCTTGGCCGCTATAACACAACATCTATTCGCATTGATGTCAGTGCTGCCTGTATTTTCCCCACAAGGGCTGATCTCCCATCCTTCCCACACAGATCAGTCTGCACTCTACATATAATGATATTTTCTCTTCAGAAAAGATGATATCAGGTTTGTATGTCCTATATTCCAACCTACTGTGAATCTATTAGATGCTGCTTTATAAATCCCCATGAGCTTGGATTGGAGCCAGCACTAGGATTACTAGATCTAAGGGCAGAGAGGGAGGACCAAGATGCAGAGAAGGTAGAAATCCAGCAAGAATTAAGACAAAATGTGAAACAACTAGGTCTGTCCTCTATGCTAATCCCCAAATCTGGTTCCTTATAAAGGATGCAGAAAGAATGGAAAGAGGAATCCAGGAAACAGTCTTAGAGCTGGGAGAGATGACAATTTCTCTCTTGATACCACTGAGATCCTGTGTACAGGGACCTCTTTGTCTTGTGAGGATAATCATTAGTGAAAATGACTCCTGCTGCAGTCAGAGATGAGGACACCCAAGGCAGAATGAGACCAGAACTCTACACATGAAAAAGAACAGTCATTATTCAAAAATAAATGAAATAAGCAAAATATAAACACATAAACACAAAGAAAGGCATGCAGGCAGGACCTAGCATGAGCTAGGCTGACCTGGTTATGGGAAATCTTGACTGCCTATAGTCCTAGAGACAGAACAAGGCCCAGGTGAGTTCGAGTTCATAAGAACACAGGTCCTGGTGGGACAGGGAGCCACTGAAAGGACAAAGAAAAAGCAGCTGAGAAGATGACCCAGCCAAGACTGACCACATAAAGCCACAATACACTGACCACTGGCTGGGCACAGGCCCTGACCATGCTCAGCTCCTCACAGCCTCCTCCTGTACCTCCTGCAACAGACTGAGCACAGGAAGCATAACAATTCTGGAAGGTTCTCAGTGCTTCCATGTACTTTCTCTCTCAAACTTTAGAAGCCTCTCATTTGTTATCCCTACAAACCTTCACAGCACCAGTTAGAAAAAACTTTCATATAAATAGATTTTAGTTTCAAAGGAAATATGACACAATTACTCAGTGCACACGAAGTGAAGACAGCGATGGAGAGGGTCCAGCTCTGTCTCTGCTGGAACAGGACAGTGGATCAGGGAGGAGAACGCAGGTCAAGTGTGGGGAGGGGGTGTGGTGGGCAGGGGTGACCAGTCTCCCCAACTCCTCATGTTATGCTAATAGGAGCACAGACACATTCAGATGCTGCTGCAGAAAGAGGGGTCCCGGAATCTGATGTCACAAAATGGGACAGAGCATCACTCAGTCCCCACAAGACAGCTGTCTCACACTATGAGAGAAAATAATCATGAACCAGTTCAGGTTGGTCATGTAAGGGCTGACATTCTCCACAGCCCCCTACACGCTCACAAGTCCCACTCAGAGACCCCTGCCACCCAGTGTGTCCCCTCTGCTCCAACTCCTCTCCCAATCTAGATGCCCCAGGGTCTCACCTTTAGGAACCGTGAGAAACACATCAGAGCCCTAGGCACCATCAGTGCCTGGAGGAGAACAAAACCAGGATGTGGTCAGAATCCACAGGAGAGAAACTTAGAGAAGGAATTTTGAGGAGGGTCTGTCCCCCATGGCCTCCTGTCTGCACTCTCACACGGGTCTCAGGAATCACATCCCCTCTGTACTTACCTGCAGCCTGAGTGTAGCTCCCTGCTTTTTCACCTGCAAGAAGAAAATATCACATGCGAGGCCATGGAGAAGACTGAGTCATGAGATCCTAGAGGAACCCCCTAATCCTGGAACCCACAGAACTTTATGGAAATGTGGCCAAAATCCAGGACAAAATCAGGAGACTGAAGAAAGGTTCTGTTGGGATGACTGGACCAACTGCCCTCCTGGAGGTCTGTCCTCAGCAGGGACCCTCGCCTCTGATCTTCATGTGCTGAGAGACAGGCCCCCAACTGGAATTACAAGGTGAAAAATCTGTCTTACATTTTCACATGTACTTTACAAAAGGGTCAGTGTTAGCATTAACTCAGAATCCACATGTGTGTGTGGAGGGTACTTTCCAAAAACCAGGCAGGTAAACTTTTACCTGAGTTTGAAACTCCCAGTGAGACAAGAAATCTCAGATCCCTCCATCCCTTCCCTACCTGAGCGCTTCTTCCTCCAGATCCCAGCTCCAGTGACCACGAGAAGAACCAGACTCACAAAGATGCCTATGTTGGGGACGGCGAGCTGAGGAGGTTCTGTGGAGGAAAGAGAAGGGCCCCAGACCTCAGGTTTGAGTCCTGACCTTGCTGAAGGGGTCCAGAAAGGCTCCAGCTTTATCTGAGAAGAAGCTCCACCGCAGCCTCCTCCTTACCCCATCTCAGCGCGAGGGTCTCCTGAAGCCCCTTGTGCTGCGCATTGCATGTGATTCTCTGCTCCTCTCCAGAAGGGCCTACTAGAGCTGCCCATTCCTGGAAGCTTCCATTCCCTGAAGGCTGGGCTCTACAAGCTCCATGTCCTCGGTCTGGTCCTCCGTGTCACGCTGCCAGGTCAGTGAGATCTCAGGGTAGAAGCCCAGGGCCCAGCATCTCAGGGAGACCTCATGGTCAGAGATGGGGTGCTGGGTCACATGTGTCTTTGGAGGGTCTATGGAGGATGAATCAGAAAATTCCCACTTAGTGTTACCTCCATGGGTCCCTGAAGCAGCATCCTGTGACCATCCTGAGAATAAACAGGACAGTGGGTTTGAAAAGAAGCAGCACAAACACCAGATACCAGCCTGAACTCGGAGGTCTGGGCATGTTCTGGAATCCTTGGAAAGTTCTGAAGTCACGGTGAGAGCCAAGGTAGGAGGTACCATGTAAGGGAGTGAATACAGAGTCATGGTCCTGACTTGGGTGGAGGCTGAATGACTCAGAAAAGCTGGAGTCAGGCCTCCAAACATGTTCTTAGGGTGAGACCTGGCCCTGAGAGACAGTCATGGTTCACAAGATGGCACCCAGGGGGAAGGGGCACCGCTGACCAGTTATCTCAGGGATGGGTTCCTGCTTCTTCCCCAAAGAGACTGGATTCCTTAATTGTCCTTCAGAGAAGTGGGGCCACTGGTCAGTCACTCTCTTGTACAGAATATGAAAACCTGGGTAGATTTCTCCCTCTCCTGACAAGAAGCCAGGACCCTGTTTCTACAAGGACCCACTTTCTTCTCCTTGGAACCCAGGTCCAGCCCTAGGGGGGATCAGGGAGGCCTCGCGCCCGTCGTACTTGCACGCCGCAGTGTGTCCTTCCCATTCTCCAGGTGTCTGTGGAGCCACCCTCTGCAGTCCCCATCCAGGTAGTTCCTACTGTGACCCACAGCACCGCCCTGCTCAAGCTTGAGCTTGGAGATTTGAGCCGCCCTGTCCACTGCGGTCCAGGAGCACAGGTCCTCATTCAGGGCAAGGTAATCATTGCCATCATAGGCAATCTACAAAAACCTGAGACAATAGCTTTTCAAATACGCAATGATACCTGTTTCAGGAGAAGACTGGGAGATGGGTGTTTCTCTCTGCTCCCTCCATACTGAGCCCTGGGTGGGCAGGTACAGGTAGCCAGTTACAGGCTGTTTCTTTTTTTGCTACTGTCCTGTTGGACCCAGGAATGCAAGCCACTGAACCAGGTAATCAGGGAGTGTGCCCTCTGGCAGCAACCACAACCCCTGGGCTGCCATATGTGTGCACAAACTCTTTCCACAGAGACACCGGTGACCTGGGGTGGGACAGAGGGAGGGCATGATGATGGCACCTGTTGGCTTCTCAGGTATTTGGTGAGGATTGCAGTTGACCCCTAGATATGTGTAAGAAGTCTGAGCTTTGAAGATAAGGAAATAGGCTTCTTTCAGGGAGAAGCTGGAGGTTTCAGTCTGTGTCTGTGTGCTGTGCCCTGGAGAGATAGCCACAGTGAGTCTGGGTGAGCCTGTTTCTCAGTTCCTTATAGCCTCATGGATTTCATGGACACAAACTGCATTGACTTTCAGAAGTATGTTTTGGAGGCCCACATCTCCAACTCTCACATACATACATGACCACTGGAGAAACCATAGCCTTGACTAGACGGACTTTTGTTGACAAAGTAATGTCTCTGCTTTTTAATATGCTGTCTATGATGGTCATAACTTTCCTTCCAAGGAGTAAGTGTCTTTTAATTTCATGGCTGCAATCACCATCTGCAGTGATTTTGGAGTCCAGAAAAATAAAGTCAGCCCCTGTTTCCACTGTTTCTCCATCTATTTCCCATGGGGTGATGGGACCGGATGCCATGATCTTCGTTTTCTGAATGTTGAGCTTTAAGCCAACTTTTTCACTATCCTCTTTCACTTTCATTAAGAGACTCTTTAGTTCTTCTTCACTTTCTGCCATAAGGGTGGTGTCATCTGCATATCTGAGATTATTGATATTTCTCCCAGCAATCTTGATTCCAGCTTGTGTTTCTTCCAGCCCAGCGTTTCTCCTGATGTATTCTGCATATAAGTTAAATAAGCAGGGTGAAAATATACAGCCTTGATGTACTCCTTTTCCTATTTGGAACCAGTCTGTTGTTCCATGTCCAGTTCTAACTGTTGCTTCCTGACCTGCATACAGGTTTCTCAAGAGGTTGACCTTTAATATATTTACCTTAAAGATTAGGTAGACACTGCCTAATTGGTTAAAAGACACTTACTCCTTGGAAGGAAAGTTATGACCAGCCTAGATAGCATATTAAAAGCAGAGACATTACTTTGCCAACAAAGGTCCGTCTAGTCAAGGCTATGGTTTTTCCAGTAGTCATGTACAGATGGCAGAGTTGCACTGTAAAGACAGTTGAGCACAGAAGAACTGATGCTTTTGAACTGTGGTGTTGGAGAAGACTCTTGAGAGCCCCTTGGACTGCAAGGAGATCCAACCAATCCATCCTAAAGGAGATCTACCCTGGGTGTTCATTGGAAAGAGTGATATTGAAGCTCCACTATTTTGGCTACCTGATGTGAACAGCTGACTCATTTTAAAAGACCCTGATGTTGGGAAAGATTGAAGCAGAAGAGGGGGACAACAGAGGATGAGATGGCTGGATGGCATCGCTGACTCAGTGCACATGAGTTTGGGTAAGATCTGCGAGTTGGTGATGGACAGGGAGGCCTGGTGTGCTGCAGTTGATGGGGTAGCAAGGAGTCAGACACAAGTGAGCAACTAAACTGTACTGAACTGAATTGGTAACTCTGTGATCCCTAAAAATTGGTTATGAATATTAGATAAAAATTAATTTGCATCTAAAATTAAGTGACTGATGAGTTCTTATTTATATATGGAGAATTTTTTTTTGCAATTGTATAAAAAAGTCTTCAGTGTTTAGTAAAATATCTAGGCCATTAAAGGAGGAGAGCTAAGATAACTGGGAAGTTTAAGGAATTATCTAAGGTCTGTCATTTATGAGAAGTTATAAAAGAGGCAGATTAAGTTTCCTCTTACTTTCTCCTTGATACTCATTTTCCCTGAGGATTGTCATCTCTGGGCAGCTAGGCAACATCAGCTAATTAATGGTATAGGACAAACATTCCCCAGAGACTTCAGCCAGGTAAGCCATTTTCACCAGGCTAGTTTTGCTGCAGTTTCATGCCAATCTCATGCTTTCATAATGAGCTCTCCATCATAGAGCCAAACATTATATTCAGAAGGAATCCTGAGAGTTTGAAATTGCCTTCCTATGTCATCCTACCAGCTAGACGCAATGCTGATCTTCAGTACCTTGTGAAGGTATTTGAAGTTATCAAGAGAAAGCATCTTCTTACTTAAGGAAAACTTAAGGATATTCCAAAGCTGGTATAGTCAACTTATGTACTCATTGCATGCAACCTGCATCCTTAGTCTACATACCCAGGTTCCTATGCCCAGTGCTGTATTAAAGGCAGGAACTTGGAAATGAGGTAGGGAACAGCTTAGGACACTCACATAAGGTGAATAACACTGAGAGGACTGGAACTTGATCTCTGTAGCACTTTAGGAATTGGTAAGTTAACTTGTTTTCAGTTACAAGTGTTCTTTAAAGGTTACACTGAGTAATGTACATGTCAGTTGGTAAAAGAAACAGAAATTCCTATAAAAATTCACCAACTTTAAGAACTTAACTGTTCCTTATGGAAGCCAACATTTTTTCTTAGACATTTCATCGTATTGTAGTGTATTCATTATGTCTCAGTATGGATATATGGAGCAATTTAAATTCAGGATATTTGGCTGTCATAAAACATGTCCTTCAGTAATTGAGTAATAGCACATATGTGAATGTGAACATATTAGACTATACACTTTCATTTTTTCCTCAGCTCCTATTTTCTCTGAAATTACAGAAGGTTTCTTAAAGTGTATTGTCAATATCTATCATTTTAAAATGTTTATTTTCTTAAAGAAATGAACATGTGTACTTTTCCACACACTAGTTTTGCAGTTACAACAATGAATGTCCATTTCATGGTTATTGTGTCAATGCATTTTAAAATTTATTGTTAATGAAAAATGATCATTCTTCAGTTGAGGAGAAACACCAATTTGAGAGGAGAAACATGGGTCACAAAAGGTGATCTGAAGGTTTAATTTATTGGTAAATTAGGCAAATGACAAGGTGATGTGTAATGTACACTGGTGACTGTCCTTCATCCTTGCAACACACTTATGAATGGACTGTACATTTTGTATGAATGGACTTTCATTTTTTGTGAATGTTTCAGTGTCCAGCTCAGATATTTTGTACTGGCTGCTGCACTGATCCACACCATATTTGTCATGAGTATTGACTGACAGCTTCACAGCCATTTCCTTCTTTAGAAAATTGCCATCAGTTGAATGGAGCCACATTGCCAGAAGTTCTGAATATGGTTGGGGCAGCTTGTAGTCAATGACAGACTGGTGAGATTTATAAAAGGCTGCCTTTTTGTCAAGGTGGAACTAAATCTGACACAAAGCATGCTCTACAGCTTGTTATTCTGTACAGTAGTAACTAGTCACATTTAAATAAATAGGTATTTAAATTAATCTGAATTAAAATTAAATTTAAAATTCAGTTCTTTTCTGCCCCGCTTGAAACACTCAGGTAGCAGCACGTGGGTAGCAGTGATTGTGTAAGTGAAGATACAGTATTTTTATCAGCAGACAGCTCTGAAAAAGCTCATTTTCCAGCTTTCTATGAGATCATGTTCATGTATTCCATTTGAGATCACATCCTTGCTTAACACGTTTGTCTGCTCTGTTTTGCTTCCCTGATTCTCTTTGTCTTGAGGACATTCACTCAATAAACAGCATGCAAAGGAATTCCCATTTCAGCCTCTTTTCCCCAACCTGGCCAACCTCTGTCCATAGTGATTAGAAGTGTTATTTCTGAGGCTGTGATAGATCCATTGCCTCCTCATTTATGTGTTCTTCATTGTCATTAGAATGTTGATAGTGAATAATCCTATCTCCTATAGGAATTCCAGACATTTTAGTTGTCAGTAATATATGAAACTGAAATCAGCAGAAAGAAGAGGTAAGTTCTGGTCACTGGAGTTTGAAATTCTGTTGTGAAGTGACTACTTTTGTTTAGTCACTGAGTAAAGCCCAACTCGTTTTGACCTTGTGGATTGTAGCCTGAAAGGATTCTCTGTACTGAAGTGGGTTTCCATTTTCTTCTTTAAGTTATCTTCCCGATCCAGGGACTGAACCTGCCTTTCCTGCATCTCCTGCATTGGCAGGCGGTTTCTTTACCACTGAACCAACAGGGAAGCCCGTGAACTGATTATGCACAATGAATAAATTATTGGAGTTCTTGTTAAATTGGTATAGAAATCTTAGGTATCTCAAGGACAAAAGTTGAGCACTATAATCGAAGATGATATTTTCAGGCTCTGAGCAATTTATTTTTTACTACTATACAAAAAGACAAGGATATAGCATTCACAAATATATAATATATATAATATATATATAATATATATAATGCATTAGGAGTAGAGATAACTTTTGCCAGAATGTATCTATGAGAAAGTATCTTAGTGATACATTGAATGTAATATAATCCTTTGTATAAGTACATTCTAGCTCATAAATTTCTATATCTGAATGCATTTTAGAGATCATTTTGTATTGTTCTATTACATGTGAGGTATGTGCAAATCAAGTTATGTAGAATTATGAGATACATATTTAAAATAAAGTTTCTCCCTTTGTCTACATTTTCTTACTCTTTCTAATCACTCTTCCTTGATTTTCCCTCATTCCCACTTTCTCTAAGATGTACATAAATAATCATCATACTTTCATCCTTTAAACTCAATCCAAAACAGGCATTTTATATTTATGATTGATTCAAACCAAGGTTCATGACTTGATTTTATTATTATTATTTTCTTATATTAAATTCAATATGTAATTTTTGTGAATAGTAAAGAACTAATTGATTTATGATATATTAATTTCAATGAATACATCATTTATTCAAATAGTTGCATATAAAATCGCATGACCATGTCTTTGAAAATGATAGATTTTCCTCTTCATCTCTTTGCTTTTTTGGAAGATATTTTTAATAAATTGCTAAACGCTTGATTTGACAGGAGCCATGTGCTAGCAAAGATGGAACAGAAAAATGAAAGTTCTTTCACTGGATTTATCTTACTGGGCTTCTCTGACAGGCTTCAGCTTGAGTCAGTCCTCTTTGTGGTCCTTTTGATCTTCTACATCTTCACTTTGCTGGGAAACACAACCATCATTGCATTGTCCTACTTGGATCCACGTCTCCACACTCCTATGTACTTTTTCCTGTCTAACTTGAGCTTTCTGGACATGTGCTACACAACTAGCATTGTTCCACAGCTCCTAGTTAATCTCAGCAGAGCAGACAAATCCATCTCCTTTGGTGGCTGTGTAGTTCAAATGTATATCTCTCTGGCATTGGGATGTACAGAATGTATTCTCCTAGGAGTTATGGCATTGGACCGCTATGCAGCTGTTTGCAGGCCCCTTCACTACACAGCAATCATGCATCCTCGTCTGTGTGCCCTGATGGCTTCTGCTTCATGGATCACTGGTTTTGCCAACTCCTTATTGCAGACAGTGCTTGTCTTCCTTTTACCTCGTTGTGGGAGAAATAAATTAGCCCACTTCTTTTGTGAGATCCCTCCTTTTCTCAAACTTGCCTGTGTTGACACCACTATGAATGTGTATGTGACATTTTTTGGCAGTGTCATCATTCTTCTCACACCTGTTTCATTAATCATGTTCTCCTATGGTCAGATTGTCAGGGCGGTCTTAAGAATAAAGTCCACTGCAGGGCAGAGAAAAGCGTTTGGCACATGTGGATCGCACCTCACAGTGGTCTCCCTGTTCTTTGGCACAGCCATCTCTGTGTATTTTCAGCCCAGCAGCAACAACTCCCAGGATCAGGACAAGTTTATGTCTCTCTTCTACACTGTCATTATCCCCATGACCAACCCCCTCATATATACGCTGAGGAACAGGGATGTGAAGGGGGCAATGAAGAAGGTGCTTTGGAAGGATTCTGACTCCAGAAGATGGCTTAGGAGGACAGTTTAACGGAAAGACTTTGAACGCCAGAACTATTTAGATATATATGTGTGTCCCATGAGTCATCTAAAATTTCCTTTGGCAACTCTGAATGGAATTTGTTTATTTCATTCCTTCTGAAAAGTGAGTGTTCAAATTCTAGGTTCACGTATTCATTTCAGTTTCCAGAGACACTGATTCAGTGTTCTGACAGCATCTGTTTTGTAGTTATTGTTTTTAAAGTTCTAGGGTTTTTCTTGTTTGCACTCCCTTTTAGGTACATATTTCCACATCTATTTGCAAAATGACATATGAATATATTACATGAAATCACAGCCAAAATAAGAACAGGAAACCACTGAAATGATGTAAGGAATATTAACATTTTATCATTTCCTAAGAACTGTTACTGCTCCAACACATGTGTTCAGATGTCAAAGGGTAGATATCAGTTAGCTTCTTCTGTATAACAAATCACTTCGAAACTTAGTTGCTTAAAACACCAACCATTAATTTATCTCACCATTATGTGTGTCAGCATTTGGGCTAAGTTTAGCTGGACAGTTCTTCTGGTCTCGGCTCCACTCACTCAAATGCCTGCATTAGGCTTCTGGGTCTACTTAGGGCTTCCTGATCTAGATTGCTACAGTTGTCATGGCTTCCATCTCTTTGATGTGGTCTCTTATGTTCCAGTACGATGGCCTGGAATGTTCATATGGGGAAGGCCAATTTCCAAGTCCTTGTGAATGATTTATTGTTTAAGATATGGCTACTCCTGCTTGCCTGTCCTGTCTTTCTTTGTGCATTGTTTACCTCCATAAATAGTAATTGTTAGAGTCTGTTCTTTGTTCTGCTTGGAGGGTCTAGGAGGTTACAGTGTATTTCCTCTTTTCCCAGTCAACAATAAGTAAGGCCTTCCCTGGTGGTCTAGTGGTAGAATCCTGCTGCCAATGCAGTGAACACAAGTTACATTCCTGGTCCAGGAAGTTCCTACATGGGGTGGAGCAACTAAGGCCGCGCACCACAGCTACCCAGCCAGCACTCTAGATCCCATGAGCCACAACTACTGAAGCTGGCATGCCCTAGAGCCTGTGGTCCCCAACAAGAGAAGCCACAGCAATGAAAAGCCCTTGCACCGCAGCTAGACAAAGCCTGCATGGAGCAAGAAAGAGCCGCAACAAAGACTGAGCATAGCAAAAACAAAAGAAAAAGTCCAATCAGTGGGAGGTCTTTCCTGTTGGCCCGGTGGTTAAGAGTCCTCACTTTCACTGCAGTAGTCTAGGGTTGCATCCCTGGTCCGGAAACTAAGATCTACATGCCATGCAGCATGGCCAAACATTAAAAACAAAGAGAACAAAGCAGTAAGTGGGGACACAGAGGGGTCTGTCACCAGCAAGTGCCCTACATGGAACTGCTCAGATTCAGAGTGAAGATTTGACTAATGGGAAATGGGGGCTGACGAGCAGATTATTTCTCCTTTTTTTCTCCTGGGATGGGGATCTGTTGGATGTCTCCTAAGACGTGCTTCAGGGGGACAAACGTGATTGAACACTTAGTTACTTCATACTAACAGCAAATTTGATAATGTATCCTTGACAAGTCCGCTTTTCTTCTGCTTGTGTTCCCTTTCTTTCACTCCTGATGCTGTATCTCATTCTGCATTAAGTGCTTGTGCATAAACCTTTGTTTCAAATTCTCTTTTCTGGGAAAGCCTAGGCTATGACCAAGAGTCTGGGGTCCTATAAAAATGTTCTGGATCATAAATAAGAATTTTGTAGGTTTTGACTGTCAAAGACATTTGCAACTGTTACCAACCCTTTGAAATTGGGCCCTAAAAATGGTCCTTCTGCTGGGTGTTGATTGTGCCAATAGAACAAGACAGGTCAGCTCAGAAGAAGCAAAGGAACTTCCCTGGTGGCCCAGTGGCTAAGACACTCTCAGTGCAGGGGACCTGGGTTTGATCCTTGCTTGGGCAACTAGGTCCTGCTTGCCACAACTAAGATCTGCCATAGTCAATTAAATACATAAAAAAAATACTATTAAAAAAAAGTAGAAGCAAAGGGAAGTTTTATCCTTTAGTCATAAAATGAGAAATGGGAGCTCACCATCTAGAATATGCCCTCTGCTGGACAGCCCGTCCTCAGGTTGCATGATTGGGGTCTCTCATCACTGGGAAGCAGGTCACAGGGTTCTCCCTGGGCAGGCGCAGCTGCCCTGCCTGTGGCTCCACACCCCAGTGCCACGTGCAGTGTCTCTGCACACGGCCTCCTGCCGCCATCTAGAATTTGTCATTCACAGCCCTTTTGCACACAGTTTAGGGCACAATGAGCTGAAGTTTAGGGCACAATGCCTCTGTACCAGGTACCCTACGAGAAAGCGAAACAAGACTAAGCACCAAGGAAAAGACAAAAAGAAGGTTAGAGTTTATTACCCAGATTCTACTTTCATTTTCTGGCAACTGCTAATGGTCATTACTCCTGGGAACCAAAAGAATGAAGGACATTACATGAGGAGAGATTTTGGAGAAAGAAGACTGATGACCAAAGTTGAGGCAGCTCAACATTTAATGATTGGGTCATAGAGAATTTTAAGACTTTTCTTGAGATTGGGAGGAAAATCCAGAGATGTGAGAGGAAAACTCTATTAGTTGAATTAAAGGCTAAGCTGCTATAAGAAGATGACCATGAAAATCCAGTAGCTTAAAGAAGAGTCCTTCTCTGTCTACCACTGTCTCTGTCCCCCGCTTTCTCTCTCAGGCAGGGGCGTAGCTTGTCAACAGTTGTGGAATATTTCTGCTCCACCTTATTCTTAGTGGCTCCCAACATTTGAAGGTTTGTCAAGACCTCTTAATTTTCTAAAGCGGAGGATCTCAGTCAGAATCTAGATAGAGTCTGATTGGGAGTTGGACCATCAGGTAATAACTTCAAATATGTAAGTATACCGCTTATGAATGAATGATGGGAAATGGTGAATGATGTGAGATTTGTGATCTCCGAGGAAGATTTAACTTCAGGACCAGGGACCAGGCTTGATCACTCAAGAGCTTTTGTATAGCAGAGTTTTATTAAAGTATAACAAGGGACAGAGAAAGCTTCTGACATAGACATCAGAAGGGGGATGGAGAGTGCCCCCCTGCTAGTGTTTAGCAGGATGCTTTTTGTCTGTTAGAAAGGTATTGATCAGATAAGAGAGACACCTGAAGGCTGATGGAGTTTCACCAGGCCCCTCTCCCGCAATATGCATTTTGGAGATAGGATGGCAGGAGGTGTGTCATGCCCCAGCCATAAAACAATTGATATGAATACCGGTTTGTTGAGTGATTATCAGCCAAAAGTTAGTGTTAGGTGGAACCATTTTGAAGAAAGGCAAATTCCAAAGCAAGATAACATGGTTTCATGAACATAGCTTAAGAAAAACATTTCCATAAGAAAAATGCGTGCGTTAGCTCAAGGTTTGAGAAAAGTTAAATTCAGGTGGAAAAAGGTGTCGTCATGGCAACAGAGAATTTTAAGAGAAAAAAGTCTGACACTTGTAGTTTGTTTCCTCTCCCTCTTAAGGGAGTGAGAAAAAATGTCTGACACTTGCAGCCTATTTCCTCCGACTGGAGACTCCTGGTCTTCCTACTTGTTACCCTCTTACCTGTTTCAGAAGACTGGGAGATGCAAGTTTCTGTCAGTTCCTTCCACATTTAGCCCTAAGTGGGAGGAGAGGGGGGAGTTGCGGGGCACAGGCAGAGAGTTAGGAACTTTTCTTTAGTTTGCTACTGTCCTGTTGGACTCAGGAACGCAAGCCCTGGCAGGGGCCTGGGCTACATGATAAGGAGTGTGTCCTCTGGCAGCAGCCACAAAACCTGGGTGGCCACAGAGGTGCACAAGCTCCTTTCACAGAGACACTGGTGACCTGGGGTGGGACAGAGGGAGAGCACGATGATGGCACCTGTTGGCGTCTCAGGTTTTGGTGAGGATTGCAGTTGACCCCGAGATATGTGTTAGAAGTCTTAGCTTTTAGGATAAGGAAATAGGCTTCTTTCAGGGAGAAGCTGGAGGTTTCAGTCTGTGTCTGTGTGCTGTTCCCTGGAGAGACGGCCACAGTGAGTCTGGGTGAGCCTGTTAAGAACTGTTTCTCAGTTCCTTATAGCCTCACGGATTTCATGGACACAAGCTTCATGGCTTTCAGAGCTCTATGTTTTGGAGGGTCAAGTCTCAGGTGTTAAGTCTTCAAAGTTAGGGTCCCAGATGTGGGGCACTTTGTTCCTCCAGGAGAAACTGACAGTGGTGACTTCCCACCTGCTTCTTTATTGTGGCTCCAAGGGTGGGTTTTATATAGAGATTTTGTCTCTCCCTCTTCTAATGATTTATTTATTTTTTCATCTTCCAATGATTTTAGTTTGGGCTTTTCTTATTCACCTTGTGTATAGGATTCACCCAGCTAGTTTCCACATTTCTTTTAGAAGAAGTTTTTCTGTGTGAAAGTGTAGATTCATTGTGTTTATGGGAGGGGAGAAGATCTGGAGCCAGTATGTCATTAGTGAACATGAACCTTCTACCCTTTTGAACAGCTTCCTCTCTCCTTTTCTCTCTCTTTGCCATTCTTGCTGTTTTGTGTCTCTGTCTGTCCCTCTTTTTCTCATTCTCTAGTTCTTTTTCTATTGAAGTCTTTTTTCTTTTTATACTTTTTATTTTGAAATAAATACAGATTGACGGGAAAGTCCAAAGTTAGTAGAGAGAAGTCTTGGATAAATTTGATCTATTTTCTCCCAGTGATTTTATATTATATAACTATGCTGTGCTGTGCTTAGTTGCTCAGTCATGTCTGACTCTTTGCAACCCCATGGACTGTAGCCCGCCAGGTACCTCTGTCCACGGGGATTCTCCAGGCAAGAATAATAGAGTGGTTGCCATGCCCTCTTCCAGGGAATCTTCCCAACCCAGTGATCAAACTGAGGTCTCATGCACTTCAGGCATATTCTGTACCATCTGAGCCACCAGGAAAGCCCAAGAATACTGGAGTGGGTAGCCTATCCCTTCTCCAGGGGATTTTCCTGACTCAGGAGTTGAACTAGAGTCTCCTCTATTGAAGGTGGATTCTTTACCAGCTGAGCTACCAGAGAAGCCCATTATACAACTATGAAGTGAAGTGAAGTGAAGTTGCTCAGTCATGTCCGACTCTTTGCTACCCCGTGGACTGTAGCCTACCAGGCTCCTCCCTCCATGGGATTCTCTAGGCAAGAATACTGGAGTGGGTTGCCATTTCCTTCTCCAGGGAATCTTACCGACCCAGGGATTGAACCTGGGCCTCCTGCATTGTGGGCAGACGCTTTAACCTCTGAGCCACTGGGGAAGCTCCTATGTATATATATTATACAACTATAATACCATTTAAAAACTAGGAAACTGACATAGGTACAATGTGTGTGTTTAAGTCTATGTAATATTTTCCCTGTTTAGTTTCCTATATGTACCATCACAATCAAGATATGGATTTATCCTATTACCACACACATATCCTTTGTGCTACCCCTTTAGAATCACTTCTAGTCTCTCCCTTCCCCTGAAAGTGAAAGTCAAAGTCACTCAGTCAGCATCCGACTCCTTTTGACCTCCTCTACTATGCCAAAGCCTTTGACTGTGTGGATCACAATAAACTGTGGAAAACTCTGAAAGAGATGGGAATACAGACCACCTGACCTGCCTCTTGAGAAATCTGTATGCAGGTCAGGAAGCAACAGTTAGAACTGGACATGGAACAACAGACTGGTTCCAAACAGGAAAAGGAGCACGTCAAGGCTGTATATTGTCACCCTGCTTATTTAACTTCTATGCAGAGTACATCATGAGAAACGCTGGACTGGAAGAAACACAAGCTGGAATCAAGATTGCTGGGAGAAATATCAATCACCTCAGATATGCAGATGACACCACCCTTATGGCAGAAAGTGAAGAGGAACTAAAAAGCCTGTTGATGAAAGTGAAAGAGGAGAGCGAAAAGTTGGCTTAAAGCTCAACATTCAGAAAACGAAGATTATGGCATCTGGTCCCATCACTTCATGGGAAGTAGATGGGGAAACAGTGGAAACAGTGTCAGACTTTATTTTTTTGGGCTCCAAAGTCACTGCAGATGGTGACTGCAGCCATGAAATTAAAAGACGCTTACTCCTTGGAAGAAAAATTATGACCAACCTAGATAGTATATTCAAAAGCAGAGACATTACTTTGCCGACTAAGGTCCATCTAGTCAAGGCTATGGTTTTTCCAGTAGTCATGTATGGATGTGAGAGTTGGACTGTGAAGAAGGCTGAGTACCAAAGAATTGATGCTTTTGAACTGTGGTGTTGGAGAAGACTCTTGAGAGTCCCTTGGACTGCAAGGAGATCCAACCAGTCCATTTTGAAGGAGATGAACCCTGTGATTTCTTTGGAAGGAATGATGCTAAAGCTGAAGCTCCAGTACTTTGGCCACCTCATGCAAAGAGTTGACTCATTGGAAAAGACTCTGATGCTGGGAGGGATTGGGGTCAGGAGGAGAAGGGGACAACCGAGGATGAGATGGCTGGATAGCATCACTGACTTGATGGACGTGAGTCTGAGTGAACTCCGGGAGTTGGTGATGGACAGGGAGGCCTGGCATGCTGTGATTCATGGTGTCTCAAAGAGTCAGACACGACTGAGCGACTGAACTGAACTGAACTCAACTAAATAGTCAAGGATATTGTTTTTCCAGTAGTCATGTATGGATGTGAGAGTTGGACTGTGAAGAAAGCTGAGTGCTGAAGAATTGATGCTTTTGAACTGTGGTGTTGGAGAAGACTCTTGAGAGTCCCTTGGACTGCAAGGAGATCCAACCAGTCCATTCTAAAGGTGATCAATCCTGGGTGTTCTTTGGAAGGAAAGATGCTAAAGCTGAAACTTCAATACTTTGGCCACCTCATGGGAAGAGCTGACTCATTAGAAAAGACTCTGATGCTGGGAGGGATTGGAGGCAGGAGGAGAAGGGGATGACAGAGGATGAGATGGCTGGATGGCATCACTGACTCGATGGACATGAGTTTGAGTGAACTCTAGGAGTTGGTGATGGACAGGGAGGCCTGGCGTGCTTCAATTCCTGGGGTCACAAAGAGTCGGACACGACTGAACGGCTGAACTGAACCGAACTATATAGTCTATTTAATTCTCTAGGCTGGAATACTGGAGTGGATAGCCTTTCCCAAACCAGGAATCGAATCAGAGTCCTCTGTATTGCAGGTGGATTCTTTACCACCTGAGCTATCAGGGAGGCTCCTCCCACGCCCTCCACCCCAAACCCCCTGTAAAACCGTTCCTAACTCCTGGGCAGTACTAATTTGGTCTCCATCTTTATTATTTTGTTATTTCATGGGTGTTATATAGATGGGATCATATTTAACCTATTAACATAGACTTATTTTCGTATAACATAATATCATTGAGATTCATCCAAGATGTTGTATCAATAGATTATTTTTTTATTATCATGTAGTATTCCATGGTATGTGTGTACCATCATTTGTTTAGAATATTTTAGTTGTTTTCAGCTTTTTACTGTTATAGATAAAGCTGCTATGAATAATTGTGCACAGGTTTTTGTGTGGAATAAATTTTTGTTTCTCTGTCATAAATGCCCAAGAGCATGATTACTGGGCTGTATGGCAAGTGCATATTTGATTTTTAAAGAAACAGCCAAGCTCTTTTATCAAATAGCTGCATCATTTTATTTTTCATTAACAATGTATGAGTGATTCAGTTTTTCCACAATCTCACCAACACTTGGTATTGTTCCTATATTTTTCATTTTTGTTGTTCTAGTAGGTGGGTGGTGATATGTCTTCATGGTCTTAACTCTCTCCATCTCTGGACACCCTATACAATATTGATCTTTACTTGGTCTCCTTATAAATGTGAGAAAATTCTAATTTAAGACTATTTTAAGGAAGATAGCTTTCTCTTAGATAGCTTATACTACTAACTAGCAGTAGTCTATTGCTCTGAAACAAAATGTGTTCTAGTGGGAAAAAGAGATTTTACATTTTTTGAAACTGCATTTGATGGTTAGGCCAAAGCCTTCCATAGACAGATGTTAAGCATTCCTGCCTTTTTCCTTGTATAGTCAAGTGTATAAGCTGTTTTGAAATTGATTGATCTTCAAACTTCAATACACACAATACCCTTCAGTTTCTTTCACTTTACTTTAGCAATTATAGCTATCCTGTTTAACTCAATCATTTGGATCGTAAATTCAAAGTCGAGTTGAACTGAAGCAAACCACGGAGATTCCATTTAAAAAGTCAATAGTTTAAATTAAAAAAAAAAACAAAACTATACGACAAAAGAAAAAAACAGTCGATAGTTTTTCTGCTTGTTTAAGTAAATTATTGCAACTCTCGATAGAAATTGAAGAATGTCATAGAGGAGATGATATTTTTCCTTAGCCACGTTAGAAGTTTGGGAGTAAAATGTGGGTGTTGTTGTTTAATATATTACCTTAAAGGTTAGAATCTGCCTAAACTTTAACTCTGTGATCTCTTAGAAGTTGGTTATAATTTGCTATATGACTCAGGGACTCAGCCCGGGGCTTTGTAAAACCTAGAGGAGTGAGATGGGGAAGAAGGCTCAAGAGGGAAGGGACATAGGTATACCTATGGCTGATTCATGTTGATATTTGGCAGAAACAAGTACAATAGTGTAAAGCAATTCTCCTTCAATTAAAATGAATAAATTGTATTATAAAACAAAGAAAAAAACAATTTGATTATGAATATTAGGTGAAATTAATTTACCGTTAAAGTTTGGTAACTGAATGAGTTCTTATTTCTATATGCAGAATTTCTTTTTTGCAATTGTGTGAAAAAAATCTCAATTATTTAGTAAAATATCTAAGCCATTAAAAGATGAAAGCTAAGATAACTGGGAAGTCTAGGGAGTTATCTGACCTCTGTCATTTATGAGAAATTATAAAAGAGACAGATTAGGTATCTTCTTGCGTTCTCCTTGATATTCATTTTCTCTAAGGGTTGTCATCTCTGGGCAGCTAGGCAACATCAGCTAATTAACAGTACAGGACATTCATTCTCCAGAGACTTCAGCCAGGTAAATAGTTTTCACCGGACCAGTTTTACTGCAGTTTCATACCAATCTCATGCTTTCATAATGAGCTCTCCATCATAGAGCCAAGACAGTATATTCAGAAGGAATCCTGAGAGTTTGAGATTGCCTTCCTAAATCATCCTACCAGCTAGACACAATGCTGATCTTCAGTCCTGTGAAGGTATTTGAAATTATCACAAGAAATATCTTCTGGCTTAAGGAGAACTTAAGGATATTCCAATGCTGATGGAGTCAACTTATGTACTCATTTCATACAGCCTGTGTCCTTAGTCTACACACCCAGGTCCCAATGCCCAGTACTGTGTTAAAGGCAGAAACTGGAAATGAGATAGGGAACGAGTTTCGAACACTCACATAAGGTGACTCAGACTGACAGGACTAGAACTTGATCTTTGTGGTACTTTAGGAATTGGTAAGTTAGTTTGTTTTCAGTTGCAAGTGTTCTTTAAAAGGGAATGCATGTAAGAATTAAAGATTTTAAAATTAAAAAAAATAAAAATATAAAAAAAAAAAAAAAAAAGCTAAACTGAGTAACATACATGTCAGTTGGCAAAAGAAACAGAAGTTCCTAAGGAAATTTATCCAATTGAAGAACTAAACTGAAGTGTTCCTTATGGAAGCCAATTTTGTGTTCCCAGACATTTCATCCCATTGTAGTATATTCATTATGTCTCAGTATGGATATGTTGAACAATTTAAATTCAGGATATTTGGCCGTCATAAAATATGTCCTTCAGTAATTGAATAATAGCATATATGTGAATGTGAAAATATTAGACTATACACTTTCATTTTTTCCTCAACTCCTATTTACTGTGAAATTACAGAATGTTTCTTAAAGTGTATTGTCAATATCTATAGTTTCTAAACATTCATTTTCTCAAAGAAATGAACATATGTAGTCTTCCAAATGGTAGTTTGATAATTACAACAATGAAGGTCCATTTCATGGTTACTGTGTCAATGCATTTTTTAGTTTATTGTTAATGAAAAATGATCATTCTTCAATTGAGGAGAAATACCAATTTGAGAAGAGAAACGTGGGTCAGACAAGGTGATCTGAATGTTTAATTTATTGGTGAATTAAGCAAATGACAATTTTTTGATGGCCTTGCACTGAGGTGATGTGTAGTGTACACTGGTGACTGTCCTTTCATCCTTGTACACACTTATGAATGGACTCTACGTTTTGTATGAATAGACTGTAGGTTTTGTATGAATGCTTTTGGTGTCCAGTTCAGATGTTTCCTACTGGCTGGTGGGTGCACCAGTCCACACGATATTTGTCATGAGTATTGACTGATAGCTTCAGAGCCCATTCCTTCTTCAGAAAATTGCCATCAATTGAATGGGAGCCACATTACCAGGAGGTCTCCTGATGTTAGTTGGGTCAGCTTGCAGTCAATGACAGACTCTTAGGATATATAAAGGGCTGACTTTTTGTCAAGGTGGAATTACATCTGACACAATGCATGCTCCACAGCTTGTTATTCTGTATGTCAGTACCTAGTCACATTTAAATGACTAGATATTTAAATTAACCTGAATTAAATTTAAATTTAAAATTCAGTTCCTTAGCTGCCACCCTTGAAATGCTCAGTCAGCAACATGCGGGTAGCAGTGATTATATTAGTGAAGACAGAATACTTTTTATCAGCAGATAGTTCTGTTGGAGAGTCATATGCCATCTTTCTCTGGGACCAGGCTTATGCTATTCCATTTGCGATTACATCCTTGCTTAGCAGCATTGTCCGCTCTATTTTGCTCTTTGATTCTCTTTATCCTGAGAACATTCGATCAATAAACAGCTTGCAAAGAAATTCCTACTTCAGCTTCTCCTTCCCAAGCTGGCCAAACGTTGTCCATATTGATTAGAACTATTATTTCTGATACCATGATAGATCCACTTCTTCCTCATTTGTAAGTCCTTCATTGCCATTAGGGACCAGGCCTAATGTATTGGAGTTAAGCTGAGACAGAAGGATTATTAAAGCAAGAGTGATTCAGTTATGGCTCTGAGGCTGCAGGGGTTTGGTCTGCACCTTTTCAGGATTCCTTGAGGAACTGGATAGGGCAGAGTTTGAACTTTAAATTTATCACTGAATGTTGCATGATTTGAGATCTCTTAAAGAGACATTATCTTGAGATCTTTTGTCTTTAAAATGGTTTGCACACCAAGTAGTTAGTTTTCTTGAAATACTTATATTCTTCCACTAAAATTTCAGTTATATTATGTGTTAGTAATATACAGTTATTATAATTGTAAATATACCTCTAGCACTGATATGTGTCTGTATTAAGCATTTAACCTCTCTCATTTGATGCCTCTTCTCTTAATTAGTATAGTGGAATTGTGTTCTTGTGAGATATAATTTTCTATCATATTCTTTTAAAAAATAATTATGTAAGATGTCATCTTTTATTGTAGAATCTGTTAATTTTACCTACTTAATATTTTCTATATATACATACATATACTTTGATTTTTCAATTATTTGTCATTTGTACCCAAATATTTATTGATATGTAGCTTGTATAGTGGAATTTGCCTGTTTTATGTCATATCATGATGGTTATCAAGGAAAGTATTTGTTGTTCCTGTAGCTAGGATGAATGTGTTTAATATTTCTAGTTTTTATTATTTATGTTATTTTATTATTTATGTAGTTTGTCTCATACTACTCGGTATTCCTTGTTGTGTTAAGTCAGTTGATATGTATTTTAACATAGATGATGATTCCCGATTAAAAACCAGAATTCTTTAAATGTGGTGTGTGTGTGTGAAGTCGCTTAGTCATGTCCAACTCTTTGCGACCCTGTGGACTGTAGCCCGCCAGTATCCTCTGTCCATGGGATTCTCCAGGCAAGAATACTGGAGTGGGTTGCCATTTCCTTCTCCAGGGGATCTTCCCAACCCAGGGATCCAACCCAGGTCTCCTGCTTTGCAGGTAGACGCTTTGTCCTCTGAGCCACCAGGGAAGCAAGGAAATAAAAATTTCCCATTTAACCTTAGCCAAGAAATATTCCTTACCTTGAATCATTGCCTTCTGTGGTGGTGCAAACAGCTTTAGGAAGGGTGGGTGCTGAGTAGGGAAGGAGCAAGGGATTGGTGTGACCCAGGCCAGCAGAATGTACTCTTGAGATCATTGTGATGATGCATCTTGCACCTTGAAGTTTCCCATATCTGATTTACTCAGGAAGGGATAACTTCCTGAATTTCTTTAGAGAAAAGAATTTAAAGAAGACAAATATGACATTGCTATCCTAATTACCTTCCAGTGTAATATACACTTGGACTGGAACCATTTGTAACATACAAAGACAATTATATTCTTTTTTTTTCTGTTTTAGTTGGTGTTACTTTTGTTTGTTGTTGTCTGATATTAAATTTTTCAACCTAAAATCATTCATTTTTATACCTGTCAGATACTTGGCCATTCAGCATCCTTTTTCTAATAAATGAATATTATTCTGTATAGTTGCACATGGTTCGAACCACTTCATCTTGGCAAGATTTTATCTTAAATCAATTGCTGTTCTGGTCCTTATTGATATGATGATAAAATATGCCATCATTTTATAACACTGGTCCATTATTGTATTGGTGTTTTCCTTTGATGAATTAACACTTTATATTTGCCCTTCACTTTGTTGAATGCTTTCTTTATTAAGTACATTTAGGAAAGTTTTCCAGCAGCGCCTCTAGGATGAATGTGTCAGTATTTGTATATATGTTCATGACACTGAGACATAGCTTGTATTTGCTCTTCTGAGCAGGTGTGAGTCAGGGAACATATCCTGTCATTGCACATTTAGACTATCTGTCAAAATTTTATAATTCTGTTATAAATTTTGCTCTATACAGGCTTCTGTTGTGGATACCACAGATCACATTCTTATAAGAAATCAAAGGAAGAATGAAATCATATGAAATTGTAAACTCTGCCATCAGCAGTGGTGTCCCCTGAATTTTATTATATTCATGTCTGGCAATAAAGCAATGTGTTTGCTAAAAACACAAACTTTGATATCAAAGAGACCTAATTTGTGTTTACAGATTTAGGATTTTAATAATCTTGGCTAAGCTACTTAACCACTTTAATCTATCTCTTCAAATATAGAAGGGTAACAGTAATAAATGTCAAACTTTTTTTGAAGATAGTTGACACTATGCATGTAAATGCTTTAGAGCATATCAAACAATCAACAATACCAACAGTATTGGCATTATTATTATTATTTTCAAAGATGTTTCTTTATTTACTCATTTAATTTTTGACTGCCTTGGATCTTGGTTGCTGCTCACAGGCTTTCTCCAGCTGCAGCAAGCAGAGGCTACTCTTTAGTTGTGGTGCGCCGGCTTCTCACTGTGTTGTCTTCTCTTGTGGAGCATGAGCTTCAGTGATTGTGGTGCAGGAGACAGTAGTTGTGGCGGATGTGTATGGCTGCCCCATGCATATGGAATCATAGTTGTCCTGCTCATGCAGGATCTTTCTTGACCAGGGATCAAACCTGTGTCCCTTACATTGCATGACAGACTCTTCACCACTGGACCACCAGGGCATCCCAGCAGTATTAGCTATAAGTAGCATATCATTACAGCCTTCAAAACTTGGATACTTATCAAACTTTACATGTGATAAGTTTTATTAAATATTGTTTTTGGAGGTGTGTGAACACTATAGTGCTCTTCTGTACTGTTTTGTGATCGAGTGTTAAGTTAGATGAGCTTAATCCTTCTCATATATGATGTATTAAATTTCTATTATGTGTCCTTTTTACATTTCAAACCATCTGATTTTTTTTCTTTCCTTACCACTAAAATATGGGACATGGAGGACATTTATGCCATTGATGAAGGAATATTCCCCAGGGCCCCTCCACCATTACCTCTTCTTTCATTTGACTCTTTGCAGTTGTTGTTCAGTTGCTCAGTCATGTCGGACTTTGCAACCCCAGGAATTGCAGCATGCCAGGCTTCCCTGTCTTTCACCATCTCAAGTTCATGTCCATTGAGTCAATGATGCCATCCAACCATTTCATCCTCTGTCCATCCCTTCTCCTCCTGCGGTCAATCTTTTCCAAAATCAGGGTCTTTTCCAATAAGTTGGCCTTTTGGATCAAGTGGCTAAAGTTTTGGAGCTTCAGCGTTAGCATCAGTCCTTCCAGTGAGCATTCAGTGTTGATTTCCTTTAGGATTGACTGGTTGGATCTCCTTGCAATCCAAGGAACTCTCAAGAGTCCTCTCCAGCACCACAATTCAAAAGCATCAATTCTTTGGTACTCAGCCTTCTTCATGGTTCAATTCTCATATCCATACATAATTACTGGAAAAACCATAGCTCTGAGTGTACGGACCTTTGTTGGTAAAGTGATGTCTCTGCTTTTAATACACTATCTAAGTTTGTCACAGCTTTTCTTTCAAGGAGCATGTGTCTTCTAATTTCATGGCTGCAGTCACCATTTGTAGTGATTTTGGAGCCCAAGAAAATAAAATCTGTCATTGCTTCCACTTTTCTTCCATCTATTTGCCATGAAGTGATGGGCCCAGATGCCATGATCTTAAGTTTTTTGAATGTTAAGTTTTAAGCCAGCCATTTCACTCTTCTCTTTCACCTTCATCAAGAGGCTCTTTAGTTCCTCTTAGCTTTTTGCCATCAGGGTGGTATCATCTGCATATCTGAGGTTGTCGATATTTCTCCCAGCAATCTTGATTCCAGTTTGTGAGTCATTCAGCCTGGCATTTCACATGATGTACTCTGTATATAAGTTAAATAAGCAGGATGACAATACACAGTCATGAATGTACTCCTTTCCCAATTTTGAAGCAGTCTGTTGTTCCATGTATGGTTCTAACTGTTGCATCTTGACCTGCATATGGGTTTCTCAGGAGACAGGTTAGGTGGTCTGGTATTCCCATCTCTTTAAGGATTTTCCACAGTTTGTTGTGGTCCAACAGTCAAAGGCATTAGTGTCGTCATTGAAGCAGAAGTAGATTTTTTGGGAAATTCCTTTGCCTTTTTTTTTTTTGACTTCCCTGGTGCCTCAGACAGTAAAGCGTCTGCCTACAATGTGGGAGACCCAGGTTTGATCCCTGGATTGGGAAGATCCTCTGGAGAAGGAAATGGCAACCCACTCCAGTACTCTTGCCTGGAAAATCCCATGGACGGAGGAGCATGGTAGGCTACAGTCCATGGGGTCGCAAAGAGTCGGACATGACTGAGCAACTTTACTTACTTGCTTTTTTTATGATCCAACTAATAATGGCAATTTGATCTCTGATGTGATTCCCAGGTGGCACTAGTGGTAAAGAACCAGCCCGCCAATGCAGGAGATATAAGAAATGTGGGTTTGATCCCAGGGTTGCGATGATCCCGTGGAGGTGAGCACGGCAACCCACTCCAGTATTCTTGCCTGGAGAATCCCATGGATAGAGGAACCTGGAGGGCTACAGTACATGGGGTCACAAAGAGTCAGACATGACTGAGTGAGTAACACTTTCACACTTTTTCCTTTACTCAGTTTTTATTAGCATTTATTTTATGACAATTTTGTATCAGTTTCTTTCACACAGGAGTGAGTCTACACCCAATTCAGATTCAGATTTTGAAAGCCTTAGAAGCATTAAAAATGTACTATGTGCCTAACCATTTGAATACAATAGAACTGAATTATATACCTTCTTATGCTGCTTAAGTTAATGGATGAAAAAGTAAAATTGAAGTCGGTCAGTTGTGTCCAACTCTCTTCAACTCTTTGGACTGTAGCCTGCCAAGCTCCTCCACCCATGGGATTTTCTAGGCAAGAATACTGGAGTGGGTTGCCATTTCTTTCTCCAGGGGATTTTGCCGACCCAGGGATCAAACTCGGATCTCCTGCATTGCAGGCAGACTGTTTACTGTCTGAGCCACCAGTGAATCCTAATGATCATGTTTATGCAGTAATAAGTAGTTGGATGAATATGATAGTCAGTTAACCTTAGAGCTAGTATTGTGTTCAGGTTGGTGTAAGTAATGTTTCAAAATAGCTCCCAGAAAGGTGCATATGTAAAATTAACCTAATGTAAATGAATGTTCTTAGATTTTTATAACACCAAAATGTGCTTTTCTTTATTTCTTCTCTTGTATTACTAATACTTTTAGTTTCACATTCTATCTTTGACCTGTCACCACACTGACAGTGCACCTGTGTTTGTATGTGTTCATCTATTTAATTATTTATCATAGGGAGTGTTGTAAAGCATTACACTTTGTGCAGACTACACAGTTGGATATCTTTAGAAAATATTTATCTTGATTAAAATGTTGATAGTGACTAATCGTATCTTCTTTAGGAATTCCAGGCATTTTAGTTGCTGATAATATAAGAAAATGACATCAACAGAAAGACGAGGTAAGTTCAGGTCATTGGGTTTTGAACTTCTGCTGTGAACTGACTATTTTTGTGGTTTACTCACTATGTCATGTCTGACTCTTTACGACCCTACGGACTATAGCCCACCAGCTTCTCTGTACTAGAGTGGATTGCCATTGTCTTCTCCAGTGTATCTTTCCGAAACAGGGACTGAACCAGCATTTCCTGCATCTCTTTCAGGTTCTTTACTGGTGAGTCATCAGGGAACCCCATGAACTGACTATGCGCAGTGAATAAAGTTTTGGAGTTCTTGTTAAATTAGTGTCATAATTTTAGTTATCTCAAGGGCAAGCGTTAAGCACTATAATTGAATGGTGATTTTTCAAACTCTCAAAATTTTATTTTTATGTTTTTTTTTTATTTTTTACTACTATACAAAATGATTGGTGTATAGCATTCACAAATATAATGTATTAGGAGTAGAAAGATAAAAATTTTGTCAAAATGTTTGCATGAAGCACTATTAGTGATACTTTGAATATAATATAATTCTTTGTATAAATATGTTCTAACTCATAAATTTCTATATCTGAATGCATTTTCGAGATTATTTTCTATTATTCAGTTACATGTGAGGTATGTACACATACAGTTGTCTAGAATAATGAGATACATATTTAAAATAAACTTTCTTCCTCTGTCTACATCTTTCTTACTCTTTCTAATCACTCTGCCTTGATTTTCCCTCATTTCCACTTTCTCTAAAATTTACGTATATAATGATCATAATTCAATCCTATTCATCTCAATCACAAAAGACATTTTATATCTATGATTGATGCAAACTAAGATGCATTATTTGATCTTATTATTTTATTTTTTGTATTGAATATCAATATATAACTTTTTGTGAAGAGTATAGAACTAATTGATTTAAGATATATCAATTTCAATGAGTACATCATTTATTCAAATAATTGTATATAAAATACTATGGCCATGCCTTTGAACATGATAGATTTTCCTCTTTAATCCTGCTCTTTTTTGGAAAATAGCTTTTATAAATTGCTAAATGCTTGGTTTGACAGGAGCCCTGTGCTAGCAAAGGATGGAACAGAAAAATGGAAGTTCTTTCACTAGGTTTATCCTACTAGGTTTCTCTGACAGGCCTCAACTTGAGCTAGTCCTCTTTGTGGTCCTTTTGATCTTCTACATCTTCACTTTGCTGGGAAACACAACCATCATTGCATTGTCTTACTTGGACCCATGTCTTCACACCCCAATGTACTTTTTCCTGTCTAACTTGAGCTTTCTGGACATGTGCTACACCACCAGCATCGTTCCCCAGTTCCTGGTTAATCTCAGTGGAGCAGACAAATCCATCTCCTTTGGTGGCTGTGAAGCTCAGTTCTTCATCTCTCTGGCATTGGGATGTACAGAATGTATTCTCCTAGGAGTTATGGCATTTGACCGCTATGCGGCTGTTTGCAGGCCCCTTCACTACACAGTAATCATGCATCCTCGTCTGTGTGCCCTGATGGCTTCTGCTTCGTGGGTCACTGGTTTTGCCATCTCCTTATTGCAGACAGTGCTCACCTTCCTTTTACCACTTTGTGGGAGAAATAAATTAGACCACTTCTTTTGTGAGATCCCTCCTTTTCTCAAACTTGCCTGTGTTGACACCACTATGAATGTGTATATGACCTTTTTTGCCAGTGTCATCATTCTTCTCACACCTGTTTCATTAATCATGTTCTCCTATGGTTGGATTGTCAGGGCAGTCTTAAGAATAAAGTCCACTGCAGGGCGGAGAAAAGCTTTTGGCACGTGTGGATCGCACCTCACAGTGGTCTCCCTGTTCTTTAGCACAGCCATCTCTGTGTATTTTCAGCCCAGTAGCAGCGACTCCCAGGATCAGGAAAAGTTCATGTCTCTCTTCTACACTGTCATTATCCCCATGACCAACCCCCTCATATATACGCTGAGGAACAGGGATGTGAAGGGAGCGATGAAGAAGGTGTTTTGGAAGGCCTCTGACTCCAGATGATGGCTGAGGAGGACAGTTTAATGGAAGGACCTTGAACGCCAGTGCTCTTTAGATGTATCTGTGTGTCCCGCATGAGTCACCTAAAATTTCCTCTGACATTTCTGAAGGGAATTTGTTTCCTTCATTCCCTTTGAAAAGTGAGTGTTTAACTTTTAAGTTCATGTATTCATTTCAACTTCCAGGGATGTTGATTCAGTGTTCTGATAGCATCTGTTTTGAGGTTATTGTTTTTTAAAGCTCCAGGGATTTTTCTTGTTTGCATTCCCTTTTAGGTACATCATTCATCATCTATTTGCAAAAAGATACATGAAATTATTACATGAAAGCATAGCCAAAATAAGAACAGGAAACCACCAAAAAGCTGTAAGGAATATTAACATTTTATCATTTCCTAAAAATTGCTGCTTCCACAACACATGTATTCCGATGCCAATAGGTAAATTGGCATCTACAATTGATTAGCTTTTTCTATATAACAAATCACTTCAAAAATTAAGTTCCTTAAAACACCAGCCATTAATTTATCTCACAATTATGTGCATTAGCAATTTGGGCTAAGCTTAGCTAGACAATTCTTCAGGTCTTGGCTGGACTCACTCAAATGCCAGCAGTTAGCTTCCGGGTTGACTTAGGGCTTCCTGATCCAAGACTGCCACAGTTGGCATGATTTCCATCTCCTTGATGTGGTGTCTTGTCTTCCAGTAGGATGGCCTGGAATGTTCATATGGGGAAGGCCGATTTCCAAGTTCTTGTGACCCATTACTTGTTGAAATTATGGCTACTCTCCTGCTTGACTGTCCTGTTTCTCTTTGTGCATTCTTTACCTCCATAAATAGTAACTGTTATGTTCTGTTCTTTATTTCACATGGAAGGTTTAGGAGGTCATAGTGTGTTTTCATGGCCTCTTTCCCCAGTCAGCAATAAGTAGGTGCTTCCCTAGTGGTCTAGTGGGAGAATCCTGCTGCCAATGCAGTGAACACAAGTTACATTCCTGGTCCAGGAAGTTCCTACATGATGCAGAGCAACTAAGGCCATGTGCCACAGCTACCCAGCCAGCTCTCTAGATCCCATGAGCCACAACTACTGAAGCCAGCACCCCCTAGAGCCCGTGGTCCCCAGAAAGAGAAGCCACAGCAATGAGAAACCCTTGCACCGCAGCTAGAGAAAGCCTGCATGGAGCAATGAAGAGCCACAACAAAGACCAAGCACAGCAAAAACAAAAGAAAAAATCCAATCAGTGGGAGATCTTTCCTGTTGGCCTGTGGTTAAGAGCCCTCGCTTTCACTGCAGAGGTTGAGGGTTCCATCCCTGGTCAGGAGACTAGAACCCACATGCCATGCAGCATGGCCAAACATTATAAAACAAAGAGAACAAATCAGTAAGTGGGGACACAAAGGGGTCTGTCACCAGGAAGGGCCCTACATGGGACTGGTCAGATTCAGAGTGAAGATTTGACTAATGGGAAATGGGGGCTGATAAGTAGATTATTTTTCCTTTCTTCTCCTGGGCTAGGGATCTGTTGGATATCTCCTAGGACATGCTTTAGGGGGACAGATGTGATTGAGCACCCAGTTACTCCATACTAACGGCAAATTTGATAATGTATCCTCGACAAGTCCGCTTTTCTTCCTCTTCTGTTTCCTTTCTTTCACTCCTGATGCTGTATCTCATTCTTCATTAAGTGCTTGTTCACAAACCTTTGTTTCAAGTTCCCTTTTCTGGGAAGGCCTAAGCTATGACATAGAGTCTGGGGGCCTATGGAAATCATCTGGATCATAAATACAAACTTTGTCAAAGATATTTGCAACTGTTACCAATGCTTTGAAGTTGGGCCCTAAAAATGGTCCTTCTGCTGGGTGTTGATCTTGCCAATAGAACAAGATGGAGTTCAGATCAGGAGCAAAGGAACTTCCCTGGGGGCCCAATGGCTAAGACTCTGCACTCCCAGTGCAGGGAAGCTGGGTTTGATCCTTGCTTGGGCAACTGGGTCCTGCATGCCTCAACTAACACACGGCACAGCCAAATAAATACATAAAAATAAATAAATATTTTTAAAAAGTAGAAGCAAAGGGAAGTTTCATCCTTTAGTCATAAAATGGAGAAATGGGAGCTCATCATCTAGAGTATGCCCTCTGCTGTACAGCCCATCCGCAAGTTGCGTGACTGGGGTATCTTATCATTGTGAAGTGGGTGGCCGGGTTCTGCCTGAGCAGGCACACCTGTGCTGCCTGTGGCTCCACACCCCAGTGCCAGGTGCAGCGTCTCTGCACACGGCCTGCTGCCGCCAATTTGTCATTTACAGCCCTTCTGCACACAGTCCCCTGAGCTGAAGTTTGGGGCACAATTCCTCTGTACCAGGTACCCTATGAGAAAGTGAAACAAGACTAAGCACCAAGGAAAAGACAAGAAAGAAGGTTAGAGTTTATTACCTAGATTCTATTTTCATTTTCTGGCAACTGCTAATGGTCATTACTCCTGGGAACCAAAAGAATGAAGGACATTACATGAGGAGAGATTCTGGAGAAAGAAGACTGATGACCAAAGTTGAGGCAGCTCAACATTTAATGATTGAGTAATAGAGAATTTTAAGACTCTTCATGAGATCGGGGGGAAAATCCAGAGATGTGAGAGGAAAACTCTATTAGTTGAATTAAAGGCTAAGCTGCTATAAGAAGATGACCATGAAAATCCAGTGGCTTAAAGAAGAGTCTTTCTCTGTCTACTGCTGTTTCTGTCCCCTGCTTTCTCTCTCAGGCAGGGGTGTAGTTTGTCAACAATTATGGAATATTCCCACTCCGCCTTATTCTTAGTGGCTTCCAGCATTTGAAAGGTTGTCAAGACCTCTTAATTTTCTAAAGGGGATGAACTCAATCAGCATCTAGATGGAGGCTGATTGGAAGTTGAACCATCAGGGAATAACTTTTCAAATATGTAAGTATACTGCTGATAGCTTATGGTGAATGATGTCAGATTTGTGATCTCTGTAGATTTAACTTTGGGACCAGGGACCAGGCTTAATCACTCAAGAGCTTCTGTATAGCAGAGTTTTATTAAAGTGTAACAAGGGAGAGAGAAAGCTTCTGAGAGAGACATCAGAATGGGGACAAAGCGTGCCCCCTTGGTAGTCTTTAGCTCTATGTTTTATGTCTGTTAGAAAGCTATTAATTGGATAAGAGAGACACCTGAATGCTGATGGAGTTTCACCAGGCCCCTCTACCACAATATGCATTTTTGAGATAGGGTGGCAGGAGGTATGTCATCCCTCAGCCATAAAACAATTGATATGAATACTGGTTTATTGAGTGATTATCAGCCAAAAGTTAGTCTTAGGTGGAACCATTTTGAAGAAAGGCAAATTGCAAAGCAAATACATGGTTTCATGAACATAGCTTAAGAAAAACATTTCCATAAGAAAAACGCATTGGTTAGTTCAAGGTTTGAGAAAAGTTAAGTTCTGGTGGAAGAGGTGTCATCATGGCCACAGAGAATTTTAAGAGAAAAAAGTCTGACAATTGTAGTTTGTTTCCACCTGCCTCTTAAAGTGAAGTTACTCAGTTGTGTCCGATTCTTTGCAACACCATGGACTGTAGCCCTACCAGGCTCCTCCTTCCATGGGATTTTCCAGGCAAGATTACTGGAGTGGGTTGCCATTTCCTTCTCCAGGAGATCTTCCTGACCCAGAGATTGAACCCGGGTCTCCTGCATTATAGGCAGAGGCTTTACAGTCTGAGCCACCAGGGAAGTCCTGCCTCTTAAGGGAGAGAGAAAAAATGTCTGACATTTGTAGCCTATTTCCTCCTTTTGGAGACCCCTGGCCTTCCTGCTTGTTACCTCTCTCCTGTTTCAGGAGAAGAGTGGGAAACGCGAGTTTTTGTCTGCTCCTTCCACATTGAGCCCTAAGTTGGGGCGCACAGGCAGCCAGTTAGGAATATTTCCTTACTTTGCTACTGTCCTGTTAGACCCAGGAACACAAGCCCTGTAGGGGGCCTGGGCTACACGATAAGAGCGTGTCCTTGGGCAGCAGCCCCAAAACCTGGGCGGCCACATATGTGCACAAGCTCCTTTAGAGACACTGGTGGCCTGGGATGGGACAGAGGGAGAGCATGATGATGGCACCTGTTGACTTCTCAGGTGTTTGGTGAGGATTGCAGTTGAACCCTAGATATGTGTTAGGAGTCTCAGCTTTTAACATAAGGAAATAGGCTTCTTTCAGGGAGAAGCTGGAGGTTTCAGTCTGTGTCTCTGTGCTGTTTCCTGGAGAGATAGCCACAGTGAGTCTGGGTGAGCCTGTTAAGAATTGTTTCTCAGTTCCTTATAGCCTCATGGATTTCATGGAGACAATCTTCACTGGCTTTCAGAGCTCCATGTTTTGGAGGGTCATGTCTCAGGTGGAAGTCTTCAAAGATAAGGTGCCAGGTGTGGGACACTTTGTTTCCCAGGGAGAAACTGGCAGTGAGGACTTCCCTCCTGATTGTATATTGTGGCTCCAAGGATGGGGTTTATGCAGAGATTTTGTCTCTGCCTCTTCTAATGCTTTATTTATTTTTTTTTATCTTCTAATGATTTTAGTGTGGGGTTTTTGTTATTCACGTATAGGATTCACCCAGCTACTTTCTGCATTTCTTTTTGAAGGAGTTGTTCTGTGTAAAACTGTAGATTCACTGTGCCCAGTGGGAGGAAAGGAGATCTGGAACCAGTATGTCATGAGTGAACAGGAATCTTCTCCCCTTTTGAGCAGCTTCCTCTCTCATCTCTCTCTTTGCCATTCTTATTCTTTTGTGTCTGTCTGTCCCTCTCTTTCTCATTCGCCAGTTCTTGTTCTATCCAAGTCTTTTTTCTTTTTAGACTATTTAGTTTGAAATAATTACAGATTGATGGGAATCCAAAGTTAGTAGAGAGAAGTCTTGAAAATCTGATCTATTTCCTCCCAGCGATTTTATATTATATAACTATGCTGTGCTGTGCTTAGAGGCTCAGTTGTGTCTGACTCTTTGCCACCCCATGGACTGTAGCCCGCCTGGCACCTCTGTCCATGGGGATTCTCCAGGAGTGGTTGCCATGTCCTCTTCCAGGGAATCTCCAAACCCAGTGATCAAACTGAAGTCTCCTGCATTGCAGGCAGATTGTTTACCCTCTGCGCCACCATGGAAGCCCAAGATTTCTGGAGTGGGTAGCCTGTCCCTTCTCCATGGGATCTTCCCGACTCAGGAATTGATCCAGAGTCTCCTGCTTTGCAAGTGGATTCTTTACCAGCTGAGCTACCAGTGAAGCCCATTATACAGCTATAACACAATTTAAAAACTAGGAAACTGACATATGTACATTGTGTGTGTTTAGGTCTATGTAAATATTTCCCCATGTAAATTCCTGTAGCTACCATCACAATCAAGATATAGATTTATCCCATCACCACACACATCTCCCTTGTGATACTCCTTTATAGTCACTTCTAGTCCCTCCCTTCCCCTGCAAATTAAAGTTGTTCAGTCACATCCAACTCTTTAGACCCCCTGCTCTATACAGTCCATGCAATTCTCTAGGGTGGAATACTGGAGTGGGTAGCCTTTTCTTTCTCCAAGGGATTCTTCCCAACCCAGGAATCAAACCAGGGTCCTCTGCATTGCAGGTGGATTCTTTACCAACTGAGCTATCTGGGAAGCACCCCCTCCCCTGAACTCTCTGTAAAACCATCCCTAACTCCTGAGCAGTACTAATTTGGTCTCTGTCTCTTTTGTTTTGTTATTTCATAGGTGTTATATAGATGGGATCATACTTCACCTATTAACATAGACTTATTTTCATTCAACATAATACCCTTGAGATTCATCCAAAATGTTGTGTGTATCAATAGTGTATTCTTTTTTATTGCCAAGTAGTATTCCATGGTATGGATGTACCAGTATTTGTTGAGAATATTTTAGTTTTCAGCTTTTTGCTGTTGCAGATAAAGCTGCTATGAATAATTGTGCACAGGTTTTTGTGTGGAATAAATTTTTGTTTCTTTGCCATAAATGCCCAAGAGCATGATTATTGGGCTGTATGGCAAGTGCATGTTCAGTTTTTAAAGAGACAGCCAAATCTTTTATCAAGTAACTGCATCATTTTATATTCTCATTAGTAATGTATGAGTGAGTCAAGTTTTCCACAATCTCACCAACACTTGGTATTGTTCCTATATTTTTCATTTTTGTTCTAGTAGGTGAGTGGTGATATGTCTTCATGGTCTTAGTCTGCATTTTGCTGATGATTTCTTTGGAGGGAATGATGCTGAAGCTGAAACTCCAGTACTTTGGCCACCTCATGCGAAGAGTTGACTCATTGGAAAAGTCTCTGATGCTGGGAGGGATTGGGGGCAGGAGGAGAAGGGAATGACAAAGGATGAGATGGCTGGATGGCATCACTGACTCGATGGACGCGAGTCTGAGTGAACTCTGGGAGTTGGTGATGGACAGGGAGGCCTGGCGTGCTGCGATTCATGGGGTTGCAAAGAGTTGGACACGACTGAGTGACTGAACTGACCTGAACTGAACTGAGTGATGCTAAACATGTTTTCATGTTTCATAATGATATCTTTACCATCTGTATATTTACATTGGTGAGTTATCTGCTTGAATGTGTTTTAATTGAGTTATTTTCTTATTGTAGAGTTTTGAGATGCTTTGTACATTCTAGATACGACTATTTTCTATGATGAGCAGTTTGAAAATATTTTCTTCCAGTTTGTAGCTTATCTTAACCTCTTAACAGGGTTTTTAATAATGATTATATTTTGCTGAATCCTCATTTGTAGATTAAAAAAAAAGATCTTGCTTTTGTTGTATTATATTTCAATGAAAGAAGAATTTTGAAAAATAGCATAGGAAAAAACGTAATTTCAAGTTAGCATTCCTAGATAATGTCAAATTATTATCCAACATTATTTTGCTAATTAATATTTGCAGCAGCAAGATTGAACCAGGAAGAAGTGTTAATAGCATGTCTATGATTCTCTTCTGGAGAAGGCAATGGCACCCTGCTCTAGTACTCTTACTTGGAAAATCCCATGGATGGAGGAGCCTCATAGGCTGCAGTCCATGGGGTTGCAAACAAGTGGACATGGCTGAGCGACTTCACTTTCACTTTTCACTTTCATGCATTGAAGGAAATGGCAACCCACTCCAGTCTTCTTGCCTGGAAAATCCCAGGGACAGGGGAGCCTGGTGGGCTGCTGTCTATGGGGTCGCATAGAGTCGGACATGACTGAAGCGACTCAGCAGCAGCAGCAGATTTTCTCCATCTATGGACACCCTATGCCATATTAGTCTTTCTTAAGGCTCCTTATTAATATTATGTTGGGATTTAAATAGTGGCGAGATTACTGAGAAAATTCTAATTAAGACTATTTTAAGGAAGAGATAGTTTCTCTCTATGGGTAGTATGTTATTTAAAAAATGAATTTATGCTTATATGGGAAATGGCTGGCTATAAAATGTAAGTTAATTATCGAAGTTCTCTGTGCTTTTCTAATAACATGTGAAAACCAAGATGCTTCAAACCTAAATAGCTTTCTCTTGGATAGCTTATACTACTAACTAGCAGTGGTCTATTACTTTGAAACAAAATGTGTTCTAGTGGGGAAAAGAGATTTTATATTTTTGAAGCTGCATTTGATGGTTAGGCCAAAGCCTTCCATAGACAGATGTTAAGTATTCCTGCCTTTTCCTTGTGTAGTCAAGCTTATAAGTTGTTTTGAAATTGATTGATTTTCAGACTTCAAAACACACAATACCCTTCAAGTTTCTTTCAATTTACTTTAGCAATTATAGCTATCTTAAATAACTCAATCATGTGCATCGTAAATGGAAAGATGAGTTGAACTGTAGAAAACCATGGAAGTTCCATTTAAAAAGTCAATAGTTTTTCTGTTTGTTTAAGTAAATTCTTGCAACTCTCTGATAGCAATTGAACAATGTCATAGAAGACTTGATATTTTTCCTTAGCCACATTAGAAGTTTGGGAGTAAAATGTGGGTGTTGCTATTTAATGTATTACCTTAAAGGTTAGAATCTGCCTAAACTTTAACTCTGTGATCTCTTAGAAGTTGGTTATAATTTGCTGAATGACTCAGGGACTCAAACAGGGGCTCTGTACATCCTAGAGGAGTAGGATGTGGAGGGAGGCACAAGAGGGAAGGGACATAGTTATACCTATGGCTGATTTGTATGATGTTTGGCAGAAGCCAACAAAATACTGTAAAGCAATTCTCCTTCAATTAAAAATAAATAAATTTAAGTATAAAACAAAGAAAAAAAGAATTTTAAAATGAATATTATGTGGATTTTAGGTGAAATTATGAATATTAGTTTATGGAAATTAGGTGAAAATTAACTTATATTTAATGTTAAGTAACTGAAAGAGTTCTTATTTATATATACAGTTTTTATTTTTTGCAATTGTGTGAAAAAATCTCAAGTGTTTAGTAAAATAACTAAGCCATTAAAAGAAGAGAGCTAAGATAACTGCAAAGTCTAGGGAGTTATCTGACCTCTATCACATATGAGAAGTTACAAAAGAGGCAGATTAGGTATTCTCTTGGATTCTCTGTGATATTCATTTTCCCCGAGGATTGTCATCTCTGGGCAGCTAGGTGACATCAGCTAATTAACAGTATAGGACATACATTCCTCAGAGACTTCAGCCAGGTAAACAGTTTTCACCAGACCAGTTTTACTGACATTTCATACCAATCTCATGCTTTCATAATGAGCTCTCTGTCATAGAGCCAAGGCATTCTATTCAGAAGGAATCCTGAGAGTTTGAAATTGCCTTCCTATGTCATCCTACCGGCAAGGCACAATGCTGATCTTCAGTACCTTGTGAAGGTATTTGAAGTTATCAAGAGAAAGCATCTTCTTGCTTAAGGAAAACTTAAGGATATTCCAAAGCTGGTAGAGCCAACTTATGTACTCATTGCATGCAACCTGCATCCTTAGTCTACATACCCAGGTTCCTATGCCCAGTGCTGTATTAAAGGCAGGAACTTGGAAATGAGGTAGAGAATGAGCTTAGGACACTCACATGAGGTGAATAACACTGAGAGGACTGGAACTTGATCTCTGTAGCACTTTAGGAATTGGTAAGTTAGCTTGTTTTCAGTGCAAGTGTTCTTTAAAGGTTACATTGAGTAACGTACATGTCAGTTGGCAAAAGAAACAGAAGTTCTTATAAAAATTCACCAACTTTAAGAACTTAACTGTTCCTTATAGAAGCCAACATTTTGTTCCTAGACGTTTCATCCTATTGTAGTATATTCATTTTGTCTCAGTATGTATACATGGAAAAATTTAAATGCAAGATTTTTGGCTGCAATAAAACATGTCCTTCAGTAATTGAATAATAGTATATATGTGTATGTGAAAATATTAGACTGTATACTTATTTTTTCCTCAGCTCCTTATTTTCTGTGAAATTACAGAATGTTTCTTAAAGTGTATTGTCAATGCCTGTAGTTTTAAAACGTTCATTTTCTTAAAGAAATGAACATGTGTACTTTTCCACATGCTAGTTTTAGTTACAACAATGAATGTCCATTTTGTGGTTATTGTGTCAATGCATTTTTAAATTTATTGTTAATGAAATATGATCATTCTTCAATTGAGGAGAAATACCAATTTGAGAGGAGAAACATGGGTCAGAAAAGGTGATCTGAATGTTTAATTTATCAGTAAATTAGGCAAATGACAAGGTGCTGTGTAATGTACACTGGTGACTGTCCGTCCATCCTTGCACACACTTATGAATGAACTCTACGTTTTGTATGAATGCTTCCGGTGTCAGCTCAGATCTTTTCTACTGGCTGGTGCACCAGTCCACATCATATTTGTCATGAGTGTTGACTGATAGCTTCAGAGCTTTTTCCTTCTTCAGAACTTTGCCATCAGTTGAATCGGAGCCACATTGCCAGGAGGTTTCCTGAATGTGTTTGGGGCAGCTTGCAGTCAATGACAGATTTGTGGGATATATAAAAGGCTGCCTTTTTGTTAAGGTGGGACTGCATCTCCAATGCATGCTCCACAGCTTGTTATCTGCATAGTAGTGACTAGACTCATTTAAATGACTAGGTATTTAAATTTACCTGAGTTAAAGTTAAATTTAAAATTCATTTCTTTTATTGAAACATGTATAATATCATATAAGAAACTAATTGCCAGTCCAGGTTCAATGCAGTATACAGGATGCTTGGGGCTGGTGCACTGGGATGACCCAGAGGGGATGGTACGGGGAGGGAGGTGGGAGGGGGTTCAGGATGGGGAACACGTGTACACCCATGGCAGGTTCATGTTGATGTATGGCAAAACCAATACAGTATTGTAAAGTAATTAACCTCCAATTAAAATAAGTAAATTTAAATTAAAAAAATAAAATTCAGTTCTTTATCTGCCCCACTTGAAATGCTCAGGTAGCATTGATTGTGTAAGTGAAGACAGATATTTTTACCAGCAGATAGTTCTGTTTGGAGAGTCATTTTCCAGCTTTCTATGGGATAAGGTTCATGCTATTCCATTTGAGATCAATCCTTGCTTAGCACATTTGTCTGCTCTGTTCTTCTTCCCTGATTCGCTTTGTCTTGAGGACATTCACTCAGTAAACAGCAAAGAAATCCCCATTCAGTCTCTTCTCCCCAACCTGGCCAAACCCTGTCCATACTGATTAGAAGTCTTATTTCTGAGATTGTGATTGATCCATTTCTTCCTCATTTATATGTTCTTCATTGCCATTCAAATGAATTGTTGATAGTGAATAATCCTGTCTCCTATAGGAATTCCAGGCATTTTAGTTGTTGGTCATATATGAAAATGAAATCAACAGAAAGAAAATGTAAGTGCAGGTCACTGGATTTTGAATTTCTACTGTGAACTGACTACTTCTGTTGTTTAGTTGTTAAGTCATGTCCAACTCTTTGTGACCCCATGGACTCTATCCTACTAGGATTTTCTGCACTGAAGTGGATTGCCATTTTCTTCTTCAAGGTATCATCCTGATCCAGGGACTGAATCCATGTTTCCTGTGTCTCTTGCATTGGCAGGCGGTTCTTTACCACTGAGCCAGGAGGAAAGCCCATGAACTGACTATGCACAGTGAATACATTTTTGGAGTTCTTGCTAAATAGGTTTAGTAATTTTAGGTATCTTAACAGCAAAAGTTAAACAGTATAATTGAAGGTGCTTTTTCAGGCTCTGAGCAATTTACTTTTTAGTACTATCCAAAAAGACCAGGATATAGCATTCACTAATATCATGTAGTAGGAGTAGAGTAACTATTCTGCCAAAATGTTTATATGAGGCAGTATCATAGTGATACTTTGAATGTAATATAATCCTTTGTACAACTACAT
This sequence comes from Ovis aries, assembly GCF_016772045.2. Lineage (NCBI taxonomy): Eukaryota > Metazoa > Chordata > Mammalia > Artiodactyla > Bovidae > Ovis > Ovis aries. The sequence goes on from NC_056073.1 coordinate 29,702,958, forward strand.
TCTAGCTCATAAATTTCTATATCTGAATGCATTTCAGAGATTATTTTCTATTATTCTATTCCATGTGAAGTGAAAATAATTCAGTCCTGTCTGACTCTTTGTGACCCCATGGACTATATATTCCATGGAATTGTCTAGGCCAGAATAGTGGATTGGGTAGCCTTTCCATTCTCCTGGGGATCTGCCTAGCCCAGGGATAGAACCCAGGTCTCCTGCACTGCAGGTGGATTCTTTACCAGCTGAGCCACAAGGGAAGCCCCTATTACATGTGATGTATGTTCATATCCAGTTATGTAGAATTATGCAATACATATTTAAAATAAACTTTCTCCCTTTGTTTACATCTTTCTTACTCTTTCTGATCACTCTCCTTTGATTTTCCCTCATTCCCACTTTCTCTAAAATGTACATATATATTGATCATACTATAATCCTATTAAACTCAATCTGAAAAAGGCACTTTATATGTATGATTGATGCAAACCAAGGTTCATTATTTGATTTTATTATTATTAATTATTTTCTTATATTAATTATCAATATAAAACTCTGTATATAACTTCTTGTGATAGTATAGAGCTCAATTTCAATAGGTACATCATTTATTCAAAGAGTTGCATATAAATCACATGACCATGTCTTTGAACATGACAAATTTTCCTCTTTATCCCTGCACTTTTTTGGAAGATACCTTTAACAAATTGCTAAATGCTTGATTTGACAGGAGCCATGTGCTAGCAAAAGATGGAACAGAAAAATGAAAGTTCTTTCACTGGATTTATCTTACTGGGCTTCTCTGACAGGCTCCAACTTGAGCCAGTTCTCTTTGTGGTTCTTTTGATCTTCTACATCTTCACTTTGCTGGGAAACACAACCATCATTGCATTGTCCTACTTGGACCCACGTCTTCACACCCCGATGTACTTTTTCCTGTCTAACCTGAGCTTTCTGGACATGTGCTACACAACTAGCATTGTTCCACAGCTCCTAGTTAATCTCAGTGGAGCAGACAAATCCATCTCCTTTGGTGGCTGTGTAGTTCAAATGTATATCTCTCTGGCATTGGGATGTACAGAATGTATTCTCCTAGGAGTTATGGCATTGGACCGCTATGCAGCTGTTTGCAGGCCCCTTCACTACACAGCAATCATGCATCCTCGTCTGTGTGCCCTGATGGCTTCTGCTTCATGGATCACTGGTTTTGCCAACTCCTTATTGCAGACAGTGCTTGTCTTCCTTTTACCTCGTTGTGGGAGAAATAAATTAGCCCACTTCTTTTGTGAGATCCCTCCATTTCTCAAACTTGCTTGTGTGGACACCACTATGAATGTGTATGCAACCTTCTTTGCCAGTGTCATCATTCTTCTCACACCTGTTGCGTTGATTGTGTTCTCCTATGGTCAGATTGTCAGGGCAGTCTTAAGAATAAAGTCCACTGCAGGGCAGAGAAAAGCATTTGGCACGTGTGGATCGCACCTCACGGTGGTCTCCCTGTTCTTTGGCACAGCCTTCTATGTATATTATCAGCCCAGCAGCAACAACTCCCAGGATCAGGACAAGTTCATGTCTCTCTTCTACACTGTCATTATCCCCATGACCAACCCCCCTCATATATACGCTGAGGAACAGGGATGTGAAGGGAGCAATGAAGAAGGTGCTTTGGAAGGACTCTGACTCCAGATGATGGCTGAGGAGGACAGTTTAATGGAAGGACCTTGAACGCCAGTGCTCTTTAGATGTATCTGTGTGTCCCGCACAAGTCATCTAAAATTCCCTCTGAAATTTCTGAAGGGAATTTGTTTCCTTCATTCTCTTTGAAAAGTGAGTGTTCAGATTCTAAGTTCATGTATTCATTTCAACTTCCAGAGATGCTGATTCAGTGTTCTGACAGCATCCGTTTTGTAGTTATTGTTTTAACAGCTCCAAGGATTTTTATTTGCACTCTCTTTTGGGTACATTGTTCACATCTATTCGCAAAAAGACATGTGTCTATATTACATGAAGCCTAAATAAGAACATAAAACCACTGAAACACTGTAAGGAATATTATTAATAATATTTTCTAGGAGTTACTAGAAGATACCATTCATTCTCTTATTTTGATCATGTCTCTACTAATATTTCATAGTTTGATGGTTTGATCAGATGTTTTTCACTGATGTAGGTGGAGCACTTGTGGGGAAAATAAAGTTGGATCTTAAAGAAAATCTTGCTGCATTAATCCCGGTAAAGCCATTCAGACATCAGGTGCAACTGTAACCTCAGCAGTGCAGCAGCCATGTTGTGTAGGATCATTTCAGAGAAGGCCACCCTAGGACTCACTGAGCGAAGGGCACGATGCCCTGCTGGCTGTGACACTGGTAGCCCTTCGTTGGTAAGAACAGCAGGTAGTTCCTACATGCATTTTTGTTCACAGCAGGAGAAAAACACCGATGTGAAGTATAAAGTTGGTTATTTTAATTTTGTGAACCACCTAGTTCCTCTCCGAAATGAGATTTTTAAATGAGGAATTTTCAAGGGCATTATATTTGAGCAGCACATGACCCAGGTTCTACTGCGTATTCTACATGTTTTTCCTCCTGTGATGCAGCATAAGTTTCAAAGGGTAAAATATGTTTAGATTATTCTTGTCGTGTCATTTTATAAACTCTTTGATTTAGGCATCAATTGGTTTAGACCTTAGAATCTCTCCTCTACCAAGCTTCCTGTGAAATTTGGATTTAGTGAAGTATAAAAATATTGGAAATGGCCCCTGATTTCCAGGAAATCCCATGTTTCGTGGAGATGTCCTCAGACTCATCAGAAGGAAAATGAAAAAATAAATATTGTGTCTATTAATTTAAAAATACATGCCTAAGCTTTAGTAATAGCTGTGTAATTATGAAATAACTGTCACAGAGTTCTGAATTTTGAGTAACAAAATAAGCATTCCAGAAAAAATTAATCTGCCATCTAGGTCTTAGATCCCCACTCAAGATCAGTTTACAGCATAAATTTATTTTCAGGTATAGATTCTGTTTTTTTCTGTGTTGTAAGTTAAGCATCATGAACAGTGTATTTTCTCTCTGGAGGCTATAGCTTTGACTGTGCCATCATCACAGAAATATTTATGTTTTTTGGTAGATTTCCCCAGCATGTACCACTAGGCAAGTAAATGCATTTGTGTCTCTTAGTGGAGACAAAAGCATGTGACACTATCACACAGTTCCCTATCCTAGCAACTAATCATCTTCCTGGGTCTTGAACCCTCTCAGCCAATTTGCCTGAGAAGTGGTCTTGCAAGCTGGACATGGCAGTGTGGGTAAATTACATACAGGGTCAAGATTTTATCTATATTCCTAACAGCACCACACTCTTCACCCTTGAGTTAAATACTTGTGAAACCAAGTATTTTGACCCCACAGTAATGCTGAACATATACCTGATTAAAAGCAGTTTGGAGTGTTCTGTACTCTGAATGGTGAGAAATTTCCCCCTCTTCTTATTACTGAATCAGGTCTTGATAGTTATGCCCAAAGAGTCACTTACAAATCCCTCAATGATACTTTCTTTGGTGCAGAAACCCTCAAGGTCACATGACGTCACAAAGTCCATTTTCATGAGTGAGCAGCTACTTGTCTGGTCCTAAGGACTGCCATCAAACAGATTTATTTGTTTTAAGCAAATGCCTGAGTGTCATTTGGATGTGTATACTACTTTAGAATAAATTACAGATAATAGGGGTATCCCAGGCTACACTAATAAAAAAAAAATCACTTAAAATATACCACATACCCAAAGTTAAGTTCTGTTTTATAATTTTTTCAAATGATATCTACCTTTTCAAGCTGTCCCTCTTTAGTTCCTAGAACAGGGATTGAACCCATGGCCCCTGCAGTAGAGGCATGGAGCCTATACCCTGGAACGCTAGGGAATTCCCTTCTTTTGAATTCTTAATATCTGTGAAATGGCTGCAGTGGGTGTATCCAGGCCTTGGCTAAATTATTTGATCCCATCTGGAGTTCAGAACTGTGAATACACCCAAGAGCAAGTCATAATCTTTCATCATTTTTGCCTTCTGAGGAACACAAGGTGAACACAATGTGCTCAGGTAATGTGTCACCTTGGAAGCCTGAAGTGTCAGTCAGACTCCTATGAAACACAGTTCTTAACCAGCACCATACTGACAATTAGAAAATAATACAAAACAAGAGCAACAACATGTGCAATGTCTGCGAGGCCCCAAACCAGTCAGACACTGCTTCCTGAACTTAGGTTTTTAATATATAAAATAAATGAGGGACTCTCACTTGTTTAACTTGTATCGTACAAGTCAGCAAAGGTAGGCTTGAGAGTTTTTCACTTGACATGTGTCCTCATCAGAACCAGTCGTGTTCTGGCTTTAAGACTTTTACTCATTAGAACAACTGTAGTCTGTATACTGTAGGTTTATAGCACTCTAAACAGACCCTATCCACCCTACTAAAAACATTAGTAGAATGGTAATCTGCAGAGTACATCATGAGAAATGCTGGGCTGGAAGAAGCACAAGCTGGAATCAAGATTGCCAGGAGAAATATCAATCACCTCAGATATGCAGATGACACCACCTTTATGACAGAAAGTGAAGAGGAACTAAAAAGCCTCTTGATGAAAGTGAAAGAGGAGAGTGAAAAAGTTGGCTTAAAGCTCCACATTCAGAAAACGAAGATCATGGCATCTGGTCCCATCACTTCATGGGAAATAGATGGGGAAACAGTGGAAACAGTGTCAGACTTTATTTTTTTGGGCTCCAAAATCACTGCAGATGGTGACTGCAGCCATGAAAGTAAAAGACGCTTACTCCTTGGAAGAAAAGTTATGACCAACCTAGAAAGCATATTGAAAAGCAGAGACATTACTTTGCCAACAAAAGTCCGTCTAGTCAAGGCTATGGTTTTCCAGTAGTCATGTATGAATGTGAGAGTTGGACTGTGAAGAAAGCTGAGCACCGAAGAGTTGATTCTTTTGAACTGTGGTGTTGGAGGTCTCTTGAGGGTCCCTTGGACTGCAAGGAGATCCAACCAGTCCATTCTGAAGGAGATCAACCCTGGGATTTCTTTGGAGGGAATGATGCTGAAGCTGAAACTCCAGTACTTTGGCCACCTCATGCGAAGAGTTGACTCATTGGAAAAGACTCTGATGCTGGGAGGGATTGGGGGCAGGAGGAGAAGGGGACGACCGAGGATGAGATGGCTGGATGGCATCACTGACTCGATGGACGCGAGTCTGAGTGAACTCCAGTAGTTGGTGATGGACAGGCAGGCCTGGTGTGCTGAGATTCATGGGGTCGCAAAGAGTCGGACACGACTGAGCGACTGAACTGAACTGAACTGAACTGAACTGAACTGAATCAGCATATAGTGACCCCTGTAATATCCTCTTTTATCTCCTAGTCAGTAGACTTTAGTGTTAACTCTTTGCCCAGGGTTCTGCTCTAACCAGGGTCACTGAGGGCGGAAGAACAGATTATAGTTCTCTGTCACCTCTTTCCTCTGTAGGTGTGGTCTTTTCTGATGCATGATTATATTATGATTGAGAGCTTCTTCCATCTTTCAGTACTGTAGCCTAATTCAACTTGATATGGCAGACTTGGAACCACAGTGCGTGGAAATGTCTTGTGGACGTGGTTTCCTGGGAAGGGGTGCTCTGTGTAAATGCAGAAATGAGAAGTTGTGTGCCTCCTGAATCAGAGGTTTCAGGGGAAGGTGTCCTTGAGGCGGCTGTAGGGATTGGGTATTCATGCTCCTTTTAAACAATCTGTTCTACTGATTTATATTGTTTGGTGGATTCTTTTAACCATTTTGTAGTGAATTAAATCCACAATGTCTTTAGAAGCTGCAAGTTCTTCTAATTAGGTGACCATTTCTGAGGATAATTTTAACCTCTTTTGAGAGCAAAACTCTTCAGTTGTGAAAAGTGAAAGTCGCTCCGCCGTGTCCAGCTCTTTTGACCTAATGGACTCCCATGAGGCTCCTCTGTCCATGGCATTCCTCAGGCAAGAATACTGGAGTGGGTTGCCATTTCTCCAGGGGATCTTTCTGACCCAGGGATCTTCCTTGGGGGTTGAACCTGGGTATCTTGCATTGCAAGCAGATATTTTACCCTCTGAGCCACCAGGGAAGCTGTTGCTGTACCTGTAGCTTTAGTCTCATTGAAGCAAACTAGGCATCTCCAGTGACTAGGTTATTGGGGATATTCAGGATCAATGGAATGTCACTGTTAGTTGTCAAAATCTTTCTCAGGAGCCCAGTCCTGATTTTGTATTAGCTGGTCACAAGTACTGCTTACTAAATATTTTAAAGTCCTTATTTCATGCATTTGAGAATTGTTAGTCTCCCAAGATTCTCTTTGGAAAGTTTCTTAATGATGCATCCACTCAATGAGAATTCTGTTTGGTTTAGTATAAATAAAGAGCACCATAGCCATCAATGTGTCATTTTTATCCTGAGATCAACCTCTCTCTGAGTTTACTCCCCATTTTGGGAAAAGCCTCCAGTACTTCCCAAAGAATATTTCTCCCCATATTCCTCCCCAGCATGTTCTATTTTGGTTCCTATTTGGCTTTAATAACACATATTACTATGTTATTACACACAGCCGGATGTACATATCCAATAACACAAACTTTGTATGCAACCACTTTTAGATAGATCTCTTAACTCTTACCTGGGGATGAACAGTAGAAGGAAATGTTTTCTTTAGCTTATATCACTTAGAAGATACAGGTTTATATATGGTGTAATTTCAATGTTTTCTGAAATAAAGACAAATACACACAAGTCAATGTGGTAATTTTTATTCCTGCAAGCCATATTAAAAAGAAAACTGATAGAATTTGCTGCACTAAGTAGCTTCATGGAAGAGATCATGCTTCTTTTGCTGTTATGCTGGATACACAAAATGTTAAACTTTTAGAAGTGCCATTCTTTCAGGCTCTGTATTGAAATTGGGATCACAAAGAGAATGCAGTCTTTGTACATAGGCTAGAGTATTTTCCTTTATTAACTATGTAGAAATTTTTGTCTTAAACAATAGTGAAAATCTGAGTTAGGACAGGAAAATAAGTAGGATGAAAGAAATGAATAATAACTTATTTTCATTTATTTTCCTCTATATCTAATGAGATATAAATTGAGCTAGTTTAAAGAATACAAAGTATGATTTGATAAACCTATGTATGGTAAAGTGATATCTACGTAGTGTTAGCTAAGATCTTTATCTTGTCAAATATTTATTCCCCTTAAAAATTTTTAAAAGTTCATTTTTTTTGACTCCTCAGAAATTACCAATTTTTAGCTGGAAGTTTGTACATTTTTGCCAGTATCTCCCCATTCTTCTACCTCTCTAGCCCTGGTAACAACCATTCTTCCCTCTGTTTGTAACAAGTTCAGTTTTTCTGATGCCACATGTATGTGAGATCATAAAGCATTTGTCTTTCTCTTCTGATTTATTTCACTGAGCATAATGCTGTCAAGGTCCATCCATGCAAAGGGCAGTATTTCATTCTTTCTCATTAATGATAATATTCCTTTGGATATGCATAGAACTTTTCTTTAGCCATTCACCTCTTTGGTCACATATGTTTTTTCTGTATCTTGTCTATTGTGAAAAGTGGGGCCTTTAACATGGGAGTGCAGATAGTGATTTCATTTTATTTGGTGTTCCTAGGATTTGGATTGCTGGATAATATGGAAGTTCTATCTTTAGTTTTTTCTTATATCTTCATATTATTTTTCATAGTGGCTTACCAACTTACTTTCCTATCAACAGTACATAAGTGTTCCTTTCCAACTTCACCAACTATTGTTATCCTTTATGTTTTTAATAATGGCTATTCTTTTATTTTCTTCGAGCTTTGTTGAGGAATAATATTTTCTTCTAAAAGTTTTATTACTTCATGTCTTATATACAGTATTGCATAAGTTTGTTTTGCTATCAAACCATCTCATCCTTTGTTGTCCCCTTCTCCTCCTGCCCTCAGTCTTTCCCAGCATCAGGGTCTTTTCAAATGAGTCAGCTCTGCGCATCAGGCGGCCAAAGTATTGGAGTTTCAGCTTCAACATCAGTCCTTCCAATGAACACCCAGGACTGATCTCCTTTAGGATGGACTGGTTGGATCCTCCTGCAGTCCAAGGGACTCTCAAGAATCTTCTCCAACACCACAGTTCAAAAGCGTCAATTCTTCTCTGCTCAGCTGTCTTTATAGTCCAACTCTCACATCTATACCTGACTACTGGAAAAAAGATAACTTTGAATAGATGGACCTTTGTTGACAAAGTAATGTCTCTGTTTTTTAATATACTTTCCAGGTTGGTCATAACTTCCCTTCCAAAGACTGAGGGCAAGAGGAGGCGTGGACAACAGAGGATGAGATGGTTGGATGGCATCACAGACTCAATGGACATGGGTTTGAGTGGACTCCGGGAGTTGCTGATGGACAGGGAGACCTTGTGTGCTGCAGTTCATAACGACTTAGCGACTTAACTGAACTGAATTGAACTGAAGATGTATAGAATAGTGATTTGAGTTACATACATCATGAAATGATGATCACAATATGTGTGTGTATATATATCTTTTTTCAGATTCTTAACCTTTACTGGGTACAAAAATAGTTACAAAATATTGACTATAGTTTCCTCTGCTGTACACTTGGTCCTTGTTCTATTCAGCTTTTATCTTGTTGTCTTCTAGAGATACAAGAGATACAATCTTCTCCTGGGTTTTGACAGAAAGTCTCAGAAGTTGTTTGTTTTCGGCCCTGAAAGACTCGTGGAGCTTACGTTCTGCCCCTCAAAGACATCTAGCTTAGCTATTTAGCCAAAGAGCAACCCACTCTAGTATTCTGGTCTGGAAAATCCCATGCATGTAGGAGCCTGGTAGGCTATAGTCCATGGGATCGCAAAGAGTGGACATGACTGAGCACCTTCACATTCATGAAGCTTCAAAATTAGGCAACTGCCTTACCGAAGAGAACTATGTGTTAGAGAAAGGACCCCTTACCCTAGTGAGTTTTTGTTTCCTAAGCACAATGGAGTAGCAGGATAGATTATTCCATATTTTTGAAACTTTTGTCTGCCTTTCTGGCTTCCTGGGAAGTCCACTGGAAATAGAAATGTCTGCTAGAAACATCTGGCCACATAGTTAGGTCTCTTTAAGTTTTCAGCTTGTCATGCTAGCCTTATATGATTGTTTGGCTTTTCATGTTTTCGTGCCAAAGTCCCTCCTTATGGGCCATGCTCAATCCTCATCTCACACTCACACTCTTCAAATGCTCTATGAGAAAAAAAAAAGGCAGTTTCCCTCAGCTCACCTCAGAAGTGTTCAGTGCTTTCTGCTACTCATGTCTATATCACCCTCATCACTTTCACAGCTTTCTAATGGCTTCAAAAATATGGTTGCTAAAGTTAATTTGACCATTCCAAGTACAATTGTTTCTCAGTATTGGCCAGGGGTTGTTTCAGGCACTTCCTCCCACTCACTCCTATACCAGAAAAGTTGGATGCTCAAATACTTTATGGAGAATGACAGATCATATGGATCCATGTTTGGTTGAGTCTGTGGCTAAGGAGGAGTGACTGTACTTGCAGTAGGAACTGTGTTCAGCTGTATCCTAATGCATCTTATTGGGGAATGCAGTTCACAAAAGGTTACCTTGAATGAAATGATAAATTTTCAGCATTTGTTTGCTGAAAAGGAAAAATGTAAGCATCTAGATGACTATAGAGTATGGAACTTTTTGCCAAAAGATGATATGGTTATCAGTGAAGCTAGCTGTCATGGTTTAAGTGAGAAATCCAAGGGGTTGATACAAAAAAATTATATCTTCTCTATTACAAAAAATATAATCAGAAATCATGCATATTCAGTACAAGCAGAGGTAAGAATAGTACAGAACTCAGCAATTCAGTGATCTATTTTCACTTAAATAAAGAAAAATCCTTGTTGTATTATTTCATTAGCAGAATAATGCATGAAAAACCATCCAACTTACAATTATTAAATAAGAAATATTTAAAAAGAAAATATTTGCACAAAGGCACATTAAGCTTACCAGACAATTATTTCTGTTTTTGCATTGTTTTATAGATTCCCTTTAGTATCTGCCCTTTTATCATATGCTATTAAAATGCTGAAAAATATTAAAATCTCTAGTAAGTGAAAATATCTTTGGCTACTAGTAAATTATGCATTTTTGTATGCTACATTATAAAAATAGAGACATACAAACATTCACAATAAATGTCTTTAAAGTCTAGATAAACTTAATTCAAAGCAATATAATACCCAGTAGTAGAATTTTCATCTGAAAATTATCACTATGATTTTTGTCACAAGACCTGGTCACTAAGTATCTACATGGAATGAAGAGACCAGAGAGACTCACAGGACACATGATCTTGAATTGAGATCTTCATTAAATTGAGATCTTCAAGACAAGGTTCATCTGAATTGGCCCCAAATCGCTAATATCTAAAGTCTTTAAACCTATTAAAGATGGTCAATGGATAGAAGAAACTTAGATCACTTAGAAGATAAACCCAAATTTTATGTGAAAGTAACAAAAATACTTAGTGTGATCATTTAGAATCAAAGTATTCTGCTAATATCTGGTTTATTTAAAACTTTTAATAAGTAAATGATTTGAAGTCCAGCATCCATACAGAAAGTACAAGTATTTGAAGTTTCAGGTTTGATGAATTTTCAGATTGAATACTTTATATCACCAACATCCAGATGAAGAATCACAACCTGACCAGAACTCCAGAATGCCCCTCCCCCACATATCTTCCTAGAGAGAACTCCCAGTCCCCAGGGGAACCACTGTTCTGACTTGGGGAACCACTGTTCTGACTTTCAATACCAGAGATTTGTTGTGCCTGGGATGAATTTCATGTAAATGGAATCATACAAGAGGAATTATTTTGTATCTAGTTTGCTCACTGTAAGTCATGTTTGTAAGAATCATTCATGTTTTTGTATGTGTAATTATTGTTCATTCCATTAATGTGTAGTACATGATATACCATAGTTTATTTTTAGAATATCTTATTTAACATATATTCTCCCTAGCAAAAGGTTTAGCTCAATGGCCTAGCCTCTGTCTCACTAATATGTCTCAAGTATCTAAAACACTGTCTTGCACATGGTTGGTGCTTTATAAGGATGTGTTGGATTACATTAACTAGTGTTTAGTCACTCGAAAGTCTTCCATTGCAAAACCTCCTGGGCCTGCAAGTGCTGCGTTAACTCTGTCTCAAGTCTAGGATTCTCCTCATTTGTCTCCTTAGTGCCCCTTTGACTTCTTTGTTTCTCAAAGTATAAATCAGGGGATTAAGCAGGGGAGTCACCAGAGTATAGAAGAGTGCAATGCTTTTGTTCACATCCTGTGAATAGGTGGAAGGAGGCTGAAGGTACATGGAGATGAGCGTCCCAAAGAAAATAATCACTACCATTAGGTGAGAACCACAGGTTCCAAAAGCCTTCTGTCTCCCTTGGGCCGACTTTATCTTCAGGACTGCACAGGTAATGTGACCGTAGGATACTAAGATGAGTGACAGGGGCACCACCAAGAAGAAGGTACTGACAGTGAAGACTTCAGCCTCACTGACAGAGGTGTTGCTGCAGGCCAGTTTCAGCATCACTGGAACTTCACAGAAGAAATGATCCACTTGGTTTTTACCACAGAGGGGAAGAGTCATGGTCAGTGCTGTCTGGACTACAGAATTGCCAAAGCCTGTAAGCCAAGCAGTTACAACCAGCTGCAAGCAAAGCTGGGGATGCACGATCACCATGTAGTGGAGGGGACGGCACACAGCTACATACCGGTCATAGGCCATGACAGACAGGAGGACACACTTTACTCCCCCAAGTCCCAAGGCAATGAAGAGCTGGGTCACACAGCTGCCATAGGTGATGGTCTTGTCCTTCCCCTTAAAGTTGGCCAGGGTCTGAGGGACAGTGCAAGTAGTCAAACAGATCCATAAAAGAGAGGTTGGAGAGGAAGAAGTACATAGGGGTGTGGAGGTGAGGATCCATCGTTGACAAAAGTATAATGGTGCCATTGCCCAAGCAGCTCAAGAAGTAGATGATCAGGATGACCACAAAGAGAGCCGTTTCCAGCTGGGGCTGGTTGGAGAAGCCCAGGAGAATGAACCCATGGAAGGCGCTGTCGTTAGCTCTTTCCATTGTACTCTGCTTGTTGGAGTTAAGAGAACTCCATACTGTTAAGCTGTTTGTTTAATCCAAGTCTTTCCCCCTGAGGAAGTAGAATTTGTGAGGAAGCTTGAGGCATTTTCACAGTTACTCTTTTGTTGACAAACAAGCGGGTGCTAGAGAGTTACTAGGTAAGAGTATCTTCTGTGTTTCAGGCACTGAACAAAGCACTTTCTTTCTTTTTTTTTAATTTTTATTTTTACTTTATTTTACTTTACAATACTGTATTGGTTTTGCCATACATTGACATGAATCCACCACGGGTGTACATGCGATCCCAAACATGAACCCCCCTCCCACCTCCCTCCCCACAACATCCCTCTGGGTCATCCCTGTGCACCAGCCCCAAGCATGCTGTATCCTGCATCAGACATAGACTGGTGATTCGATTCTTACATGATAGTATACATGTTTCAATGCCATTCTCCCAAATCATCCCACCCTCTCCCTCTCCCTTTGAGTCCAAAAGTCTGCTATACACATCTGTGTCTTTTTTGCTGTCTTGCATACAGGGTCAAAATTGCCATCTTTCTAAATTCCATATATATGTGTTAGTATACTGTATTGGTGTTTTTCTTTCTGGCTTACTTCACTCTGTATAATCGGCTCCAGTTTCATCAATCTCATCAGAACTGATTCAAATGTATTCTTTTTAATGGCTGAGTAATACTCCATTGTGTATATGTACCACAGCTTTCTTATCCATTCATCTGCTGATGGACATCTAGGTTGTTTCCATGTCCTGGCTATTATAAACAGTGCTGCGATGAACATTGGGGTACATGTGTCTCTTTCAATTCTGGTTTCCTCGGTGTGTATGCCCAGCAGTGGGATTGCTGGGTCATATGGCAGTTCTATTTGCAATTTTTAAGGAATCTCCACACTGTTTTCCATAGTGGTTGTACTAGTTTGCATTCCCACCAACAGTGTAGGAGGGTTCCCTTTTCTCCACACCCTCTCCAGCATTTATTGCTTGCAGATTTTTGGATCGCAGCCATTCTGACTGGTGTGAAGTGGTACCTCATTGTGGTTTTGATTTGCGTTTCTCTAATAATGAGTGATGTTGAGCATCTTTTCATGTGTTTTGAACGAAGCACTTTCTATGTAATTTGTCACAACAACTCTGTGAGGTTGGCATTATCATGTTTTCTGCTAAATATATGAAGGAACTGAGGGTTAAAGAGGTGCAGTGATTTTATCAGAGTGAGGTACTTAGTAAATCACAGAGGCAGGATTCCAACAGACTCTAAAATATGAGTTCTTAACTGTTGGGGATAGGGTCATTTTGATGTATGAACTACAAAGATAACTCAAAAATTAAATGTAGATGTTCAAAATAAGTTGCAAATATGTATTGCCTTAGTCCTTCCCTGGACAATTGAAATATTTAGACTAGCTTTCTTGCTTCTGCTTTGTGTAGAGAAAAATATTTCTTTCTGAAAATGCACAGATAATAAAATTCATTATGAACAATTTTATTCAAATAGGAATAATATATTTTAATAAGTAAAGTCATGGAACCTTTGATATGGAGTCTGTAATCACGTCTATTGATTGGAAAACTTTTATTGGAAGTGATTTTGAATTCACTGTCCATACTGTATATTCCAGAGGGACTAAGCCTGAGAAACTCTCATTGTTACCACTTTCAGTGAAAATGCAGCAAAGCATTGATGCATTTTAGTTTTCTTTTTTTATGTCTTTTAAAATTGCTTAATATGATAGAGCAAATATTCTTTTTCAACTTTTTGTGTGCATTTCTATAAATTCAGACCTCACATTAATCATTCTCTTTTTCATAAAATCATCTGGTCTCATTTTAGAAGTCAACCTTGTCTGTCTGTATGTCTTTCTCTTTCATAGACACACACACCACACACAAACCGTGAGGCAATATTAATAGTAAATAATACGTATGAGGAGAAATATCTCACAATAGTACCATAGCCTGGAAAAGAGTTTAGTATGTATAGTAGGTTCACAAAATAATTTTGTCAAAGAAGTTATAATATGGAAGAAGTTTCAAAACTATAAGGGTTTTAGAAAGTGAATTTAGGAGTTATAGCCTTCTTGCCTATTGCCAAAAGAATTATCCTTCCTAAAAGAATTGCCTCACTTCCCTTCTTGAAAACTTCCAGTGGTTTTCAATTGCCTTCAACTCAAATTCCAAATTCCTCACTGTGGCATACAAGAGATTTCATAATCCTTTTCTTACCTCTCAAGTATTTTCTCTTTCTATCCTCATTCCCCATCTTTAGAATTTTTATTTTTAATTTATTCATTATTTATTTTTGGCTGTGCTAGGTCTTCATTGATGTGTTGGGGCTTTCTCTATTTGTGGTGCACAGGTGTGGTGCACAGGTTTCTCTTTTTGTGGAGCACGGCGTCTGGGGCATGCAGTTTTCATTAGTTGCAGTGCATGGCCTCAGTAGTTGTGGCTCCTGGGCTTAGAGTACAGGCTCAGTAGTTATGGTGCACGAGCTTCGTTGCTCTGAGGCATGTGGGAACTTCCTGGTTCACAACTGAACCCATGTCCTCTTCACTGGCAGGCAGATTCTTATTCACTGAGCCACCAGCAAAACCCTCTCATCTTTACAATTTCCCAACATTAATACCCAAATGTTCCTGTCTATCCGGTTTTTCTCATTTTCAACTTCTCTGACCACCCCAACTAAAACTCCACTCAAGACATTGTCTGTTGCATTGCCCTGCTTTTCGTCTTCAGATCACTCATTATGATCCAGAATTTTCTTGTTTCTTACAAAAAATTTCTTATTTATTTTCTAACATGCTCAGTAAAATGACAGATGTATAAGATCAGGAAATTTGTCTTTTGACAACAAATCATTATATGTGCAGAATTGTGCCTGACATACAGCAAACAATCGACATGTGTTGTAATGCATGTAGTTAAATGCAGTTGAATCAACATGTAATGTATGAATACGTTGATATACTTAAAGACTTAGGAAGTGTTTTCTTATATCAGGTAGAAATACGTCTCCTCAGTGTTTATTTCATAGTGGTATTTATCCCAGGCTATCTGGCAGTTGAGATTATGTATAAAATGTATAATAAAGATATAAAATATATGCTATGTAAATATAGTATATATAAATATTTCTGAATATAAACATTTATGTATTTATTGTTTTGGTTTCAAGACCCTTTTGTGGTTGTAAGATATTTTGGCGATCCCATAGACTGTATCTTTTGCCTTTGTGTATGGAAATCCAGTTTTATAAACGTAGATTTCTATTTGCCTCTGAAGAGAGACTGATTTTGGGGTAGAATGAGATGCATGCCAGAGGATGCAAGACAACAACAACTCTGATTTTATTACTGATTCTTCACCCAGCCCCACTGTCTTGTGTCTTAGCCAAAGGGATAGAGAGTCTGGTGGCAGAAGCTAAAGATAGTGGAGGGCCTCTCTTGGGCTATTTTTTCAGTGACTGAGTAATGAAACTCAAGGAAAGAGAGAGATATTCTAAACCGAGATAGGCAAAGTGGAGAGAGGGACAGGTGCTTTAAACTCCAGAGAACACAGAGCTCATGCAAGAACTTCCTGGGAACTGCCAGAAACAGTTCATTTTGGCTAGACTGCAGGGATTGTTGTTGTTGTTTAGTCATTAAGTCATGTCTGACTCTTTTATGACCTTGTGGACTGTACCCGCCAGGCTCCTCTGTCCATGGGATTTCCCAGGCAAGAATACTGGAGTGGGTTCACCATTTCCTTCTCCAGACGATCTTCCTGACCCAGGAACTGACCGTTGTCTCCTGCATTGGCAGGTGGATTCTTTAACATTAAGCCACCTGGGAAGTCCTAGGTGGGGTTGAAATAGTAAATAAAAAAGTAGATAAAACAACAGCCTGTTGTTAATTATCACTCTTGGGCCTATGGGCTGATACAGTCTCAGGAAACACAGGCTGGAGTTGTATCATATCACTTGGCATTGCTCTTGCCACACAGGGGGACATTCAGAAATGTTTGGTGAAAAAGTGTTCTCTGACACCTGTGGAGACTTCAGCATTTCACCATGGGATATCAAGTGGGCAAAGATGGAGGGGAGGCAGGCTCTGAGCTTTGCAAGAAGCAGAAGGAAGAAAATTATGAAAAGTCCTTCTTGGGAGGTTTCTTCTCTCTGGACTTTCCCTCAGCTCTACATCTGGCTGGCAAAACAGAAATCTCTGCTTCTATCATTTGCCACTGTTTCTATCTAGAGTTCCCAGAAAGGTCTCACATGAGCTCTGTTCCTGGTGAGCAGAACCCTCTATTTTCTTCCCCTTCTCATCTAAGTTGCTCATCACTACTGATCTGCCAGTACCTGCTTTGACAAAGTGATGCTATGTCGGGCACCAGTGGTCTCTGAGCTGCCAATGTGACGAATGTTGATGCAGCCCTGACAATTCTGGGTCCCAAAATGCCAACGACTTTCACCACTTTGCACTTAAAGTGTAGATGGGCTCTCTACCTTAAAGTAGCTACTTCTAGTGTGTAGATCTTTCTCTTCTACTTAAAGAGAAATGTGCAAGGGAAAGTGGCCTCTGTGATTATCTCCATCCCTTCATCAAGGGCTGTGCCCTTTCACTCAGGGGTCTTTGAAGGGTGGTGGGGGATGGCCAGGTGAAGTATGGTTAGCTGTTGGGTAGAGGACATATGAAAATTTAGAATTCAAGCTACTGCCACTTCATGCTGTGTGGACTGAAAAACAAAGGAAACCTGCCTGCAGAGAGAGAAGGAAAAAGTAGATTTGAGAAAAAGGAAGAGGGTCACACAGTGCTCATCTTCAAGGCTGACTCATTTCTTAATAGCCTTGACCAGGTAAAGGTCATTGTACTTACCAGATGCTCATATAGGATGCAAGGTTCTTCTGGGAAAAGCCTTTGGCTTCCAAGTCAGCCTCTAGCATAATGGGAAAAATAAAAGAGAGAGAATGTTTCCTTTACCTCCAGATGTAGAAGGATGAGAGATGGAATGATTCTTGAGGAGTGTATGTTCGGCTTAGTGAGAACTGGAGTGACCGCAGGACTTCCTTACATTGAAATTTACAGTTTCTTTGTAGCCTCTGGGAACCCAGTCTTCCTCAACATCAGTAATAGTTACTTATCCCCATGTGGGTTTCCCGGTATCAACCCTGGGGATAATGTACCTGACAGGCAATTCTCCAGGAGATTCAAAGAACTATAAGATGTGGAAGTCGTTAATAGGCTTTCAGGAAGGATATTAGCACATCCTTCTCCCAACAGGCCCTGAGACAACAAATACAAAACATTACATTAATAGCAAATAATCTTTTTTGGCGTGAGTTGACTTATCTGCTAAATATAGGCTTTATCTTCCCTGCCTGCAGCACTCTGTCAGCAATACTGTCCTTGGACTTAAAGTTTGTGATATATCAATGTTGCCTGAGATAAAACAGGACCCATTTGTTGGTAAAGGGGGTAAGACAATGCACATGGTCAGGACTCACTTGTCTTATCAGATATCCATCCCTGCAAAGCACTCAGCTAATGTAACAGTGGAATGGTCTCTCTCTTTTTAAAATTTTGTTTATTTTTGGCTGTGCTGGGGCTTTGTTGCTACACGCGGGCTTTCTCTAATTTCAGAGAGCAGGGGCTACTCTCTAGCTGTGGTATGCGGGCTGCTCACTGCAATCTCTTCTCTTGTTGTAGGTCAGGCCTCTGGAGTGTGCATCTCAGCAGTTGTGGCCAAAGGCTTAGCTGACCCACGGTTTGTGAGATCCTCCCAGACCAGGGACCAAACTGGTGTTCCCTGCATTGACAGGCAGATTCCCAACTACTGGACAGCCAGGGAAGCCCCAGGAGGGGCCTCTTAAAGCCTCAGATGATGTGTGAGCTTAGAGGTAACAGCCAGAAATTTTGGGATGCTGTATTCCAGGATGCTGGATATTCAATGAAAAATAACCAATATATAGCTGTGTGTTCCCACTGCTGTAATATTCCTGTGTATTGCTCTGATGCTTCCTCATCCTGACCCCACCCTGGCCTCTCCTGATGCCCCTCCTCCCTCAAGGGGGATAAGGGGGATAAGAGAAAAGACACTTCCCCTCTGCATAGGAATTAAGAAGAGGCTGAGTGATGAGTGTCTGGAGAACTTGTCCTCTTCCTCTTGAGAGAAACAGGAGCCACATACCTGGGCTCTCTTCCTTCCCAGGTTTCTCCCTTAATAAACCTGTCAGGTACTGTTTTCAGGTATTTACATGAATTAATTTAAATCTCATACGAATCCATGAGATAGGGACAGCTCTCAAGCCCATTTTGCAGACACGGAAACTGAGGTCTGTGGGGGTTTGACTGACTCTCAATTGGCTGAGCCACGACTCTAAGGAAACTGACTGCTGAGCCCAAGTGTGTCCTAAGGTTTGTGTTGACTCCTGTACACTGTCCACCTGCCTTACTAAGGGTCACCTCCTCTGGGCTCTGACAGCTTCCCTTGCCCTCTGGGCTCTGAGACTGGAGGGGAGTCTGTTGTGTTTCCCACACTCACTACAGGTGGTCGCAGGGTCTGAAGTGACAGGAGAGTTGGGCCTATGTTGGCTGATGGAATGTGTTCACTGGAGGTGGGGGAAGGGGGGCTCACATCTGGGCTGTGGGCCGTCAGCGGTGTTTGCATCGGGTGTGAGCTGGGCTCTCCAGATGCTGAAGGGGGAAGACCAGCAGGGGCCGTGCAGGGTTTCCTCATCACTGTGATATTTCACAGCCTGAAACACAGTCTCATGTGGACCTGAGGTCCCAGGGCTGTTCACTCTTCTTCCCATCTCACTGCCCTGACTGCTCTTCTTCCAACTGACTCCCTGGGAACATCTCTCCAAGGAGCGGTCTGGCCACACCCCTGCTCACCAGCACTTTCTCCCACCCTGCCTGCTGCTCCCTTCCGGGGCCTCCTGGATGGAGCGAGAGGAAAGCAACTAGGATAGCCAGAGAACTTGACATTATGCTGTAAAGAGAAAACAGCGTGTCTGTCTTCAAGAAAGGCAAGGGCTGCCTGAAGGGAGAACACTAAGTGGCTTCCTCTGAGCTGTTAGACTGGAGGCCTTAGTATTCTGCTGGATGTTGGTAGGGGGCTGACCTCAGTTTCGTGAAATAAAGATGTTTCCAGCCCAGCTGCTTCCTTCATCAGAGATCGCAAGAAGGGAAGACAAGGAGAAAGTCAGCCAGCAAGATGGGGTTTCACTCTTCTGTGGTCTAATCTCAGGAATGATGTCCCTGTTGCCATATTCTACTGGTCAGAAGCAGGTCACAGCTCCCACTCACACTCAGGGGAGGAGAGTCCACAAGATGTGGACCAAGGAGGCAGGGACATTTGTGTGCATCTCAGAGTGCGTCTGCACAGGGACGTTCCAGGTAAGAGAAGCAGGAGCACGAGGTAGTGAGCCCTACGCCCTGGACATGGTCACACGTGGGCTGCACAGTCACTGAACAATCTGTGTCACTGTGGGTCCACTTTGAGTAGGATAATCTGCAGAACTGATACAGTAAATCTGTGTTCAAACATTGAGAAACTTTCAGAGCATTTTCCAAAGTGGCAGCATCATTTTATATTCCCTCCAGCATGTTACATGCTTCCAATATCTCTACAGTTCCCAGGTGGCTCAGTGGTAAACAATCCGCCTGCCAAAGCAGGAGATGCAGGTTCAATATCTGGGTTGGGACAACACCGGAAGGATGAAATGGCTACCTATTCCTGTATTCTTGCTGGGATAATCCCATGGACAGAGGAATCAGGTGGGCTATAGTTTATGGTGGCGGCAAAGATTTGGACATGTTAATTGACTGAACATGTGTGCAGGCAATATCTCTACATCCTCCCTGACGATATGAACCTTGGTTTCTGGATTTTTAAGGAGGGGATGCCTCTTACCTCCCCACACAAATAAGTTCTGGCTTATGTTTCCTGTTATAGCTCATAAACTTGAGAAAATCAGAGGTAAGGTTTTTCCAGATTTGGCTAACACCCTAACGATAAAAACAAATTTTCCCTCTGGAGTACTGCCCAAGTTTATTTATATTTTGTCCTAAATAATTATCTCCTTCATATTGTAGTCATGGAAACTTTTCATACTTAATTACTTTTATTTTGTTTCCCTGGAAGAGGTAGCCTTAAAATCAAGCCCACCATGTTACTGGAAATGGAATCTCCATGACTTATTTTTTCATCCCTGATATTTTTCTGGTGCCAGGGTAGGTTCCTAAATACAACTCCACCTGAGCTAATGATACTTTTACCTCTTCTGTGAGTCATTTCTGGTTTCTGAGATGTTTGCTATCAGGTCACAATAAGAAACATACCGACATTGAAAGTGAGCATAAGCAAGTAAACTACTTTATTTCAATCCACACTGGTAATTGCCAGCACCAGAATCCGACATAGGTTTTTTTTTTTAAAATCACGATTGAGCCTTATCTCAGCAAGCACAGTTAGTAGCTACTGAGAATGAAAAGTTCAAGATGAAGTTATCTCAACCATTCCAGAAAACACCCAGACTCCAACTGAACAAGAGGAGTGTGAAGAGAAAGAGGTTGTTGAAACAGATGTGGCAGATGTGGAGGTGAAGGGCATAGAACTGGTCATGTCACAAGCAAATGTGTCGAGAGCAAACGTTGTCCCAGCACTGAAGAACAATAGTCATGATATTGTGTATGCTAATATGGAATTAACAATGTAGCCATCTGGAAAGAGGACCTTCTTTGGTATTTCAAAAGAGTAACTGTAGCTGGGCTTGAAATTTGTGCTGTTTCTATCAAAAAAGTTTTGGCTTCTTGTTGGATGAAAAAAAAGAAAAAATGTCATTGGATCTGCTAAGATAGTTGAGTTGTTAGCTCTCCATGGACCAAGTCCCCATTGTTTAGGTAGATATATATTCAGGCACCTGCCCTGGCACCAGAAAAATAGCAGGAGTGAAAAAATATGTCATGGAGAGTCCATTTCCAGTAATATGGTGGGCTTGGTTTTAAGGCTTCCTCTTCCAGGAAAACAAATAAAACAAAATGTTTCCATAACTACAAGATGAAGGAAATAATTGTTTCGGCCAAAATATAAATGTGGTAGTTTGGTGAAATTAGTAGTTTGGTGTGTGAACTAGTAATTTTTTAAGACTTTGATGGGGGTCACAAACAGATAAACTGATAAATATTGTGTATAATGTCTCCAGTAAGATGTTCATGTACAAGGGAATTATAAAGCAATATAAAATATCAGTATATACACACAAAGGCACACATACATGGGCTTTCCTCTTTGCTCAGGAGTAAAGAAACTGTCTGTAGTGCACGAGCTGCAAGAGATGAGAGTATGGTCCCTGGGTTGGGAAGATCCCCTGGAGGAGGACATGGCAACCCACTCCAGTATTCTTGCCTGCAGAATCCCATGGACAGAGGAGCCTGGTAGGGAACAGTCCATAGGGTTGCAGGAGACATTCATAACTGAAGTGACTTAGCACACATGCCTGTATATATATATCGAACCCATGTAGACTTATAGATATTGGCTTTTTAATCCTAGAAAGAGACAAAGGCAAGGAAAGGACATTTTGAGTAATCATTTCATCATTCAAAAATGGACTCCATTCACTTATCTAGAATATAAACTAAAGTAGATAGAAGCTAGATCGCATCACAGAACATTAGAGAAGTGAAAGATGTCATATGTTAGTTACTCATTCATCCAGCCAAACCCAAGTGCCTAGAATGTACTAGATTATGTTCTGGTCTAGATCATTGGTCCAAATACATTTTCCCCATCGCTTACCCTCACCTCTGGGACTTCCTTGTTGGCTCAGAGGTAAATAATCTGTCTGTCAAGCAGGACCCGGGTCCAATCCCTGAGTCAGGAAGATCCCCTGGAGGAGGAAATGGTGTCCCCACTCCAGTATTCTTACTTGGAAAATCCCATGGACATAGGTGCTGTGCAGGCTATAGTCCATGGGGTCCCAAAGCGTCAGACATGACTTAGACTAAACAATGACAATCCTCACCTCTACCTCCAAATCTATACCCGCTTCCCAACTGAAGGGAATTTCACACTTAAACATTTTGGTCAGAGTCTGAGATCACCTCCTACCATGAAGGAGAAAAGCTTGTTTCCTAAACATTTCTGCAGGTGGACATGGCACTAGGTTCCTCCAGTCACATGGACTGCAAATAAGGACACAGTGAGACAGAGAGAACTAAGATCATGGCATCTGGTCCCATCACTTCATTGCAAATAGATGGGGAAACAGTGGAAACAGTGGCTGACTTTGTTTTTGGGGGCTCCAAAATCACTGCAGATGGTGACTGCAGCCATGAAATTAAAAGACACTTACTCCTTGGAAGAAAAGTTATGACCACCCTCGACAGCTGTTAAAAAACAGAGACATTACTTTGCCAGCAAAGGTCCATCTAGTCAAAGCTATGGTTTTTCCAGTAGTCATGTGAGAAGTCATGTGTGAAGTGAGAGTTGGACTATAAAGAAAGCTGAGTGCAGAAGAATTGATGTTTTTAAACTGTGGTGTTGGAGAAGACTCTTGAGAGTCCCTTGGACTGCAAGGAGATTGAACCAGTCCATCCTAAAGGAAATCAGCCCTGAGTATTCATTGGAAAGACTGATGCTGAAACTCCAATACTTTGGCCACGTGATGCAAATAACTGACTCATTTGAAAAGACCCTGATGCTGGGAAAGACTGAAGGCAGGAGGGGAAGGGGATGACAGAGGATGAGATGGTTGGAAAGCATCTCTGACTTGATGGCCATTAATTTGAGTAATCTCCGGGAGTTGATGATGAACAGGGAAGCCTGGCATGCTGCAGTCCATTGGGTCACAAAGAGTCAGACACGACTGAGCGATGAACTAAAGTGAACTGAGACAGAGAGGCTGACACCACGCTGAAGGTTTTGACCTGCACAGCGTAAATGGCAGTAGTGTCATTGAGTTGCCAGGGGCAGCAGAGACAGCAGGGTTAGCACCAGAGTCCATCCTCCAGCTCAGGGAGTGTCTGTTTTGTGAACAGAGGCTTCTGCTCCCCGTGCAGGGGCAGTAGTTCCCAGGTGGTTCCCCACCTGGGAGAGACTGTGGATGCTGAGCTGGCTGTGAATCCTCAGGCTGTTCTGTGACTTTTCCTGAAATAAAATAAAACCACAGATCTCACTCTCTTTCTTTCCTTTGCACCAAATTGAAATCCTTTTTCTTCCCATGAAGAACTTCATAAGGCTATCATGTAGGGAAACTTTCAGAGATTTTTTCCTGTGCTTTATTGAGATATGATTGACATAAAACATTGAGTAAGTGTACAACCTGTGATTTGATACTTTTCTCTATTGCAAAATGATCAGCACCACAATGATCAGCACCACAACTTTAGCTTACACCTGTATGATGTCACATAATTACCATTTCCTTTTTGTGCTGAGAACATTTAGATCCGCTCTCTTAGCAACTCAGAGACTTTATGATATCAGACTACTTTCTAAAATGTCCAGCTGCTTATCCTGCTTGGAAGAGAAAACATGTATCTCCCAGAAAATGTCTTAACTTTTTCTTCCCATTAATGTAGATTTAAGCCCTTCCCCATCCCGATCACTCTCTGATCACAAGCCCCAGTGGATCCAAACCTGACTGAGCATCAGGACTGCTTGTCAGGTTTCTTACAAAATACTCAGGTCTCCTCCTAGACCAAACATCTAAGAGTGTTGGGCACAGAGTCCAGGAATCCCTTATGAACAAGTCCTACAGGGGAGGCTGATGCACAGCCATGTGGGAATCCTGGTCTATATTCTCACTACTAAATCTGTGATCTGAAAGCCAGCAGCATCAGCATTAAACTTGTTATGAATGTAGATTCTCAGGCTCTACTCCCGACTGTCTAGATGCTGTCTAGACCAGCAACTCCAGCCCGGTCACTGCACTATTTCCTACAGTTTCCTTTAGTGCATCACTCACCCTTCACCTCCTAATTATGTACAGCAACCAGACTGATGCTTCTAAAGGGGAGTCACAATGGATTGTCTTCTGTTTACACCATCTTACGAATCCACATCTTACTCAGACAACATTAACACCCTTCTAATATCTAGGTCTGTGTGATCTGGCAAAACATGGGATCTAATCTCAGTTACTAATTAGGCCAGCCACACCTGCCTTCTGGCTCTTCCTTGAATGCAGACACTTTCCTGCCCTTGTGCATTTGCACAGGAGACTTCCCTGCCCAGAGAGAACTTCCTCCAGACATCCGTGTGGAACATGATGTGGTCAGAACCCACAGGAGAGAAACTAGAGAAGGAGTTTTGAGGAAGGTGAGCCCCCCATGGCCTCTTGCCTGCACCCTGGCAAGGGTCTCAGGAATCACATCCCCTCTGTACCTACTTGCAGCCAGAGTGTAGCTCCCTCCTTTTTCACCTGCAAGAAGCAAACATCAAGTGAGAGGCCATAGAGAAGACTGAATCATGAGATCCTAGAGGAACTCCCTAGTCCTGGACCCCACAGAACTTTTGGGAACTGTGACCAAAATCCAGGACAAAATCAGGAGAATGAAGAAAGGTGCTGTTGAGGGGACTGGGCCAACTGCCCTTCTGGAAGTCTATCCTCAGCAGGGACCCTCCCCTCTGATTGTCACATGTTGAGAGACAGGCCCCCAACTGAAATTAAAAAGTGAATAATCTGTCTTTCATTTCACATGTACTTTACAAAAGGGTCAGTGTTAGCATCAGCTCAGACTCCACATGTGTATGTGGAGGGTACTTCCCAATAATTAGGCAGGTAAGCATTTACCTGGGTTTGAAACTCCCAGTGAGACAAAACTCAGATGCCCCCATCCCTTCCCTACCTGAGCGCTTCTTCCTCCAGATCTCAGCTCCAGTGACCACGAGTAGAACCAGGCTAACAATGATTCTGTGTTGGGGACGGTGAGCTGAGGAGGTTCTGTGGAGGAAAGAGAAGGGGCCCAGACCTCAGGTTTGAGTCCAGACCTTGATGAAGGGGTCCAGAAAGGCTTCAGCTTTATTTGAGAAGAAGCTCCACCCCAGCCTCCTCCTTACCCCATCTCAGCATGAGGGTCTCTTGAAGCCCCTTGTGCTGCTCCTCTCCAGAAGGGACCACTAGGGCTGCCCACAACTTGAAGCTTCCATTCCCTGAAGGTCTTGTCTCCACAAGCTCCGTGTAGTGGGTCTGGTCCTCCGTGTCACGCTGCCAGGTCAGTGAGATCTCTTCAGGGTAGACGCCCAGGGCCCAGCACCTCAGGGGGACCTCACGGTCAGAGATGGGGTGCTGGATCACATGTTTCTTTGGAGGGTCTATGGAGGATGAATCAGAAAATTCCCATTTAGTGTTACTTCATGGGTCCCTGAAGCAGCATCCTGTGACCATCCTGAGAATAAACAGGACAATGAGTTTGAAAAAAGCAGCACAAACACTAGACACCAGCCTGGACTTGGAGGTCTGGGCATGTTCCTGAGTCATTGGAAAGTTCTGGAGTCAGGGTGAGAGCCAAGGTAGGAGGCACTATGTAAGGGAGTGAATACAAAGTAATGGTCCTGACTTGGGTGGAGGCCGAATGACTCAGAAAAGCTGGGTCAGGCCTCCAAACATGTTCTTAGGGTGAGAACTGGCCCTGAGAGACAGTCATGGTTCACAAAATGGCACCCAGGGGGAAGGGGCACCGCTGACCAGTTATCTCAGGGATGGGTTCCTGCTTCTTCCCCAAAGAGACTGGATTCCTTAATTGTCCTTCAGAGAAGTGGGGCCACTGGTGAGTCACTCTCTTGTACAGAATATGAAAACCTGGGTGGATTCTTCCCTCTGCTGACAGGAATTGGGGCACTGTTTCCACATTGACCCCATTTTCTTCTTCTTGTGTAAAGCTAGGATCAGCCCTAGCGGGGATCAGGGAGGCCCCGTGCCCCTCATACCTGGGCACAGCAGCGTGTCCTTCCCGTTCTCCAGGTGTCTGTGGAGCCACCCTCCGCAGTCCCCATCCAGGTAGTTCCTACTGTTCCCCACAGCACTGCCCTGCTCAGGCTTGAGCTTGGAGATCTGAGCCGCCGTGTCCACTGTGGTCCAGAAGCACAAGTCCTCATTCAGGACAAGGTAATTGTTGCCATCGTAGGCGATCTGACTGAACCCGAGGCAATAACTTTTCAAACATGCAATTATACCTCTTTCAGGAGAAGACTGGGAGATGGGTGTTTCTCTCTGTTCCCTCCACATTGAGCCCTGGGTGGGCAGGTGCAGGTAGCTAGTTACAGCCTGTTTCTTTTTTTGCTACTGTCCTGTTGGACCCAGGAATGCAGGCCACTGAACCAGGTGATCAAGGAGTGTGCCCTCTGGCAGCAATCACAACCTCTGGGCTGCCATATGTGTGCACAAACTCTTTTCACAGAGACACCGGTGACCTGGGGTGGGACAGAGGGAGGGCATGATGATGGCACCTGTTGGCTTCTCAGGTTTTGGCGAGGATTGCAGTTGACCCCTAGATATGTGTTAGAAGTCTTAGCTTTTAAGATAAGGAAATAGGCTTCTTTCAGGGAGAAGCTGGAGGTTTCAGTCTGTGTCTGTGTGCTGTGCCCTGGAGAGATAGCCTCAGTGAGTCTGGGTGAGCCTGTTTCTTAGTTCATTATAGTCTCATGGATTTCATGGACACAAACTACATTGACTTTCAGAGGTATGTTTTGGAGGCCCATGTCTTAGGTGTAAGTCTTCAAAGTGAGGGTCCCAGATGTGGGAGACTTTGTTTCTCAGGGAGAAACTGGCAGTGGTGATTCCTTCCTGATTGTATATGTGGATCCAAGGGTGGGGTTTAGGTAGAGATTTTGTGTCTGCATCTTTTAATGATTTACTTTTTATCTCCTAATGATTTTAGTGTGGGGTTTTTCTGTGTGTAGGATTCACCCAGCTTTTCTACATTTCTTTTTAGAAGCAGTTTTCTGTGTATAATTGCAGATTCAGTGTGCCCATAGAAGGGAGATCTGGAGTCTGTATGTCATGAGCGAACAGGAACCTTCTAGCCTTTTGAGCAGCTTCTTCTCTCCTCTCTCTTGTTACCATTTTTGTTTTGCTTTGTGTTTCTCTGTCCCTCTTTTTCTCGTTCTCTAGTTCTTTTTCTATTCAAGTCCTTTAAAAAAACTTTTTATTTTGAAATAGTTGCAGATTAACAGAAAGGTTTAAAGATAGTGTAGAGAGGTCTTGGTTACCTTTGACCTTTTCCCCAATGGTTATACATTATATAACTATAATACAATTTAAAAGCTGGGAAACCGACATTGGTACAACGTATATATAGAGTTCCATGTAATTTTTTTTTTACATGTAGATTCCTGTAGGTGCAATCATGATCAAAATATGGAATGACCCCATGACTACTCACATCTTTGTGACACCCCTTTATAGTTACACTCCCTCTCTCTCCTCTCCTGCACTCTCCACAACTATCCCTCACTCCTGGGCACCACTAACTTGATCCCCATCTCTATTGTTTTGTCATTTTGTGGATGGGATAAAGCTGGGATCATATAATATTTAACCTATTAAGATAGACTTATTTTCATTCAACATAATACCTTTGAGATTCATTGAAGATGTTGTCTGTATTAACAGCGCATTCCTTTTTTATTGCCAAGTAGTATTTCATAGTTTGAATGTACCAGTATTTGTTTAGAATATTTTAGTTATTTTCAGCTTTTTTCTGTTACAGATAAAACTGCTATGAATAATTGTGCACAGGTTTTTGTGTGGAATAAATTTTTTTTCTCTGTCATAAATGCCCAAAAGCAGGCTCTATGGCAAGTGTATATTTGGTTTTTAAAAGAAACATCCTAGCTCTTTTATAAAGTAGATGTATCATTTTATATTCTCATTAGAAATGTATGAATGATTCAGTTTTTCCACAATGAAGCCAACATTTGATATTTTTCCCATATTTTTCATCTTGGTTGTTCTAGTAAGTAGGTATTCTTGATGATCTTAATATGTGTTTTCCTGATGGTTAGTGATGCTAAACATCTTTTCATGTGCTTATTTACCGTTTGTGTATTTGCATTGCTGAGTTATCTGCTCAAATGTTTTTTAATTGAGTTGTTTTCTTATTGCAGAATTTTGAGAGTTGTTTGTATATTCTACATGAGTGTTTTGTATGATAAGTAGCTTGAAAATGTTTTCTTCAGTTTGTAGCTTATTTCCCTCTTTACAGAGTCTTTAACAGACCAATGCCTTTTATTTGGATAAGTACTCAATTGTAGATTTAAAAAAATAGATTATGCTTTCAGTGTACTATATTCCAATATAAAATAAGAATTTTAAAAAATAGCATAGGAAAAATGCATGTAATTGCAAATAAGCATTTTTCAGTTCAGTTCAGTTACTCAGCAGACTCTTTGTGACCCCATGGATTGCAGCACGCCAGGCTTTCCTGTCCATCACCAATTCCCAGAGCCTACTCAATCTCGTGTCCATCTCGTTGGTGATGCCATCCAAACATCTCATCCTCTGTGGTCCCCTTCTCCTCCCACCTTCAATCTTTCCCAGCATCAGGGTCTTTTCAAATGAGTGAGTTCTTCACATCAGGTGGCCAAAGTATTGTAGCTTCAGCTTCAACATCAGTCCTTCCAATGAATATTCAGGGCTGATTTCCTTTAGGATTGACTGGTTGGATCTCCTTGCAGTCCAAGGGACTCTCAAGAGTCTTCTCCAACACCACAGTTCAAAAGCATCAATTCTTCAGCCCTCAACATTCTTTATAGTCCAACTCTCACATCTATACCTGACTACTGGAAAAATCATAGCTTTGACTAGATGGACCTTTGTTGGTAATGTCATGTCTCTGCTTTTCAATATGCTATCCAGGTTGGTCATAGCTTTTCTTTCTTTCTTTTTTTTTTGTTTTTTTGTTTTTTTCCTTTTTAAAAAATATTTTAAAAATTTTGCTTTATTTTACTTTACAGTACTGTATTGGTTTTGCCATACATCAGCATGAATCTGCCACAGGTGTACACGTGTCCCCAATCCTGAACCTCCCTCTCACCTGCCTCCCCATACCATCTCTCTGGGTCATCCCAGTGCACAAGCCCCAAGCATCCTGTATCCTGGCTCAAACCTAGACAGGAGATCTTCCAAGGACCAAGTGTCTTCTATTTCATGGCTGAAATCACCATCTACAGTGATTTTGGAGCCCCCCAAAATAAAGTCTCTGACTTTTTAAATTGTTTCCCCACCTATTTGCCATGAAGTGATGGGACCAGATGCCATGATCTTAGTTTTCTGAATGTTGACCTTTAAGCCAACTTTTTCACTCTTCTCTTTCACTTTCATCAAGAAGCTCCTTAGTTCCTCTTCACTTTCTGCCATAAGGGTGGTATCATCTGCATATCTGAGGTTATTGATATTTCTCCCAGCAGTCTTGATTCCTGCTTGTACTTCATCACAGTGACAATATACAGCTTTGACATAGTCCTTTTCCAATTTGGAACTAGTCTATTGTTTCATGTCCAGTTCTAACTGTTGCTTCTTGACATGCATACAGATTTTCAGGAGGCCAGTCAGGTGGTCTGGTATTCCCATCTCTTTCAGAATTTTCCACAACTTGTTGTGATCCACACAGTCAAAGGCTTTGGCATAGCCAAAAAAGCAAAAGTAGATATTTTTCTGGAACTTTCTTGCCTTTTCCATGATCCAGCAGATGTTGGCACTGTTGATCTCTGGTTCCTCTGCCTTTTCTAAAACCAGCTTGAACATCTGGAAGTTCACAGTTCACTTATTGTTAAAGTCTGGCTTGAAGAATTTTGAGCATTACTTTGCTAGCATGTGAGATGAGTGAAATTGTGCAGTAGTTTGAACATTCTTTGGCATTGCCTTTCTTAAGGACTGGAATGAAAACTGACTTTTCCAGTCCTGTGGCCACTACCTGAGTTTTCCATATTTGCTGGAATATTGAGTGCAGCACTTTCACAGCATCATCTTTTAGGGTTTGAAATAGTTCATCTGGAATTCTATCACCTCCACTAGCTTTGTTCGTAGTGATGCTTCCTAAGGCCCACTTGACTTCACATTCCAGGATGTCTGGCTCTTGATGAGTGATCACACCATCGTGATGATCTGGGTCATAAAGATCTTTTTTGTACAGTTCTTCTGTGTATTCTTGCCACCTCTTCTTAATATCTTCTGATTCTGTTAGGTCCATACCGTTTCTCTCTTTTATTGTGCTCAGTTTTGCATGAAATGTTCCCTTAGTATCTCTAATTTTCTTAAAGAGGTCTCTAGTCTTTCCCATTCTATTATCTTCCTCTATTTCTTTGCACTGATCACTGAGGAAGGCTTTCTTATCTCTCGTTATTCTTTGGAACTCTGATTCAAATGGGTATATCTTTCCTTTTCTCCTTTGCCTTTAGCTTCTCTTCTTTTCACAGCTATTTGTAAGGTTTGTCAGACAACCAATTTACCTTGTTGCATATCTTTTTCTTGGGGTGGTCTTGATCTTGTACAATGTCACAAACGTCCATCCATAATTCTTCAGGCACTCTGTCTATATCAGATCTAATCCATTGAATCTATTTGTCATGTCCACTGTATAATCATGAGGGATTTGATTTCGGTCATACCAAAATGGTCTGGAAAAGGTCAGTTTTCATTCCAGTCCTTAAGAAAGGCAATGCCAAAGAATGTTCAAACTACTGCACAATTTCACTCATCTCACATGCTAGCAAAGTAATGCTCAAAATTCTTCAAGCCAGACTTTAACAATAAGTGAACTGTGAACTTCCAGATGTTCAAGCTGGTTTTAGAAAAGGCAGAGGAACCAGAGATCAACAGTGCCAACATCTGCTGGATCATGGAAAAGGCAAGAAAGTTCCAGAAAAATATCTACTTTTGCTTTTTGGCTATGCCAAAGCCTTTGACTGTGTGGATCACAACAAGTTGTGGAAAATTCTGAAAGAGATGGGAATACCAGACCACCTGACTGGCCTCCTGAAAATCTGTATGCATGTCAAGAAGCAACAGTTAGAACTGGACATGGAACAATAGACTGGTTCCAAATTGGAAAAGGACTATGTCAAAGCTGTATATTGTCACTGTGCTTATTTAACTTATACGCAGAATACATCATGAGAAAAGCTGGGCTGGATGAAGTACAAGCTGGAATCAAGACTGCTGGGAGAAATATCAATAACCTCAGATATGCAGATGATACCACCCTTATGGCAGAAAGTGAAGAGGAACTAAGGAGCTTCTTGATGAAAGTGAAAGAGAAGAGTGAAAAAGTTGGCTTAAAGGTCAACATTCAGAAAACTAAGATCATGGCATCTGGTCCCATCACTTCATGGCAAATAGATGGGGAAACAGTGGCAGACTTTATTTTTGGGGGGCTCCAAAATCACTGCAGATGGTGAATGCAGCCATGAATGTAAAAGACACTTACTTCTTGGAAGAAAAGGTATGACCAACCTAGACAGCATATTAAAAAGCAGAAACATTACTTTGCCAACAGAAGTCCATCTAGTCAAGGCTATGGTTTTTCCAGTAGTCATGTATGTCTGTGAGAGTTGGACTATAAAGAAAGCTGAGTGCTGAAGAATTGATCCTTTTGAACTGTGGTGTTGGAGAAGACTCTTGAGAGTCCCTTGGACTGCATGGACATCCAAACAGTCCATCCTAAAGAAAATCAGTCCCAAGTGTTCACTTGAAGGACTGATATTGAAGCTGAAACTCCAAAACTTTGGCCACCTGATACGAAGAACCCACATTTGAAAAAACCCTGATGCTGGGAAAGACTGAAGGCAGAGGAGAAGGGGACTACGAAGGATAAGATGGTTGGATGGCATCACCGACTCAATGGACATGAGTTTGAGTGAACTCCTGGAGTTGGTGATGGACAGGGAGGCCCAGCACACTGCTGTCCATGGAACAGCAAAGAGTCAGACATGTCTGAGCGACTGAACTAAACTTACCTGAATGGTCTGGTGGTTTTCCCTTTCTTCAATTTAAGTCTGAATTTGGCAATAAGGAGTTCATGATCTGAGCCATAGTCAGCTCCTGGTCTTGGTTTTGCTAACTGTATAGAGATTCTCCATCTTTGGCTGCAAAGAGTATAGTCAATCTGATTTCAGTATTGACCATCTGGTGATGTCCATGTGTAGAGTCTTCTCTTGTATTGTTGGAAGAATGTGTTTGCTATGACCAGTGCGTTCTCTTGGCAAAACTCTGTTAGCCTTTGACCTGCTTCATGTTGTACTCCAAGGCTTATTTGCCTGCTTCTCTTGACTTCCTCCTTTTGCATTCCAGTCCCCTATAATGAAAAGGACATCTTTTTTGGGTGTTAGTTCTTGAAGGTCTTGTAGGTCTTTATAGAACCGTTCAACTTCAGCTTCTTCAGCATTACTGCTTGGGACATAGACTTGGATTACTGTGACATTGAATGGTTTGCCTTGGAAGTGAACAGAGATCATTCTGTCATTTTTGAGATTGTATCCAAGTACTGCATTTTGGACTCTTTTGTTGACTCTGATGGCTGCTCCATTTCTTCTAAGGGGTTCTTGCTCACAGTGGTAGATATAATGGTCATCTGAGTTAAATTCACCAATTCCAGTCCATTTTAGTTCACTGATTCCTAAAATTTTGATGTTAACTCTTGCCATCTCCTGTTTGACCACTTCCAATTTGCCTTGATTCATGGACCTAACATTCCAGGTTCCTATGCAATATTGCTCTTTACAGCATCGGACTTTACTTTCATATTCCGTCACATCCACATCACATTCTAGATAATGTCAAATTATTATCCAACATTATTTTTCCAAGATGGAAATGGGAAGAAATGTTAATTGCAGGTCTGTAATTCCCTCCATCTCTGGACACCCTATGCAATACTAATCTTTACTCGCCCTCCTTATAAATATTACAATGGGATTTAACTCATAGAGAGATTACTGAGAAAATTCTACTCTAAGAATATTTTAAGGAAAGATAATTCTCCCTATGTGTAGAATGTTATTTAAAAAATGTATTTTATGGTTCTATGGGAAATGCTTGGCTGTAGCAAATAAATTAGTTACAGAAGATCTGTATACTTGTCTGATTAATGACATATAAAAACTAAGATACTTCAAACCTAAATAGCTTTCTCTGAGATAGCTTATACTACTAATTAGAAGTTGTCTATTACTCTGGAAGAAAATGTGTTCCAGTGGGGAAAAGAGATTTTGAGTTTTTTGAAGCTGCTTTTGATGGCTACGGCCAAAGCTTTCCATGGACAGATGCTAACTGTTCCTGCCTTTTGCCTGTATAGTCAAGTATATAAGTTGTTTTGAAATTAGTTGATCTTCAAACTTCAAAACACACAATACCCATCAAGTTTCCTTCAGTTTACTTTAACAATTGTAGCTATCTTGTTTAACTCAGTCATGTGGAAATAAATGCAAAATTGAGTTGAACTTAAACCATAGAAGTTTCATTACCTGGAGGGAGGGTACGGGGAGGGAGGTGGGAGGGGGGTTCAGGATGGGGAACACTTGTGTGCCCGTGGCGGATTCATGTTGATGTGTGGCAGAACCAATACAATATTGTAAAGTAATTAGCGTCCAATTAAAATAAATAAATTTTAAAAAGTCAATAATTTTTCTGTTTGTTTATGTAAATCATTACAACTTTCAGATAGAATTTGAACAATGTCATAGAGGACTGGTAGTTTTTCCTCAGCCATATTAGAAGTTTGGAAGTAAAATGTGGTGGTTGACCTTTAATATATTTACCTTAAAGATTAGATAGGAACTGCCTAATTGGAACTCTGTGATTCCTTAAAAGTTGGTTATGAATATTAGATAAAAATTAATTTACTTTTAAAATTAAGTAACTGAATGAGTTATTATTTATATATGGATAATTATTTTTGCAATTGCATAAAAATAATCTCAAGTGTTTAGTAAAATATCTAAACCATTAAATGAGGAGAGTTAAGGTAACTGGGAAGTCAAGGGAATTATCTGACCTCTGTCAATTATGAGAAGTTATAAAAGAGGCAGATTAGGTATCCTCTTGCATTCTCCTTGATATTCATTTTCTCTGGGGATTGTCATCTCTGGGCAGCTAGGCAACATCAGCTAATTAACAGTACAGGACATACATTCCTCAGAGACTTCAGCCAGGTAAACAGTTTTCACCAGACCAGTTTTACTGCAGTTTCATATCAATCTCATGCTTTCATAATGAGCTCTCCATCACAGAGCCAAGACATTATGTTCAGAAGGAATCCTGAGAGTTTGAAATTGCCTTCCTATGTCATCCTACCAGCTAGACACAATGCTGATCTTCAGTATCGTGTGAAGGTATTTGAAGTTATCAAGAGAAAGCATCTTCTTGCTTAAGGAAATTTAAGGACATTCCAATTCCAAGTTAGTAGAGTCAACTGGTATACCCATTTCATACAACCTGCGTCCTTAGTCTATATACACAAGTTCCAATGTCCAGTACTGTATTAAAGGCAGGAACTGGAAATGACATAGGGAACGAGCTTAGTACACTCACATGAGGGGAATGAGACTGAGAGGACAAGAACTCAATCTCTGTGGTACTTTAGGAATTGGTAAGTTAGTTTGTTTTCAGTTGCAAGTGTTCCTTAAAGGCTAAATTGAGTAACATACATGTTAAGTTGGCAAAAGAAACAGAAACACCTATAGAAATTCACCAAATTTAAGAACTAAACTGAAGTGTTCCTTATGGAAGCCAACTTTGTGTTCCTAGGCATTTCCTCCTATTTTAGTATATTTGTTGTGTCTCAATATGGATATATGAAACAATTTTAATTCAGGATATTTGGCTGTCATAAAACATGTCCTTCAGTAATTGAATAATAGCATATATGTGAATGTGAACATATTAGACTGTACACTTTCATTTTTTCCTCAGCTCCTATTTGCTGTGAAATTGCAGAATGTTTCTTAAAGTATATTGTCAATATTTGTAGTTTTAAAATGTTCATTTTCTCAAAGAAATGAACATAAGTAATCTTCCAAATGCTAGTTTGACAGTTACAACAGTGAATGTCCATTTCATGGTTATTGTGTCAATGCATTTTTGAATTTATTGTTAATGAAAAACGATCATTCTTCAACTGAGGAGAAATACCAATTTGAGAGGAGAAACGTGGACCAGAAAAGGTGATCTGAATGTTTCATTTATTGGTGAATAAGGCAAATGACAATTTTTTTTTTGGTGGCCTTGCACTGAGGTGATGTGTATTGTATACTGGCGACTGTCCTTTCATCCTTGTACACACTTATGAATGGACTCTACATTTTGTATGAATGGACTCTAGGTTTTGTATGAATGCTTTTGGTGTCCAGTTCAGATCTTTTCTACTGGCTGGTGGGTGCACTGGTCCACACCATATTTGTCATGAGTATTGACCAATAGCTTCAGAGCCCATTCCTTCTTCAGAAAATTGCCATCAGTTGAATGGGAGCCACATTACCAGGAGGTCTCCTAAACTTGGTTGGGGCAGCTTGCAGTCAATGACAGATCCTTGGGATATATAAAAGACCGCCTTTGGGTCAAGTGGAGCTACATCTGACACAATGCATGCTCAACAGCTTGTTATTCTGTATACTAGTAACTAGTCACATTTAAATGACTAGGTATTTAAATTAACCTGAATTAAATTTAAACTTCAGTTCCTTAGCTGCCACCCTTGAAATGTTCAGTCAGCAACATGTGGGTAGCAGTGATTGTATTAGTGAAGACCAAATACTTTTTATCAGCAGATAGTTGTTGGAGAGTCCTGTTTCAGATTTCTCTGGGACCAGGCTTATGCTATTCCATTTGTGATCACATCCTTGCATAGCAGCATTGTCTGCTCTATTTTGCTCTTTGATTCTCTTTATCCTGAGAACATTCGAACAGTAAACAGCTTGCAAAGGAATTCCTGCTTCAGCCTCTCCTTCCCAACCTGGCCAAATGTTGTCCATATTGATTAGAACTGTTATTTCTGATACCATGATAGATTCACTTGCTCCTCATTTATAAGTCCTTTGCTGCCATTAGGGACCAGTCCTAATGTATTGGAGTTAACCTGAGACAGAAGGATTATTAAGGCAAAGGTGATTCAGTTATGGCTCTGAGGTTGCAGGGATTTTGTCTGCACCTTTTCAGGATTCCTTGAGGAACTGGATAGGGCAGAGTTTGAACTTTAAATTTATCAGTGAATGTTGCATGATTTGAGATCTCTTAAAGAGACATTATCTTGAGATCTTTTGTCTTTAAAATGTTTGGTTTGCACAGCAAGTAGCTAGTTTTCTTGAAATACTGCTTCCACTAAAATTTTAGTTATATTATGTGTCAGTAATATACAGTTATTGTAATTGTAAATATACCTCTAGCACTGATATGTGTCTGTATTAAGCATTTAACCTCTCTCATTTGATGTCTCTTCTCTTAATTAGTATAGTAGAATTATGTTCTTGTGACATATAATTTCTATTATATTCTTTAAAAAAATAATTGTTATGTAAGATGTCATCTTTATTTTGTAGAATCTGTTCAATTTTACCTACTTAATATTTTCTATATATACATACATATACTTTGATTTTTTCATTTATTTCACTTTTGTATCCAAGTATTTATTGATATGTAGCTTGTATAGCAGAATTTGCCTATTTCATGTCATATCATGATGGTTACCAAGGAAAGTATTTGTTGTCCCTGTAGCTAGGATGAATGTGCTTAATATTTCTAGTTTTTATTATTTATGCAGTTTGTCTCATACATATCAGTATTCCTTATTGTGTTAGGTCTGTTGATATGTATTTTAACTAGATGATAATTCCCAATTAAAAAGCAGAATTCTTTAAATGTGGTAGGAAGGAGATAGAAATTCCCCACTTAACCTCAGCCAACTAATATTCCTTACTTTGGAACATTGGCTTCTGTGGTGGTGCAAACAGCTTTAGGAAGGGTGGGTGCTGAGTAGGGAAGGAGCAAGGGATTGGTGTGACCCAGGCCAGCAGAATGTACTCTTGAGATCATTGCGATGATGCATCTTGCACCTTGATGTTTCCCATATCTGGGGTCCTCAGGAAGGAATAACTTCCTGAATTTCTTTAGAGAAAATATATTTAAAGAAGAAAATATGACGTTGGTATCTTAATTACCTTCCAGTGTAATCCCCACTTGGACTGGAATCATTTGTGACATACAAAGAAATTACATTCTTTTTTTCTGTTTTAGTTGGTGTTGTTTTTGTTTGTTATCTGACATTAAATTTTTCAGTCTAAAATCATTGATTTTTAGACCTGTCAGATACCTGGTCATTCAGCATCCCTTTTCTAATAAATGAATATTATTCTGTATAATTGCAAATGGTTTGAACAACTTCACCTTGATAGGATTTTATCTTTTATCAACTGCCTTTCTGGTCCTTATCGATATGATGATAAAATATATCATCATTTTATTACACTCGTCCATTTTTGTATTGGTGTTTTCCTTTGATGAAATAACATTTTATATTTGCCCTTCACTTTGGTGAATGCTTCCTTTATATGGCACATTTAGAAAAATTTTCCAGCAGTTCATCCAGGATGAATGTGTCAGTATTTGTATATATGTTCATGAGACTGAACCATAGGTTGTATTTGCCCTTCTGAGCAGGTGTGAGTCAGGGAATATATCCTGTCATTGCACATTTAGACTGTCAAAATTTTATAATTCTGTTATAAATTTTTTTCTATATAGACTTCTATTGTGAATACCACAGATCACATTCTTATAAGAAATCAAAGGAAGAATGAAATCTTATGAAACTGTAAACCCTGCCGTCTGCAGTGGTGTCCTCTGAATATATTCATGTCTGGCAATAAAGCAATGTGTTTGCTAAAAACACAAACTTTGATATCAAAAAGGCCTAGTTTTTGTTTACAAATTTAGGATTTTAATAATCTTGGCTAAGCTGCTTAACCACTTTAATCTATCTCTTCAAATATAGAAGGGTAACAGTAATAAATGTCAAACATTTTTTTGGAGATAGTTGAGATTATGCATGTAAAAGTTGTAGTGCGTATCAAACAATCAACAATACCAACAGTGTTGGCATTATTATTATTATTTTCAAAAATGTTTCTTTATTTACTCATTTAATTTTTGACTGCATTGGACCTTGGTTGCTGCTCACAGGCTTTCTCCAGTTACAGCAAGCAGAGGCTACTCTCTAGTTGTGGTGCGCTGGCTTCTCACTATGTTGTCTTCTCTTGTTGTGGAGCACAGACTCTAGGTGCGTGAGCTTCAGTAGCTGTGGTGCAGGAGACAGTAGTTGCAGTGGATGGGTATAGCTGCCCTGCGTATGTGGAATCATAGTTGTCCTGCTCATGTGGGATCTTCCTTGACTGAGGATCAAACCTGTGTCCTTTGCATTGCATGGCAGACTCTTCACCACTCCACCACCAGGGAATTCCAGCATTCTTAGCTATAAGTAGCATATCTTTCCAGCCTTCAAATTTTGGATACTTTGATTTTTCAAACTTTGAATGTGAGAATTTTTAATTAAGTATTGTTTTTGGAGGTGTGTGAACTAGTGCTCTTCCATACTGTTCTGTGTTGAGTGTTAAGTTGGATTAGCTTAATCCTTCTCATACATGATATATTAAATTTCTATTATGTGTACTTTTTATATTTCAAACTATCTGATTTTTTTTTCTGTCCTTACCACTAAATTATGGGACATTGAGGATATTTATGCCATCGATGAAGGAATATTCCCCAGGGCCCCTCCACCACTTCCTCTTCTTTCATTTGACTCTCTGTGGTTGTTGTTCAGTTGCTCAGTCATGTTGGACTTTGCAACCCCAGGAATTGCAGCATGCCAGGCTTCCCTGTCTTTCACCATCTCAAGTTCATGCCCATTGAGTCAATGATGCCATCCAACCATCTCTGCCTCTGTTGATACCTTCTCCTCCTGTGCTCAATCTTTCCCCAAATCAGGGTATTTTCCAATGAGTTGGCTCTTCGCATCAGGTGGCGA
Organism: Ovis aries; assembly: GCF_016772045.2. Taxonomy (NCBI): domain Eukaryota; kingdom Metazoa; phylum Chordata; class Mammalia; order Artiodactyla; family Bovidae; genus Ovis; species Ovis aries. The sequence goes on from NC_056073.1 coordinate 29,742,186, forward strand.
AAGTATTGGAGCTTCAGCATGAGCATCAGTCCTTCCAGTGAACATTCAGTGTTGATTTCCTTTAGGATTGACTGGTTGGATCTCCTTGCAATCCAAGGGACTCTCAAGAGTCCTCTCCAGCACCACAATTCAAAAGCATCAATTCTTTGGCGCTCAGCCTTCTTTATGGTTCAATTCTCACATCCATACATAACTACTGGAAAAAACCATAGCTCTGAGTGTACGGACCTTTGTTGGTAAAGTGATGTCTCTGCTTTTAATACACTATCTAAGTTTGTCACAGCTTTTCTTTCAAGGAGCAAGAGTCTTTTAATTTCATGGCTGCAGTCACCATCTGTAGTGATTTTGGAGCCCAAGAAAATAAAATCTGTCATTGTTTCCACTTTTTTCCTCATCTATTTGCCATGAAGTGATGGGCCCAGATGCCATGATCTTAAGTTTTTTGAATGTTAAATTTTAAGTCAGCTTTTTCACTCTTCTCTTTCACATTCATCAAGAGGCGCTTTAGTTTCTCTTCACTTTCTGCCATCAGGACGGTATCATCTGAGTATCTGAGGTGGTCAGTGTTTCTCCAGTCAGTCTTGATTTCAGCTTGTGAGCCATTCAGCCTGGCATTTCACATGATGTACTCTGTATATAAGTTAAATAAGCAGGGTAACAATACCGAGGCATGATGTACTCCTTTCCCAATTTTGAACCAGTCCATATTCCATGTCTGGTTCTAACTGTTGCTTCTTGTATGAAACCTGCATACAGGTTTCTCAGAAGACAGGTTAGGTGGTCTGGTATTCCCATCTCTTTAAGAATTTTCCACAGTTTGCTGTGGTCCAACAGTCAAAGGCTTTAATGTAGTCAGTGAAGCAGAAGTAGAATTTTTGGGGAATTTCCTTGATTTTTTTATGATCCAACTAATATTGGCAATTTGATTTCTGGTTTCTCTGCCTTTTGTAAATCCACCTTGTACATTTGGCTCTTACTGGCTCAGAGGTTAAAGCGTTGGCCTCCAATGTGGGAGACCCGGGTTTGATCCGTGGGTTGGGAAGATCCCATGGAGAAGCAAATGGCAATCCATTCCAGTATTCTTGCCTGGAGAATCCCATGGATGGAGAAGCCTAGTAGGTTACAGTCCATGGGGTCGCAAAGAGTTGCACACGACTGAGAGACTTCACCTTCACCTTCACCTTCACCTTTCCTTCATTAATGGGCTTCCCAGGTGGCACTAGTGGTGAAGAACCTGCCTGCCAATGCAGGAGACAAAAGAAATGTGAGTATAAATGTGGATTCAATCCCTGGGCCAGGAAGATTCCCTGGAGGGGTGCACAGCAATCTACTCCAGTATTCTTGCTTGGAGAATCCCAAAGACAGAGGAATCCGGCAGGCTACAGTCCACGGGGTCACAAAGAGTTGGACATGACTGAGTGAGTAACACTTTCACACTTTTTCCTTTACTCAGTTTTTATTTACATTTATTTTATGACAATATTGTATCAATTTCTTTCACAGAGCAGCAGGTCTACTCCCAATTCAGATTCAAATTTTGAAAGCCTTAGAAGAATTAAAAATGCACTACGTGCCTAATCATTTGAATGCAATAGAACTGAATTATATACTTTCTTATGTTGCTTAAGTTAATGTATGAGCATGAAAAAGTAAAAGTGAAGTCGGTCAGTTGTGTCCAACTCTTTTTGACCCTTTGGACTGTAGCCCACCAGGCTTCTCTGTCCATGGGATTTTCCAGGCAGAATACTGGAGTGGGTTGCCATTTCCTTCTCCAGGGGATCTTACCGACCCAGGGATCAAACTGAGGTCTCCCGCATTGCAGGCAGACTCTTTACCATCTGAGCCACCAGGGAATACCAATAATCATGTCTATGCAATAATACATAGTTATGAATATGGTAATAGTGATGAATATGGTAATCAGCTAACCTTAGGGCTGGTGTTGCATTTGGTTTGATGTAAGTAATGTTTCAAGATAGCTCCCAGAAAGGTGCATATGTAAAATTAACCTAATGTAAATGGATGTTCTTAGATTTTTATAATACCAAAGTGTACTTCTCTTTATATCTTCCCTCATATTATTAATACTTTTAGTTTTACATCCTATCTTTGACCTGTCATTGCATTGGCAGTGCATCTGTGTTTGTATATATTTATCTAATTATTTATCATACGGAGTGTTGAAACCATTACACTTCGTGCACAGATTACACAATTGAATATCTTAAAAAAATATTTATCTTGATTAAAATGTTGATAGTGCATAATCTTATTTCTTTAGGAATTCCAGGCTTTTAGTTGCTAGTAATACATGAAAATGAAATCAACATAAAGAAGAGGTAAGTGATGATCATTGAGTTTTGAACTTCTGCTGTGAACTGACTATTTTTGTTGTTTAGTCACTAAGTCATGTCTGAGTCTTTACGACTCCATGGACTGTAGCCCACCAGTTTCTCTGTACTAGAGTGGGTTGCCATTTTCTTCTCCAGTGTATCTTCCCAATGCAGGGACTGAGCCCACATTTCCTGTATCTCCTGCATTGGCAGGCAGGTTCTTTACTGATGAGTCATCAGAAAAGCCCATGAACTGACTATGTACAGTGAATAAAGTTTTGGAGTTTTTGTTAAATTGGTGTAGTAATTTTAGTTATCTCAAGGGCAAGCATTAAGCACTATAATTGAATGGTAATATTTTCAAACTCTCGACAGTTTATTTTTTACTACTACACAAAAAGATTGGGGTATAGCATTCACAAATATAATGTATTAGGAATAGAGAGACAACAATTCTGCCAAAATGTTTACATGCAGCACTCTTAGTGATACTTCAAATGTAATATAATCCTTTGTATAAGTATGTTCTAGCTTATAAAATTCTATATCTGAATGCATTTTAGATATTTTTTTGTATTATTCAATTGCATGTGAGATATGTACACATACAGTTATGTAGAATTATGAGATACATATTTAAAATAAACTTTCTCCCTCTGTCTGCATCTGCATCTTTCTTACTCTTTCTAATCATTCTGCTTTGATTTTCTTTACTTCCAATTTCTCTAAAATGTACATATATAATTATTGTACTTCAATCCTATTAATCTCAGTCTGAAAGACGTGTTATATCTATGATTGATGCAAACCAAGGTTCATTGTTTGATCTTAGTATTCTATTATTTTCTTGTATTAAATATCAATATATAACTTTTTGTGAATAGCATAGAACTAATTGAGTTAAGATATATCTATTTCAATGGGTACATGATTTATTCAAATAGTTATATATAAAATCGTGTGGCCATACCTTTGAACATGATAGATTTTCCTCTTTAACCCTGCTCTTCTTTGGAAAATAGCTTTTATAAATTGTTAAATGCTTGCTTTGACAGGAGCCCTGTGCTAGGAAAAAATGGAACAGAAAAATGGAAGTTCTTTCACTGGGTTTATCCTACTAGGCTTCTCTGACAGGCCTCAACTTGAGCTCGTCCTCTTGGCAATTCTTTTGATCTTTTACACCTTCACTTTGCTGGGAAACACAACCATCATTGCATTGTCCTACTTGGACCCACGTCTTCACACCCCAATGTACTTTTTCCTCTCTAACCTGAGCTTTTTGGATATGTGCTACACCACCAGCATCGTCCCCCAGTTCCTGGTTAATCTCAGTGGAGCAGACAAATCCATCTCTTTTGGTGGTTGTGTAGTTCAAATGTTCATCTCTCTGGGTTTGGGATGTACAGAGTGTATTCTCCTGGGAGTTATGGCATTTGACCGCTATGCAGCTGTTTGCAGGCCCCTTCACTACACAGTAATCATGCACCCCCGTCTGTGTGCCCTGATGGTTTCTGCTTCATGGATCATTGGTTTTGCCAATTCCTTGTTGCAGACAGTGCTCATCTTCCTTTTACCACTTTGTGGGAGAAATAAATTAGACCACTTCCTTTGTGAGATCCCTCCATTTCTCAAACTTGCCTGTGTTGATACCACTATGAATGTGTATATGACCTTCTTTGGCAGTGTCATCATTCTTCTCACACCTGTTTCATTAATCATGTTGTCCTATGGTCGGATTGTCAGGGCCGTGTTAAGAATAAAGTCCACTGCAGGGCAGAGAAAAGCATTTGGCACGTGTGGGTCCCACCTCACGGTGGTCTCCCTGTTCTTTGGCACAGCCATCTCTGTGTATTTTCAGCCCAGTAGCAGCGACTCCCAGGATCAGGACAAGTTCATGTCTCTCTTCTACACTGTCATTATCCCCATGATCAACCCCCTCATATATACGCTGAGGAACAGGGATCTGAAGGGAGCGATGAAGAAGGTGCTTTGGAAGGACTCTGACTCCAGATGATGGATGAGGAGGACAGTTTAATAGAAGGACTTTGAATGGCAGAACTATTCAGATATATATGTATGCCCTATGAGTTATCTAAAATTTCCTTTGGCAACTCTGCAGGGAATTTGTTTCCTTCATTCCCGATGAATAAGTTTTTGTATTCATTTCAACTTCCAGAGATGCTGATTCAGTGTTCTGACAGCATCTGCTTTGTAGTTACTGCTACAAAGTAAAATCCAGCTCCAAGGATTTTTTATTTGCACTCCCATTTGGGTACATTGGGAGTGCAAATGGGTACATTGGAGGACTTCCCTGGTGGCTCAGACAGTAAAGCGTCTGTCTACAATGCCAGAGATCTGGGTTCAATCCCTGGGCCGGGAAGATCCCCTGGAGAAGGAAATGGCAATCCACTCCAGTACTATTGCCTGGAAAATCCCATGGACAGAGGAGCCTGATAGATTACAGTCCATGGGGTCGCAAAGAGTCGGACACGGCTGAGCGACTTCACTTCACTTTGGGTACATTGGTCACATCTATTTGCAAAAAGACATGCGTTTATATTACATGAAGCCCAAATAAGAACATAAAACCACTGAAACACTGTAAGGAATATTATTAATAATATTTTCTAGGGGTTACTAGAAGATACCATTCATTCTTTTATTTGGATCATGGCTATACTAAAATTCCATGGTTTGATGATTTGATCAGACGTTTTTCACTGATGTAGGTGGAGCACTTGTGGGGAAAACAAAGTTGAATCTCAAAGAAAATCTTGCTGCATTAATCCCGGTAAAGCCATTCACACATCAGGTGCAACTGTAACCTCAGCAGCGCAGCAGCCATATTTTGTAGGATCATTTCAGAGAAGGCCGCCCTAGGACTCACTGAGCGAAGGGTATGATGCACTGCTGGCAGTGACACTGGTAGCCCTTCGTTGGTAAGCACACCAGGTAGTTCTTACGTGCATTTTTGTTCACAGCAGGAGAAAAACACCGATGTGAGGTACAAAGTTGGTTATTTTAATTTTGTGAACCACCTAGTTCCTCTCTAAAATAAGATTTTTAAGTGAGGAAATTTCGAGGGCATTATATCTGAGCAGCACATGACCCAAGTTCTACTGCCTGTTCTACACATTTTACCTCCTGTGATGCAGCAAAAGTTTCAAAGGGTAAAATATATTTAGATTATTCTCATCATGCCATTTTATAAACTCTTTGATTTAGGCATCAGTTGATTAAGACCTTAGAATCTCTCCTCTGCTAAAAATCCCGTGAAATTTGAATTTAGTGAATATTAGAAATAGACTGATTCCCAGGAAATCCCATGTTTGGTGGAGATGTCCTCAGACTCATCAGAAGGAAATTGAAAAAACAAATAGTGTGTCTATTAATTTAAAAATATGTGCCTAAGCTTTAGTAGCAGCTGTCTAATTGTGAAATAACTGTCACAGAGTTCTGAATTATGAGTAACAAAACAAACATTCCAGAAAAAATTAATCTGCCATTCTAGGTCTTAGATCCCCACTCAAGCTCGGTTTACAGTATAAATTTATTTTCAGGTATAGATTCTGTTTGTGTCAGTTAAATGTCATGAACAGTGTGTTTTTCTCTGGAGGTTAGAGCTTTGACTGTGCTATCATCAAAGGAATATTTATAATTTTTGGGTAGATTTCCCCAGCATGCACCACAGGGCAAGTAAATGCATTTGTGTCTCTTAGTGGAGACAAAAGCATGAGAACTATCACACAGTTCCCTATCCTAGCAGCTAAGCGTCCTCCTGTTTTCGAACCCTTCCAGCCAGTTTGCCTGAGAAGTGGTCTTGCAAGCTGGACATGGCAGTGTGGGTAAATCATATACAGGGTCAACATTTTATCTATATTCCTAACAGCACCACACTCTTCACCCTTGAATTAAACACTTGTGAAACCAAGTATTTTGACCCCACAATAATGCTGAATAATACCTGATTAAAAGCAGTTTGGAGTGCTGTGTACTCTGAATGGTAAGAAATTTCCCCCTCTCTTATTACTCAATCAGGTCTTGATAGTTATGCCCAAAGAGTCACTTACAAATCCCTCAACGATACTTTCTTTGGTGCAGAAACCCTCAAGGTCACATGACGTCACAAAGCCCATTTTCTTGAATGAGCAGCTACTTGTCTGGTCCTAAGGACTGCCACACACACACACACACAAAAAACCAAAAAACGAACAGATTTGTTTTAAGCAAATGCCTGAGTGTCATTTGGATGTGTATATTACTTTAGAATAAATTACAGATAATAAAGGTATCTAGATCTCAAGGTAAAATAATAAAAAAAAAACACTTAAAGGATACCACATAACCAAAGTTGAGTTCTGTTTTGTAAATTTTTCAAATGATACCTGCCTTTTCAAGCTGTCCCTCTTTAGTTCCCAGAACAGGGATTGAACCCATGGCCCCTGCAGTAGACGCATGGAGCCTATACCCTGGAATGGTAAAGAATTCCCTCCTTTTGAATTCTTAATATCTGTGAAATGGCTGCAGTGGGTGTATTCAGGCCTTGGCTAAATTATTTGATCCCATCTGGAGTTCAGAACTGTCAATACACCCAAGAGCAAGTCATAATCTTTCATCATTTTTGCCTTCTGAGGAACACAAAGTGAACACAGTGTGCTCAGGCAATGTGTCATCTTGGAAGCCTGAAGTGTCAGTCAGACTCCTATGAAACCAGCACCAGACTGACTAACAATTAGAAAATAATACAAAACAAGAGCAACAACATGTGCAATGTCTGTGAGAACACAAACCAGTCAGACACTGCTTCCTGAACTTAGGTTTTTAACATGGAATATATAAAATAAATGAGGGACTCTCACTTGTTTAACTTGTATCATACAAGTCAGCAAAGGAGGGCTTGAGAGTTTCTCACCTGATATGTGTCCTCACCTTTGTAGTCGTATTCTGGCTTTTAGGACTTTTATTCATTAGAATAACTGTAGTCTGTATACTGTATGTTTATCACATTCTAAACAGACCCTATCCACCCTGCTAAAAACATTAGTAGAATGGTAATCAGCATATAGTGACCCCTGTAATATCCTCATTTATCTCCTAGTCAGTAGATTTGTGTTAACTGTTTGCCCAGGGTTCTGCTCTAACCAGGGTCACTGAGGACGGAAGAACAGATTATAGTTGTCTGTCAAATCTTTCCTCTAGGTGTACTCTTTTCTGATGCCTGTTTGTATTATGACTGAGAGCTTCTTCCATCTTTTCAGTATTACAGCATAGTTCAAACTTGATATGGCAGACTCAGAACCACAGTGTATAGAAATGTGTTGTGGATGTGGTTTCCTGGGAAGGGGTGCTCTGTGTAAATGCAGAAATGAGAAGTTGTATGTCTCTTGAATCAGAGGGTTCAGGGGAAGGTGTCCCTGAGGCAGCTGTAGGGATTGGGTATTCATGCTCTTTTTAAACAATCTATTCTTCTGATTTATATTGTTTGGTGGATTCTTTAACCATTTTGTAGTGAATTAAATCCACAATGACTTTAGAAGCTGCAAGTTCTTCTAATTAGGTGACCATCTGAGGGTAATTTTAAGCTCTTTTGAGAGTGAAACTCTTCAGTTGTGATAAGTGAAAGTCGCTCCATCGTATCTAACTCTGTGACCAGGTGGACTGTAGCCCATGAGGCTCCTCTTTTCATAGCATTCCCCTGGCAAGAATACTGGAGTGGGATGCCATTTCCTTCTTCAGGGGATCTTCCTGACCCAGGGATCTTTCTTGGGGTTGAACCATTGCAAGCAGATATTTTACCCTCTGAGCCACAAGGAAATTGTTGCCATACCTGTGGCTTTAGTCTCACTGAAGCATCCTAGGCGTTTCCATTGATTAGGTTATTGGGGATACTCATGATCAATGGAATGTCACTGTTAGTTGTCAAAATCTTTCTCAGGAGCCCAGTCCTGATTGTGTGTTAGCTGGTCATAAGTAGTGCTTACTAAATATTCTTCAGTCCTTATTTCATGCATTTGATGATTGTTAAATAGTCTCCCAAGATTCTCTTTGGAAAGTTTCCTAATGATGCATCCACTCAATGAGAATTCTGTTTGGTTTAATATAAATAAAGTGAGCACCATAGCCATCAATGTGTCATTTTTATCATGAGATCAACCTCTCTCTGAGTTTACTCCCCATCTTGGAAAAAGCCTCCAGTACTTCCCGAAGAATATTTCTCCTCATATTCCTCCCCAGCATGTTCTAGTTTGGTTTCTATTTGGTTTTAAATAACACAGATTACTATGTTATTACACACAGCCAGATGTACACATCCACAAACACGCACTCTCTATGCAACCACTTTTAGATCGATCTCTTAACTCTTTCCTGAGGATGAACAGTAGAAGGAAATGTTTTCTTTAGCTTATATCACTTAGAAGATACAGGTTTATATATGGTGTAATTTCAGTTCTCAGAAATAAGGACAAATACACACAAGTCAATGTGGTAATATTTTATTCTTGCAAGTCACATTAAAAAGAAAACTGATAGAATTTGCTGCACTAAGTAGCTTCATGGAAGAGAGCATGCTCCTTTTGCTGTTATGATGGATACACAAAACGTTAAACTTTTAGAAGTGCCATTCCTTCAGGCTCTGGATTGATATTGGGATCACAAAGAGAAGGCAGTCTTTGTACAAAGATAAAGTTAGAGTATTTTCCTTTATTAACTATGTAGAAATTTTCGTCTTAAACAATAGTGAAAATCTGACCTAGGAGAGAAAAAATAAGTAGGATGAAAGAAATGAATAATAACTCTTATTTTCATTTATTTTGTTCCATGTCTTATGAGATACAAATTGAGCAAGTTTAGAGAGTACAAAGTGTGATTTGATATACCTATATATGGTAAAGTGATTACTATTTAGTGTTAGCTGTGATCTTTATCTTGTCAAATATTTATTCCCCTTAAAAAATTTGAAAAAGTTTATTTTTTTGACTCCTCAGAAACTAATTTTTGGCTGGAAGTTTGTACCTTTTTGCCAATATCTCCCCATTCTTCTAACACTTTAGCCCTGGTAACCACCATTCTATCCACTGTTTGTAACAAGTTCAGTTTTTCTGATGCCATATGTATGTAAGATCATACAGTATTTGTCTTTCTCTTCTGACATTTCACTGAGCATAATGCTGTCAAGGTCCATCCATGTTATTGCAAAGGGCAGTATTTCATTCCTTCTCATTAATGATAATATTCCTTTGGATATGCATAGAACTTTTTCTTTAGTCATTCACCTCTTTGGTCACCTATGTTTTTTCTGTATCTTGTCTAATGTGAAAAATGAGGCCATTGAATATGGGAGTGCAGATAGTGATTTCATTTTATTTGGTGTACCTAGAATTTGGATTGCTGGATGACATGGAAGTTCTATCTTTAGTTTTTTTGGTATCTTCTTTTTATTTTATTTATTTATTTTTATTTTTTTTTTGTTTTTATTTTTTTAGTTTTTTATTTTTAAAATTTTAAAATCTTTAATTCTTACATGCGTTCCCAAACATGAACCCCCCTCCCACCTCCCTCCCCACAACATCTCTCTGGGTCATCCCCATGCACCAGCCCCAAGCATGCTGCACCCTGCGTCAGACATAGACTGGCGATTCAATTCTTACATGATGGTATACATGTTAGAATTCCCATTCTCCCAAATCATCCCACCCTCTCCCTCTCCCTCTGAGTCCGAAAGTCCGTTATACACATCTGTGTCTTTTTTCCTGTCTTGCATACAGGGTCGTCATTGCCATCTTCCTAAATTCCATATATATGTGTTAGTATACTGTATTGGTGTTTTTCTTTCTGGCTTACTTCACTCTGTATAATCGGCTCCAGTTTCATCCATCTAATCAGAACTGATTCAAATGAATTCTTTTTAACGGCTGAGTAATACTCCATTGTGTATATGTACCACAGCTTTCTTATCCATTCATCTGCTGATGGACATCTAGGTTGTTTCCATGTCCTGGCTATTATAAACAGTGCTGCGATGAACATTGGGGTACATGTGTCTCTTTCAATGGTTTCCTTGGTGTGTATGCCCAGCAGTGGGATTGCAGGGTCATAAGGTAGTTCTATTTGCAATTATACAGGCATACCTCAAGAAACAAGAGAAAAGTCAAATAAATAACCTAACTCTACAACTAAAGCAACTAGAAAAGGAAGAATTGGAGAACCCCAGAGTTAGTAGAAGGAAAGAAATCTTAAAAATTAGGCAGAAAGAAATGCAAAAAAACAACAAAAGAGTTCATAGCAAAAATCAACAAAACCAAAAGCTGGTTCTTTGAAAGGATAAATAAAATTGACAAACCATTAGCCAGACTCATCAAGAAGCAAGAGAGAAAAATCAAATCAATAAAATTAGAAATGAAAATGGAGAGATCACAACAGACAACACAGAAATACAAAGGATCATAAGAGACTACTATCAGCAGTTGTATGCCAATAAAATGGACAACGTGGAAGAAATGGACAAATTCTTAAGATTTCCTATCTCCAGAAGAAATGAAAATGGACAAAAGTGGAAATGAAATTAGAAAAGAAATTTCCAAAACTCCAGGAAGAAATGAATCTAACAGACCCCAGAAGAGCACCTATCCTCCTCAAACTCTTCCAGAAAATTGCAGAGGAAGGTAAACTTCCAAACTCATTCTATGAGGCCACCATCACCCTAATACCAAAACCTGACAAAGATGTCACAAAAAAAGAAAACTACAGGCCAATACACTGATGAACATAGATGCAAAATCCTCAATAAAATTCTAGCAATCAGAAATCCAACAACACAGTAAAAAGATCATTCTAGCCAAGTGGGCTTTATCCCAGGGATGCAAGGATTCTTCAATATCCACAAATCAATCAATGTAATTCACCACATTAACAAACTGAAAAATAAAAACCATATGATTATCTCAATAGATGCAGAGAAGGCCTTTGACAAAATTCAACATCCATTTATGATAAAAACTCTCCAGAAAGCAGGAATAGAAGGAACATACCGCAACATAATAAAAGCTATCTATGACAAACCCACAGCAAACATTATCCTCAACATAATGAAAGCATCTATTTCACCGCTACTATTCAACATAGTTCTGGAAGTTCCATCCAAAATTCTGAGCAGAAAAAGAAATAAAAGGAATCCAAATTGGAAAAGAAGAAGTAAAACTCTCACTGTTTGCAGATGACATGATCCTCTACATGGAAAACCCTAAAGACTCCACCAGAAAATTACTAGAGCTCATCAATGAATATGGTAAAGTTGCAGGATATAAAATCAACACAGAGAAATCCCTTGCATTCGTATACACGAATAATGAGAAAGTAGAAAAAGAAATTAAGGAAACAATTCCATTCACCATTGCAACGAAAAGAATAAAATACTTAGGAATATATCTACCTAAAGAAACTAAAGACCTATATATAGAAAATTTTTTTGGTATCTTCATATTATTTTTCAGAGTGGCTTACCAACTTACATTCCCATCAACAGTACATAGGTGTTCCTTTTACAACTTCACCAACTGTTGTTATCTTTTATCTTTTTAATGATAGCTATTCCTTTGCTTTCTTCCAGCATCATTGAGGAATAATATTTTCTTCCAGAAGTTTTATGACTTCATGTCTTATATACAGTATTGCATAAGTTTGAGATATATAGAGTAGTGATTTGAGTTACATACATCATGAAATGATGATCACAATGTGTGTGTGTATATATATTGTTTTTCAGATTCTTAACCTTTATCGGGGACAAAAATAGTTACAGAATATTGGCTATAGTTTCCTCTGCTGTACAGTAGGTCCTTGTTTTAGTCAGCCTTTATCTTGTTCTCTTCTAGAGGTACAAGAGATACAATCTTCTCCTGGGTTTCAACAGAAAGTCTCAGGAGTCTTATTATCTCAGCCTTGAAAGACTGTTGTAGATTAAGTTCTGCCCCTCAAAGACATCTAGATTAGCTATTTAGCCCCTGCTTCATGAAGTTTCAAAATTTGGCAACTGCCTTACCGAAGAGGACTATGTGTTAGAGAAATGACCCCTTACCCTAGTGAGTTTTTATCAACAGACTGGTTCCAAATAGGAAAAGGAGTATGTGAAGGCTGTATATTGTCAGTCTGCTTATTTAACTTATATGCAGAGTACATCATGAGAAACACTGGGCTGGAAGAAGCACAAGCTGGAATCAAGATTGTTGGGAGAAATACCAATAACCTGAGACATGTAGATGACACCACCCTTACGGCAGAAAGTGAAGAGGAACTAAAAAGCCTCTTGATGAAAGTGAAAGAGGAGAGTGAAAAATTTGGCTTAAAGCTCAACATTCCGAAAACGAAGATGATGGCATCTGGTCCCATCACTTCATGGGAAATAGATGGGGAAACAGTGGAAACGATGTTGGACTTTATTTTTTTGGGTTTCAAAATCACTGCAGATGGTGATTGCAGCCATGAAATTAAAAGACGCTTACTCCTTGGAAGAAAAGTTATGACCAACCTAGAAAGCATATTGAAAAGCAGAGACATTACTTTGCCAACAAAAGTCCGTCTAGTCAAGGCTATGGTTTTTCCAGTGGTCATGTATGGATGTGAGAGTTGGATTGTGAAGAAAGCTGAGCACCGAAGAATTGATTCTTTTGAACTGTGGTGTTGGAGAAGACTCTTGAGAGTCCCTTGGACTGCAAGGAGATCCAACCAGTCCATTCTGAAGGATATCAGTCCTGGGTGTTCTTTGGAAGGAATGATGCTAAAGCTGAAACTCCAGTACTTAGGCCAGCCCATGCAAAGAGTTGACTCATTGGAAAAGACTCTGCTGCTGGGAAGGATTGGGGGGCAGGAGGAGAAGGGGGCGACAGAGGATGAGATGGCTGGATGGCATCACTGACTCAATGGACAGTGAGTTTGAGTGAACTCTGGGAGTTGGTGATGGACAGGGAGGTGTCGTGTGCTGCAATTCATGGTGTCGCAAAGAGTCAGACACGACTAAGTGACTGAACCGAAATGAACTGAAGCACAATGGAGTTGCAGGATAGATTATTCCATACTTTTGAAACTTTGCTCTGGCTTTCTGGCTTCCCAGGGAGTCCACTGGAAATAGAAATGTCTACTGGAAACATCTGGCCACATAGTTAAGTCTCTTTAAGTTTTCAGCTTGTCACTCTAGCCTTACATGAGTGTTTGGCTTTTCATGTTTTCATGGCAAAGTCCCTCTCTATGGGCCATGCTGAATCCTCATCTCACACTCAAGGTCATCAAATGTTCTATGAGGGAAAAAAAAAGGCAGTTTCCCTCAGCTCACCTCAGAAGTGTTCGGTGTTTTCTGTTATTCATGTCTACATCATTCTCATCACTTTCACAGCTTTCTAATGGTTTCAGAAATGTGGTTGCCAAAATTAATTTGGCCTTTCCAAGTACAATTGTTCATCAGTATTGGCCAGGGGTTGTTTCAGGCACTTCCTCCCACCCACTCCTATACCAGAAAAACTGGATGTTCAAATCCTTTATGAAGAATGACAGATCAAATGGATCCATGTTTGGCTGAGTCTGTGGCTAAGGAGGAGTGACTGTACTTGCAGTGGGAACTTTGGTCAGTTGAAACCTAATGCACCTTATTGGGAAATGAAATTCACAAATGGCCACTTTGAATGAAATGATATATTCTCAGCATTTATTTGCTGAAAAGGAAAAATGTAAGCATCTAGATGATTATAGAGTATGGAACTTTTGTGCCAGAAAATGATTATGTTATCAGTGAGGCTAGCTGTGATGGTTTGAAAGAAAACTCCAAGAGGTTGATGTAAAAAAATCATATCTTCTGTATTACAAAAAATATAATCAGAAATCACTCATATTCAGTACTAGCAGAGATAAGCATAGTACAGACCTCAACAATTCAGCAATCTATTTTCACTTAAATAAAGAAAAATCCTTGTTGTATTGTTTCATTAGTAGAATAATACCTGAAAAACCATCCAAGTTACCATTATTAAATAAGAAAAATTTAAGAAGAACATATTCGCACAAAGGCACATTGAACTTACCAGACAATTATTTCTGTTTTTTATATTGTTTTATAAATTCCCTTCAGTATCTGCCCTTTTATCATATGCTATTAAATACTGAAAAGTATTAAACTCTCTGGTAAATGAAAATATTTTTGGCTACTAGTAAATTATGCATATTTGTATGTTACATTATACAAATAGAAATATAGAAATATACACAATACACGTCTTTTTTAGTCAAGATAAATTTAATTCAAGGCAATATAATACCCAGTAGTAGAATTTTCATCTGAAAATTATCACTATGATTTTTGTCTCAAGACCTGGTCACTAAGTTTCTACATGGAATGAAGAGACCAGGGAGATTCACAGGACACATGATCTTGAATTGAGATCTTCATTAAATTGAAATCTTCAAGACAGGGTTCATCTGAGTTGGCTCCAAATTGCTAATATCTAAACACTTTAAATCTATTAAAGATGGTCAATGGATAGAAGAAACTTAGATCACTGAGAAGATAAACTCAAATTTTATGTGAAAGTAACAAAAATACTTAGTGTGATCATTTAGAATCAAAGTATTCTGCTAATATCTGGTTTATTTAATACTTTTAATAAGTAAATGATTTGAAGTCCAGCATCCATACAAAAAGTGCAAGTACTTGCAAGTTTCGGGTTTGATGAATTTTCACAGATTGAATACCTTATATCACCAACATCCAGATCAAGCATTGCAACCTGACCAGAACTCCCGAATGCCCCTCCCCCACATATCTTCCTAGAGAGAACTCCCAGTCCCCAGCAGAACCACTGTTCTGACTTTCAATACTAGAGATTTGTTGTGCCTGGGATGAATTTTATGTAAATGGCATTATACAATAGGAATTATTTTGTATCTAGTTTGCTCACTGTAAGTCATGTTTGTAAGAATCATTCATGTTTTTGAATGTGTAATTATTCTTCATTCCCATTACTGTGTAGTACATGATATACCATAGTTTATTTTTAGAATATCTTATTTAACATATATTGTCCTTAGCAAAGGTTTAGCTCAATGGTTTAGCCTCTGTCTCACTGATACGTCTCAAGTACCTAGAACACTGTCTTGCACATGGTTGGTGCTTTATAAGGATGTGTTGGTTTACATTAACTAGTGTTTAGTCACTCAGAAGTATTCCTATGCAGAACTTCCTGGGCCTGCAAGTGCTGCGTTAACTCTGTCTCAAGTCTAGGATTCTCCTCATTTGTCTCCTTAGTGCCCCTTTGACTTCCTTGTTTCTCAAAGTGTAAATCAGGGGATTAAGCAGGGGAGTCACCAGAGTGTAGAAGAGTGCAATGCTTTTGTTCACATCCTGTGAATAGCTGGAAGGAGGCTGAAGGTACATGGAGATGAGCGTCCCAAAGAAAATAATCACTACCATTAGGTGAGAACCACAGGTTCCAAAAGCCTTCTGTCTCCCTTGGGCCGACTTTATCTTCAGGACTGCACGGGTAATGTGACCGTAGGATACCAAGATGAGTGACAGGGGCACCACCAAGAAGAAGGTACTGACAGTGAAGACTTCAGTCTCATTGACAGAGGTGTTGGTGCAGGCCAGTTTCAGCATCACTGGAACTTCACAGAAGAAATGGTCCACTTGGTTTTTACCACAGAGGGGAAGAGTCATGGTCAGTGCTGTCTGGACTACAGAATTGCCAAAGCCTGTAAGCCAAGCAGTTACAACCAGCTGCAAGCAAAGCTGGGGATGCACGATCACCATGTAGTGGAGGGGACGGCACACAGCTACATACCGGTCATAGGCCATGACAGACAGGAGGACACACTCTACTCCCCCAAGTCCCAAGGCGATGAAGAGCTGGGTCACACAGCCGCCATAGGTGATGGTCTTGTCCTTCCCCTTAAAGTTGGCCAGGGTCTGAGGGACAGTGCATGTAGTCAAACAAAGATCCATAAACGAGAGGTTGGAGAGGAAAAAGTACATAGGGGTGTGGAGGTGAGGATCCATCGTTGACAAAAGTATAATGGCGCCATTGCCCAAGCAGCTCAAGAAGTAGATGATCAGGATGACCACAAAGAGAGCCGTTTCCAGCTGGGGCTGGTTGGAGAAGCCCAGGAGAATGAACCCATGGAAGGCGCTGTCATTAGCTCTTTCCATTGTACTCTGCTTGTTGGAGTTAAGAGGCCTCCATACTTTTATGTTTAACCCACTTCTTTTCTCCTAGACTTTGATTAGAAGCTTGAGGCATTTTCACAGTTACCTTTCTGTTGACAAAACAGGGAGTGCCAGAGAGTTACTTTGTAAGAGTATCTTCTGTTTCAGGCACTGACAGGAGCACTTTCTAGGCAATTTGTCACAACAACTCTATGAGCTTGGCATTATCATGATTTCTACTGAATATATGAAGGAACTGAGGTTTAAAGACCTGCAGTGATTTTATGAGAGCGATGTACTTAATAAACCACTGAGGCAGGATTCCAACAGACTCTACAATATAAGTTTTTAACTGCTGGGGATACTGCCTGTCTTTATGACTGTATGAACTAGAAAGATAACTCAAAAGTTTCTCAAAAATTAAATCTAGATGTTTTAAATAAGATATAAATATGTACTGCCTCAGTACTGGTTTCCCCCGCCCCCACCCCAGAGGATTGAATATATTTAAAGACTGGCTTTTCTGTTTATGTTTTGTGTGGAGAAAAACTTTATTTTTCTGAAGATGCACAGATAATAGCATTTACTATTAACAATTTTATTCAGTTGTGAACAATACATTTTAACGTGTGGAGTAGTGGAGTCTTTGATGTTGAGTCTGTAATCATTTCTTTGATTGGAAAAGTTTTATTGGAAGTGATTTAAGATTTTATTGTATCCAAACTGCAAGTTCCAGATGGACTCAGTCTGAGTAACAATCATTGTAACCACCTGCGGTGAAAACTCAGGAAATCATCACTAGCTTTTAATTTTCTTTCACTTTATAAGTCTTTTGAAATTGTAAAATGGACTGGAACGGGTGTATTTAACTCAGATGACCATTATACCTACTACTGTGGGCAAGAATCCCTTAGAAGAAATGGGGTAGTCATCATAGTCAACAAGAGTCCAAAATGCAGTACTTGGATGCAAATCTCAAAAATGACAGAATGATCTGTTCATTTCTAAGGCAAACCATTCAATATCACAGTAATCCAAGTCTATGCCCCAACCAGTAATGCTGAAGAAGCTGAAGTTGGATGGTTCTATGAAGACCTACAAGACCTTCTAGAAATAACACCCCCAAAAGATGTTCTTTTCATTATGGGGGACTGGGATGCAAAAGTAGGGATTCAAGAAACACCTGGAGTAACAGGCAAAGTTGGCCTTGGAGTACAGAATGAAGCAGGGCAAAGGCTAATAGAGTTTTGCCAAGACAACGCACTGGTCATAGCAAACATCTTCTTCCAACAACACAAGAGAAAACTCAACACATGGACATCACCAGCTGGTCAAAACCAAAATCAGATTGATTATTTTCTTTGCAGCCAAAGATGGAGAAGCTCTATACAGTCAGTGAAAATAAGACCTGGAATTGGATCATGAATTCCTTATTGCCAAATTCAGACTTAAATTGAAGAAGGTAGGAAAACCACTAGACCATTCAGGTATGAACTATATCAAATTCCTTATGATTATACAGTGGAAATGACAAATAGATTCAAGGGATTAGATCTGATAGAGTACCTGAAGAACTATGGATGGAGGTTCATAACATTGTACAAGAGGCAGGGATCAAGACCATCCCCCCAAAAAGCAATGCAAAAAGGCAAAATGGCTGTCTGAGGAGGCCTTAGAAATAGCTGTGTATAGAAGAGAAGCAAAAGGCAAAGGAGAAAAGGAAAGATATACCCATTTGAATGCAGAGTTCCAAAGAATAGCAAGGAGAGATAAGAAAACCTTCCTCAGCAATCAGTGCAAAGAAATAGAGGAAAACAACAGAATGGGAAAGTCTAGAGATCTCTTCAAGAAAATTAGAGATACCAAAGGAACACTTCATGCAAAGATGGGCACAATAAAGGACAGAAATGGTATGGACCTAACAGAAGCAGAAGATATTAAGAAGAGGTGGCAAGAATACACAGAGGAACTATACAAAAAGATCTTCATGACCCAGATAATCACGATGGTATGATCACCAACCTAGAGCCAGACCTTCTGGACTGTGATGTCAAGTGGGCCTTAGGAAGCAACACTACAAACAAAGTTACTGGAAGTGATGGAATTCCAGTTGAGCTATTTCAAATCATGAAAGATGATGTGGTGAAAGTGCTACACTCAATATGCCAGAAAATATGGAAAACTCAGGTAGTGGCCATAGGACTGGAAAAGTTCAGTTTTCATTCCAATCCCAAAGAAAGGCAATGCCAGAGAATGCTCAAACTACCACACAATTGCACTCATCTCACATGCTAGTAAAGTAACATTCTTCAAGCCAGGCTTCAGCAGCATGTGAACCGTAAACTTCCAAATGTTCAAGATGGATTTAGAAAAGGCAGAGGAACCAGAGATCAAACTGCCAGCATCTGCTGGATCATTGAAAAAGCAAGAGAATTCAAAAAAAAAAAATCTATGTTTGCTTTATTGACTATGCCAAAACCTTTGAGTGTGTGGACCACAACAAACTGCGGAAAATTCTTAAAGAGATGGGAATACCAGACCACTTGACCTGCCTCTTGAGAAATCTGTATGCAGGTCAGGAAGGAATAGTTAGAACTGGACATGGAACAACAGACTGATTCCAAATAGGGAAAGGAGTACGTCAAGGCTGTGTATTGTCATCCTGCTTTTTTAACTTATATGCAGAGTACATTATGTGAAATGCTGGGCTGGATGAAGCACAAGCTGGAATCAAGATTACCGGGAGAAATATCAATAACCTCAGATATGCAGATGAATCACCTTTATGGAAGAAAGCAAAGAAGAACTAAAGAGCCTCTTGATGAAAGTGAAAGAGGAGAGTGAAAAAGTTGGTTTAAAGCTCAACATTCAGAAAACTAAAATCATGGCATCTGGTCCCATCACTTATTGACAAATAGATGGGGAAACAATGGAAACAATGTCAGACTTTATTTTTCTGGGCTCCAAAATCACTCCAAAATGACTGCATCCATGAAATTAAAAGATGCTTACTCCTTGGAAGGAAAGTTAGGACCAACCTAGATAGCATATTCAAAAGCAGAGACATTACTTTGTCAACAAAGGTCCATCTAGTCAAGGCTATGGTTTTACCACTGGTCATGTATGGATGTGAGAGTTGGACTATAAAGAAAGATGAGCACCAAAGAATTGATGCTTTTGAACTGTGGTGTTGCAGAAGACGCTTGAGAGTCCCTTGGACTTCAAGGAGATCCAACCAGTCCATCCTAAAGGAGATCAGTCCTGGGTGTTCATTGGAAGGATTGATATTGAAGCTGAAGCTGCAATACTTTGGCCACCTGATGTGAAGAGCTGACTCATTTGAAAAGACCCTGATGTTGGGAAAGATTGAGGGCAGGAGCAGAAGGGGACACCAGAGGATGAGATGGTTGGATGACATCACCGACTCAATGAACATGAGTCTGGTAGACTCCAGGAGTTGGTGATGGACAGAGAGGCCTGGCATACTGTAGTTCATGGGGTTGCAAAGAGGCGGACACGACTGAGTGACTGAACTGAACTGAACTGAATACCTAAGGAAAAGAAATATTTCATAATAGTACTGCATCCTGAAAAGAGTCTAGTATATATAGCAAGTTTACAAAATAATTTTGTTGAATAAATGAAAAAGAAGTTTAAAGACTATAAAGGACTTTAGAAACTGAATTTAGGAGCTATAGAAATTTATAATCATACAAGAGGAAAACAAATGAATTTTTGAACAAGAGTTAAAAGCAGTCTTGACTGTTCTAACTTTAGATTTTTTTAGTTGCTAGGTTTTATGGAAACTTGTAGGACTCCAACTTTTGTAAACATCACATTTTTATTAGCAAAATCCATGACCAGGCAGGAGGATCTTCTGCTGCCTCTCAATTACACATTTTCTATTGGTTCTTAGTACTTCAATTCTATTTTTTATTAGTTTTTTAGTGATTATTTTGTGGCTTTGTGGCTGTTGTAACTGTGGTGTCAAAATGTTAAATTAATTTGGAATTTAAAGTTCTAAAATGCAATTAAATTGGAACAGAATACTTGGTGTCTAAGTATCAATCTACTGCTAATAATCTCTGAGATTTTAAAGACTGCCCTCCAACCCATGCATCTTGGTCTTTTCTGCTTCCTAATGATAGAAATAACATTATCAGCTTTTAATAAGAGATAATATCTTTAGTTCTTTACTGAAAGCTGGTAGGCTTGTATTCCAAGAGATCTATTGTCATATTTTGAGTAAGCTCTTCTCAGTCTTTGCACATTCTTTAGTGATCCCATGATTAAGATCCCATGGTTAAGATTAAGGTCCCATGGTTCTTAATTCCTGTATCTTCTAGATTATCAGGCCCTTTTGTCAAAATACCCAGAATCATAAAACTGGCAATAGTTACTACAATTTGTTTTATCAAATGTATTTTTCTTACCTTTGCTTCTTCCCTCTATCCTTGTACTTTAAGGGTCACAGAGAGTGACCTTTTCCTGTCCATCATGGTGCCAGTTGGAAGTATTTGGCAGTTTTTGAATAGGCTATTTCTCATAGATCACTGAAATGTCTTAACATTCAGTCTGGAACATGATGGGAAATGATTTTGTTTTTCTCAGTGATGCACAGAATGTGATCTGAACTAACAAAAAGTTCATTCTGACAAGAATATGTAAAATTCTTTGTAATTACAAAAGTAGAAACAAATTGACATGAGCATTTAAAACAAATTTCCATGCTGCTGCTGCTAAGTCACTTCAATCGTGTCCAACTCTATGCAACCCCATAGATAGCAGCCCACCAGGCTCCCCCATCCCTGGGGTTCTCCAGGCAGGAACACTGGAGTGGGTTGCCATTTTCCTATCTGCTGTACAGAATACCACAATTTAGAGATTTAAGACAGCAGAAATTTATCGTTTTACAATTCCGGAGGTTAGAAGGTCCAAAATGTAGGTCCTCCAGGACCTCTGAAACCTGTTGGGGAGAATATATCTTTGCAACTGTCTAGTTTTTGGTGCTTTGGTGATAATTTTAGGGGTTTCTTGACTTGCAGCATCAGCCCTTCAATTACTTCCTCAGCAGTCACATGGCAGTGTCCTTGCTTCTCTATTCTGTGTTTCTTCATATTGTATTAGGGATCACACTAGTGAGTAGAACCTCATCTTAACTTCATTACATCTGCAGAGAGTCTACTTTCATTTAAGGTCACATAAACAGGAATTTGGGTTTGGGATTTCAACCTGTCATTGGATGGTATAATGTAATCATGCCTGTTAACTTGTAGCAATTCTTTACTATAAGTGCCTAGTATGCAGTGGTAAGCCTAAGATGCAGGTATTAGTTCTATCTTAGTCTAAGTTCATAAATGAGGTGCATTTGGTCATGATAATTGCTAAGTGTTATGGATAATGTTGCTATTTCTCATTCTAAGTTCTGTGTAGATAGCAGAAGTCTGCAATAGTAGGGAAAAACTGAATCCCTTTACTTGGCATGAATGTCCAATGAAGGTTATTTTCCCATACACACTTTTGTTACACTTTATAAATCAAAATATCATTACGGATTATATGATAATAAGATATAACATTTTGTTTGAATTGGTAGAGAAAATACTTACCTCATTTCATTTCTCCTTTCATCCATACCACTATTCTCCAAGTTTGGAGTTCAGATTCCTCTTTCAGTCCAGAACTTACTTTAAGTAAATAGCAAACTGATGCATAGACACTGTCTTTGCAGATATCACCACCACATTTTTGGGTAAAAGAAACTTTGTCTTGTGGCCTTAGAGACACTTGAATTGGTGTTGGACTAGGAATATGGCATCTTCTTTAAGAGAAAATAACAAGATGAAAGATTTAAAACTACTTCTAGAAGAAACAAGATGGTCTTGAAGGATCACCATAGTTGTATGAAATTAGAGGCTTGGTGTATTGATGAAAATGTTAATATCAGATAGATGAATCACATAACTACTTGTCCCCCATGAAAGGCAGTAATTCAGTGGTTATCAAGTGAGTGTGGTCTTGGAATTGAGGAAAGGTATTTGAGGTATGCAGATGACACCACCCTTATGGCAGAAAGTGAAGAGGAACTAAAAAGCCTCTTGATGGAAGTGAAAGAGGAGAGCGAAAAACTTGGCTTAAAGCCCAACATTCAGAAAGCTAAGATCATGGCATCCACTCCCATCACTTCATGGCAAATAGATGGGGAAACAGTGGAAATAGCGGCTGACTTTATTTATTTTTTTGGGGGGGGGCCTCCAAAATCACTGCAGATGGTGATTGCAGCCATGAAATTAAAAGATGCTTACTCCTTGGAAGGAAAGTTATGAACAGCCTAGATAGCATATTAAAAAGCAGAGACATTACTTTGTCACCAAAGGTCCATCTAGTCAAGGCTATGGTTTTTCCAGTGGTCATGTATGGATGTAAGAGTTGGACTATAAAGAAAGCTGAGCACCAAAGAACTGATGCTTTTGAACTGTGGTGTTGGAGAAGACTCTTGAGAGTCCCTTGGACTGCAAGGAGATCCAACCAGTCCATCCTAAAGGAGATCAGTCCTGGGTGTTCACTGGAAGAATTGATTTTCAAGCTGAAACTCTAATACTTTGGCCACCTGATGCTCTTCACAGGATGAGATGGTTGGATGACATTGCCGACTCAATGGACATGAGTTTGGGTAAACTCAGGGAGTTGGTGATGGACAGGGAGGCCTGGTGTGCTGTGGTTCATGGGGTTGCAAAGAGTTGGACACGACTGAGCTACTGAACTGAACTGAACTGATTTGAGGTGAAGTAGATAGGACAGAATCCTTAGGATAAATACAGAGCCATGCATTTAAATATGTTTTAAAATATGCTAAACTTGAAAGTGATTAGTTATCAAAGGCAAGGAAAATGAAAATTATAACTCACTCAGGCTCCATCGAAGGTAGAACCAGTTCTTTTAAAAATTACATTTACCATAACTTTTGTTATCTGCAGAGTTTTCCCAGGAGGAATCTATGAGTGCAGTGCATGTTTCAGGGCATATGAGGGAGTATAAATCAGAGTAGACAGTTAATTCTGTAACTAAACAGATGTTGGAATCTGTAAAATCTATGGAAATTGCCTATAAAAGGGCTAATATTATATCTGAAGGATATTTTTATAAGCACCAGATTCAAAGTATATGCTTTAAGAGACTGAGATACTTGAAGCTGTGTTTATTTTTAGTGGTCCCAAGAGTGTCCTGCCCCATGTAACTCATTAGCTTCAGTTCAAGTATCCAGAGTTTGACTGTCTCTAGGGTACAAGGAAAGAGGGAGTCTCTGGAGAGGTGACATCAACATAGTCCATCTTTTCCTTCCAAATCGATTAGGAGTGAACCTATTGTTTCCACTTAACTTTCAAATTTCATATCTAGTATTATTGATTGCAAATCTTTTTTGGCTAGTCTTTTTAAAAAATCATTTAATTTTGTCTGTGCTGGGTCTTTGTTGCTGTGCACAGGCTTTCTCTAGTTGTGGTGAGCAGGGGCTACTTTCTAGTTCAGGTGCTTGGGCTTCTTACTGCAGTGGCTTCTCTTGGGCTGTAGTTGCACAGGATTCAGTGGTTGTGGCACATGGGCTTTGTTGCCCTAAGGAATGTGGGAGTTTTCCCTGACCAGGGATTGAAACTGTGTCTCTTGAATTGGCAGTTGGACTCTTAATCACTGGACCACCAGGGAAGTCCTAGTCTTTAAATTTCTTTATAAGTTGAGATATAGTTGACAGTTACATTAGTTTCAGGTGTACACCATATTGATTCAATATTTGTGTGAATTTAGTTTTCATGTAGACTCTAATTGTGGTGGAATGAGAAAAAATACTCAACTTATCTTATTCTCTGTGTATATATTGAAGGTCCATGTATATCCTTCAAGTGGATTTTCATTTAAGATGTGAGATTGTGAATGTGGATTTGAAGAATCTCCTTAATGTTTAAAAGTGAGAATACCTTTTCTGCTCAAATTTCTTTGTGCATTATTCTCTTCAGTAAAGTGTATAAAGTCTTAAGCATCATAGTCAAGGTTCTTTTTATCCTGTTGTTTACTTATTGTTTAGTTTCACAGTTCAGCTTTTCCCCTGTGATGCTTCTTTTGCTTTGAGTGTTTTGATATGGTGTATTTCTTTCAACCATCATACTTCAGTTCAAGCTCTGGTTTCTCTTCAGATTGAGTAAATCTTTTGCCTTTTTTTTTTTTTAATTTAAAGCATTTTTTTCCGCCTCTTTGAAGTGTGTTTTCTTCCAGGTATGTAGGGAAAAATTGGAGCTCAGAAGGGCTTCAAAAGAAGCACCAGCTCTGTGATTTTGGAAAAATAAATGTTATCGGACATCTCAGCAACTTAATAAGTCTAAAATGATTCAACATTTAAAAAAATGTAGCTTCCCAATGTACTTAATCTTTCTGTAGGTTGTATGTATAAAATGACTAGGGGAGAAGGAATAAATATGTGATGTTTACAATATAATCAAAGATTGGCTTGTACTGGCTCAGATAGTGAATAATCTGCTGCAGTGCAGGAAAACTGGGTTCAATTTCTGGTTTGGGATGATGTCCTGGAGAAGGGAATGGCTACCCACTCCAGTATTCTTGCCTGGAGAATTCCATGGACAGAGCCTGGTGGGCTAGAGTCCATGAGTTGCAAAGAATTGGACATGACTGAGTGACTAATACAACAACAAGAAATAAACACATACGCATCCGTTTATATATGCATATACAATATTTTGTAAATATTGGCTTTCTACTTACAAATATGTTCTTTGCAGAATTATGAAAATCATTCTCTTTATGGTAGACTGGGGAACAAGGTAAATGAAATGCAAAAGAGCCAATATATAAAGCAGATGGGAGAAAAGAAGTTGAGGGGTGGGAAAGAAGAGATAAAGAAATTGAAAAGACTGAGACTTTTGAGGGGGGATCTCTAATTCAAACATCCATACAAGATAGATTATTAATAAAATAAATTGGGCCAGGTATAAGAAACACCAGCATAAAAAATTAAGTAAAACATAACAGAAGCTATGGTTTTTCCAGTAGTCATGTATGGATGTGAGACTTGGACAGTGAAGAAAGCTGAGCGCTGAAGAATTGATACTTTTGAAGAAGACTCTTGAGAGTCCCTTGGACTGCAAGGAGAGCCAACCAGTCCATCCTAAAGGAGATCAGTCCTGGGTGTTCATTGGAAGGACTGATGTTGAAGCTGAAGCTCCAATACTTTGGCTACCTCATGTGGAGAGTTGACTCATTGGAAAAGACCCTAATGCTGGGAAGGATTGGGGGCAGGAGGAGAAGGGGACGACAGAGGATGAGATGGCTGGATGGCATCACCGACTCGATGGACATGGGTTTGGGTAGACTCCGGGAGTTGGTGATGGACAGGGAGGTCTGGTGTGCTGCAATTCATGGGGTTGCAAAGAGTCAGACATGACTGAGCAGCTGAACTGAACTGAACTGAACTGAACTGAAGAATTTTACAATTCAAATCGAGTAACAGAAAATTGCATTTATAGTCTTAAAAATCCATTCATTAAAAAAATATAGGACCCCCTAGAACTTATTCATTTAATAACTAGAAGTCTGTACAGTTTGACCGATATCCTCTATTTTGCTAACCTCCCAGCCCCTAAAAGTCTACATTCTATTCTTTTTCTTTGAGTTTGGCTTTTTAGATTTTACAGAGAGATTAAATTCTTGCTTGAACTGGTATGGTTTCTAAATGACGGTGCTGAGAGTGAACCTAAATATTCTGACTCCAAAATTATGCTCTTTCCATGGAACCGTGAAGTAACTTTTTAAAAATGCTTTTTAATAAAGGCTCACTCTCACTTGGTAGAGACTAATGGTTACCAAAAGGTGGCAATCAATCATCTTAATGTTTTAATCATCTTGTACATTCAGTGTTTTCCTCAGTGTGACTGGAAGCTTTGATTATAAATTTTGTTTATAATTTTCAAACTTAAGATGTCATTAATTTACATACTTTAATTAGTTAAGAAGGAAACATTTGATATCAAAATAAATGACTAAGTTTAACAGAATCTTGAGTTAAAATAGAAATTGGTTCAAAGTGTCATATGGTTTTTCATATATTCAGCAACCTGAACACAAATTTTTTAGTTGGTCAAATGATGAAATAAGATATAGTAAACCAAATTTTGGAAGCTTTCTAATGCAAGTGTTTTCTGCATATGTTTATGTAAGTGCATATTTTGGGAGTGAGTTGATGATGAAAATGTAGTGAGTGATCTATGGGCTCTTTCCACATGTTTTGGGGGGGAGGTCGTTAAGTTCTCAGTCATTTCCACACAAGACTAAATCAACCTAATTTTTATTTAGGTTCCAGAAAATTTCCACAAAGATAAAATAGTTTGGGAGGATCTTTCAAAAACCTCATGGTATAATGGAGTATCCGTCTCCAGTCTATTGAAACTCTGCCTACAAGACAACCTCCAGAGTTATATTTTGTACAGGAGAAGGGTGAGTGACTGAATATTGTATGGAACAAAAAGTGACCAAATCTTGTTCCTTGAATTTTGATGGAACTATAAATGTGTTCCATCTTTTGTATAAGATGACCATGTATGTGAAATTGCCTTCAAGAAGTGCATTATTTGCCAATATAGAATAATTAAGCAGCATACTTGGTTTGTAGTCTGGCACTATATATTTTATCTCACTTGTAATTACTTCAGTGCATTTTGAGTTTTTTGAACTTTTGAGAATCCTTTTCCCCATCATTTTGGTTCCCCTCTTCCTTTTCTTCTCTTTCACTTTCAGTGTATACCATTATTCTCTATTTAACTCAAATCTCTGAATATCTATTGTCTCTCTTAGTTCTTATTTGTACTTCTAGACTTATTTGTCTTTTCTATTTCCCCATCTTTCCCCCGATCTTTCCTTTTTCTACTTTCTTTTTTGGTCTCTTTATCCATTTATCAATGGTAACCACAGAAATCCAAAGCATGGTAGTAGTAGAGGGGTGGTAGCATTTCTTAGGAAGCTTTTACTTTTACTTCTAACTAGTAGTGAGAAAGAGAATCAGAGAGTTATTAATAATTCAGAGACCATGAATAGCATGTGAATAATTTCTGAATGGTGGCATTTAAACATTTCAGATGAAAAGTTGTCCTCACTATTCTATTTCTACTGAGAGGATGGTGTCCTGGAGCCTGGTGGAGAAGTATTCTTGTTCTGTATACCTGTCCTATAGTATGGGTATGACATTGTCCTATGTGTTGTTTCTTATGTCCTTTGGCTATCTCTCTCTCTCTGCTCTGTCTCTTTATTTTTCTTTCTGTCTGCCTCTCACTCTCTCTGTGCCTGTCTCTCTCTAAATAATATATGTATATCTGCATCAGTTCAGTTAAGTTGCTCAGTCATGTCTGACTTGTTGCGCACCATAAACTGCAGCACACCAGGCCTCCCTGTCCATCACCAACTCCTGAAGCCCACCCAAACTCATGTCCATTGAGTCAGTGATGCCATCCAACCATCTCATCCTCTGTCATCCCCTTCTCCTCCTGCCCTCAATCTTTCCCAGCATCAGAGTCTTTTCCAATGAGTCAGCTCTTTGCATCAGGTGGCCAGAGTTTTGAAGTTTCAGCTTCAACATCAGTCCTTCCAATGAACACCCAGGACTGATCTCCTTTAGGATGGACTGGAGAAGGCTGAGTGCCAAAGAATTGATGCTTTTGAACTGTGGTATTGGAGAAGACTCTTGAGAATCCCTTGGACTGCAAGGAGATCCAACCAGTCCATTCTGAAGGAGCTCACAATGGATCTTCTTGCTCAAGTCTCTGGACTCTCTCTCCTTTCAAAAGCACTCAAAGTTCTCAGCACTATAGTCTAACTTTCAAATCCATACATGACTACTGGGAAAACCATAGCCTTGACTAGATGGACCTTTGTTGGCGAAGTAAGGTTTCTGCTTTTTAATATGCTGTCTAGATTGGTCATAACTTTCCTTCCAAGGAGTAAGCATCTTTTAATTTCATGGATGCAATCACCATCTGCTGTGATTTTGGAGCCTCCCCAGAATAAAGTCTCTTACTGTTTCTACTGTTTTCCCATCTATTTGCCATGAAATGATGGGACCGGATGCCATGATCTTAGTTTTCTGAATGTTGAGCTTTAAGCCAACTTTTTCACTCTCCTCTTTCACTTTCATCAAGAGGCTTTTCAGTTCCTCTTCACTTTCTACCATAAGGGTGGTATCATCTGCATATCTGAGGTTATTGATATTTTTCCCAGCAATCTTGATTCCAGTTTGTGCTTCTTCCAGCCCAGTGTTTCTCATGATGTACTTTGCATATAAGTTAAATAAGCAGGGTGACAATATACAGCCTCAACGTACTCCTTTTCCTATTTGGAACCAGTCTGTTGTTCCCTGTCCAGTTCTAACTGTTGCTTCCTGACCTGCATACAGGTTTTTCAAGAGGTAGGTCAGCTGGTCTGGTATTCCCATCTCTTTCAGAATTTTCCACAGTTTATTGTGATCCACACAGTCAAAGGCTTTGGCATCGTCAATAAAGCAGAGATAGATGTTTTTCTGGAACTCTCTTGCTTATTCGATGATCCAGTGGATGTTGGCAATTTGATCTCTGGTTCCTCTGCCTTTTCTAAAACCAGCTTGAACATTAGGAAGTTCATGGTTCACATATTGCTGAAGCCTGGCTTGGAGAATTTTGAGCATTACTTTACTAGCATGTGAGATGAGTGCAATTGTGCGGTAGTTTGAGCATTCTTTGGCATTTCTTTCTTTTCCTTTCTTTCTTTCTTTGCAGATGTATATCTGCATAAACATGTTCAATTTAAAGAATAATTTAAAAGTGGAGGTTAATGATATCTCTACTCATAACTAAAACCTGGTCACTACCCCTGACTGTCTGTAACTATTGCGTTCCCTTTTCACCACACTGATCTTAACTTTGTTATAATCAGCTTTTTAATATTCTTTTTAGTTTGGCTGTAACTTTTGACTATAACCATAGTTGTTTACCACCCATGTTTGCATTCATAAGCAACAATTTGTTTTACCTGTTTTTCAACTTTATGTCAAGGGATTGATTACTTGGTGAATTTCATCTTTTTCTCAGCTTTTTTTGGAGAAAGACCTCGTTTTGATTTGTTTAGCTGTAGTTTGTGTAGTACTCTGTTGTATGAAGAGGTCAAAACTTACCTCTTTTGTTGTTGATAACATTTGGATACTGTTCATACTGTTCATGGGGTTCTCAAGGCAAGAATACTGAAGTGGTTTGCCATTCCCTTCTCCAGTGGACCACAATCTGTCAGGCCTCTCCACCATGACCCACCGTCTTGGGTTGCCCCTCGGGCATGGCTTAGTTTCATTGAGTTAGACAAGGCTGTAGTCCTAGTGTGATTAGATTGACTAGATTTCTGTGAGTATGGTTTCAGTGTGTCTGCCCTCTGATGCCCTCTTGCAACATCTATCATCTTACTTGGGTTTCTCTTACCTTGGGCGTGGGATATCTCTTCACGGCTGCTCCAGCAAAGCACGGCCGCTGCTTCAACTCTCTTACTACTTCTCTCTAGGGCTGCAGATAGGCGCGGCTGCCTCCAGCCATCCTACGCCCCGCCCTCCTGACTGCCTTGGCCTCCCTGTGCCTGGGTGGGGGGCCCCCTGGCCCCGCAGCTATGTGGGGCCTCTGGCCTTGCTGCCCTTGGCCTCAGGCGCCGCCCCTAGCCTCCGTCGCGGGGTGGCTCTTCCTGGCTGCCGCCTCCGGCCTCAGACGTGGGGTATCTCCTCCCGCCGCCGCCCCGACCTCAGACGAGGGGTAGCTCCTCTCGGCCACTGCCTCTGACCTCGGACGTGGGGTAGCTGTCGGCTGTGCTTAGTGTGCCAGCCCGCCGCCACCGCCGCCACCTGCGCTTAGTGGTCAGTAGGTGCCCAATATACTACTGGAGGTCAGTGGAGAAATAACTCCAGAAAGAATGAAGAGTTGGAGCCAAAGCAAAAACAATACCCAGCTGTGGATGTGACTGGTGATAGAAGCAAGTCCGATGCTGTAAAGAGCAATATTGCATAGGAACCTGGAACGTCAGGTCCATGAATCAAGGCAAATTGGAAGTGGTCAAACAGGAGATGGCAAGAGTGAACGTTGACATTCTAGGAATCAGTGAACTAAAATGGACTGGAATGGATGAATTTAACTCAGATGACTACAGTCCTGCCCTACTGTGGTCAGGAATCCCTCAGAAGAAATGGAGTAGCCATCATGGTCAACAAAAGAGTCTGAAATGCAGTACTTGGATGCAATCTCAAAAATGACAGAATGATCTCTGTTCGTCTCCAAGGCAAACCATTCAATATCATGGTAATCCAAGTCTATGCCCCAACCAGTAACACTGAAGAAGCTGAAGTTGAACAGTTCTATGAAGACCTACAAGACCTTTTAGAACTAACACCCAAAAAAGATGTCCTTTTCATTATAGGGGACAGGAAACACCTGGAGTAACAGGCAAATTTGGCCTTGGAATATGGAATGAAGCAGGGCAAAGACTAATAGAGTTTTGCCAAGAAAATGCACTGGTCATAGCAAACACCCTCTTCCAACAACATAAGAGAAGACTCTACACATGTACATCACCAGATGGTGAAAACTGAAATCAGATTGATTATATTCTCTGCAGCAAAAGATGGAGAAGCTGTATACAGTCAACAAAAACAAGACCAGGAGCTGACTGTGGGTCAGATCATGAACTCCTCATTACCAAATTCAGGCTTAAATTGAAGAAACCAGGGAAAAGCGCTAGACCATTCAGGTGTGACCTCAATCAAATTCCTTATGATTATACAGTGGAAGTGAGAAATAGATTTAAGGGCCTAGATCTGATAGATCGAGTGCCTGATGAACTATGGAATGAGGTTCGTGACATTGTACAGAAGACAGGGATCAAGACCATCCCCATGGAAAAGAAATGCAAAAAAGCAAAATGGCTGTCTGGGGGAAGCCTTACAAATAGCTGTGAAAAGAAGAGAAGTGAAAAGCCAAGGAGAAAAGGAAAGATATAAGCATCTGAATTCAGAGTTCCAGAGAATAGCAAGAAGAGATAAGAAAGCCTTCTTCAGCAATCAATGCAAAGAAGTAGAGGAAAAGAACAGAATGGGAAAGACTAGAGATCTCTTCAAGAAAATTAGAAATACCAAGGGAACATTTCATGCAAGATGGGCTCAATAAAGGACAGAAATGGTATGGACCTAACAGAAACAGAAGATATTAAGAAGAGATGACAAGAATACACAGAACTGTACAAAAAGGATCTTCATGACCAGGATCATCATGATGGTGTGATCACTCATCTAGAGCCAGACATCCTGGAATGTGAAGTCAAGTGGGCCTTAGAAACATCACTACGAACAAAGCTAGTGGAGGTGATGGAATTCCAGTAGAGCTACTTCAAATCCTGAAAGATGATGCTGTCAAAGTGCTGCACTCAATATGCCAGCAAATTTGGAAAACTCAGCAGTGGCCACAGGACTGGAAAAGGTCAGTTTTCATCCCAATCCCAAAGAAAGGCAATGCCAAGGATGCTCAAACTACTGCACAATTGTGCTCATCTCACACGCTAGTAAAGTAATGCTCAAAATTCTCTAAGCTAGGCTTCAGCAATACATGAACTATGAACTCCCTGATGTTCAAGCTGGTTTTAGAAAAGGCAGAGGAACCAGAGATCAAATTGCCAACATCCGCTGGATCATCAAAAAAGTAAGAGAGTTCCAGAAAAACATCTATCTCTGCTTTATTGACGATGCCAAAGCCTTTGACTGTGTGGATCACAATAAACTGTGGAAAATTCTGAAAGAGATGGGAATACCAGACCACCTAACCTGCCTCTTGAGAAATCTGTATGCGGGTCAGGAAGCAACAGTTAGAACTGGACAGGGAACAACAGACTGGTTCCAAATAGGAAAAGGAGTATGTCAAGGCTGTATATTGTCACCCTGCTTATTTAACTTATAGGCAGAGTACATCATGAGAAACTCTGGGCTAGAAGAAGCACAAGCTGGAATCAAAATTGCCGGGAGAAATATCAATAACCTCAGATATGTAGATGACACCACCCTTATGGCAGAAAGTGAAGAGGAACTGAAAAGCCTCTTGATGAAAGTAAAAGAGGAGAGTGAAAAAGTTGGCTTAAAGCTCAGCATTCAGAAAACAAAGATCATGGCATCTGGTCCTATCACTCCATGGGAAATAGATGGGGAAATAGTGGAAACAGTGTCAGAGTTTATTTTTTGGGGCTCCAAAATCACTGCAGATGGTGATTGTAGCCATGAAATTAAAAGACGCTTACTCCTTGGAAGAAAGGTTATGAGCAACCTAGATAGCATATTCAAAAGCAGAGACATTACTCTGCCGACTAAAGTCCGTCTAGTCAAGGTTATGGGTTTTCCAGTACTCATGTATGGTTGTGAGAGTTGGACTGTGAAGAAGGCTGAGCACTGAAGAATTGATGCTTTTGAACTGTGATGTTGGAGAAGACTCTTGAGAGTCCCTTGGACTGCAAGGAGATCCAACAAGTCCATTCTGAAGGAGCTCAACCCTGGGATTTCTTTGGAAGGAATGATGCTAAAGTTGAAGCTCCAGTACTTTGGCCACCTCATGCGAAGAGTTGACTCATTGGAAAAGACTCTGATGCTGGGAGGCATTGAGGGCAGGAGGAGAAGGGGACAACAGAGGATGAGATGGCTGGATGGCATCACTGACTCGATGGACGTGAGTCTGAGTGAACTCTGGGAGTTGGTGATGGACAGGGAGGCCTGGCGTGCTATGATTCATGGGGTCGCAAAGAGTCAGACACAACTGAACGACTGAACTGAACATTTTGATTGTTTTCAAGTTTTGGTTGATACAAATAATGCTTCTTCGAGCATTCTTATATATGTCACCTGAGGTATGTGACCAAGAATGACTTTAGAGAAGAATATTGTGTCCAGGAGTGTAATTTCAGGTCAGCATTGCTAGATAACAGCCAAACTATTATCAAGAGATTTTGCTAATTAATACTTGCAACAGTAAGAGTAAACTGGGAAGAAACACATTAGTAGCAGGTTTCTATTCAATCCCTCCTCTGGACAACTTAAGCAGATTTGTCTTAACCAGACCTCCTTATAAATATGATGAGATTTAACTAGTATTACATAACAGAAAATTTTAATCTATGAATGTTTTTAGTAATGGGTACTTTAGCAGAAAATTATCAAAAAAACTGAAATTTATGAATATATGGGAAGCAGTTGGCAATAAAATGTAAATTAATCACAGAAGCTCTCTATGCTTGTCTGACTAATAGCATATGGAAACTGAGATGCTTCAAACTTAAATGGCTTTTTCTGAGCTAGCTTGTACTGCTAACCAGCAGTCATGTGTTACTCTGAAGCAAAATGTGTTTCCATCTTGAAAAGGGGATTTAATTTCATTCTTGAAGCTGCCTTTGAAGTTTAGAGCTACAGTTTTTCAAAGTCAGGTGTTGTTTATATCTGCCTTTTCCCTATATTGTCAAGATAAACTGTTTTGAAATAAAATTTAACTGATCTTTGAACTTGACTTAAACAGACACAAGGCCCATCAACTTCCTTCTATTTTTCTTTAGCCGAAATCATGTGAAACCTAAAGGCAAAGACTAGTTGAATTTAAATAAACCATGTCAATTTTGTTAAAAAAATGATAATTTTTCTCTTTATTGTTGGAGTAGATAATTAAAACCTTTGGGTATAAACTGAGCAATGTATACCTCTATGCACTGATTTTTTTTCCTTAGCCACATTAGATGTTTAGTAGTAAATGTAGTGATTTACATTGACCATAAAAGATAAGAATATGCCTAATTACTGCATTAGCTCTATGATCCCTTATAAGTGGTTATGAATTATATTAAGTGAAAAATAATTTGCATATTTATGTTTAATATTAAGTAACTGAATGAATTTTTCATTATATATTTACATGTAAAAGTTGTTTTTGCAATTGTAAGAGAAAAATCTTACAATTGTTTTGTGAAACGTCTGAATTATTCAAAGATGAGAGCTAAGATAACTGGGAGGTCTAGGAAATTATCAGTCATCTGTCAAATATGTGAAATTATAAAAGAGGCAGATTTTGTGTTCTCTGCTATTTTCCTTGATATTCATTTTCCCTGATGATTAGAATCTCTGGACAGGGAGGTGACATCAGTTGATTAA
Organism: Ovis aries; assembly: GCF_016772045.2. NCBI lineage: Eukaryota > Metazoa > Chordata > Mammalia > Artiodactyla > Bovidae > Ovis > Ovis aries. Next base: position 29,776,927 of record NC_056073.1, read on the forward strand.
CACTTTAGGACACACATTCCCCAGAGACTTCAACCAGGTTTGTTTTTTTTTCTCTGTGCCAACCCAGTCACAGTGCAGTTTCATACCGCCTTCTCTCGTTGCCTATATGGATCTGTCAAAATAGCCAGGTCACTGTATTCAGGAGGTAATACTAAGAGTTCAAAATCACCTCTCTTTATCTTCCTACCATGAGATAGAATACATATCCCCAATGCCACATGAAGATGTGTGAAGTCATCATGATAAAACATTTTATGGCTTAAGAAAGATTTCAGGATAATCTGGTGCTTGATTGCACTCATTCCATACAACCTGCTGTCTGATATTATATATCCAAGTTCCAGTCCCCAGTACTGTGTTAAAGTAGCAACTTGGATATTAGCTAGGAAAAGAGCTTTGATTCCACAGATAAGGTGAATAAAAGTAAGTATAGTGGAACTAAGTTTTTATTGCTTTAGGAATTGGCAAATTAGATTATTTTCAGTTGTGATTGTTCTTGAAACAAAAAGCTCAGTTGGTTAGCATATATGTCAGTTGGCAAAATGAACAGAAATTCCTACAGAAATTCAACAAATATAAGAACTAAACTTAACTGTTTATTTTAGAAGCCAACACTTTATTCTTAGACATTTCATTCTATTTTAGTACATTCATTATAACACAGTGTGTACACATGAAAATAAATTAAATACAGCATATTTAGCTCTAGGAAGACATGCATTTAGAAACAGGATAATAGTGCACATCTGAATGTAAAGCGATTAGACTGTATGCTTCCATTTTTTCCTCTGGGTCCTTATTTTCTGTGAAATTACACAATATTTCTCAAAATCTACTGTCACTATCTATATTTTTTAAATGCTCATTTTTTTCCAAAGAGGCATGAAAATATCTAAAATATACATGGAATCTTCCAAATGCTAGGTTGACAGTGACAAGGAATATTGTGTCAATGCGTCAAAGCAATAGTAACTCAGTCATAGCCCTGAGGCTGCAGAAATCTTGCCGAGACTTCAGGATTCATTAGGAAACTGGATAAGACAGAGTCTGAATGTTAAAAATATCAGTGAATGCTATATAATTTGAAATATCTTAAAAATTATTATCTTGAAATCTCCTGTCTTTAAAATGTGTGGTTTACCTACTGAGTAACCAGTTTTATTAAAATACATATTCTTCCACTCAAATTTTAGTTATATTATTTGTCAGTATTGAACAATTATTGTAATTGCAGACTGTTATCTCTACCACCTGATGTGTGTCAGTACTAAGCATTTAATTTCTTTCATTTATGCCTATTCTCTTGATTAGAATAGTAAAATTGTGTTCCTGTGAGAGATCATTTTCCATTTTTAAAATAATTACACAGAATGTCTTCTTTGTCTTATAGAATCACAATGGAGTATTACTCAGCCATTAAAAAGAATACATTTGAATCAGTTCTAATGAGGTGGATGAAACTGGAGCCGATTATACAGAGTGAAATAAGCCAGAAAAAAAAAAACAACAAACACCAATACAGTATACTAACGCATATATATGGAATTTAGAAAGATGGTAACGATAACCCTGTATGTGAGACAGCAAAAGAGACACAGATGTATGGAACAGTCTTTTGGACTCTGTGGGAGAGGGAGAGGGTGGGGACGATTTGGGAGAATGGCATTGAAACATGTATAATATCATATAAGAAACGAATCGCCAGTCTAGGTTTGATGCAGGATACAGGATGCTTGGGGCTGGTGCACTGGGATAACCCAGAGAGACTGTAAGGGGAGGGAGGTGGGAGGGGGGTTCAGGATTGGGAACATGTGTACACCCGTGGCAGATTCATGTTGATGTATGGCAAAACCAATACAATATTGTCAAGTAAAAAAATAAAATAAAATCTGAAAAAATATTTTTTTCTACATAAACTATGTTGTTTTTCAATTATTTTTTTGTATCCAAGTAATAACTTATATATAATTTTTATGACAAGACTTTCTTATATCATGTCACATAATGATGGTTAACTCAGACACCATTTTTTGTTCCTGTAGTTAGGGTGAATGTGTCTAGTATTTCCAGTCATTATTATTCACATAGTTTGTCTCATATAGATCAAGATTTCTTACTTCTTTAAGTCAACTGATGCTTGTGTTAACATAGATGACAATTCCCAGTGAAATTACATAATTCTTTAAGTATGTAGGAAAGAAATGAGAATTTCTAATTAACCTTATCCAAAACATATTTCTTCTCTTGGAAGACTGCCTTTTCTGGTGGTGTGAATAGTTTTAAGAGAAATGGATTTTGAGTAGGAAAGTACAAAAGGAACAAAGTGACCCAGAACAGCAGAATATATTAGAGAATTAATGGGTTAATGCTTCTAGCACCAACAGATTTCCCATATCCAACTTTACTAAAGGATAATAATTTTCCTGAATGTAAAAAAAGATAGAATTAATATCTTAGTATAGTATACATTAGTATACATTATAGTATATATATAGTATGTACGTTAGTATACATTATTAAGATATATAGTATCTTAGTATACATTAGTATACTAATTATGCCTCAGTGTGCTCTCTATGTGGATTCAATTTTAACATGAAGAGACCGTTATATTCTTTATTCTATTTTAGTTGGTGTCTCCTTTGCCCGACACTTTATATTTCAGTCTAAATCATTCATTTTTATCTGTCATGTAGGTAGCCATTCAGCATTCTTTTTTGTTTATCCTATAAAGCAGTAAATGGTTTATGTAACTTTATCTCCCCAAGTATTTTTTTTTTCAAATAGAAGAGTAGTTGACTTGTATATTCACTTCAGGTATATAGCATAGTGACTTTTTATTTTCATAGATTATACTCCACATAAAGTAATTTTAAAATATTGGCTCAGTTCCCTATGCTACATGCTTGTATCTTGTTTATTTTGTACTTAGTAGTTTTTAACCTCTTCATCCACTGCCCCTGTCTCACCCTTTTCCCTCTCCTTTTCCCCACAGGTAATCACTAGTTTGTTCTTTGTATCTTTAAGTCTGTTTTGTTTTGTTATATTCATTTGTTTTAGCTTTTAGATTTCACATATAAGTAAAAACATACAGTATTTGTCTTTCTTTGTCTGACTTTGCTAAGCATAATACTCTCCAGGTTTGTCCATGTTGTAAATGGCAAAATTTCATTCTTTTTCATGGCTAATATTCCATTGTACATATCTATCTATATAAATATACACCACATCTTCTTTATCCATTCATCTATTGATACATACTTCCATAGGTTGCTTCTAAATCTTGGCAGTTGAAACATGTATAATATCATATATGAAGCGAATTGCCAGTCCAGGTTCAATGCATGATACTAGATGCTTGGGGCTAGTGCACTGAGAAGACCCAGAGGGATGGTACAGGGAGGGAGGGGCGAGGGGGGTTCAGGATGGGGAACACGTGTATACCTGTGGCGGATTCATGTTGATATATGGCAAAACCAATACAATATTGTAAAGTAATTAACCTCCAATTATAATAAATAAATTTATATAAAAAAAGAATAATGCTGCTATGAAAATTGGAGGGTTTTACCTTTTGTCAGCTGCCTTCTTGGTCCTTATTTATATGATAATGTTCAAATAAATTATTATTTTGTTATACTATGTTATTATATTAGTGTTTTCCCTGGATGAGTTAGCATTTTATTTTTTCCCTCCTTTACTCTGCCAAATACTTCTTTATTAGGTGCATTAAAAATAATTTGCCAGCAGTACATTTCAGATGACTATATTCTATTTGTATATGTGTTCATGAGACTGAACAACGATTTCTAAATTTGCTCTTCTGAGCAGGTGTGAATCAAGGGGATGTAGAATGTTATTGTACATGGAAACTGTACATGGTACTTTTCTCTCATACTTTTATGATTAATTTTATTACAAAATTTTTGGACCCAGAATTTTTGTGGATACCATTGATCACATCATTATAAAAGTCAAAGAAAGTATAAAATACTGCATCCTCTATACCACATGTACTGCCTTTGAATTTTAATATATTCATTTGCTTGATGATAAGGTAATAGCTATTTAAAAGCACAAACTTAGATATTAAAAGGACTTGGGTTTCTATCAAAATGGGAATTTTATGATCCTGGTTAAGTTAGTTAACTACTTTAACCTATTTCTTCATATGTAAAAGGGAAATGGTAAATTTCAATTTTTTGGAGTCAGGATTATGCTTGTAAAGGTTTTAGATCATAAAACAGTAATACCAGTAATTATAAATATCGTTAATTGATATGTAGGTAGCATATTTGTCCAGCATTCAACATTTGGATGCTTTATTTTTCAAACTTTAAATGTGAACATTTTTAAAATTAAAGATTGTTTTTGCAAGATACGCATGTATTCTTCCATACTGTTGTCAGGTGATTAAGTGTGAAGTTAAATTAATTCAATCCTTCTTATATATGAAGTATTAAATTTCTGTTTTGTGTGCTTTTATATTTCAAACCTTATGATATTTTGGTTGTTTGCTTTCCTTGCACCTAAATTATGGGACAAGGAAGATGTTTATGGTAGTGATGGAGGAATATTTCCCCGTGGCGTTTCTATTACCGACTCTTCTTTTGTTTGCCCTTTACTTTTCCCTTATGCAGATTTTATTAACATTTATTTTATGCTAATTTTATACCAATTTATTTAACACATCAATAGGTTCTACACTCAAACCTGATTCAAATTTTTAAAATTTTCGAAGAATTAAAAATTTATTTTATGTCTAACAATTTGAACATGATAGAACTGAATTATTTATTTTCTAATGCCGCTTGTAACTGTGCTTATACAAGGACTTCCCTTGTGGCTCAGCTGGTAAAGAATCTGTCTGCAATGCAGGAGACCTGGGTTCAACTCCTGGGAAGATCCCCTAGAGGAGGGAAAGGCTACCCATGCCAGTATTCTGGCCTGGAGATTTCCATGGACTGTATCGTCCATGGGGTTGCAAAGAGTTGGACACGACTGAGTGACTTTCATTTCACTTCATGCTTATGCAAATACTAAATAGTTGGATGAAAATGATAATCAACTAACCTTAGGAATGGCAATATGCTAGGTTTAGTATAACTGATACTTCAAGATTGCAAATATAAATTAGCCTATCGTAGATGGAGGTGCTTAGATTTTTATAAGAACATAATATTCTTTTCTTTATGCCATTCCTTATATTAGTTTTAGTTTTATATTCTATCTTTGACCTGTCAGTGCAGTGACAATGTATATGTCTTTATCTCTATGCATTTAATTATTTATCATAGAGAGCAATGTAGAGCATTATACTTTATGCACAGATTGCACAATTAGATAGCTTTAAAAATGTTTATCTTGATTAAAATGTTGGAAGCAAATAATCCTATCTCCGTTAGAAGTCCATGCACTGTGGTTATTGGTACTTCGTGAAAATGAAATCAACAGAAAGAAGAGGTAAGTGTTGGTGAGATCAATGAAATTTTGGAGTACTTATTATGGTGTAGTAATTTTAGTTATCTTGAGGGCATGAGTTAAGCATTGTAATTATTGTAATTGAATGGTCATATTTTTAGGCTCTGTCTATTTGTCTTCCTACATACCAAGACCAAGGTAGCATTCACAAATATGTGTACACCCGTGGTGGATTCATGTCAATGTATGGCAAAACCAATACAGTATTGTAAGTAAAAAAGAGTAAAAATAAAAATTTAATTTAAAAAAAAAGAGTAGAGGAGCAATTCTGCCAAAAGCTTTATGTGCAGCATTGCTTCTCTACTGTATATTCTTATAGTACTTTAAATCCTATTGAACTCGATCTGAAAAAGACCTTTTATATCTATGATGCATGGAAACACAAGGTCTACTATTTGATTTTTCTTATATTAAATATCAATATCATTATTTTTGATAATGCAGAACTAAGTTGATATGCCATGCCATGCCAAGCCATGCTAAGTCACTTTAGTCATTTCCTCCTCCAGGGGATCTTCCCAACCTAGGGAGCGAACCTTGATCTCTTCTGTATCCTGCATTGGCAGATGGGTTCTTTACCACTGTGCTACCTGGGAAGCCCCAAATTGGTATAATATATGTAGATTTCAATGAATACATCATCTAACCAGATAGTTGCATATAAAATCCCATGGCCCTGTCTTTTAACGTGATAGATTTACCTCCTCCCTAGGAGATCCAACCAGTCCACTCTGAAGGAGATCAGCCTTGGGATTTCTTTGGAAGGAATGATGCTAAAGCTGAAGCTCCAGGACTTTGGCCACCTCATGCAAAGAGTTGACTCACTGGAAAAGACTCTGATGCTGGGAGGGATTGGGGCAGGAGGAGAAGGGGACGACAGAGGATGAGACGGCTGGATGGCACCACTGACTCGATGGACGTGAGTCTGAGTGAACTCCGGAAGTTGGTGATGGACAGAGAGGCCTGGCGTGCTGCGATTCATGGGGTTGCAAAGAGTTGAACATGAGTGAGCGACTGAACTGAGCTGAACTGAACTAGGCCCTCCTCTTTTTGGAAGATACTTTTAAAATTTTAAATGCTTTGTCTTTACAGGAGCCATGTTCTAACAAAGGATGGAACAGAAAAATGGAAATTCTTTCACTGGGTTTATCCTACTGGGCTTCTCTGACAGACCTCAACTGGAACAAGTTCTCTTTGTGGTTCTTTTGATCTCCTACATCTTCACTTTGCTGAGAAACATAACCGTTATTCCATTGTCCTACTTGGACCCACGTCTTCACACCCCTATATACTTTTTCCTTTCTAACCTGAGCTTTCTGGATCTGCACTACATCACCAGCATTGTTCCCCCGTTCCTGGTTAATCTCAGTGGAGCAGACAAATCCATCTCCTTCTGTGGCTATGTAGCTCAGTTCTTCGTTGATCTGGGATTGGGATGCACAGAATGCTTTCTCTTAGTATTCTTGGCATTTAACCCCTATGCAGCTGTTTGCATGCCCCTTCACTACACAGTAATCATGCACCCCTGTCTGTGTGCCCTGATGACTTCTGCTTCATGGATCATTGGTTTTGCCAACTCCTTATTGCAGACAGTGTATATCTTCCTTATAACACTTTGTGGGAGAAATAAATTAGACCACTTTCTTTGTGAGATCCCTCCTTTTCTCAAACTTGGCTGTGTTGACACCACTATGAATGTGTGTGACCTTCTTTGGCAGTGTCATCATTCTTGCCTTAATCATGTTCTCCTACGGTCGGATTGTCAGGGTGGTCTTAAGAATAAAGTCCACTTTATTCTTAAGAGAAATAGGGTTGGCACATGTGGATCCCACCTCATGGTGGTCTCCCTGCTCTTTGGCACAGCCATCTATGTATATCGTCAGCCCAGCAGCAACGACTCCCAGGATCAGAACAAGTTCATGTCTCTTTTCTACACTGTCATTATCCCCATGACCAACCCCCTCATATGTACACTAAGGAACAGGGATGTGAAGGGAGGATGAAGAAGGTATGTTGGAAGGACTCTGACTCCAGATGATGGCTGAGAAGGACAGTTTAATGGAAGCAATTGAACCTCAGAGCTCTCTAGAGGTATGTGTGTGTCCCCCATGAGTCATCTGAAATTTCCTCTGATAACTCTGAGGGAATTTCTTTATTTCAGTGTGGTGCATCGGTGATCAGTCATACCCAACTCTTTGACCTCATGAGCTGTAGGACGCTAGGCTCCTCTGTTCATGAAATTTCCCAGAAAAGAATACTGGGGTGGGTTACCATTTCCTTCTCCAGGGTATCTTGCTGACCCAGGGATTGAGCCCATGTCTCCTGCATTGGCAGGTGGATTCTTTATCACTGAACCACCAGGGAAGCCCTTTTTCATTTCATTCTTTTAAAAAAATGAGTGCTCCAAACCTGGTTAATGGATTCATTCCAACCTCCAGAGATGATGATTCACTGTTCCTGGAGCATTTACATTTTTTAAAAGAATTTTTAAGCAATTTGAATTAATACAGAATATCTCATCCCAAAATATACCTAAAGAACATATAAAATATTTTGAGCTGAAAGCAACTAAGCAGTAAATGCTGAAAAAACTCAGCATTTTCTGCCTAAAGCAGTACACATTCTCCTTTTCATATAGACTCTTATCAACCCAAAGATGGCACCAGAGGAATCTACAAACAAACCTTGTTAAACTAACCCTTATTCCTATTAAGGAAGATAAGTACTACCTAGCTATAGTTGGACCACCTCTAGTCCACACCCCTTTGTTTTGTCAATTCTTCACAAATATATTGGTTCTTTGTCTCAAAGGAGCTTACTGGTTTGCCCTTCTTGGGTTTTTCATTCTCTTATGAAAGCTCCCATGAACATGTAAAAGTTCAATAAGATTTGTATGCTTTTCTCCTGTTTATCTGTCTTTGTCAGTTTAATTTTCAGACCCAGCCAGGACCCTAAGATGGTGGAGGAAAATTTTTTCCTTCCCTACAAGCTGCACTGGTTTTTGTTATTTGCAACCATCTTTGGGAACATTATCCCATTTCTACTTGCAAAGAGACATGTAAGAACATACTATGAAGTACAACAAAAATAAAAGCATGAAACCATTATAAAAATAAAAAACGAAATCAATATAAAAATAAAAGCAAGAAACCAATAAAAGCACTGTAAGGAATACTAATATTTTAGTATTTTCTGACAATTGCTAAAGAGATATCACTTTTTTCTTGCATTTGATTGTGGCTTTATTATAAAGTTCATGGGCTGAATGCATTAGCTTTTTCAGAGAAATAGGTGGATGCAGCTGTGGAAAAAAGTTTGGTCTCAAAGAAAAACTTTCTGACACCAATCCTGATAAAACCATCCAGAAATTAGGCCCAACTGTCATTTCACTAGTGTGGCAGTCATATTATGTAGCATCTATTTTGGAGAAGGCTGTAGACAGGAAGCACTGAGTGAAGGGTGTGATTCACTGCTGCCAGTGACAGCGGCAGTCACTAGCTGTAATAACTCCAGGTAGTATTTACATATAGTTTTGCATATAGCCTGAAAAATGTTGATGTGAGGCATGGGGGTTGGTCATTTTAACCTTTTTCCTTTTTAAAAATGACCTTTAAGAACATTATCATGTCTGAATAGTACATGACCTAAGTTCTATTTCATATTCTACACATCTCACTGACAGTAATTCAGCAAAATTTCGAACGGTAAAATATATTTAGATTACTATCCTCATATCATTTTACAAATTCTTTGATTCAGGCATCAATTGGTCAGGGCCTTTGTATCTTACATCTAGCAAAGGCCCCATATATATTCTAAAAATATGAAAAATAGTCCCTTAGTTCCATGAATCCCCATGTTTTGCAGATGCTTACTCAAATACATTTACCTGGAAAAAATTTAAAGAATAAATAATGTACATATTAATTTTGAAAGATTCTGTTCACCTAAGCTTTACAAGCAGCCATCTCCCTATGAAATAAACTCTTAAACAATTCTGAATTCTGAATAATAAATATAAATATCTTAGAAAAATTTCATCTGACAGTCTAGCCCTTAGATCACTGATCAAGCTCAGTCTGTAGTGTAAAATACAACATGCTGCATTTTGACTTGTACTTGGATTTAATAACATAAAAAATATATTATGGGCTTCCCTGGTGGCTCAGATGGTAAAGAATCTGTAATGCAGGAGACCAGGTTTGATCCCTGGGTTGAGATGATCCCCTAGAAAAGGGAATGGCTACCCACTTCAGTATTCTTGCCCGGAGAATTCCATAGGCAGAGGAGCCTAGGGGGTTACAGTCCACAGGGTCTCAAAGATTCTATTCACCTAAGCTTCACAAACAACCATCTCCCTATGAAATAAACTCTTACAGTTCTGAAATCTGAATAATAAGTATAAACACCTTAGAAAAAGATGCTTACTCCTTGGAAGAAAAGTTATGACCAACCTAGATAGCATATTGAAAAGCAGAGACATTACTTTGCCAACAAAGGTCCGTCTAGTCAAGGCTATGGTTTTTCCAGTGGTCATGTATGGATGTGAGAGTTGGATGGTGAAGAAAGCTGAGCGCTGAAGAATTTATGCTTTTGAACTGTGGTGTTGGAGAAGACTCTTGAGAGTCTCTTGGACTGCAAGGAGATCCAACCAGTCCATTCTGAAGGAGATCCACCCTGGGATTTCTTGGGAAGGAATGATGCTGAAGCTGAAACTCCAATACTTAGGCCACCTCATGAGAAGAGTTGACTCAATGGAAAAGACTCTGATGCTGGGAGGGATTAGGGGCAGGAGGAGAAGGGGACAACAGAGGATGAGATGGCTGGATGGCATCACTGACTCGATGGACGTGAGTCTGAGTGAACTCTGGAAGTTGGTGATGGACAGGGAGGCCTGGCGTGTTGCGATTCATGGGGTTGCAAATAGTCGGACACTACTCAGCTACTGAACTGAACTGAACTAGAAAAATTTAATCTGACATTCTATCCCTTAGATCCCTGATCAAGTTCAGTTTGTAGTATACACTGCAACATGCTACATTTGGACTTGTACTTGGATTTAATAACATAAATAATATATTATATGTTAATGTGTTATTGCACACACATAAATACATATATACACATTTACAAAGCATGCATTACACATTGTCTCTCTCTTTCTTTTTGTTTTCCACATGCAGTCTCTTGTAGGTCAACCTCTTAACTCTTTCTGAAGATGATTAGTAGAAGAATATATGTTTCCTTTAGCTCTATATTACTTAGAAGTTATACCCTTACATATAATGCAATTTCTGTGATTTCTTAAATAAGTACAAAATACACACAAGTGAATGTTGGGCCATAGGTTATTGCTGCAAGTCACACTGAAAAGAAAAAACAGTTAATGTGGGGGTGGTAGGTGTATGCTTTTGTTAGAATCTTACAACAGTAAAGTTCTCCATGGAACAAGTTGTTGTTGTTCAGTTTCTAAGTCATGTCTGACTCTTTGTGTCCCCATGGACTGCAGCATGCCAAGCTTCCCTGTCCTTCACTATCTGCTGGAGTCTGCCGAAACTCATGTCCAATGAGTCAGTGATGTCATCCAACCATCTCATCCTCTGTCACTCCCTTCTCCTCCTGCCTTCAATCTTTCCCAGCACCAGAGTCTTTTCCAAAGAGTCAGCTCTTTGCATCATGTGGTCAAAATATCAGAGCTTCAGTATCAGTCCTTCCAATGAATATTCAGGGTTGATTTCCTCTAGGAGTGACTGGTTTGATCTCTTTGCTGTCCAGGGGACTCTCAAGAGTCTTCTCCAGCACCACAATTCAAAAGTATCAATTCTTGGGCTCCTCAGCCTTCTTCTTTCTTCTTTGTGGTTTAACTCTTACATCTGTACATGAATACTGGAAGAACCACACCTTTGACTATATGTATCTTTGTCATCAAAGTGATGTTTCTGCTCTTTAGTCTACCGTCTAAGTTTGTCATAGCTTTTCTTCCAAGGAGCAAGCATATTTTAATTTTGTGGCTTCAGTCACCATCCACAGTAGAACAAATTATACCTTCTATTGTCATAATAAACATACATAATTTTTTTGAAATCTTGAAGTGCCATTCTTTCAGGTCCTGAATTGAGCAATATAATAAGCAAAATAAATGTAGAAATTGAAGAAATTGAAAGTATTACCACATATCTTGGAAAGATGGCAGTATCAGCAGTGGCATGATTTTTTTTCCTTTCCTGTCTCCTTTACTTCCTTCTTTTCCACTTCCTTCCTTCCTTCCTTCTTTCCTCCCCCGCTCCTTCTCTTCCTTCTTCCATTTTTTCTTTTCACTTTTATTGAGGTATAATTGATGTACAGTAACCTCACATATTTAAAGAGTATAATTTAATGTTTTGATATATGTGTATGTTTTCATCAATGCCATTTAAAACGTTGAGGAAAGTCATTTGTATTACTAGTTTGCTGAGAATTTTTGTCAGGATCAGATGTTGAATATTATCAAATGTTTTTTCTGCATCTATTCAGATGATCACATGGTTTTTCTTTTTTTAGTTTGTCAATATGATGAAATACATTGATTGACTTTCAGGTCAGATAAGGCACATTCAGATTGGTATAGACATAGACTACTTTGACTGATTTTTCAACTGTTTACCTGCATTCTTGGGATAAGCCCCATCTGATTATATTTTCATTTATATATCAATTATTGGATTTTGTTTGTTAAAACTGCTTTGAATTTTTGCATCAATGTTTATAAGGGATATTAATATGTAGTTTTTTTGGACAAATTATACATCTGTGTAACAATCACTTAGATCAAGATGCAGAGTGTTTGCTGCTGCTAAATCGCTTCAGTCATGTCCGACTCTGTGCGACCCCATAGATGGTAGCCCACCAGGCTCTGCCGTCACTGGGACTCCCCAGGCAAGAACACTGAAGTGGGTTTATATCACCCTAAAAAATTCCTTCATGTTCCCACCTTGTCAAAATCTCCAAAGCAAATCACTGCTCTGCTTTCCATTATCTTAGCTTAGTCTTTTGACTACCTGGAAGTTCATATAATTAGAATCATATGGTATCCATGCTTTTGTTTTTGACTTCCCACGCAACAGAAAGTTTTTGAGGTCCATCCATATTGTTGCATGGATCAATAGATTGTTCGTTTTCATTGATGAATGGAACTACATTTGGTGACTTATCACATTTTATCTATTTTTTCATTCTAGATTTTTCATTGTTTTTGGTTTTGTGCTATAATGAACAAAACCTCTGTGAAACTTCTCTCACACAAATCTTTTTTATGGACATTTGTTTTCATTTCTCTGAGGAAAATACACAGTAGTATAAATACTCAATCATAGAGGATATGTGCTTAATTTTATTAAAAAGATAGCCAAACACTTTCCCAGAATAATTAAATCACTCTACATTTTGCAAGGAACATATGAGGGTGCCAGTTGCTCTCCATCTTTACTAATATTTGGTATTTTATGTTTTAATTTAGATATTTTAATGATTGAAGATGAAAATAATGAGCACCTTTTCATGTGTTTTTTGCCTTGCATACATCTTACTTTGTGAAAAGTCTGGTTTTAGCTTTTTGCCCACGCTTCACTCAGTTGTTTGCCTTTTCATTATTTGTACACATTCTTGATATATTCTGGATACAAATTTTTATATATATTGATTCATGGTTTTAATGATTCATGGGGTTGCAAAGAGTCAGACACAACTGAGTGAATTAACTGATTGTTTTATTGAATTTCAGTTAGATGTGGACAACTGAAAAGAAGGAGAAAAGACGATTTGAAGTGTCAAACATAAGATATTTTGAAAATTAAGTTTTACCTAAATTTACCTATTATGTAATCAGGATCATATTTGGCCTTTATAGTACATATTTCCAAATTCCATCCCTGGAGGTTTTTATTGGGTTGGTAGAAATGTTTAAATAAGTTAAAATTTTTCACTTTAAGAATTATTTATTTTTATTAACTGAGTAAAAGAAGTAACCATAAAACTAGTCACTGTCATCTTACTTTCTAGACACAAGTCTCCTGAGTGCACCCTTTACATCCTTATTTCTCAGTGTATAGATGACAGGGTTCAACATGGGAGTCACCAAGTTGTAGAAGAGGGTAAGGAATTTCCCTTGGTCCTGAGATGAATTATTTCCTGGTTGCATATACATATAGATAATATTCCCATAAAACAAGGAGACTACAGTGAGATGGGACCCACACGTGTTGAAAGCCTTCCTCCTTCCAGCCGCCGACTTCATCCTCAGCACCGCGAGGGCAATGTAGCTGTAAGAGATGAGGATGAGCGACAGGGGCACCAGAACAATGATCACTGACAGGATGAAAACAGTGCTCTCTACAGCCACTGTATCCACACAAGCAATTTTTATCAGAGCCGGCATCTCACATAAGAAATGTTTCACCCTGCATCTCCCACATCGTGGTAGTTTCATAGTCACTGGAGACATAACCAGGGAGTTGAGAAGTCCAACTCCCCAGGCCACAGACACCAACTTCCAACAGAGCTGAGGGTGCATGAGGACAGAGTAGTGGAGGGGCTTGCAGATTGCAGTGAAGCGGTCATAAGCCATGACAGCCAAGAGAACACATTCTGTGCCGCCCAGTCCCAGGAACATGAAGAGCTGGAGGGCACAACCCACATAACTGACGGTCTTGTCTGGGCTGCCTAAATTGAAAAGCAGCTGAGGGATAGAACTGGTGGTAAAGCAGAGATCCAGGAAGGACAAATTAGTGAGGAAGAAGTACATGGGTGTGTGAAGGCTGGGGTCTAAGCGGGAAACCAGGATAATGACAGCATTGCCCACCAGAGTCACAAGGTAGAAGATGAGGACAAACACAAAGAGGATCTGCTCTAGCTTGGGTCTGTCTGAGAAACCCAACAAGATGAAGCCTTCCTGGCAACTCTGGTTGGTCATGACAGAGGATAATCAGTACACGTCTGCAGGGAAGCAAATAGCAACACATTTTAATCTTCATGAAGCAGGCTAAGGAATTCACAGAGAGAGGTGGGTCATATCAAATAATTATGTAAAATAATTACTTAAAATTTCAATATTCAATGTAGATATAGATTATGTATTTTAGGAATACTATCTTTTGTTTATTCTCTTTCTTTTGGATCCCCTCAGTTACAATTATTGTGGAATATTAGGAAAACACAGATATACATGAAGGATAGGAAAAGATTACCCACATCCCAGAAACAACCACACTGCAATATTGATTTAATTCTTTTCATTCTTTTGAGTATATGTAATTTATGGCCTATATAAATTTATGGCATATTTCTGCCCTTATGGCAGAAAATGAAGAGGAACTAAAAAGCCTCTTGATGAAAGTGAAAGAGGAGAGTGAAAAAGTTGGCTTAAAGCTCAACATTCAGAAAGCGAAGATCATGGCATCTGGTCCCATCACTTCATGGGAAATAGATGGGGAAACAGTGGAAACAGTGTCAGACTTTATCTTTTTGGGCTCCAAAATCACTGCAGATGGTGATTGCAGCCATGAAATTAAAAGACACTTACTCCTTGGAAGGAAAGTTATGACCAATCTAGACAGCATATTAAAAAGCAGAGACATTACTTTGCCAACAAAGGTGTGTCTAGTCAAGGCTATGGTTTTTCCAGTGGTCATGTATGGATGTGAGAGTTGGACTGTGAAGAAAGCTGAGTGCTGAAGAATTGATGCTTTTGAACTGTGGTGTTGGAGAAGACTCTTGAGAGTCCCTTGGACTGCGAGGCGATCCAACCAGTCCATCCTAAAGGAGATCAGTCCTGGGTGTTCACTGGAAGGACTGATGCTGAAGCTGAAACTCCAATACTTTGGCCACCTCATGGGAAGAGTTGACACATTGGAAAAGACCCTAATGCTGGGAGGGATTAGGGGCAGGAGGAGAAGGGGATGACAGAGGGTGAGATGGCTGGATGGCATCACCGACTCGATGGACATGAGTTTGAGTAAACTCTGGGAGTTGGTGATGGACAGGGAGGCCTGGTGTGCTGCGATTCATGGGGTCACAAAGAGTCGGACAGGACTGAGTGACTGAAGTGAACTGGACTGAATTTAACAAAATATAAATAATAGTGTGTTTATAAATTTTATATTTTACATTTCCTTTCATAATTTTACATTGTGAAAATTTGATTTGGTTTTAAAGTTCTGCAAAAATAATCATTAACGTCTGTATAATCTTCCTGTAGCTGTGTCATCATTTCTCCAATCATTGCTCTATAGTTAATTGTTAACAGTATTTCCAATATTTTAAAGGTCTTGATAGAGAGATTATAGAAGTACCTGTTTTACTGAACTCTAAAAGCAGCTTGTTTTTCCTTAAATCTTTGGCAGTTGTTTGGTGTGCGTGTGTTCATGCCTAGTCATGTCTGACTCTTTGTGACCCCATGGACTGTAGCCGGCCAGGTGCTCCTCTGTCCATGGAATTTTCCAGGCAAGAATACTGGAGTGGATTGCCATTTCCTTCTCCAGAGGACCTTCCTGACCCAGGTGCTCTCTTGCATTGGCAGGTGGATTCTTTTAGTTTGGTCCCTGCCCGCACCGCCTAATCTCATATTGTTTAAACTGGGTGATATTAGCTATGAAGTTGATTAATTTTTGATGCTTATTAGCCTTCTGAATTTGGGAAAATGTTTGTCATTGAGCTAGTATGTCACATATCATAGAAAATTCTATCACTAAAACTTGAAAGTGATGGTTTACTTGACAATGAAAATAGGCGTACAAGTTGTTCTTTTTTTTTTTTTAACTCATTGGAGTTTAAGACACACCCTTTCAATTTTTATTCCAAAATTTAATCCATAACAACACATAAATTATTTTGTAAGTGATGGGATTCTTATTTCTAATACTTTATTTTGGAATTCTTATTTTCTCTATTTACAAATATATTCTCTTGTATTTCATTAAAGTTCAGTTTTATGAAATTATGTAGTTTTCAATGAATACTGTATTTTAAAATTTCCTTTCTTTTATGAATGAAGTGCATAATTATATTTTTAACTGGATATAACTGTGAGGCAGACTTATAGTTCTTTAGTTACATAAATTATAAGATAGTTATCATTTTATATCAATAGAGACATATGTATAAAATGATATAAAGATTATAAATGATATTAAATAGAATGATATGATTTCATTTATATCATTTAGAAAATTATATATAAATTTTAATTCTATCATGTTGCTTTAAAAAATATGCTTTTTTATCCACAAGAAAAGACTAATTGTCAAATTTTAAAAAGCCAGATAAATCACTTTTTCATGTTTAAAACCTATGGATCAATTCAAAAGTCATAAACATGTGTTTTATAAAAACTTTTCAAGAAAAATCTCAAAATACTTTCAATTCTCCCTAGAGCCAAAAATTCCCTTGATTGCATTAGTAATTAAAGAAGTAAAAGTTTTAGGTTTATTTGAATGTGTCAGAAACACTTCCAAAATCAGAGTTTAAAATGCTCAAAGGTGATTTTATGATCTGACATATAACAGGACATTTCTCAGCACCTTAAATTAATAAAGTAATAAAGATGTTTCCTGTACTCTATGTCCAGAATATGGTGTTTGAGTCAAGACTGTCTCAATACTCTGTGTATTGGGCTATGAAATAATTTTATTGCCTCATAAGGTTGATGTGAAATTACAGCTTTCAGTGCCACCTCTCCCTCAGGTGCTTAAAGAGTTTATGACTCTACCAGATACCACTTCAAATTGTTACTGTAACTAGTTCCTACTATAAATAGTGATGTTCTCTGGCCAAACAAGTATAAAACAAGATCCGGGAAGGATAAGAAAGAGTGAAGGAATCACATCTCCATCTCCACTTCTACACCACTATCTCATACACACTGATCTTTTACACACTATTACACGTTTGTGAAATACATTGCGCATCATAAACCATGTTAGATGTTTATTATTATGATTACAAACAGAAAAATCAGGTCTATGTTACACATGATTAAGAAGAGGCTCTTTCCCATGCTATTTTGGGTATAAATAATAGCAGTGTTATTACTAAACAATTTTAGTCAGTTTAAATTAATTAAAGCTGTAGAGATGGCCTAAGAAGAAAACTTAAAAAATATTAAAAATTTATTTGCCTGTTTATTATGGATACATTGCATCTTTGTTGCTGTGTGTGGGCTTTCTCCAGTTGTGGTGAGTGGGGGCTACTCTCTAGTTGGGTTGCTTGGGCTTGCCATTGCAGTAGCTTCTCTTGTTGTGGAACCTGAGCTCTAGGCACTAGGGCTTTAGTAGTTGTGGCACAAGGGCTTAGTTGTCCCACAGAATGTGGAATCCTTCTGGACCAGGGATCAAACCTATGCCCCCTGTATTGCAAGGCAAACTGTCAACCATTGGGCCACCAGGGAAGTCTCCTGAGAACAAAACTTTTGGCTGAAAGTTACAGTCCAAGTGATTTTAAGAGATTTCTACTAATACATTGACTGATACAGCCTCAGATCAGGAAGGAGAAGGCAATGGCACCCCACTCCAGTACTCTTGCCTGGAAAATCCCATGGATGGAGAAGTCTGGTAGGCTGCAGTCCATGGGGTCACTATGAGTTGGGCTTTCAGTTTTCACTTTCATGCACTGGAGAAGGAAATGGCAACCCACTCCAGTGTTCTTGCCTGGAGAATCCCAGGGACAGAGGAGCCTGGTGGACTGCAGTCTACGGGGTCGCATAGAGTCGGACACAACTGAAGTGACTTAGCAGCAGCAGTAGCAGATCAGGAAGTTCAGATTATGATCTTCGGAATAAGAATTACTGAAAATATTTATATTGATAAATACATATTCAGCAAATATTTACTGAACCCTTGTTGTTTGCCAAACACTGTACTGTATGTCAGAGATAAAAGATTACTAAAATAGATAGCAATTTACTTCACTGATTTATAGTCTAGTGGGAAAACACTCACACAATTAAATATATAATGATTATCAGTGATACTAAGCCCTTACACTAGCACTGTGCTATTTTCTTGGGCTGCTTTATTTAATAATAATATCTGAATTTGAAGGATTTAGGCATTAAGTAACTTACCAAGGGTACATAGCTGGGAAGTTGTGGATGTGGAATTCAGATTCAGGTTTGTTTGACTCTCAAACCAAGTTTCTAAACACCATGGGACTAAAACCGATATTTAATGTATTTACTCAATTCCCAAATATCACCTGTTGGATGCAGTTAAGATGGATTGAGTGCTCTGAGTCCTTTAATCATGATTTAGTCCCAATCAAAGAAGAATGTCAAAGTTTATTCAAGATAAATCAAGTTAAGGAAATGTCACCAAAAACTCAGTCTTCTCAAACAAATTTTAAAAGCATAGCTATGAATCAGCTCAAAGTTTGCTGGATTTTAAATAGAAAAGTAATCAATTCAAACGTAATGTTATATATGGTGGTGGCAGTTTAGTTGCTAAATTGTGCGAGACTCTTGAGACCCCATGGACTGTAGCCCACCAGGCTCCTCTGTCCATGGAATTTTCCAGGTAAGAATACTGGAGTGGGTTGCTATTTCCTCCTTCAGGGAATCTTCCTGACTCAGGGATTGAACTTGCGTCATGGCTGAGCCATCAGGGAAGCCAAGTGTTATTTATAGACCAAGATAAATTGCTAAAAATAGCCTTTTTGGAAAACTAGATATTGCATGTACAACCAAGAACAATTATTAAAAAGACTTTCAATTATTTCAATTATTAATAAAATAATTTAAATAATAAGAAAATAAAATTTCAATTATTACAAGAATGATGTGACATAACTTGTTTTCCAGTAAAAATAGATAAAATATGCAAAAAATCTAGATTTATTTTAATATTTTAAGTCAATAATTACAGCCAGAATATATATTATGTGGCACACACACACACACACATGGATACTATTGGTTGCTCCTGTTTTTAAAATTTGTTTTAAATCTAATTTGTTTACTTCTTACTTATTGAACATTAATTTTTATTAGACAACAGGTGGGTGGAAATGTGTTCATACATATGGGGAGAGCTCTGGTTTTTCTCTTAAGCAATCTTGCTAATCTGATTTGCCTTCATTTGTGACAGGTTTAGACGTTACAAACCTAAGGTTGATGTTGACAAGGCATGAGTTAATTGCTGACAAGAGGTAGGAGGTGTAGGATAGGAGAAGTGGAAGGAAAGCAAGACAGAAAGTAGTTATAAATGTGGTGAATCAAATTATAGAAACAAGTATATCAGAAAAGTTACACAATCAATGGAAGAATGACAATAACAATGAAATAGCTGATAGTATTGGTTAAAGCACCATCAATAGATACTAAAATTGGTAGGTCAAGGAATCAAGGTATAAGCAAGGTTTAGAATTAGTAAATTGAGCCAAACAAGAAAGAGTTAAAAATTCCATCCTTGGAATGTGCAATTTGATGTTGGAAGATACTGTATAAATTTTTTTTTCTGTTATCGACTTTTTTTCTACTTCTTATTGTGTTAATTTTGTGTATATTATTTTGATTAAAATACATGTTTTAAAGCAAAACTTATAATCTAACTCTTTAGAAAAATATAGATATAAAATATATGGCTCAAAATAGTATATTAGAACAATCGTTCAAACCATGGCTCTACCCCTTACCAGTCTTATGACCTTGATCAAGATACATAACTGCTGTTTTCACTTTCCTTTTCTGTGAGATAAGAAAGGTAAAGTACATATCTTATGGAACTTTAGGATGAAAGAATGAAATTATATATGTAGTTATATTGGATAGCATATTGAACTGTGTCATAGCAATGTAAAAAAGACTACTTATTGTTTTAGTCTAACTATTATTTTCATTAGCTTATTATCTTTTTTTAAATTCCATTGTCAAGTCTTTTCTCTTCCATTGTGAAATGGAACCCAAGAGAACACTTCAAAATTGGCACGGACAAAAATATCAAATGCTGTCAGTATGTTGCACAAAGAAAATAGCAAAATCAAGAACAGCTCATATTGCCAAGCACAAATCTTGAGTGCCAGTATTGACATTTCTCATATTTTGGATCCAATTAACTTCATATATTATTCTGAGTGATATATTTTTTATACTTGCCTCAAATACCATTCATATGCTGATGGTTACCAAATCTTAGATTTTTATTCCAAAATATAGACCTGCATATTCTACCTTTTTCTGAATATTTTTACTTGAGTGACTAACAGTTGAGAAATAGATAGCATTCTGATAATGATCCCAGACACTGGAGCATGGTTTCAGATTCTAGCAATGCTGTTGAATAGCTAAGGGATTCCCTGGTGGCTCAGACGGTAAAGATCTGCCTGCAATTCGGGAGACCTAAGTTCAATCCTTGGGTCAGGAAGATCCCCTGGACAAGGAAATGGCAACTCACTCCAGTATTCTTGCCTGGAAAATCCCATGGATGGAGGAGCCACTAAATAGCTAAGAGACTTTGGACAAGTTACTTAAACCCTCTGTATCCAACTTTATAATCTGTAAAATGGGCATAATAATAGATCTTCAGAGAGTTATTTAAAGAGTTAAATAAGTTAGTATTTGACATACTTGAAAGTGAGTCACTCAGTCATGTCCAAGTCTTTGTGACACCATGGACTATACAGTTCTGGAATTCTCCAGGCCAGAATACTAGAGTTGGTAGCCTTTCCCTTCTCCAGGGGATCTTCCCAACCCAAGGATCAAACCGGAGTCTCCTGCCTTTTAGGCAGATTCTTTACTAACTGAGCTATCAGGGAAACCTATATATACACACATACATATACACACTTTTAATTTGTTTGTTATTTACCAGGACTTGAGTTTATCAGGCAAACTGAGTCTAGACATGCCCAGATACATCCCAAACAGAGGGGCAACAAGGCTTCACCTTTCACAGAGATTGTTGAGGCTATGGGAAATTGTTAGGCTCAGAAGAGCAGATAAATTTTAAAGAACTACTATGAAAATCTGGATGTGAAATAGGTTCTGAAATTTGGGAACATGGTATGCAATGTGCTGATGGATGACGCTGACTTGATATTCTCCTACTCTTGGTATGTCTCCATATTCTCACTTTTTGCAAAAGCAGCAAAGAATAATGAGTAGGGCCACTTTGGTCAGATCAACCTTAATTTAAAGTAAGGCTCAGCCCTGGTTTGTAGCTGTGTAACCTTCAGTTCAGTTCAGTTCAGTTCAGTCGCTCAGTCGTGTCCAACTCTTTGCGATCCCATAGGCAAGTTATATTCACATGAGTGTCCTCAACTGTCCATTGAGATGAAAACCATAGCAACAATATCCTTCATTCTGGAGTAAAGATAAAGAAGCTAATTTATGCATTGTTTCTTATTCTGCCTGTACTGTGCTTAGTCACTCAGTCCAACTCTTTGCAACCTCATGAACTGTAGCCCACCAGGCTCTTCTGTCCGTGGGGATTCTCCACGCAAGAATACTGGAGTGGGTTACCATTTACTCCTCCAGCGTATCTTCCCAACCCAGGGATTGAACCCAGGCCTCCTGCATTGCAGGCGGATTCTTTACCATCTGAGCCATCAGAGAAGTCCTTTTGTTCTGCCTAACAATATCAAATACCTAAAGATTTATTACTATCACAATAGTTACATTCCTTGTAAGTGTTCCTGTCCTCATGTAGCTCAAGAACTGCTGGGTTTTAAAGAAGGGTTACTTGTTGTGTTTATATGCAACATCTGTTTTTTTTTTTTTTTTTTAATATCCAGTCATTTGTTTCATCTAGGCAGTATACTGGAACTAGAGCAGTAAAGTCAACTGTGTTATTCAATTGGAGTTAGTGAGTTTGGGGTCTTATAATGTTGGAAGTAGAGAAATGAAGAATATGTCTATTTCAAAGTCCCGTTTGCCTGATCATATTGGCACTCCTGTCTTATTTTCTTTTCTTTTTCTATTACTATCTGTTCCACTGCAAACAAATATAGTACTGCTTGTCTTTCTAATTTTAAAATTTATTTTTCATCAATAATCTTCTCTTTATTTATAATTCATTCAAAATTTCTAGTCTATATTCAAAAACCTTTGGCAGTTTAGTCAACTAACAAGTAGTCATTCCTACTTGTACAGAATGAAAGCTTGAGGTATATTTAAGAAAAAATAAAATATAAATGTCTACCATATAACTGACACTATGAAAATGTCTCAGGATAATATGACAAACAATATGTAGATGATCCTTGCCTTCACAGAGCTTGTAGTTTAGAATGGAATGCAGAGAATATGGTAACTATAATAGTGATATAAAATGTCATTAGAATGTGTATAAGACTTAGATGAGGTACTTACCTAAAACCCAAGATGAGGATGTTTTTTGGAAGAAGTAACGCTTCCCTGGTGGCACTAGTGGCAAAGAATCTGCCTGCCAATGCAGAAGACCTGGGTTCGATCCCTGGGTGGGGAAGATCCCCAGGAGGAGGAAATGGCAACCCTCTCCAGTATTCTTGCCTGGACAATCCCATGGACAGAGGAACCTGGCAGGCTACAGTCCATGGGGTTGCAAAGAGTCAGACATGACTGACATAACACAAACTTAGATGAGGTACTTACCTAAAACCCAAGGGATAAGGGATATTTATTGGAAGAAGTAGTACCTCAGATAAGAGCTTTAACATGAGAGGACTAGAGTCAAGGAAAAGAGTGGCACATGGGAGAAGCTGAAATGGCTTGGTATTGTGGAATGTGATGAGGGAATGAAATTCACTCAAACTGGAGAAGTAATAAAGGCTAGTGTATGCATGGTCTTATAGTTCATGTTAACAAATTCTGTCTTTGTGTTAAAAAAGAGAGGAGTGCTAAGTAATTTAAAGTAGTTGTTGCAGAAACCAGTACTCGAGAAACCAATCACCACACTCGGAGAGCTCGAGAACTCAGGTTTATTATGCTGGTGGGCCCAGATGAGTTAACACTCCAAGCTCAGAGCCCCGAACAAAGGGGTTGCAGAGTTTTTATAGCCAGACTATAGTGGGCAACACCAGCTGTTAAGAGGCTGGTTTAAACTAAGGGGTTTTGCATGTGCAGGAATAGCAGTCAAGATGGGGAGGGGGATGCCTGACCTTTACATGGACAGGCATGATTAATCAGGGTTTCAGGGGCTGGGCAATTGCAAAGAGTGCAACAAGTGTGAGTGAGATAAGCTCCGGTTCCTAGAATTGTAAGTCCCCACTTTCTGAGACTACGTGACCTACATGATCCAGACTTTGCAAGGAGCAAGCTGAGTTACAGAGGCAGAAGGAGCAGGATGTTATGTAAAGTTTTAACTTTTCCTCTTCATAGTTACATGACTGAATTTGGATTTTAGAACTTATTCTGGCTGCAATGAATTAGAAAAGAGCAATATTGGAACTTAGGAGACAATCTTGGGATGGCTACAGTTATCTAGGTGAAAAATGCTGGTGATCTGCTATTCTCTGAAAGCTGCAAGAAAAAGAAGTGTACATACCACTATATACAAAATAGATGACTAGTAAGAACCTAAGTATAGCACAGGGAACTTTACTCAATACTCTGTAATGACCTATATGGGGAAAAATCTAAAAACAAGAGGATATATGTATAACTGATTCACTTTGCTGTATACCTGAAACTGATACAACATTGTAAATCAACTACTGGAGAGAAAATCTGCAGCACTGGGAGATTTATCAGATGAGAGATGACACAGTGATGAAGCAAGATCTTTAAGTTTGTCTGGTAGGCTGCACAGATGCTTAATAAAGTAGGAACACAGAAGGAAAGGAGTACCTTTGAATTAGTGGAAATAACCAATTTAATTTGGGGCCCAGGTAAGTGTAAAGTTTCTACAGAACCTTGTAGTGAAAAGGCCCAAAGGCATATGGACATCTGCATCCTTTCCAACTTATGAAATCACTTTTGTTCATATATATTATGTATATATACATGATATATTTGTTTATCTGGAAAACAAAAAGAACTTTTAGAGACTTTCCAATCTTTTTAAAAAATTAAAAAGACATCCATTCCGGCACGTATTAAGGCAACACGATCCATAGAATATTTTAAAGATTTAGGAAAGTATTTTACTACATGATTTATTTTTATTTTGCATTTGCTTATGATTAGAGTTGCTGATCACACAAGGTACATGAATTATCAATCTGTTTAAGAAGTTTAAGATCGTTGCTTTGTTCTCAAAACTGAATCTGATGTGAAAAAACGAGTCACCAGTCCATGCTTAGAGTTAAGAATTGCTATTTCTAAGTCACTTCAGTAGTGTCCGACTCTGTGTGACCCCATAGTTGGCAGCCCACCAGGCCCCCCAGTCACTGGGATTCTCCAGGCAAGAACACTGGAGTGGGTTGCCATTTCCTTTTCCAATGCATGAAAGTGAAAGGTGAAAGTGAAGTCGCTCAGTCATGTCCGACTTAGAGACCCAATGGACTGCAGCCTACCAGGCTCCTCCACCCATGGGATTTTCCAGGCAAGAGTACTGGAGTGGGGTGCCATTGCCTTCTCCGATAGTTAAAAATAGCAATGTACAATAAAATTAATAGACTACCAGTATCAAAATAAGAACCTCATTCCACTTTAGCTTGAATTAGTGAAATCTTAAACTGAGAGAAATTTTATCCAGTGGGATGAATCAGTTATCACTGATAGTTTTTCAAAAGTCTTAAAGATTTTGTCTGTTTATATCAAGTTTCCTTAAAGTATTCTAAACTAAAAACATTTTGAAATATATTTTACCTATATGCTATATCAGCACACATGGATCTTTGGCAAATAGAATATTAACATTATCTAAACAAACAAAACCTGATGATTTTTAGTATAACTATATATTTCTGACATCATAATTAGCAACAGTTAGTAACTGTTATTTATGAATGTATAGAATTCTTGAAGTTGGGTAAAAGTTCTGTGTTGGAATCCAGGAATCTGAAATTTATCTGGAATTGCATAAGCCTGGATTTTTTTTTTAGTACTTCGTTTACATGAATTCTACTTCTATGATTATATATTATCAATTACATTAAAAGTTATGTTCCAGTCTAGTAGTTGCTTCCTTATGCGATTCTCCCTACTGCCCTCTTTTTTCCTAGATATGTCAAAGAAAAATACAGTCATTATATACCATTAATACCATTAAATATGACTGCCAATCATGCTTTTATGGTTAGGAAACAAGTAGACTAGCATAAGAAAAAAGTTGTTGTCAAAAATAATCAAATTATTAAAATAGAACTTGCCTTCTCTTAAAGTATCCATGAGGAAATATTGTCAGGATTTACTTCTGTCGTAATTCTTCTTCTCTCACTATTTTTTCCTTTCTTCTGAAAATTGGTTTTAATTCTTGGAAGCTGATTTGTGGTTTCTGTTCTTGAGGATATTTGCCCTTCTGTCACTTTACCTTGAAACTTGCTTCTGAATTTGCCCAGATAATTCTTACAAGGAGGCTGGTGTGAGAGAGCAAACACTCACTAAACAAGTATATGGTTTATACCTACAACCTGGGCCTCAGTCACTTTGACCCTCAACTTGTGCTGGGTTCCATGATCACTTTCCATTTGTGAAGCCCATGGTAGGCTTCAGCATATTGCACACCAGGAGTCTGAGATCAGACCTTCAGACTCCTAAAGGACTACTCTAAAGTAACAGAGACCCTTTATAGTTTAAAATGTTCCTGAACTTCTCAGATTGGAGATCTAAAAATATTTTACTATCTTCGCTGAAGCCTTTGGGAATACATATTCCAGTGAAGCAATTAGACAACTTTGCTCTTCTGTCCAGAAAGGAAAACCAGTGGGACATATGTAAGGTAACTAAAATCTGCACTTCCTTTAGTCTTTGAGTATTGGAGAGGAGGGAAAGGGGGCACTTGTTTTTATATTGGATAAGAAGTCTATCTCCTTGAAGTCATCTTTAAGGCTGAGAAGACTTAGGCCTGAGACGATTCTAAAAACAGTTAGTGTTCTTTTAGGTGCCAGACATTTTTGTTCTTTTTAAAAAGTATATTTTAGCTGCTAGCTATTGTCCCGTGGCATGTGGGATCATAGTTCCCTGACGAGGGATCAAACCCATATGC
The DNA here is from genome assembly GCF_016772045.2 of Ovis aries. Classification (NCBI taxonomy): domain Eukaryota; kingdom Metazoa; phylum Chordata; class Mammalia; order Artiodactyla; family Bovidae; genus Ovis; species Ovis aries. The sequence goes on from NC_056073.1 coordinate 29,803,497, forward strand.
CCTGCACAGGAAGGTGGATTCTTAACCACTGGACCACCAGGGAAATCCCCAGAAGTTGTTTCAAAAACGTTTTGATTTTGTCATGATTTCAAACTTACAGAGGAGTTGTAATACTATTTGTGTTATTGTTTAGTCTCGAGTTTGTGTCCGACTCCTTTGCAACCCCGTGGACTGTAGCCCACCAGTTTCCTCTGTTCATGGGATTCTCCAGGCAAGAATAGTGGAGTGGGTTGCCATGCCCTCCTCCTGGGGATCTTCCTGACCCAGGGATCTAACCCAGGCCTCCTGCATTGGCAGGCGGATTCTTTACCACTAAGCCATCTGGGAAGCCCATACCTACAGAAAAGTCAGAGTGAAGAGAGTTACTGTGAACACTTTACCCAGCTTCCCATCATATGAGCATTTTATACAACCACATTTCTCTGTCCTTTTGATATGTCCCTGCCATTCTTTGAACAATTCCTTACTTTTTAGCACAAACTATCCAGGTTAATCTTTTTAAACTTTTCAGTTGCATTTCTGGATTCAGCCATTTTTCCAAGGGGCCCTAAGACACAGGGATAAGTAGCAATTTGCCTCCACTTTTTAAATACAGAATTCTTTGTCCAGTTTCCAGATATGTGCTGGTATTGAGAATCAGAAGAGATCACTGAGCTAAAAAGAGACAGTGCCCACTGAAGAAGGACAGCTAATGTCATAATACTCATAAACTGAGGCTTTGTATTGATCTTCAGTAACAATTTCAGCAGTTCCTTTCTAAATGGCATTCGTTTACCAGAATAACTGTGTACTGGGAAAATGGAAACTCTCAGAGTTTTCAAGGATTATTGTATAGAAGGGGTCAAGATAACACTGATATAAGCAGACACAAAATACCATCATGGACCCTCTGTTGGAATGGAGCCACACATGAGCCAACTGATGAATGGAGTCCTGGCCTAAGTTCATCTTAAAATTTAGTCCCTATGTAGCTCATATTTTTGATACTATTGCAAATTGTGTTTTTATTTCAGTTTGAGGATTTAATGCTGTATGTAGAGATATAATTTCTCTGTTGTTTAACTTCCAACCTTACTAAATCCACCAATTCGTTTTAATAACTTTTTGGGGGGTAGATTCCAACACATATCCTATAGATGATCATGGATCATCTTATCTACGGATAAGGACAGTTTTACTTCTTCCTTTCCATGATAAGTGCTTTTTATTTTTCTCCCTTATTGCACTGGCCAGAACCTCCAGGAGAGTACTGAATTGTAGCAGTCAGAGTTAGCATTTTGCCTTTTTCCTGATAGAGAAAAGTAGAGCTGGAGTTTAATGTTTTGGAAGCTGTTTTTCAGTTTGTGAAAGTGCCTTTTATTCTTATTTTACGGTTCTATTGAGATGACCATATAATTTATTCTCTTTTTAGGCAGTTAGTATGGTGAATTATGTTGATTTTAAACTGTAAATCCATCTTTCATTTCTGTAATAAACTCTGATTGGTCAAGATATGTAGTTCTTTTTGTGTACTGTGGGATTAAATTTGCTAAAATTTTAAGGTTTTTTGCATCTATGTTCATGAGGGATATTGGTCTTTTTTGTTTTCTTATGACTTTCTGGTTCTGTTGTCAGAGTGGTGCTGGCCTTAAAGGATGAATTCAGAAGTATTCAGTCTGCTTCAGTTTTCTGGAAGAGTTTGTATAGAACTGGTATTACTTTTAACTAAATGGTAGATTTCACCAGTGAAACCATCAATTCCTGGAATTCTTTGTGACTTTTTAGCTTCAAATTCAATTTCTTAAACAGATTAAAGACTATTCAGAATCTTCTTGAACAAGCTTTAGATTGTATGTGTAATTCAAGAAACCTTTCTCATGCCATAAATTGTTGAATTTGTTGGAATGATTTTTAGTAATTTTTTTTTTATTATCTGTAGTGTCTGTAATGATATCACTGGTTTCATACTTCATATTGGTAATTGTGTCCCCCTCACAGCAATCATTCTGGGTAGGAGGTTTATCAATGTTATTGATAGTCCCAAACAACATGCTTTTGGTTTCATAGTTAAAAAAAATTTTTTTGTTTTCTATTTTATTGATTTCACTTCTACTGAAATTTGATATTTTGTTATTTCCTTTTCTTCTGTTATTATTGAGTTTCCATTTGTTCTTATTTCTTAGTTCTTTAAAGTGAAAGTTGAGGATTTTTTTTGGTATTCTTCAATTACATTTAATGTGATTATCAATATGCTTGCACTTAAATCTGTCATCTGTCATACTTATTGTTTCCTATTTTTTTTATGTTTTTTCTTTTCCCCTCTGTTCCTGCTTTCCTTTTATTACTGATTGTTTTATAATTGCATTTATTTATTTTCTTTCTTGCCTTACTAGCTGTATCTCTGTTTCATTTACTAATGAGTAAATGACAACCCACTCCAGTATTCTTGCCTGGGAAATCCCATGGGCAGAGGAGCCTGGCAGGTTACCATACATGGGTTGCAAGAGTTGGACATGAGCATGAATATATCTTTAACTTATGACAATCTGGCTTCAAATAATATTTTACCACTTCATCCATCTATTATGTTATTTTTGTCTTACATTTTACTCCTACATATATACCTTTAACTTATCAGAGTCTAACTTTCTTTAACTGATTGAGATGAATCATTTCAAAGATATTCATTTTAGTTTGTAAACAGGAAGTCTAAAAATTAGGGAAGGACTTCTTTTTTTTTTTTTTTTTCTTTTTCACAAAAAGGTATCTGGACAGCTTCAGCTATGCATCACAGCCTTCTCCAGAAATGACTGCTGAGATAAGTGTTAGTTGCTCAGTCCTGTCTGACTCTTTGCAACTCCATGGACTGTAGCCTAGCCATCCTCTGTCTATGGAATTCTCCAGGCAAGAATACTGGAGTGGGTAGCTATTCCCTTCTCCAGGAGATCTTCCTGACCCAGGAATTGAACCTGTGAAGTGAAAGTGAAGTTGCTCAGTCGTGTCCGACTCTTTGCGACTCCGGGGACTGTAGCCCACCAGGCTCCTCCGCCCATGGGATTCTCCAGGCAAGAAATCTTCCCGACCCAGGGATCGAACCCAGGTCTCCTGCATTGCAGGCAGACGCTTTAACCTCTGAGCCACCAGGAAAGCCCACTGAACCTCGGTATTCTGCAATGTAAGCAAATTCTTTACCATCTAAACCACCAGGGAAGCCTTAAGGCTTCCTTAACTATCCTGTTTTCCTTTCTGCTTTCCCCAGCAGTAAGTTTCCAGGGCTAATGAATTGGAAATTGCTTGGACTTTAATACTGCTAAGTCGCTTCAGTCGTGTCCAACTCTGTGCGACCCCATAGACTTCAGCCCACCAGGCTCCCCTGTCCCTGGGATTCTCCAGGCAAGAACACTGGAGTAGGTTGCCATTTCCTTCTCCAATGCATGAAAGTGAAAAGCGAAAGTGAAGTTGCTCGGTTGTGTCCGACACCTAGCGACCCCGTGGACTGCAGCCTACCAGGATCCTCCATCCGGGACTTTAATACTATATTCCTTAAGTAAGCACATTTAGTTGTATTTATTCTTTAAATAATAGCATATTTCTGAAGTCCGAGAAATAAGGACAAACTTCCCTAGTAGCTCAGAGGTTAAAGTGTCTGCCTGGAATGCAGGAGACCCGGGTTGGATCCCTGGGTTGGGAAGATCCCCTGGAGAAGAAAATGGCAACCCACTCCAGTACTCTTGCCTGGAGAATCCCATGGAGAGAGGAGCCTGGTAGGCTACAGTCCATGGGGTGTCAAAGTCGGACACAACTGAGCAACTTCACTTTCACTTTGACTTTCATAGGTGAGTAAGCTCCTATTTCCACAAGAATCCAAATGCCAAAGTATTCTAGATATCCTGGATTTGTGTATGTGTAGAGATGTGTATCTCAAATGTGAGAGAAACCATATATATGCCTATGGCAGGAGAAATAGAACATTTTTCGACCATTTACTTTTTGATCTGTCTCTGCCAAATGACATGGACTAGGGAAAATAAGCTTACATAATATTGAAAAAAAATTTAAAGCAACTGGATTTAAGATATAACTAAAAAGCTGTTCCCATTTTTCATGACTTGCCTTAGTTTGCTTTAGAGTCATGCTGAATTCTTTCTAGTTTTCTTTACTTCAGCATCATCCAACTCACTGTATCTTTTCTGTTTATTTTATACAGTGTTCTATAAGAAAACTAGAGATACCAAGGGAACATTTCATGCAAAGATGGGCTTGATAAAGGACAGAAATGGTATGGACCTAACAGAAACAGAAGATATTAAGAAGAGGTGGCAAGAATACACAGAAGAACTGTACAAAAAAGATCTTCATGACCCAGATAATCACAATGGTGTGATCACTCATCTAGAGCCAGACATCCTGGAATGTGAAGTCAAGTGGGCTTTAGAAAGCATCACTATGAACAAAGCGAGTGGAGGTGATGGAATTCCAGTAGAGCTATTTCAAATCCTGAAAGATGATGCTGTGAAAGTGCTGCACTCAATATGCCAGCAAATTTGGAAAACTCAGCAGTAGCCACAGGACTGGAAAAGGTCAGTTTTCATTCCAATCCCAAAGAAAAGCAATGCCAAAGAATGCTCACACTACCACACAATTGCACTCATCTCACACGCTAGTAAAGTAATACTCAAAATTCTTCCAGCAAGGCTTCAGCGATACGTGAACTGTGAACTTCCAGATGTTCAAGCTGGTTTTAGAAAAGGCAGAGGAACCAGAGATCAAATTGCCAACATCCGCTGGATCATGGAAAAAGCAAGAGAGTTCCAGAAAAAACATCTATTTCTGCTTTATTGACTATGCCAAAGCCTTTGACTGTGTGGATCACAATAAACTGTGGAAAATTCTGAAAGAGATGGGAATACCAGACCACCTGACCTGCCTCTTGAGAAATCTGTATGCAGGCCAGGAAGCAACAGTTAGAACTGGACATGGAACAACAGACTGGTTCCAAATAGGAAAAGGAGTACGTCAAGGCTGTGTACTGTCACCCTGTTTATTTAACTTCTATGCAGAGTAGATCATGAGAAACGCTGGACTGAAAGAAGCACAAGCTGGAATCAAGACTGCCGGGAGAAATATCAATAACCTCAGATATGCAAATGGCACCACTCTTGTAGCAGAAAGTGAAGAGGAACTGAAAAGCCTCTTGATGAAAGTGAAAGAGGAGAGTGAAAAAGTTGGCTTAAAGCTCAACATTCAGAAAACAAAGATCATGGCATCCGGTCCCATCACTTCATGGGAAATAGATGGGGAAACAGTGGAAACAGTGTCAGACTTTATTGTTTTGGGCTCCAAAGTCACTGCAGATGGTGATTGCAGCCATGAAATTAAAAGACACTTATTCCTTGGAAGGAAAGTTATGACCAACCTCAGTTCAGTTCAGTTCACTTGCTCAGTCGTGTCTGACTGTTTGCGACCCCATGAATTGCAGCACGCCAGGCCTCCCTGTCCATCACCATCTCCTGGAGTTTACTCAGACTCACGTCTATTGAGTCCGTGATGCCATCCAGCCATCTCATCCTTGGTCGTCCCGTTCTCTTCCTGCCCCCAATTCCTCCCAGCATCAGAGTCTTTTCCAGTGAGTCAACTCTTCCCATGAGGTGGCCAAAGTACTGGAGCTTCAGCTTTAGCATCATTCCTTCCAAAGAAATCCCAGGGCCGATCTCCTTCAGAATGGACTGGTTGGATCTCCTTGCAGTCCAAGGGACTCTCAAGAGTCTTCTCCAACACCACAGTTCAAAAGCATCAATTCTTTGGTGCTCAGCCTTCTTCACAGTCCAACTCTCACATCCATACATGACCACTGGAAAAACCATAGCCTTGACTAGACGGACCTTAGTCAGCAAAGTAATGTCTCTGCTTTTCAATATACTATCTAGGTTGGTCATAACTTTTCTTCCAAGGAGCAAGCGTCTTTGAATTTCATGGCTGCAGTCACCATCTGCCGTGATTTTGGAGGCCCCCAAAATAAAGTCTGACACTGTTTCCACTGTTTCTCTGTCTATTTCCCATGAAGTGATGGGACCAGATGCCATGATCTTCGTTTTCTGAATGTTGAGCTTTAAGCCAACCTTTTCACTCTCCTCTTTCACTTTCATCAAGAGGCTTTTTAGCTCCTCTACACTTTCTGCCATAAAGGTGGTGTCATCTGCGTATCTGAAGTTATTGATATTTCTCCCGGCAATCTTGATTCCAGCTTGTGTTTCTTCCAGTCCAGCGTTTCTCATGATGTACTCTGCATAGAATGATAATATATAGCCTTGACGTACTCCTTTTCCTATTTGGAACCAGTCTGTTGTTCCATGTCCAGTTCTAACTGTTGCTTCCTGGCCTGCATACAGATTTCTCAAGAGGCAGGTCAGGTGGTCTGGTATTCCCATCTCTTTCAGAATTTTCCACAGTTTATTGTGATCCACACAGTCAAAGGCTTTAGCATAGTCAATAAAGCAGAAATAGATGTTTTTCTGGAACTCTCTTGCTTTTTCCATGACCCAGCGGATGTTGGCAATTTGATCTCTGGTTCCTCTGCCTTTTCTAAAACCAGCTTGAACATCATGGAGTTCATGATTCACGTATTGCTGAAGCCTGGCTTGGAGAATTTTGAGCATTACTTTACTAGCATGTGAGATGAGTGCAATTATGTGGTAGATTGAGCATTCTTTTGCATTGCCTTTCTTTGGAATTGGAATGGAAACTGATCTTTTCCAGTCCTGTGGCCACTGCATTAATATATGATATTTATTTTTCTCTTTCTGACTTACTTCATTCTGTATGAGAGGCTCTAGGTTCATTCACATCTCTACAAATGACCTGATTTGTTATTTTTACTGGCTGAGTAATATTCCATTGTTTATATACACCACATATTCTTTATTCATTCATCTGTTGATGGACATGGACATCCATGTTAGGTTGCTTCCTTGTCCTGGTTACTGTAAACAGTGCTGCAATGAACGTAGGGGTACATGTGTCTTTTTGAATTATGGTTTTCTCAGGGTATATGCCCCGGAGAAGGTGATGGCACCCCACTCAGTACTCTTGCCTGGAGAATCCCAGGGACAAGGGAGCCTGGTGGGCTGCCATCTATGGGGTCGCAGAGTCGGACATGACTGAAGTGACTTAGCCAGCAGCAGCAGCAGCAGCAGCAGCAGCAGCAGCAGCAGCAGCAGCAGCAGGGTATATGCCTAACAGTGGGGTTGCTTGTATAGTAGTTTTATTTTTAGTTTTTAAGGAACTTCCATACTGTTTTTCATAGTGGTTGTGTCAATTTACATTCCCACCAACAGTGCAAGAGTATTCCCTTTTGTCTTCTTTAGTATTGATGCTTGAGTTCTTTACAGATTCAGGATATGAGTTTTTCCTATCAGCTATATGGGTTGTAAGTATTTTCTCCATTACACAGTGACTTGCCTTTGGATATTCAACTGTGTGTTTTGAGGATCAGAAGTTTAAAACTTTAATGAATTTTAACTTAACATTTTTTGTATATTGTCAATACTTTTGTGTCCTGTTTAAGAAGTCTTTATTTGCCCAAGGCCATGAAAAAAGTTTCTATATTATCTTTCCCAAGCTTGAGGTAGATTGTCTCCAAGATGTTCACCACCAATTTCTTTCCTCTGAACACAGCACTTAAACTTTCTCCCTATAGGGTAGGTGAGGAGACAAGGTTATACTGCTCAGGAGGACCTGAAATCTGTTAATAGTTACAACATGGGGAAGGGAAGGATGATAAGGGTCTGGTTTTTTCATTCCTGCATTCCAAGACCCTCTTTGGTTTTATCTATTCTTTCATCCTTGCGTCACCATAGACTCTTTAAAAGATAACATTCTTTGTTAATCTTGTAAGAGGCCATGACTAAAAAGGGTTATTTCAAGGTTTCACATGGGGAAATTTTTAGGGTGACATAACATTTATGTGGCACTATGGTGGTTAGATCCAACTCTAAGCCTTCTCTGGGCCGAGGAGTCTAGGTTTGTCTCTGCTTAGTAAGAATCCTCCTGCCCTTCCTGTGTGTGTGGGAGAGGAGAGAATGTTTCTGTCTGCTTCTTCTCAAAAGCAGCCTTCAGCTCAAAATAATCCTTATGCCAGCATGGTGTATTTTTGGAGAGGCATTCTCTGAACCCCTTCCTAGGGAAATGTCAAAAGCCAAGAAAAGAACAATATAATTTTGACAAGAAAGAAACAGTTGGTCTTGACTGATTTGATAGTAAGATATCTTATAAAACTGTAGTAATTAAATCAATAGAGGGATTAAGCATAAAGAGCACGGACAAGTTAACATATATCTATTAATAAGAAGTGGATGTCTGAATGCAGTTGAAAGAAGTGGAGGTCAGTACCAGGCTCCACCAGCAGTGTGTTACCAAGTAGAGCATGGGTAGTGAGGCAAGGAAGGATGCTTGGTCCAAGGATGGATGTGAGAGGGTCGGGGAACTGAGTGAGGTGGGCAGCCAATCAGAAGTGCCAGGAGAGATGTACCAGCGTCACATGGGTCGGAGCACAACTGGGAACAAAACTGAGGCTGAACCAGAGCCAGCGTGGTGGGCAGAGGCTTGTCTCATAGTGAGGGTGGAACGAACCCTTGGCACCCCAGCCCTGCTCCAAGCATGCCCTGACCCTTCACTTAAAGCAAAACTTCACGCCGTGACCCTTGTAGCAACGACTGTGCAGGCCTTTAAGTTCTTCAGAATGACTGTTGGATCATCAAAGCAATGTTCTTCTGAAGGTGGATTTGAAGAGGCAGGAGGACAGAGCCACATCAGGAAAAAGGTGTGGGAATTCTGTGGGGTGAGCATGAGGGTGGTCTTTGTATCTCACCTGCAGTTTTGGGTTCCTATGCTAGGGGGCTATGCTAGTCCTCAAGCTACAAGCTGGTCAGGGAAAAGAGTAATGCACTTTGGACCATTCCTCAGGGGCACCTGAAAACAAATTTCTCAGAAAGAAGGCTCACTAAGTTCATGGATAAAATCTAGCCTAATGTCCTTCATTTACAGGAGAAGAAACTGAGACCCAGAGAAGGGAATTGATCCAGTGGCAATGGGTATTTCTCTTTAGGAGGTAATATATATTGAAGGGTTTTGAAAACATTGTGATAATTCACAAAATCAGACCATCTGCTGAGATCATTTCTGTGACATGCCACTAACTAACTTCCCTGTGTACCCGTGAAAGAACCTCCGAGGCCAGGATTCTTGTCCCAATGTTTTAGTTGAGGGAGTGGAGAGATTAGGGTTAGCCCCTAGTCACTCAGGTGATAACGAATGAAATCAGGAATTGAATACAGGAATATCTATATTTTATAAATATAAAATATATGATTACCATTCAACTTTATGGAAATCCAGGGTGTCTGAAGCCCAATACCAGGCACCAAGAAGTGACAAAATGAATGATGAAGGGAAAAAACAGTCTCAAATTTCCAGTAACTAAGTATTAGGGAAAAGAGACACCTGGGAAGTGATGCCTAAAGAATGCAATACAGTGAGTTATGACAGTTCAAAGGGCTATGGGATACCCTCATGTGAGCAAGGGTAGAATCTTCACAGAAGAAGAGGTGAAATCAATCTGAGGGACATTAAAGAACTTTCCTATATGAAAGTGCAGGATTTTGTTTGGTGTCGGTAGGATCTGAGTGTGTCCAGACAGCCCCCAACAGCATCCTCTTCGGTAATTTTATCAGAGTAGCTTCTTCTGCACAGGGTTTTATATTTCATATATTTGCAAATTTAAAATTTTAAAAGGTAGAATTTTATTACTTGCATTTTCTTTCTCATGCAGTTAAATGTATTTCCTGTTTCTTAGAAAACAGTTTGAGAACATGGATCATATCCTTTCTTTGCTCCTTTGCAACTCTTCTTTCTTTTGGGGGGGCAGAGGTGCATTAATTTTTTTTATTATGTAACAAAAAATGTCTTTTAAAAAGATAAAAGTACCTCCTTCCAAATGACTGGAAATTCACCACCCAGGTGATCAAGTCAGCTGCTCAATGTTTGGTAAACAATACTGTGCCATAACTACTTGCTGGGTATCCATTTGGTTTGAGCTAGTCTTTTTTTGTAGTCTCTTCTGACATTTGACAATATCTTTAACTTTTCAAAAGATAATTTTTTTTCTCTCCTTAAAATTTAAATTTAGATTTCAAATGTAATCTCCAACTGACAATTCATTGTCAAACTTTGAGTCTTTGGACCCTGGCTTCTGGATGAATCACTCAGAAAGGAGAAGAGAAGATGACTTGCTCAGAAGCAGGGCAGAGCTGTGATCCTGCAGGAGCCTGCCCACAGCCAGCAACAGCAGTGCATGTCAGTAGAATTCCTCACAGCACATTCGGCAGAGAACTTCTTGACTACTTTTTGAGCCCACTGGACAAAGAAAACCTGAATTTCCACTCACATGGATCAAGACTGCAGTCTCCCAGAAAAGGACCTCAAACAGTGAGGTTGAGTTTACTTTTCATCTTTCAACAAGCCAGACTACTAAGAACTGTGGTGCTGGAGAAGACTCTTGAGAGTCCCTTGGACTGCAAGGAGATTAAACCAGTCAATCCTAAAGGAAATCAACCCTGAATTTTCATTGGAAGGACTGGTGCTAAAGCTGAAGCTCCAATAGTTTGGCCACCTGGTGTGAGCAGCCAACTCACTGGAAAAGACCCTGAGGCAGGGAAAGGTTGAGGGCAAGAGGAGAAGGGTAAAGCAGAGAATGAGATGGTTGGATGGCATCATCGACTCAGTGGATAAAAGATAGTGAGATTCTAAGAGATAGTGAAGGACAGGGAAGCCTGGCACACTGTAATTTACGGGGTCACAAAGAGTTGGACACGAGTGAGCGACTGAACAACTACAAGACAGTATTGTACACCAAATAAGTCTGTCAAGTCAGGTACTATGGGCTTGTTTCTCTTCAATTCTCATATACTTAAATACGGAATTTCCACAGTTGGCAGAACACAGTGGACTGGGAGTCAGAGTTTGACTTTGTTAGGGACCAAACGATGGGCTCTAGGACCTGAGTCATGTTTACCAGAAAGAGACAGGATATGTGGTCATCCTGCCTGGCCAATTATGTAATGCCAGCTACTCCTGTAACTGAGACAAAGAACTGCCTGTATATAAGCCGCCATACTCCTTTGTTCGGGGCTCTTGTCGGATTCCCTTGTGTGGGATGAGACTTGGGCCCTAGCTCGATAGAGATAAACTCCCTTCTTGCCCTTACATTACTGTGGTGGACTTGCTCTCTCTCTCGGTCGGTTCGGAGATACGGGCTCGGAGCATAACAGACTTTAGCTGTAGATTTTACTTTTATCTGTTAGATATGAAAATCAGTCAGCTCCTCCAAGCCTCAAATTTCTATAATGATTTCCTCCAGCTTGTGTGCTCTGTGATTCTTTTGAATTGCCCAAAGCATTTTGGATAGTGTGCGGCACTTGACAGCTCTCAAGAAAAATACCTATAACCTTACTCGTGAAGGTTCTGAAATGGCCCACACTTGTTGAGCTGGGTCTTGAAACTTAACTATGTTAGTAAGAATTCAACATATTCAGATGGATTTAAAGATCCTGAAGACTAGATTATTTTAAACTCTGTTTATAACATTAGTATTTAATAGTGAGAAAGAAATTTGAGCTGTTACCAATTTCTACCAGAGATGAATTATTTCAGTGATTTGTCAGCCATTGATTGCATACCTGTTCTTCATTTATCACAGTGATAAAGATGAAAACAGCCTCAGTAGTTCATCATCTGGTGGAGACTGTAAGCAAGTTTTGTGTGTTAATCTTATTTGATCTCCACAACAATCCTGTGAAGTAAGTCATATTGCTAGTTCTTTCCTGAGGAGGAAGCTGAGGCACCAAGGGTTAGATGAGTTGCCACATAACACCAAATGGTAACTTGTGGAGCCTAGACCCACACTCAAAGCCTGGGCTCGAAATTGCTTCCCCTGGCACAGGGGAATTAGTCTGTACCACTCATTCCAGATATTCTAAATGCACACCAAGGGGTTCAAACATCAACCCTGATACATTCCTAAAATTAGATGGAAGATAGGAGGTCGGGACAATTGTCCACAACTCCTGTGCAGTGACTTGGAGGGAAATAAGAGTAGTTATGTTTGTTCTCTAAGCAGTTATGTTATCTCATTCTTCTAAGTAAGAATGAAATATACTTACTCCACCAGAATTACTATCCCACATGAACTGTGAATTTTGCCAGGCCATTTTTAAAGTTGTTTTTCTTTTTTTTCCTATGCAATTGTGAAAATTGCCTTAACTGCTGGGTTCTCTTAATATCACTGGTGTTTGACCATTTTCTTCTCATCATGTTTTTTTTTTTTTTTAAATCCTGATTGAGTGTGTACACTTTTATAAAAACGTTTTACTTGTCTGTAGAAAAGAATGCAAGATATAGTTTAAAAGCTAGGCACAGAATTTGACCATCAATTTTTAAAGTTCATTCAGTTATGCAAATCATCTATATTTATTACTGTGAGTGGAGATTTAAAAATACAAGTAGGAATACAAAGCTGAGAAGAAATAGAAGCAAGAAACAACTCAAAGTAAATGACCTATTAGAAGAATAGGTTCAGGAAAGCCATCTAAACACTGCTGACTGCCCACATTAGCAAAGTTGCCCAAGCTACAACTCTATTTATTAATTGAAAGATCTAAGCCACACTGAGTGATCATTGGAATTAGGCAGGAGTTCAGAAAAATGTAAAATCATAACAACAGATCACATAGAATTTTTGGTCCAAAGGAACTTTCTGAGCTATCAATCATTGTTATTTACTGGCTGAGTTTAGTAAAATCACTTTTTTTTGTATTATTCTGTTTTGACATTTGATTAAATGAAATTCAAATAAATTCCCCAAGGTACTTTATTAGGAAATAAGGCATGTTTTCCATCACCTACTGCAAAAACCTTGGGCACTGTACCTTAATTTGCCATGTCAGGATCTGTGAAAAGGAGAATAATTCATGGGCCTATGTTAATCTCTTTTCTTTTTCTCCAGCTATTTTTGAGCTTTCGTATTCCTACTTGTTACTATACAGTGACCTAAGATAGAGAGGGGAAGAGCATGAGAGTGTGAGGTAGCCAAGGAGAAAAATATCCATCACATTCAGCCTCCCACTTCCTCCTTAACCAGACTTATGTTACTCTGCCTTGGTTGAAGATGAGAGGTCTATGAGCTTGTGACTGCTTTAACCAATAGAGTATGACAAAAGTGATATTGTGACACGGAAGGCTAGGTCCTAACAAGACATTCAACTTTCACCTTGTTGTTTAGAACTTACTCTTAGAGTTTTGAGCAATCATGTTAAGAAGTCTGATTAGCTTGAGACCATTCTGTGAAGAAGCCTATGCCAGTCATATGGAGAGGCTACTAACAGTGCCCTGGTTAACATTTCCAGTAAGAGTCAAGCCTTTCAGTTATCCCAATCCAGATGCCAGACTTACAAGTTATGAAAGTTAATAAACAGAAACCTCATTTTAAATGGAGTTAGGAGGCTGTAGGGAAAAGGCAATGGCAGCCCAGTCCAGTACTCTTTCCTGGAAAATCCCATGGACGGAGGAGCCTGGTAGGCTGCAGTCCATGCTGGGGTTGCGAAGAGTCAGACGTGACTGAGCAACTTCACTTTCACTTTTCACTTTCATGCATTGGAGAAGGAAATGGCAACCCACTCCAGTGTTCTTGCCTGGAGAATCCCAGGGATAGGGGAGCCTGGTGGGCTGCCGTCTATGGGGTCACACCCAGAGTCAGACACGACTGAAGTGACTTAGCAGTAGCAGGAGGCTATAGGGAGAGATCTAAGCTCTACCACTCCAGGTCAGTTGCTGATCCAACAGAAAGAGATGGCACCTTGGTGTCTCCAAAAGGAAGATGGTTACCACTTGACTACCCAGCAGGAGGAAGAAAGAATTTCTCATTGCCAGGCAACAGCCCAGCCAATAAGAGACTGCCACAACTCAGCCAGTGAAAAGCCAGTATACTTCAAACTCCCAGTTTCTTCCAATGGACTCCTTGTTTATAGCAGTTCCACCCTATTGCCGTTCTATGTAAAACAGCGTTCCTCTCATTTGTTCTCTGGACTTGCCAGTGGTTCCTTATAGATTACATGCCCGGAAATGTTATTCTTTGCTGTTTCTGAGTAAACCCATTTTGCTGGTAAAGTAATTGATTGTTGTATTGTTTTAGGTTAACAAAGTGAAGATGCCTCCAGATAATTCTAGTCCCCATAGAATAAGTTTTCCCAGACACTGTAGAGCAAAGCCAAACCATCTCCTTTGTGCCCGGTCCAAATTCACCTATAAAATCCATGAGCATAATAAAATGGATGGAATTCCATGCCATTAAGTTTTTTTGTACAGCAGTAGATGAGTGAAACATTTACTAATCTTTGTATCCTATCTCTGCTTCAGTCCCTGATTTATGAGCTGCTTGAGGGCAAAAACGTTCTTAATCCTCTTCATTGAGTATCCCTGTTAACTGACGAGTAATGATTCTCAGTAATTTGGTGTGTAAATAAAGCCCTTTCGCTGGCTAAATGGAATATGTAGTGAACAAATTTATTTTCTCACATTAAAATTTTTTTTCTAAAATTTTCTACCTTTTAATATATCATTAAATGTTGGATATTGCAGAGCTTGAGCTAATTGTATAGACTCTTCAAACCAAAATAAAGAAGAGAAAAATGCCACAAAGTGCAATAAATGTAAAATTTTAACCAAAGAAATACTTATACTATCTTTTGATAATTAACTATCAAAAAAGTTTGAGATCAATGAAAAACGACTTAAACAATTGAATTATATGTAAAAACACTAATGAATTTTCCTAAAACTAATAGTACACAATAATACAGCTTCTAAAAGTTGTGATATTGCTCATTAATATTTACTAGGTGTTTTTTTCCTGGAGAAGGCAATGGCAACCCACTCCAGTACTCTTGTCTGGAAAATCCCATGGATGGAGGAGCCTGGTAGGCTGCAGCCCATGGGGTCACGAAGAGTCAGACACGACTGAGCGACTTCACTTCACTTTTCACTTTCATGCATTGTAGAAGGAAATGGCAACCCACTCCAGTGTTCTTGCCTGGAGAATCCCAGGGCCGGCGGAGCCTGGTGGGCTGCCATCCATGGGGTCACACAGAGTCGGACACGACTGAAGTGGCTTAGCAGCAGCAGCAGGTGTTTTGTTCATCAGTCATTCCTTCAACCTCTCCCTATCTTAGTAGAGCATGGCACCATGTGGGGATCCAATCATTTATTGGGTGGTGTATAAAAGAGTGAATTTGGTGTGTGAAAGGGTGATTTAGAGTTGTCAGATTATAATGTTTAAAAGGCTAGCTCTCTCAAATCTAAATTACAAGGAACCCCTTCAAATAACCTGAGACACAGTATGCTCATCTTATTAAAATAGAGACTATCAAGATATGGTTTATCTTATAATAAGCCATAAGATTAGAGCACTATTGATGTTAATTCCAGTATTCCTGCCAGAATAATCCCATAGACAAAGGAGCCTGGCAGGCTCTATGGGGTGGCAAAGAGTCAGACACAACTGAGCAGCTAAGCACACATGCTGTCCATTTCAGGGTTCTCTTCTGGATAAAATCAAATACAAACAAAAAAGATCATTGGATAGATTTTTCATACAAAATATATAATTTTATATTCTTAACAGTTGTTGTTATTGTTCAGACACTCAGTTGTGTCTGACTCTTTGCAACGCCATGGACTGCAGCACCCCAGGCTTCCTTGTCCTTCACTATCTCCTGGAGTTTGCTCAAATTCATGTCCATTGAGTTGGTGATGCCATCCAACCATCTCATCCTCTGTTGTCCCCTTC
Organism: Ovis aries; assembly: GCF_016772045.2. NCBI lineage: Eukaryota > Metazoa > Chordata > Mammalia > Artiodactyla > Bovidae > Ovis > Ovis aries. Next base: position 29,819,371 of record NC_056073.1, read on the forward strand.
TTCTCCTACCCTCAATATTTCCCAGCATCAGGGTCATTTCCAATGAGTCAGCTCTTTACATTAGGTGGCCAAAGTTGGAGTTTCAGCTTCAGCATCAGTCCTTCCAATGAATATTCAGGGTTGATGTCCTTTATGATTGACTAGTTTGATCTCCTTGCTTTCCAAGGGACTCTCAAGGGTCTTCTCCAGCACCACAGTTCTGAAACATCAATTCTTTGGTGTTCAGCCTTCTTTATGGTCCAACTCTCACATCAGTACATGACTACTGGAAAAAACCACAGCTTTGACTATCTTAACAGTGAATTATGGAAATAATATCAAAACAGTCTCTGTCTCCAGGTTGCCCCTTTTGTAACATTAGCACATTACTCTGCTTTAAATACTGTGAAAATGAAAGAAACCTCATTTAAAATGGAGTTAAGAATGGGACTTCCCTGGCTGTTTAGTGGCTAAGACTCTGTACTCCCAATGCAGGGGAAATGGGTTCTATGTCTGATCAGGTAAGACCCCCACACAGCGCAGCCAAAAAATAAAAAAAATATTTAAAAAAGCACTAAAGGGGGAACTCTCTCCCACATGTAGCACTCAACACATTTAATGAAGAAAATCTTCAGAAGCTAATGTTACTCTTCATTTTTCATGGCATAATGGGCTACATTACCCTGAACATTATAGATGATATAGTAGCTTGAATGACTTCCCCAAAGATATATCCACCTCATAATCTCCAGAACTTTGGATGTTACCTTCAATAGCAAAAGATGTGATTACTCAAGGATCTTGAGAAATTTATGCCAGGTTACCTGGGTGGGCTCTACATGCCATCGCATAAGAGAAAGGCAGAAGGAGATTAGACTGAGGCACACACAGAGGAGGAGATATGAAAACAGAGGCAGAACTGAGAGTGATGTGACAAGAAGCATGCCAGCAGCCATTAGAAAATGAAAAACACAAGGAACAGATCCCACCAATTACCACCCCCCCCCCCCCCCCATAGACACACATAGCTTCCAGAGGAAGCATGACCTTACTGACACCTTGACTTTAGACTTTTGACCACCAAAACTGTGAAAGAATAAATTTCACTGTCTCCTTTATTTATATATTCCATTATATCACAAATTTTATCTTCAGGAGGTTATTTTTTATATCTAATCAAATTCTCCTAATTTTACTGACTTAGCCACAGACTTCCTGGATCAGGAATGATCTTACCAGCCATGTAGCCCAACTTCTCTCCAGAATTGAAAATCTTGTCTCCACAGAAATATTTATTCATTTAAACTTCTCTGTTTTTTTTTCTCCCTGTATTGAACCGTATACATTGAATCACAGTAGCTTCCACCTAACTCTTCCCTTAGAAGCTACAAGAATCAATTTCTACATGACATCTTTCTAAAGGCTTGGTTATATCTATCATTTTCTCTATGTCTACTTTTATTCTTTGGTGAGTCACAGAAATGGTTATGACGTATGATCTAACTACAGAAAATTTCTAAAGCATATTTTAAAAAGGAAAAGCCTTAGGTAGACTAATTGAGTCTCTATTTTATATAGCTTTCTATTTTCCCATATTGCCAGAAACGTAGCTATTTCATCATGGTATAATGTCAACTTTATTGTGTATCACTTTTTATATAATACCAACTCTATTTTTTACCCATTAATATGAATCCTATCCTTCACAGAACAGACAATGACTGCCCTTAACATATGTGAAGAGAACTATTGCATCAAACATTGACAAAGCATTTTCACTCCATGTTAAATAAACCTAGGCCTTCAGTAGTTCTTCAAGAGACATAATGTTCTGATTCCTCAGTTCTCTAGTCGTTGTTCTGCAGAAGCATTTTGGTTTTACAATATATGTATCTTTCAAAATATGAATCCTAGAACTGAAGTCAGTGATTTGTATATTTAATTAACAACAGTTCGTTTATCCTGGCTTCTCAGCCCGAATTCCCTATCTGCAGTGATCAGGCTGTCCTCCTACCTCCGCATGCGGGGAGTGTACGTTTCACATGAGAGATTTGTTCTCTGTTTTCCAGGAGAAAGCGGAGGGTCAGAATTTCCTCCTTGTATCTGCTGCTTCTCAAGCAACTTCAACTCAAAATAATGCCATTGTGATATTTTAAGAGGTGGCTCACCCTGAGCTCCAGGACTAGCAAGACATCTTTATTCATTTTAACCATTAGCACAGCAGTCCTTAAATTGCAGTCTCTGATCTGCACAACCTGAGAATTAATTAGAAATGCAATTCCCAGCCCCTCCCTCCAGACCCCCTACTTTAGAAACTCTAGGAGTGTAAGTGGGTTGAGTCCCAGGGATCTTGGATTTTAAAAGCCCTCCAGGTGGTCTTGATGCAGGTTGAAGTTTTAAGATCCACCATGATGTGTCAGAAAATTACACTGAGGCAGAAATGTACCTTGTTACTGTAAGGTATTCAAAGGAAACAAGCTAATTGTGTTTCTTAGTTACTGTGTTTTCTGTTTTTGGATTTAGTAGAAGAAGTAATTAAAAAAAGAAGTAGTTAAAGTTATTACAGTGCAACTATTCATCAGTTCAGTTCAGTGACTCAGTCATGTCCGACTCTTTGTGACCCCATGGACTGCAGCACGCCAGCTATTCATTAAACCAGCCAAAAACCAACTCACAGTGTGCAAATATTTTTCTCAGCACTTTGATGAGCTCTGAAGGCCATATGGAAGAAGTATAAATTATAATCTATGGTACCTAAGGGAGCTAACATAAGGTTTTCTTCTTGCACAAGAAAAGTGCATTGAATAAACAATGAATATCATTATGTGCTGTGCTAGTTTTATGATTTAGATTCTAATTGCTTTAGGGCTTAAAAGGAGACAGATAACATAGATGGTAAGGGAATCATGAAAAAAATTTCAATAAAGAGTGTGTGATTCAGGTCTAAAATGTAGCTACAAATTTATTTGGTAGATGGAATAACATAAGATACTTCAATTTAGGATAAATGGAAAGTATAGACATGAGAGAAGATCCAGATAAAACTGGAAGTAAAATCACTGTGGAACCCAAATATTGTGTTGATGTGGGAATAGTGTTAAAATTTAAACTATTATCATTAACTTTATATCTATAAGAAGAGGGGGCTTTGTATGGCTTTATGGACTTCTGTTGTATCTCCTGTAATTAAGAAAATATTTGTGGTGTGTGGAAGCATATTTGAATGTGTATAAAAATGTTATGTTTCCTAAGCTTTTATTTTAGACTCACAGAAGTTTGAGACTCTTTACCAAGTACACAAACCAGTGTTATAAAGCCTGAGACTTTAAATATTTCATGCTTACACTATTTTAGAGGATCATAATGCACCAGTTCTCAGGACTTGTGCAATGACTATAGGTAGACAGTAGGAAATAAGTGCAATCTTTTGTCAGTGACATTTTATTTGAATAAGTTCACAATAATAGTTCTAACAGTAATCAGACTAAAGCAACTTCAGCATATTTCATTTAACTTAAATTAAATTAATTTTATTAAATTATATTAAATTTATTAAATTATTAAAATAGTAAACTTCAAGGCTTTAACAAGGCCTATCATTTGGATATTTCTTGATTAAGAAAATCCTTGCAATCAGCCTCTTAAATGCTCCCTTTACATCTTTGTTCCTAAGTGTGTATATAAGGGGGTTCAACATGGGTGTGATGATTCCATAGAAAAGGGATACCATCTTTCCCCGGTCCTTGGAGGCAGGGGATGGTGGTTGCAGGTACATGTAGATAGCAGTGCCATAAAAAAGAGACACCACTATCAAATGGGAGCCACATGTTCCAAATGCCTTTCGCCGACCTTCCACTGATTTTATTCTCAACACTGCTTGGACAATAAAAGCATATGATATCAGAATGAGTGTCACAGGTATTAGAAGGAATAGCACACTGATAAAGAATAGCTCAGCTTCATTTGCTGTTGTGTCTACACACGACAACTTGAGCAGAGCAGGGACTTCACAGAAGAAGTGATCCACTTCTTTGTGGCCACAGAGTGGCATCTGCAGGGTCAAGGTGGACTGCAATACTGAGTTGCTGAAGCCACTAACCCAGGATATAGCTGCCAGCTGGAGGCAGAGTTTTTGGTGCATGATGACGGAGTATCGGAGAGGCCGACAAATAGCTACAAACCTATCAAAGGACATGACAGCCAGGAGGAGACATTCAGTGGAACCCAAAGCCAGGAAAATGAAAAGTTGTGCCACACAGCCACCATAACTAATCACCTTCCTGATGCTGCATATGTTTACCAGCATTTGTGGAACTGTACTTGTGGTGTAGCAAAGGTCCAAGAGTGAGAGATTGGTAAGAAAAAAATACATGGGGGTATGGAGCTTGGAGTCCAGACGGGACACAATAATTATTGCTAGATTGCCCAGGATGGTCAAGATATAGGAAATCAGGAACACCACAAAGAGTGGAAGCTCCAGCCATGGTCGATCTGAGAAACCTAAGAGGATGAACTCTTGGGGGACACTCTCATTGATCCTATTCATGTTAAATGGTCAGCTCTTGGTTCTCTGGAATATAAAAAGTAAGTTAACAAGCACATTTATTTACTGTCAGTAATAAGCATTTTGCTAATAGTTTCTATAAACTTATAGAAGATGCTATTAATGTGAAAATATATTGACAAAAATATACATATTTATCTTTCCAAGTATTTCAAATATTTCTATTTTTGTTTAAGTGTATTAGGAAAATAAATTTCAAAAATGTTAAAGTATCATCAATTTCCATATTCATAGAACTTATTCTTTATAAAATATCAAAATTTGATCTCTTGTTATTCTGTAAATTCATTGTTCTCACTTTTTTCTACCCTGGGTACCTACTATTAGATAGATATAGAAACAGTTCCTGCCATTTGAATTCATTCTGTGCATGCCTGCTAAGTCACTTCAGTCGTGACCAACTGTTTGCGACCCTATGGACTGTAACCCGCCAGGCTCCTCTGTCCTTGGGATTGTCCAGGCAAGAATACTGGAATGGGTTCCCATATCCTCCTCCAGGGGATCTTCTCAACCCAGGGATTGAACCCACATCTCCTGCATCTCCTTCTTTGGCAGATGAGCTCTTTACCCCAATCAACATCTATTTTCTCCTAATGCCAATGAGAGTCCCTGTTTAAAAACTGTGTAAATTAAAATTAATTAAAATTGTGTAAATTTCACCCCCTCCCCCCAAAAAAAAGAACATGTAGAAAGTATCAATAATGGACACAACTGAGGACATATATATATATTTTTATTTTAGAAGCTCAGAATTCATAAGGGATTATTTAATAATCTGGAACTGGACTTGGGCTCATATGTTATCTTGCCTAATTAGTTACATTATACTGGGAATGTTTCTTATCCTCTGATCTTCATGTTTTTCACTTGTGAAGATAATGATGCTTTTTTATGTTGTTTTGATATGAAACATATACACGCATTGCTTAGTCTAGACCCTGGCCCTTAGAAATAGAGCAGTGTGGAGGAAAAAGGTTAGTGTTTCAAGGTCTCTGAGGTTACTCAGAGAGGAATTACTTACGGTTTATAAAACTATAAATTTTCTAAGGTTACCAGTGAAAGATGGCTCTGCCAGTTGAAAACTCACCTTCCTTTTTCCTCCTTAGCCCCCAAACTATCAACCCTCAAAGTAAGGATCCTAGTAACCAACTGCTGTGAAGTATAAATGTGATTTTTCAGTGAAAATTGGCTGGCATAGTGCCTGGCACATAGAAACATGGTTATGTTAGTCAAAGTATGATACTGATGTGGGAATTCTGAGATGCTTTGCCCAATCGCTTCAGTCATGTCCGACTCTTTGCGATGCCATGGGGCTGTAGCCTACCAGGCTCCTCTGTCCTTAGAATTCTTCAGGCAACAATACCAGAGTGGGTTGCCATACCCTCTCCTCCAGGGGATCTTCCCAACCCAGAGATCAAACCCACATCTCCTGTGTCCCCTGCATTGCAGGCGGATTCTTTACCTCTGAGCCACACAGGAAGCCCTCCTGAGATGCTTTAAGCCAAAGCTATTCAGGGCCCTGAAATTCCTAAAACTGCTGATATGTCAGTTCTACCTACTAAACGTGTATTCATCCTGAAGAAATCTTAACAGGACACTCTAAATTATTATATTAATTTATCAATATCAGAATACAAAATTTCATGATTATTCAGGTTCATTTGAAAGTTAGCAATGTGTATTTTAATTTTGTTCTACTTTTTCTGGGACTACTAGTCCCCTAAAAATTGCCTTGCTCTCATTTGACAAAAACTTTGAGAAACATAGTCATAGATATAGATGTAAAATCATGTTTAAATGTATCTTTAAATGAAAAAAGTAGTTACTGAACATTTGTATAGCATGATTCTATCAATTTATAAAACAGTATTTTACACATACATGCATAAAGATACTAATACATAAATTTAAAATTACCTTGAAGTATACAGAAGATGGTGGAGAGTAAGCAGAATTATTTATAAATTTACCTGTTTTTTGTTCTAATTTTTAACATTAAAAAAAATCTTTACTTAAAATTCCATGGGCAGGAGAGTCTGGTGGGCTACAGTGCTTGGGGCCACAGAGGTTGGATATGACTGAGGGACTGAGCGTGCACACACACACTCTCTCTCTCACACACACACACATATCAATTTATTTGCTGTATTTAACTCTCAGACCAGCATTGCTTTAGTTTAATACTTTGATCCCCGTTAGGGTGAAGATTTTTGCAAGAAAATTAATTTTTTAAACTCTTAAAATTATGTCTGAATCTGCAAGGAGTTTTTCTAAGGGATGGATTGTGTGTGTGGCAGGGGGGATGGGCATTTTGAATTTCATTGGCCAAAAAAGCAAAAAAAATGTTGCCAAGGAATGGAGGAATCAGGTAAAACAGGATAAATGGCATCGGTAGAGAGATTTCACACAATCCATAATTTCCTTGAGTTGCACAAGTGTTGAACAGATTCCCTCTAGTCCATGTAATTGGGGTGAATGATACTCCCCAGTTTACCCAGGACGACTGAGTTGTCTCCTATTGTGCTTGCAGTTTGGTAATAGAGTCACTTTCATTCTCAGTATTCCTGTTTGGATAAGGTGCAGTATCTCTTTAAATGTAATACTGAAGAGTGACACAATTCTTATATTATTGCTCAGAAGGTATCTCATCATGGGGGACATTGCATGTATTTTCTCCTCTCACATGGGCAATGTCCTTTCCTGACTGATCCTAGATAGGATGTTACTTCCTGAAACTCAGTCAAGGAAGTCCTCTCTACGGAAGATTACAGAAGAGGAAATCAGTTAATTTTATTTTAATCAACTGACCCCTCTCCCTCTGAGATTCGCTACTTACAAACATGATAAACTGTTTCTGCATCAATATGATATATTAGTTCACATATCTTGTCATATGTAGTATCTTCTCATATTCTGTAATTAGTCAGGGCACAGTAAGGGGGAAAATATTTATCACTCCGGCACAAAGCACTGGAGCAGAATAAGATATACAGATGACGGCGCCAGAAAGTAATGAGGAGAGGAAATGGGAGATTTCAGAGCAATGAATTCTTGTATTTTGCATTACTCTTTATTTTTTTGGTCCATTCACCCACCTTTCAAACACACAGTAATCTCAAATATTTATCCATTCTTGAAAGTATATCTTTAGACTAAGTAGTTGTGGTATCATTTTTGCATTTTAGAAGTTTTAAGTAATTTGAATTCTGATTCATATTCCCAGTGTTAGGACTGAAGTGTTTATTAACAAAACAAAAGAACAAAAACCTATGAAGTCCTTATCTACTTCTCTGAAATTATATCAGACAGACTCCTGAGTATTACCTGTGGACATCTGCTCTAATTGCTTGCAATTGTGGCTATTTCCTGAAAGACCACTGAGAAGATTCCTCTGCTTTTGAGTAAACGTACATTGCCAGAATCTCAAGATAGTGTTCATCTCATTTTGAGTAGCATTCAAGAGGGTAGCAGAAGAAAACATTTGAATTATGTGAGATATCAAGGGGATCAGAAAGGGAATATAACTGGGTTAATAGAGATGTTACTGGAAGTTGATAGAAGGAGGTTAGAAAGCTGCTGATGAGATATTAATAAATTTTATCTGTGATGCATTAATCTTATATCTATCATCTCTGTACTGAATTCTCTTATCCCATATCTGACCTTGAACATTCAAAAAGGTAAAGTTTAACAGAGTCTTGGAAGCATCATTTTAAGCAACACTATGGAAAGAGCCTTGAGACAATAGAAGTAACAAGAATTTTAGTCTCCAAATAGCCAGTAAATCATTGTATAATTGAGCAAGTTAATTAATAGCTTTGGATATCAGTTACCTTCAGTAAGACTATGGGCATAGCATTTTCCTTTTAGCATGAAAACTGTTTACTGTTACATTTTCTCAAAGAATTTCATATCCCTATGAGGTAGGCTTCCAAATACCACAAAGATACCATATTCTTGCAGGATTAAAAGGATGAATATACTTATGTTAGTCAAAGTATGATAGTGATGTGGGAACTCAGAGACGCTTTGCCCAGTCACTTCAGTCCTGTCCGACTCTGTGACTCAATGAACTGTAGCCCACCAGGCTCCTTTGTCCATGGGGATTCTCCAGGCAAGTATACTGAAATGGCTTGCCATGCCCTTTATCTTCCCAACCCAGGGCTTGAATCCAGGTCTCCCATATTGTAGGAGGATTCTTTACTGTCTGAGCCACCAGGGAAGCCCAAAAATATGAATAATAGAAGTAATTTTTTCACATGGCTAATACATTGTAGATTGGCTTATCAACACAAGGAAGTTTGTCAAAAATTTCTTCCATTTGCAGGCAGGAACTGAATTTATATGCTTAGAGAAATTACTTTCCTCAGGTCCTGGAGCTAGTAAATAACAGACTAAAGATTAGAACCTAAGACTAACCTGCTCTAAAGTTCTTATTTCCTTTAGATTTTACAGATATGTTCAAAATATATTTGTATAAAAAACGCTTGAACATATTTGCACATAATATATAATTTGTATGTACATGTGTAACATAGTCTTAACACATATGATATAAAATATAAACTATATCACATATAAAATATATATTTATACAAAATATATAAAAAAGATTTTTAGAAGCTGAAGCTAGATAAATCAGATTTTTTTCTAACAGATAAGTTGTTGGTCTTTGCTGAGATCTGAAATATAAACAGTCCATGAAATGCATGCCTAGAATACTCAAATTTTAGTGTCATTTTCTTTTGAAATATATGCTACTTACCTCCATCTTAAACATTGGTGATAGATCAGTTTTATGTCCAAGAAGACTTGAGTTCAAAATAGGACTAATTTAAAGTGCACAGGTAAAATGACACCTTCATACGCTATTTAGCTGTATAACTGATTTGATGAAATTCATTCAGCTTCTTTTAGTTACACTCACAATGTAGCAAGCCATGATGTCTCCATTCAGAGTTAACTGGAAGATAAGAAGGAAGTATTACAGATGATCTGAATGGTGTTCTGGCATCACTTGTAATTAGCGCACCAACTGCTGTTTTCAAGTTTGTTTGTTTTTTCCCAGCTAGTTTTTCAAAATGAATGTGCTTTCTCTATTAATATTGGAATTTTTTTTGGTCTCTGGCAGAAATCTCAAACACTGAATTGCAAGAGTCTTTCCCCATAGTTTATAGCAAATACCCAGTGGGAAGAGAGAAAGAGGAGAGCTTTATGAAGTGATATTCCTCTTTCGTCATTGATTTGCTCAGCAAACCCTTTCTCCAGAGGCTGAATCCTTAACTTTGTCTAAGACAAAATGACAGTGGGGACTAAAATATCTTTCAAAGACAGTTCGGATTTTCTGCAATTGAACTGGAATTTGTTTTCTAGTCTAAACTTACTTATTTCTCTCAGGAAGGAATTTTTATTGCAAGTGTAAATTTGCTGAGAACCCATCTGAGGTTATGCTACCAACCCTTTGATTTGTGTATCAGAAAATAGACTTCAATTTAATTTATCTTAAGAAAATTGCTTAACTTGGTTTATGACACATTTTACATAAAGCAGTTTTAAACAGTTTATGTAGAACCAATATATTCTATATTTTTTTCATGGATTTTTAAAATTTCCAGGTGTAGTAACCAAGTTCTTCTTCAACTCACAATTATATAGATTGTCTTGTAATTTAACTGTTTTATATTGTAGAATTTATTCTGGCCAAAATGTTATATTTCTATTTTTATGTGCTATCATATTCAAGTTCTTTTCAATTTCTTTTCCAGGTGAGTAGATTTAGAAGACATATATTTATAATTCTGAAAAAAAGATTATGATTTTAACAAACATGGGGAAACCCCACGAATATCCCAATAGGAAACCAATTATATGAATAGACAATTTGTTGTTGTTGTTTAGCCACCAAATCATGTCTGACTCTTTGTGATTTAGAATACCAAATCCAAATAAACAAGATATATAAGAGAGTGTGACCAAATTCTCAAATAGAGAAAGATATATTAAAATAATGATGATAAACCTCTTCATACTCACCAGACTGGAGGCAAAAGAATTGAAATTTATTGCCAATGAGAATGAAGGAAAAGTGCTACTGTCAGATTACTGGTGAAAATTCAAAGAGTTACCAGTTTTCTTGGGGAAAATATGGCAATGGCTTCTAAAAACTACATAAACTCTCAATCTAGTGCTGTTATTCGCAGGAATCATTCCCCTAGAAAGGACAAATGAACAATAATGCTTGATATAGCAATACTTTAATGACCAATGATGAAGAAAAAATATTGGATTTTTTGATAGCAAATTTACTGCATAATATGTAATGGAAAAAATAGAAAAAATGAAAAAAATTCATTCATCTGAAACAAGGAATTATAGCACTAACACATGTCTTGGAGATGTTTTCCTGAGGTTTTGCTGAATGAGGAAATCAAAAATGTTGAAACAAATATATTACATGGCCCTACTTTTATAAAACAATAATTTAAGACACTGAAATATGATTTTATTATGTATTGTGTGTCTGTATGAGATTACATGAGAAAATATATAGTTTTTTTAAGAATGACTAATTCTTAATTAACATTATTATCTAAATAACATGAACATGAGTAATCTGGAAAGGGGCAGAGGGTAATATCTAGAGGAAGATGGGACATGAAGTAAAGCTAGAAAAGAAACAAATTGAGACTGTGTATATTTAAAAGTTTTAAAAATTAATGACACTGGTTACTTCTCTATACAAGAATAAGAGCAGGTTGAAGATGGTTAGGGGACAAATTGAACTAGAGTATGAATTATCTTTATAGTTTTTTTTTTCAATAGATTACATTTTAGTGAACAAAAATCACAATTTAAGAAGAAAGTAAAGAAAGGCCTAAAGAAAATATGAATAAAAGTAAATATTCATTCTGCAGAATGGACCAAGTACACCCAAACTGAAATTGTTTCAGAATTCTTTAAATTTAGAAAGTACCAAGTAATGCACACTTATTGAAGATCTTGGAAATAGGGAAGGATCTATTGAGGTTATTATTATAACCCAGACACCAGTGCTGAGTGCTTTGAAAGGACTGTTTCACTAGGTCCTCATAAGTGCCCTGTGAGACAGTCATCCATTATTTCCAAAGATACATAGATATAGAAATAGAGGCTTAGAGTGGTTAAAATAAAATGTGTTAGGAAATTGGTTACATAAGTGGAAGTCCCACTTCTGTTTTTTTTTTTTTTTTTTTTTTAACCTTCTGGCTCTGCTACCAAAGAGTTATGTGCCTCCCTTCTTACTTAACTGGAAGTGGGATCCAGCTGCTCCAACACTCAAAAAGCCAATAAAGAGGCCAGGTGGTGGAAAGGAAAGTTTGTTTTAATTTGGATATTAGCAACCAGCGTGGGCCAAGGAGGGGGCAGACTTCTGTCCAAAGGCCAACTTCACTGACAATCAGTGGGCAAGAACGTCTATAGGCTGAGGAAGGGCCTACATGCAGAAAGAGCACAGCCATCTTAGAATGGATCATTGGTGGTCTGACCAGCATCATCTTGATTTTTTTAAGTACAGTCAGTCTTCACTTCCAGGGTATGTTTGTTTCCATTTGTTGAGCAGTTATGGCAGCTTATGTCATGGCTACAGTCTGGTCACCATGTAGTGAACTCTCCACCTGGGGGGAATTCAGTATCTATAAAATAGTTCCCAGGATATGGTTCAGAATACTATCTCCCTTGAGAAGGAACTAAAAGTCTTTGACTATGCTTAATGACTAAACCAAAATCACGACAGATGGTGATTGCAGCCATGAAATTTAAAGACACTTACTCCTTGGAAGGAAAGTTATGACCAACCTAGATAGCGTATTAAAAAGCAGAGATATTACTTTGTCAACAAAGGTCCGTCTAGTCAAGGCTATGGTTTTTCCAGTGGTGATGTATGGATGTGAGAATTGGACTGTGAAGAAAGCTGAGGGCTGAAGAATTGATGCTTTTGAACTGTGGTGTGGGAGAAGACTCTTGAGAGTCTCTTGGACTGCAAGGAGATACAACTAGTCCATCCTAAAAGAGATCAGTTCTGGGTGTTCCTTGGAAGGACTGATGCTGAAGCTGAAACTCCAATACTTTGGCCACCTCATTTGAAGAGTTGACTCATTGGAAAAGACCCTGATGCTCAGAGCCATTGGGGGCAGGAGGAGAAGGGGATGACAGAGGATGAGATGGCTGGATGACATCACCAACTCGATGGACATGGGTTTGAGTGAACTCCAGGAGTTGGTGATGGACAGGGAGGCCTCTTGTGCTGTGATTCATGGGGTCACAAAGAGTCGGACATGACTGAGTGACTGAACTGAACTGAAATGAATGACTAAACCATTATTTGGCTTCCTTTGTTTTCCTTATTTCCTGTGTGTTCTCACTTCTCTGATTTAATTTATTCTTCAGCTAAAGCTTTTCCACAGACAAAAGTTAGACAGAGGACATGATAGACCAAGAGCATAGAGTCCTGCTCCGTTTTGTTACCACCAAGACTCATTTTTAAGAAATCGATTTAATTAGTGTAGCTCTCTTCTTTTGCTTGGAAAGAACCTCTAGAAGAAGCTCATTTGCTATGTTACTCTTTGACTATGTGACTTTTTAATATTGCATATTGGAACAAAAGCCTGCAACAGTGAGGTAGGCAGGGAATAAAAGTCTGCAGTAGCAGGGTAAGCAAACCAGTTGTGTTTTCTGTAAGAGAAATGTTACAAAAGGCTGGAGATAATGGCTTATCTAGGAGGAAATGGGGGTAGAGATATATTCAAACTCTACTAAAGTTTAAAATACACTTTTAGGGACTTCGCTGGTGGTTCAGTGGTTAAAACTCTGAGCTTCCAATGCAAAGGGCAAAACTGTGATCCCTGGTCAGGGAACTAAGATCCCACATGCCACATGGCACGGCTAAAAGATAAATGAATAAAGTGAAATTTTAGCATTAGCGTCCCAAGAGAGTGGTCGTATTCCAAGAAATAAAAGGGAATGCTACAGCTTGCCCCAAGGACAGACATCACAATGATTTCCTTGCCTAACTGCACTCTGCCGAAAGAATCACATATTTAGTACACATTTTCTTTATCCATTCATTTATTGATGAACACTTAGATTGCTTCCATATCTTGGCTATTGTAAATAATGCTGCTATAAACACTGGAGTTCAGGTATCTTTTCCAGTTAGTGTTTTGATTTTTTTCAGATAGTAATATACATATACACACATATATATAAAAGAATAAAATTCAACATAAAAAAGAATGAAATTCTGCTATTCACGACAATGTCAACAGACTTAGACAGTATTATGCTTCTGGATTAATCAAACTCTAAACTTTAACTTCTCAGTATCAATTGACCTCTCAATCTTTTGAAAGATTTTGACATAGTTTTAAATTTTCCCTCCTTATTTAAATGCTTGTCAAATACCTTTAGGGGAAAATTGCCTTGTAGTTCAGGCTTTCAATTCATTTTTGTCACTTTGCTTTACACGAACGACAAATATCTGAGTTTTTCCCTCTCTATTCTTTTCAAATAGTCCTTTACCAGCTAAAGGAATCAGCTTCTTATTTACATACAGAATCAGTAAGTTTAGGGAAAAAGCAACATCAGCTCACTTTTTCACAAGTTCTTCACTATGGAGCATTAACGAATCTTAATATTTTTATCTTTGTTGTTCCCATGGCTCCCTGATATTTTAATAGGAATGATTTTATTTTTATGCCTTTTCTAGTTCTTGAGGACTTCTGAAAGCATTATATCTTTCCTGGAAACAGAAGTCTTGTAGCAGATTTGAGCTAAGTCTGTAGTTAACAGCACAGATTTTGCTGATGTGGGTGGCTTCATGGGCAATGTCAGAGATGGATTTACCATGAAACTGATTGAGCTTAATCTTCAGACTATCATTTCCATGGGCCCTTTCCAAGAATCAGGGAAGGCAGGATTCTAGCAATGTGTTCACATAATCCCATGTATTCGCAAAATTTGTAAAAACAAACAAAAAAAAAAAAACCAAGGCAAAAAACTAATCCATAGTTAGTTAAAACCACTAACTCCAACTTCCTCCTGTCATATTCCCATGTAAACTGGTAATGAAGTAGCTGTAAGAATTTTTGTCAACTGACTAAGAGAAAGTTGTTTTAGAGATATTGTTATAAAGTTTACAGTCATTTTCTACATGTAGGTTAGTAGCTGTTAGCCCTTCTGGTATAGGAATGCTCTGATTCTAATGGCTTTTAGGAATGCTCTGATTTCTGACTCTGCTGACTTACCAGCACCATGATGTAAGGTACAGGGCCAGGATGTGGAGATGTCTGATGGTGCCAGTCACCTGAAGTACGTGGACTGATGCTACTGCTGCTGCTAAGTCGCTTCAGTCGTGTCTGACTCTGCAACCCCACAGATGGCAGCCCACCAGGCTCCCCAGTCCCTGAGATTCTCCAGGCAAGAACACTGGAGTGGATTGCCATTTCCTTCTCCAATGCATGAAAGTGAAAAGTGAAAGTGAAGTCGCTCAGTCGTGTCCGACTCTTAGCGACCCCATGGACTGCAGCCTACCAGGCTCCTCTGTCCATGGGATTTTCCAGGCGAGAGTACTGGAGTGGGGTGCCATTGCCTTCTCCGAAGTATGTGAACTGTGGATAGTTATTATACAGCTGTTCAAGTCTTAAAATGCATACATAATTATTGGAAGGATTCCGGCTAATGAAGGAATATATTTTCAGGGAATTACAAGAGAATCCAGAACACAAATGAATACAAGCAACTTTTTCAAAAAGTTGACAATGCTTATGTGAAATTTGAAAGATCTTTGCAATGTTCAAATAAAATGAGTGACTTGGTGCACAAGTACAGTGCAATCTCTGGAGAGAGTAGCAGCCTAGAACTCAGGCCTACCTGCCATCCTTATTCAACCCCTCACCCTCACCACCCTCACCCCCACCCCTCAAGCCATGCACAGCCCTCCCTGTACCATCTTTGGAAAGGAATGACCAACTGATGAAAATAGAAAATAGAACACCTTAAGTTAGTGCTTTAAAGGGTAACTAATATAAGTTGGGAAATGAGTACATCAAGGCTGTATATTGTCAGCTTGCTTATTTAACTTAAATGCAGGGTACATCAGGCAAAATGCCAGCCTCGATGAATCACAGCTGGAATCAGGATTGCCAGGAGAAACATCAACAACCTCAGATATGCAGACGGTACCACTTGAACGGCAGAAAATGAACACAAACTAAAGCGCCTCTTGATGAAGGTGAAAGAGGAGAATTAAAAAGCTGGCTTAAAACTCTACATTCAGAAAACTATGTTGGCATCTGGTCCTATCACTTCATGAAAAATAGATGGGGAAAATGTGGCAACAGTGTCAGATTTCATTTTGTTGGGCTCCAAAATCACTGCAACAGTGACCGCAGCCACAAAATTAAAAGATTCTTTAGCTGCTTGGAAGAGTAGCTATGACAAAGTTAGACAGTGTATTAAATAGTAGAGACATCATTCGCTAACAAAGATCCATATAGTCAAAGCTATGGTTTCTCCAGTAATCACATATGCATGTGACAGCTACCATAAAGAAGGCTGAGTGCTGAAGAATTGATGCTTTTGAACTGTCGTGCTGGAGAAGACTCTTGAGTGTACCTTGGACAGCAAGAATATCTAACCAGTCAATCCTAAAGGAAACCACCTCTGAATATTCATTGGTGCTGAAGCCGAAGCTCTAATACTTTGGCCACCTGATGCAAAGAGCTGATTCATTGGAAAAAACCCTGATGCTGGGAAAGACTGAAGGCAGGAGGAGAAGGAGGCGACAGAGGATGAGATAGCTGGATGGCATCACTGACTTAATGGACATGTGTTTGAGCAAGCTCCTTGAGATAGTGAAGGATTGGGAAGCCTGGTGTGCTGCAGTTCATGGGGTCACAAAGAGTTGGACACAACTTACCGACTGAAAAGCAACAAAAATAATACTAAAATAATAAAGACTGAGTTAAAATATTCTTCCTGGAAAATTCTCTTATTCCTCATTGTTATATTTTGCTAACCTTCTGAAAGCTTACAGTGAACGATATCAGATTCGTGATCTATGAAGAAGATTCAGCTTTGGGACCAAGGACCAGGCTTGATCACTCAAGAGCTTTTGTGTAGCAGAGTTTTATTAAAGTGAAAAAGGGACAGAGAAAGGTTCTGACATAGACATCATAAGGGGGTTGGAGAGTGCCCCACTCATTAGTCTTGTCAAGGCCTTATATACTTTTACCAGACCCATTCCCACAATATAAATCTTAAATTAACAAGATTAGAACTAACAACAGAAAGGTCTCACCAGACCCACTTCCGAAACATACATTTTAAGATGATAGGATTAGTCAGAAGGTTCTCAAGAAGGAGAAACATGTCTTCAAGCAGGATATATTGTTGTAACATAATCATCGGTACAGAGTTTAAGGGAAAGCATATCCTTGAGCAAGATGAGTTGTTTTGTTGTGCAATCATCAGCTCCTGGCTTAAAGAAAAAAAAATTTGTCCTTTTCTCCTCCTTGAGAACTCCAGACGCCTCTCTCCTCCTCCCGGACCCCGGATTTTTATCAATCTGCCTAGGAATTGGCTCTCTCACTTCCATTTGGGTTCCTGTGTATCTTGATTGTGGAGGTATGCATGGAACTACACACACAGACAAATGAGTACATGTGACACCGGTGAAATCTGAAAAAAAAAAAAAAATCTGTGAATTGTAGCAATGTCAATTTTCTTTTTTGACATGGTACTATATTTACGTTAAATGTTCCAGTGGCCCATTTGGTACACAGGACCTCTCTGTATTAATATTGCTGCAAATTCCTGCAAATAAATAATTTTTTTTCAAAATAAAGATAATTTAAAGTAAGATAAAGATCTGTATGAACTATTGACTATTACAGGTTATATTGTTAACTAAAAAAGCAAAATACAAAGACTATGTATTATATGTTACTTTCCATATAAGAAAGAAGGGGATAAGAAAGGAGTGGCCCTTTTCTGAATACAATGTTTTATATAATTCTTAACCTTATAACCATGATAATATTTCACATATTCAAAATTTAAATAAACAATTAAAAGTCAACCAGAATGTGAGGT
This sequence comes from Ovis aries, assembly GCF_016772045.2. Classification (NCBI taxonomy): domain Eukaryota; kingdom Metazoa; phylum Chordata; class Mammalia; order Artiodactyla; family Bovidae; genus Ovis; species Ovis aries. Next base: position 29,837,042 of record NC_056073.1, read on the forward strand.
ACCCAAAAGAGATACAAATGGGAATAAATGAACCCACGAGTGTTACAGATGAACAGCATAACCATGCTAAAGAAAGTAAAGAAGAAAAGAATTAGCCTAAATTAACTTTCTGAAAGAGCATTTGATTCCCACGCCCAGTGTAGAGGACTCTAAGGTGAAAAAAAAAAGAAAAAAAGAACTGTGCATAAGTCGTGTTCTCTAGTTAGTGAAGTTGTTATTGGCAGGAGTAGGGGTTAGAACTTCTGAAATTGCTTGTATATTAAAACTGACAAAATAAGTAAATAAATTACAGATCATGAGAGCCAACTTTCCACAGTCAGAGAAAAAGTTACAAATAAGGAAATGATGGAGGCTAAAACAAGCTCTGTGATATTTTACTGGAATTGGAGGCATCAGTATGAACTTGTGGTTATACACACACACAAACATACAAACATGAATAAATATAAAGAAATAAGAATATATGTGTGAATTTATATGTGAGTATACATAGATATTTCCAAGCTCTGTTAGCTGAGAGAGCCTAGAAGGAATAATAAAATAGCAATGAGCATACTTAGCACCCAGATTTTGATTTCTGAATACATTCTCTAATACTGTAAAAGGAACCTGGGGTCCTTGGTAAAACAGTTGGCTTTAGGGCTTGGACTGCAAAAGCACAAGGTGATCTTGGAATATCTGATGATGCCACAGAAAAGAGAAGTGTTCAGCAACATTGTTGTTCAGTCCCTAAGTCAGATCCTACTCTTTTCGATCCTATGGACTGCAGCATGCCCAGTTCCTCTGTCCTCCACTATCTCCCAGAGTTTGCTAAAATTCATGCCCATTGAGTCAGTAATGCTATCCAACTATCTTATCCTCTGTTGTCCCCTTCTCCTGCCTTCAATCTTTGCCAGAATCTGGGTCTTTTACAATGAGTCAGCTCTTTGCATCAGGTGGCCAAAGTATTGGAACTTCAGCTTCAGTACCAGTCCGTCCAATGAATACTCAGGGTTAATTTCCTTTAGGATTGACTGGTTAGATCTTCTTGCTGTCCAGGGACTCTCAAGAGTCTTCTCTAGCACCGCATTTCAAAAGCATCAGTTCTTCGGTGCTCAGCCTTCTTTATGGTCCAATTCTTATATCAGTTCATGACTACTGGAAAAAGCATTGCTTTTTTGGCAAAGTGACACATCTGCTTTTTAATATGCTGTCTAGTTTTGTCATAGCTTTCCTACAAGGAGCAAGCATGGCCGCAGTCACTGTCTGCAGTCATTTTGGAGCCCAGGAAGGTAAAATCTATCACCATTTCTACTTTTCCCCCTTCTTGTTGCCATGAAGTGATGGAACAAGAGGCCAGTAATGTTAAGCGTACATTAAAAGAACATGGATATCAACTTGAAGGAGCTCCCAAAGGCCAAAGTTGGGACAATTTGAGCAGAAGTATGAATAGTCATATTAATTAATTATAACAATAGGATAAGACAGAGTAAACGGGGTATATCTTATAGTCGCAAGGAAATGCTCATGAAGTAACATAGCATGTTGAAAGGATGAGTCACCTTGAAGGAGCTTTAAAGCCAAATATTAGACAATTTCCACTGCATAATAATGGTAGTATTGGACTATGACCAGTACAATAAAGTAAATATTCACAGGTCTATACTGAAGGAAATGGCAACCCACTCCAGTATTCCTGCCTAGAGAATCCCATGGATGGAGGAGCTTGGTGGGCTACAGTCCACGGGTCGCAAAGAATCGTCAGACATGACTGAGTGACTTCACTTTCACTATATTGATTAAATAATGACTTAATGAAAGATTAAACAAACAGAAGAAGTAATAGCTCTTCTTTACAATAGAATTTCAATTATAAAGTGGAGAAAGAGTGATAGAAATAGAAAAGATACAATAGAAATATTTGTTGCAGAGAAGAATCATTGATGAATGCCAAGATAAATATAAAAACATGATCAGATATAAATGTTTGCATAATTTCAACACATTTTCCCACAAGATAATCCTTAGTTACAAAAGGAAAATGGTAACTTCATGATGGAGAAACCTGGTAGAAATTACTTTAACCAAATGATCAAAGTTAACATCATGGTCACTTTATTACTCTTCATAATTGTCCAGGTCATGAAAGACAAAGAAAGGATAAGCAACTGCCCCAAGTTAGAGGAGACTTAAGGAGATATGACAACTCCTTAATGCAATGTGGTTTCCTGGATTGGATCCTAGAGCAATAAAAGAATATTAGTGGGACAATTTGAAAAATTCGAATACTCTTTTATCAATGTTAATTTCCCATTTTTGGGGAAATGATTATGCAAGATTCAACATTAGGGGAAGACAGAGACTTCTCTGGTGGTCCCATGGTTAAGAATCTGCTTTCTAATACAGGGGAGGCAGGTTTGATCCCTCATTAGGAAGCAAAGATTCCCACATGCCACAACTAGAGAAGACTTTACACCACAAAGAAGACCCAGTGCACTGGGGGTGGGGGTGGGGGAACATTAAGGGAAGATAGTTAAAGGGTGTACAGAAACTGTCTGAACTATTTTTGCAGTTTTGTTGTAAGTCTATTATTTCAAAATAAAAAGCTAAAAAAATCAAGAACACATATTATCAGTTGTGTGTGTGTGTGTGTGTTTTAATGCAAAGGGGGCTTCCCCGGTGGCTCGGACAAAGAATCTGCCTGCAACGCAGGAAACCCAGGTTTGATCTCAGGGTCAGGAAGATACCCTGGAGGAGGGCACGGCAACCCACTCCAGTGTTCTTGCCTAGATAATCCCATGAACAAAGGAGCCCAGCAGGTCCCCAGTCCATGGGGTCACAAAGTGTTGGATGTGACTGAGCAACTAACACTTTAATTCACAGAAAACACATGTGTTTATCTATTTACATGTATACTTAATCTGTGTTTAAGAAAATTAAGAGTAAAAATTTATATTTGTTGTTCAGTCATTAAGTGCGGGGGGTGCTCCGCAGAAAGAGAGAGGCAGTGGGACTTCCCTCAGCAAAGCCGAGACGTCCCTAGGAGAGGTGAGCCTGCCCTCGGCCAACCCAACCACTCGGCGAGTGAGAGACAACCCGACCCAACAGGGGCTCCGTCTAAGCAGTTCCGCTTTATTGCCACAAACTCTTGGTTTATATAGGCAAGCAAGGGGGTTGGACCAATCACATTAAAGGTCAAATTGTAATATGCCATAGTTGCACCAATCATGTTAAAGGTCAAATCTTAATATACCATAGTTGCACCAATCACGTTAAAGGTCAAGTCGTCAAGTGCTTCATTGTAACAAGAGTCTATGGTGATCATGCGCTATCCACCTGCACGGAAATCAAGAGCGCCAATCAAAAGTTTTAACAAACAACTTACACCACGGCCTCATCTTTTCCGCCAGGCACCATCTTAGCTCTAAACCACAAAGCTAGCCATTCTTTTTTCAAGGTTTGCCATTTAGGGCCCCACAGCTAAGTTCTGTCCAATTCTTTGCAACCTCACGAGCTGCAGCACACCAGGCTTCCCTGTCTTTCACTATTTCCCAGAGTTTGCTCAAACTCATGTCCATTGTGCCAGAGATGCCATCCAACCAAGTCATCCTCTGTCGTCCCCTTCTCCTCTTGCCCTCAAACTTTCCCAGCATCAGGATCTTTTCTGAGTCAGCTCTTTGCATCAGATGGCCAAAGCATTGGAGCTTCAGCCTAAGTATCGGTCCTTCCAGTGAATATTCGGGGTTGATTTCCTTTAGGATTGACTAGTTTGATCTCCTTGCTGTCCAAGAGGCTCTCAAGAGTCTTCTCCAACACCACAGTTCTAAAGCATAAATTAATGAATCATTTGGAACCAGTCTGTCGTTCCATGTCCGGTTTCTAACTGTTGGTTCTTGTCCTGCATACAGGTTTCTCAGGAGGCAGGTAAGGTGGTCTGATATTGCCATCTCTTTAAGAATTTTCCAGTTTGTTGTGGTCTACACAGCCAAAGGCTTTAGCATAGTCCATGAAGCAGAAATAGATGTTTTTTGGAATTCCCTTTCTTTTTCTATGAGTATAATTTTTTTATAGAACAAACATCCTCATCAAAGAGAATGTGATAAGACATATAGTTGGAAAAAATCACAACTATTAAAGATCTACTATATATTGTCAGGGACAATGTTCAATATTTAATATTTCTTTAACTTTCACAAACATTCTTCAAAGTAATTTTTCTCCCCAGTGATAGTAAATGAAGCTTTCTAGTTTTTAAGCCTGCACTGTTTTCTGATCTGGAGTTTGAGCCATTCTATCTCCAAAGGTTATTGTCCTTCCCATTTATTCAAAATTATTTTCCAGATACCATTCAATTTTTTATTGTTTAGGGGAGATGTTGACTAGTTCAAAATATTTGGAATATAAAATAAACAGAATCCCTTTTAAAAAGAGCTGGAAATGTAAATTTGTCCAGAAGTAACATCAATATTAAGAAATAAGTGTATATTTCTCTAGACAATGAGTCACTTTAGGACTTGAAGTACTGGCAGTATAACATTTATATTTTAGAAAGATTCCTTTTTTAGCAAAGAGAAATACAGTAAGTCCCCTACATAAACAAGTTCCATTCCAAGAGCATGTTTGTGAGCCCAACAAAGTAATCCTAGGTACCCAGCTAACACAATCAGCTATGTAGTACTGTACTGTTTATAATACCTTTCACAAAATACATAAAAACAAACCAACTCAAAAAATAAAACATTTTTATTCTTACAGTATAGGACCTTGAAATGTACAGTGCAGTACAACAGCTGGCATACAGGGGCTGGCATCAGTGAACAGGCAAGAAGAGTTACTGACTGGAGGAAGGAGAAGCGGTGGGAGATAGTAGAGCTGAAGGATCATGAGCGATAGGAGATGGAGGGCAAGCTGGAATTTCACTCAAGCCTGACACTGATAGCACCGGCTCTGATTCCTGTGGTCATGTGCTTCAAAAACTAACAGTGCCTCTTCGAGTAAAGAAAATCCCTTTGCCATTTCCTGCATCGTGAATCTCTTTGGTTCTTCAGTTACAGTACTTCTTCCTCATTCTCTTCATGCTTTCTGCGGGCCTCCTATTCTATCTTTTCACCCTTTTTTTCTGATAACATTCTATGATGTCATATCACAACTGGGAAACATCTCTTGTAATCACTGTAATGCTTGGATTGTATTATTTTATTTCACAGAAAACAACTTTCTGTAACCATATTATTTCCATCGGTTACAAGTTTAAATGTATTTGTAATCGGTTAGGGTTAGGGATGGGCCAGGTGTGACTAAAATGGAGAAGAATGAGGTGGCAAAAAAATTTAAAGATTGCTTCAAAATTTCCTTCTATGGCTAACAATTCTACATCCTTCATTAAGTGCTCCATGAGAATCTCATCTTCATTTCTCAGAAGGACTTATTATCTCGAAAAGGAAATTCTTGACAGCATCAAATTCTCTAGGTATTTCTCCCTACTTTTCACGAGAAAACATTAGGTTGAGATGGTATACAACCTAACAACTTAGTGTAAGTAAAAGAAGCAATTCTCAGGGAAATAGGTCACCCCGCTGTGTCAAGAAATTTGCTGGAATACAGAATAATATTGATTCGCTTTGATTGCTCATCTATGTATTTCAGTGTTTTCTGACAGAAAACAATCATTGCATGCCATTTGTTTATAAATTAAAGGAGGTGATAATACTATCACTGTTTCTAGCTAGTATATTCCATCTCTACCAATATAACTAGTGGTATTAAGATTATACTCTATGTCATTAATATTTGTATGTTTAAAACATAGTATTTGACCTGATAATGATCAGATGTGTTCTGTTTTTACTTGAGAAAAATCTATGGAAATGGCTACTGAAGTTAGTCTGCCATAGGATATTAATAATATTGGTTAACAAAATCTAACAATATTTTCAAGGTATAAAGCACATTTATACATAGTATCTCATGTATACCAGCTGAAATCTCTGGCTGTCGAGGTGAAACATGATATTCATCTCCCTTAGAAGTCTTTGAAAGCTAAATATAGCAAATACTTTTAAGATGCAATAGTTTCCATATTATTCACCTTATGATTTTAACAGATAGTTTGTACCTTAATTTTGAATATCAAAATTAATCTCTCTTTTTCAAGTTAAGCTTTATTATTATGGACCTTAAATTTACATAGAAAATTAATCAACAAAATTTTAAAGGGCTATGAATAGTACTATTCTGCACTACATGCTCTAAAAATGCAATATAGATTCTTATGCATCTTTTCATTGATTCTAGGTTCTATTTTGAATTATGAGATGACCAAGTTCCATGCCTTAATGCTTATCAGTAACTGCTGGTCTTGACGAAACCAGGAGGGAAGATTTGGTGCTCTCTCTCCATCTCTCTCTAGGATGAATCTGTAGTGTGTGTGTGTGTGTGTGTGTGTGTGTGTGTGTGTGTGTGTGTGTGTGTGTCTTAGTAAAAGTGATATTTCCTCTGAGACTATATACTCTCCCATCGCTTGTTAGAGATAATTAGTTCAGGGAATTTTGAAAGGAAAGTTTTACTCCATAGGGTGAGGCAGAAAAGGAAGAATCAAATCTGATATCAACACTGAAACCAATATAAATTCTTCCTTTTCAAATGTGAATCCTCCAATCTTCAAGTGTTTCCTGTACAGAGCGTACATCAGAGTTACCCCCAGCCTGCTCCTTCTCTGACTCCTTATCTGAGTGGGAGGGGGCATGTGGATATTTGGGGGCTTCAGGTGGTATAACTATTGTGTACTTATCAATATTCTCTCTTCATTCTGATTCACCTCTGCTGGGTACTGTTGCCTTCTTACCGTCTTTCCCTCTCATAGATTTCCTAAATGTCATCTTTCTTTTCTCTTTGTTTTCACTCTGGTCATATCACTTGGACTTCCAGTGAAGTCCCAAGAAACAGAAGCAACTGTAGACATGGGATTTCTGAGGTTGCAATCAAATATACTAAGTTAGTGATTCTGTGTAGGAAGAAATATAACTTAGGCTTCTTTCTTATCATGTATGGTTTTTTGCTTTGGGTTGGTTTTTTGTTTTGTTTTGGTTTTTATTTTGTATGGGCTGATATTTTTTTGAACTTTAGACCATAACTATATTATGGGCAGTTTGGTTTATTATGCCAATACTTCACAGCCTAAATGCTTATGCACTTTATTTACATAAGCTTGATCAAATCCTCATTCTATGAGGAAGCTGCAGAGAGATTTTGAACTTATCCATGGAGTTCTATTCATTAAACATACAGAATGAAATTTCACTTAATAGCAAAACTGGTTCTCTGATTCAAAGACATAATCCACTATTCCCATCTATACGTTTCATGCGACTAGAAGAATTCAACGCTTCCCTTTAAAATTTTTTTAAAGGTGGATAATTTTGTGTTCATTCCCTTGTAAAATAATCAGCATTTGAAAGTAGCTTTTTACATCCTGCAGAACTAAAAAGAGTGATGCAAAATATTGGTAAAAAATTCACAGCCCAGAGCCTGAAAATTTGCAAATAATATGCTTTCAGATCCAGTAATTACTTAACTAACACCTATTGAAATTCTGGGTCAAGCATTCAGCATTTCCAAAGAAGTTTCTGTTCTACCATTTTACCAGTCAGTCCATTTTGAGGGAGCGTATCTATGCCCTTCATAGATACTCTTCTTTCTCCTACCAGGTAACATGTGGTCACAGGTGATGGAAAATGACAGCACAAGTGCTTTTGAAGGCTTCATCCTGGTGGGCTTCTCTGATCGTCCCCATCTAGAGCTGATCCTTTTTGTGGTTGTCCTCACTTTTTATCTGCTGACTCTTCTTGGCAACATGACCATCATCTTACTTGCAGTTGTGGATTCCCGGCTGCACACACCCATGTATTTCTTTCTGGCCAACCTCTCATTGCTAGATATGTGCTTCACCACAGGTTCCATCCCTCAGATGCTCTACAACCTTCAGGGTGCAGATAAGACCATCAGTTATCTGGGCTGTGCCATCCAGCTCTACTTCGTCCTGGCTCTGGGCGGGGTGGAGTGTGTGCTCCTGGCTGTCATGGCATATGACCGCTACGCTGCAGTCTGCAGACCCCTGCACTACATGGTTATTATGCACCCGCGTCTCTGTGGGCAGCTGGCTTCAGCAGCATGGTTGAGTGGCTTTGGCAATTCTCTCATAATGGCACCCCAGACGTTGATGCTACCTCGCTGTGGGAACCGGCGAGTGGACCACTTTCTCTGTGAGATGCCAGCACTAATTGGCATGGCCTGTGTAGATACCATGACCCTTGAGGCACTGGCATTTGCCTTGGCAATCTTTATCATCCTGGCACCACTCATCCTCATCCTCGTCTCTTATGGTTATATTGCACGAGCCGTGCTAAGAATCAAGTCAGCTGCTGGGCGAAAGAAAGCCTTTAACACCTGTAGCTCCCACCTCATTGTCGTTTCTCTCTTCTATGGTACGATCATATACATGTACCTCCAGCCAGCAAATACTTATTCCCAGGACCAGGGCAAGTTCCTTACTCTTTTCTACACAATAGTCACTCCCAGTGTTAACCCCCTAATCTACACACTGAGAAACAAAGATGTTAAAGAGGCCATGAAGAAGGTACTAGGGAAAGGGGAGGCAGAAATAGAGTAAAAAGTCATCAAATCTGGGGACTGTGTTTTGATCCACCTTCTATATATACTGTTGCTGCTAAGTCACTTCAGTTGTGCCTGACTCTGTGTGACCCCAGAGACAAGAGCCCACCAGGCTACCCCGTCCCTGGGATTCTCCAGGCAAGAACACTGGAGTGGGTTGCCATTTCCTTCTCCAATATATACTGTTAGACCTATCAGATAAAGGAGTGTTCTGACATTACAGACTGAGAAGGGACTTAATGAGACGCGGGAATTCAATGGTTTAGCTAGGTTGAGAAAGTGCAAATTCCTGAGTTGACCATCACTTGTATTCCTCTCAAGTCCTTCTAAGTCAAGGATTCATCACTAGGAGGTCTCCAATACAGGATCAGACAGTGACCTATGTTTGCAAAATACTATCCATGAATTTAGACACAAGTCATTTTTGTACCTATACCAGCTTCCGACACAGTGATCTGTACTGTTTAGGTCCTCAGTATGGGATTCCTTTGTGGCTCAGATGGTAAAGAGTCTGCCTGCAGTGCGGGAGACCTGAGTTTGATCCCTGGGTTGGAAAGATCCCCTGTAGAAGAAAATGGCAACCCACTCCAGTATTCTTGCCTCTTCCAAGAGGAGCCTGGCAGGCTACAGTCCATAGGGTCTTAAAGAGTCAAACAAGACTGAGTGACTTTATTTTCACTTTCAGGTCCTCAATATATGTGAAAAGAATGAACTTAGAATTAGTGAAGAAAAATTCCTAGAAAGTTCAAATGTGCTTTTATAGTGCCAAATGCCACATTAAGACGAACTGTGGGGAACTGTTGGGATATTTATGGTTCAGTGTTTTCTGTATGTTGAATGTTTCACAGTTACATTAATAATTGCAGTATCTCACCAGTTGTAATGAAAATATATTTGACCCTTAAAGGCAAGCATGTTTCTTCAGACTTGAGGTGTTGTCAATCAGATAAATCCCATTTCATAACTTAGGAAACCATATATGACGTTAAAGTTTCATGACAAGTGAAAAGGGTTCCAAAATTTGGGAGCCTGGCCAGTATTATCATTAGGAACTGAATAAAGCATGGGTTTAGCAAGTTCTCATTTAAACCTACTTAAAAATATTTAAGAAACCTTAGACTGATCTAGAGGCCCTAGGAAAAATACCAAATATCTAATAAATTTTTTTCAAAACATATTGTTTTTAGGCATAAGGCGAAAAGTTTCCTATTTTGAGCACTAAGTCTTGTACTTTGTCCAAATAGATTAGTTTTTATTTTAGATTACTTAGGGCTTATAAGAATGAGTTTTAGGTTTAGTTTTTATTATTCCCACAAGAAGGTAGAAAATATGGAATATAATTGATTCTTCCTAATTTATAAACTAAGTGAAAGGGGATGCTAAGTCGTGATGTTTACCAAGGACATTATTAATGCTGCCCATGTACTGAATATAAATATTCCTGGTTTAGCACTTCTCATGTCTTTCACTAAAAACAACTTATAGTATGTGTCCTACTGCCATAAAAATATACTATATGTTGCGTGCATGCTATGTCGCTTCAGTCATGTCCAACTCTGTGCAACCCAATGTACTGCAGCCTACCAGGCTCCTCTGTCCATGGGATTCTCCAGGCAAGATTACAAGAGTGGGTTGCCATTCCCTTCTCCAGGAGATCTTCATGACTCAGGGATATAGATGAAATGCCCTTTTAGAATCATTCCCTATTGAACAATGATAAAAATTAACTTTTACATCATCTCTACACTATCTAGATATGCATTGCTCCAGAGTCAATAATATCTTGAAGTGGAGGCAAGAAATCAAGACACAGAGTATAAATCTCTATGAATATATCAATTTTGGAAGCTCCCTATGGAATTTTCACCTAATACTTTTCAAATTTTCCCTTTTTTCCCCTACAAGGAACAATTTTTATAGCACTCTTCTCAGGAAAATTTAGAGTCACTGTTATAGATTGTAACTATTGTGTCATATCTCAAAGGGAAAAGGTCACTGTGTCCTTAATTATATCACAATGGTCCAGAATCACCTTTTACTTAATTTATAATGTAATTTTAAAAGTTTACTTAGTTTACTTATTTACGTATGAAATAGGAATAATCAGCTGTATTCTAACTGTTCTGCCATCTCCTACAAATAACAGACTATTCTCTGTAATAAAAATAGAAATGTTTCATTTTCATTCTCTATAGATTCTTCCTTTCACTAAACTGTGCTTCATCTTCATAGACTGATCTCTTACATAGAGCAAGTAGAAATAAACATCAGATTTCACTCATTGTGCACAATTGTTTATCTCTTAGCTACGGTGCTTAAAATTCCTCCAAGAGAAATAAATATTTACATATGTTTGTGTATGTGTGTGTATATATGTGTATGTTTATTTTCACTGTGATTTTAAATTAAAAGCCATGAGAAGACAGCTCAATAAATGCTTATTAATCAGATTATCAGACCATTTTTCGTCTTGCTATTTTTGTATGCCCTGGGATTTTGTGGTTATTTCTTACACAGTTATTCTGAAAATAGATAACTGGTACAATTTTATGACTCATTTTATAAGGTCACCATAATTTGAATAACAATGTATGTGACAAGGACATTACAAGAAAGGAATATATCTGTAGATAGATAGCTCATGAAAATACATACAAAAATCCTAAATAGTTATTAGCAAATTTAATCTAGTGTTACATAGAAAGCATAACATATTGTCAACATTTGGGGTTTATCACAGGAATAGAGTGGTATAACATTTGAAAACCAGTGCTGTATGTAAATTTTTTTTAAATTGGAAAGAAAACCTATAAATTCAGCCAAAGCATTTGATAAAATTTGAATTTTATACCACTTCATAGTATATCTCCAGTTTTCTAAAATACGTGAATTTTAAAAAGTTTAACTTCTCTATGTTTTGGTTTCCATATCAACAAAAAGAAGATAAAAGTGTTGCTATTTTATAGGGTGTTGTTGAGGTTAGTGAGCACCAATGAGACATTATTGCTATTATTATTAAACTCTGCAGATTCTTTCCTATTTCCAGGTCCTTGTTAACTGGCATTATTTTTAATTTTTTACTTTAAGACTACTAAAATTTGGGGAGTTATTTATCTTCATCTATTCAGCAAACTAAAGATGTCTATATTCATATTTTCTAATTTGTTTGATCTTCTATTTTCTTTTTAAACTACTATTTCCTTTAAATTACTCATTATAAGAACTTGTGAAAACAAAAAGGAATTTCCACATTAAAAGGAGCATTTTTCCCCTGACTAATTACACCTTCATGCCCACTCAGAGGTGAGCTCTGTTACTGGTTTGTGGAGTCCTGAGTTATTATACATTATTTTTTGTGGGTTAATCTTAATTTTTTTCCTTTTCTTCTTTTACTTGATGAGCTTTCCTTCTTCCACAGATATCAGCCTCTATTCCCTATGGATTGTCCATGTGAAGCATCTAATAAGTGTCCTTCCTTAGTTTCTTCATTCTCGTGTAATCCTATAAAGACATGCAATACCTAAAATCATATTTAGAGCATTTCAGTCATTTTTTATACACTTAAGATTATGCTGAGGACTTCCCTGGAGGCTCAGGGGTAAAGAAATCACCTGCCAATGCAGGAGACATGGGTTGGATCCCTGATCCGGGAGGATCTCACATGCTGCAGAGCCACTAAGCCCATGCGCCACAACTATTGAGCCTCTGGAGCCTTGGAGCCGCAACTCCTGAGTCCACCCTACCATAGCTAGTGAAGTCTGTGCTCTAGTACCCGTGCTCTACAACAAGAGAAGTCACCGTAGTGAGAAGCCCGCGCACCGCAAAAAATAGTAGCCCCTGTTCTCCCCAGCTAGAGAAAAGCTTGCGGCAGCAACAAAGACCCAGCACAGCCAAAATAATTTTTAGTTTTTAAAGATTATGTCATCCAATCTTTCTTGCATCTTTATTTTCTCACTCAGTAATACTGCTGGCAAATCACTGGTGTAGATTATTTATTATTCAGTCAATACTTCTTCCAGGGAGTAAGTTTTTCTCCATCTTTGGCTGTTTCAAACATTGCTACAATAAAACTGCTTGTTCCTGTGTTTTTGTATAGTGATAATTTAATCCATAGGATAAATTTCCATGAATGATATTGCTAGGCTGATGGATATTAACGGTTGTATTTATCTCTAAAAATCTAGTGACACTTTGAATTTCTACCCAGAATTTCTGAGAGTAGCTGTTTTCCTTCAGCAAAGTTAGGACTGTGAGTTACTGCTGGTTACATTTTTATTTCAATTCAAGTGATTATCATAATTAGTATATTTCTCTGATCATTTGGAAATATAAAATCTCATACAGATTTGCTATTCTGAGTTGTATGTTCATATTATTTGACATTTTTCAACTGTGTTATTTGTATTTTTTCTTGCTGCTGCTGCTGCTAAGTTGCTTCAGTCATGTCCGACTCTGTGCGACCCCATAGACGGCAGCCCACCAGGCTCTGCTGTCCCTGGGATTCTCCAGGCAAGAACACTGGAGTGGGTTGCCATTTCCTTTTCCAATGCATGAAAGTGAAAAGTGAAAGTGAAGTCGCTCAGTCGTGTCCGACTCCCAGAGACCCCGTGGACTGCAGCCTACCAGGCTCCTCTGTCAATGGGATTTGCCAGGCAAGAGTACTGGAGTGGGTTGCCATTGCTTTCTCCGTATTTTTTCTTAGACTTTGTAAAAACTTTATTTTGTAGATACTAGCTTTTTTCATAATTATAGATATGTTTTTCTTGTGTCTACTCATATGAAAAATTGTTTTGGAATCTCATAAGCCATAAATCCTGGATAGAAGAGACTTTAGAAAAATATGAATCATTTTTAAAATCTTGACCCAACCCCAAATAGGAAACTAGATTAAACCAAAGGAGAGCTTCTTAACTAAGCCTAGAAATGCTGGACACTAAGCAAGAATCTATGAAAAAAACGATAGAAATGTTTGGATATAATCAATAAATCTGCTTTATGTAAATCAAGGTAATAAAAATATTTCTATGGTAAATTAAACAGGTCTATTTTACTATATAGAAACTGACCTCAGGTAGAATTTCAGTTTTCTTTTCCATGTGGCTTCACTAGCTTAGCTTACAAAAAAACCCCTAACTTCCAGTTTGATAGCTAAAAATCCAAACATTATTTGATAAAGTATTTTAATCTCTATCATCACTCTTTTTTGTCTTGGAAAAAGTTGAGACAGTCTCTAGAGAAAGGGTACTGTGGAGTAAATCTAAAGCTAAAAACAAAATACCACTTCACGGAGAGCTAGCTCCTCCCTGTCTCTTCCCATTGGATATCATGGTCAATTACCATTAAACACAGGAGAATTGCTGCTTTCCCTTAAGCCAGAGCACACACCAATATTAACACAGAAAGTTTCCTATCCTCATTTATTTTGCAAATCTGGTGAGGACAATTCTGAAAATAGCAGTTACTACCATAAGACTTTGCAATGAGATGCTGGAAAAATCTATTCTGATTGTCTGCAAGATTTTATTCCTATTCTTCTATTTTCTGAGTTAATCCAGAATGGAGAGCTCATAATTTGCCACTTAAAGACTGGAACAAAGGATTGAACAAACTTAATCATATCCATTTTATAACTGAATAGCTTATGAAGAGGCTGTTAACTCCACATGCTTCTAATTAGTGCTATTAGAATTCAGAGGTTCTTGGACACATACAGACACACAAATCATCCTATTGCCAGTGCTTAAAATGAAGGTATGTAGAACACTTTTCTAAAAATGATTCTGTAAAACATATTGAAATTTGGGTATACTGAGCGCTCCGCTTATGGACTGTTTTAGCATTATATTTTAGAAAAATTTAACTCAGCCTCTTAATTTCAAACACTACTTTGCATATATTTATTATCACTACTGAAAGTTAAAATTTTAGAGTAGAGGAGTCTTGCATTCTAACCTTCAGTCTGCTATGTATGTACTACCTTGGGAAAATGAACTCTTTGAACTTCCTAATTCAAATTTCTGCCCAAATTAATTTCTTGTGAAATGCAAACAAAATTTCCCTCTCTATTCTAAGCTAACTTATAATGTTATGTGAAAAATTCTTATGCTCCAGCAAGAAGTATTTAGAACTTTATACATTCACAGAGGCATGGTAATTTCTTGAGAAAACATAAATATAAATGAAAAACAGAAAATTCAAATATTTCAGAAGATTAAATTGCTTTCCAAAGCTGTTATCTTGCCCAGTTGTGGCTTAGTGGCAAGATGGGAACTACAACTTTTGTCTTTCTTTCTTATCTGGAAACTCTTTCCATAGCAAAAGCTTTAAAAAGGTTTTTAAGACTTTGTTGGACCTGCTCATTATGAATTCTTCAATCTCTGTCATGAAGTAGTTGCAATGTCACTGACGTACAGGAATGCAGGTGATATATTTAACTGGGAGTTATAAATTGAAATATCCTTAGGTACACATTTGTCCTGCTTTTCAAAATTCTTACAATCAGTGGCAACTTTTTTTTTTTTTTTTTTGCCAACAGGTCCCCAATGCTCCCATACTCCAGCCTTTAGAAAATCTCCATATAGAGTTGTAATTCAGATCTTTAATCAAGGATCTACTAAGAGATAAAGACTATATTTATATCAGATTTATTTTCTTATGGTATTAAAGTCTAAAGCAATACTGATCCTTATGGTAAAATGCAGAGTACAAGTAAGACATTTAAAGTTACTATATAATATCCAATAATTTTTATTAAGATAGGTATTATAATACTTGTTTATTAAAAGTAGAATGAGCAGGAGTAAGGTTAAATACTAAAGTCTGATTTACACTCTCCCCTTTGCTACTCTGCAGAGTTACAACTTTAATGCCTCTGTGTACTTATAGGTAACTTTTGTACATGTGAATACTGACAATGTACTATTGTATTGGAAGCATGCTAAATAAATGTTAAGAAACTTGTCTTTTCTCTTGAAGATTTGAGCATTTTTTCACATTTATATTTGTATCTATATCTCAGACCTCATTTTATTGACAGCTGTATAGCAACAGGCATAGCAAAACTTTCATTAATACTGTACTAAGAGCTGTAGAATAAGGGAGCTAAGTTAAAATACATATTGAATAATAATTCAAAACTTATATTCCTATAATGAAATTCACATCATT
This sequence comes from Ovis aries, assembly GCF_016772045.2. Lineage (NCBI taxonomy): Eukaryota > Metazoa > Chordata > Mammalia > Artiodactyla > Bovidae > Ovis > Ovis aries. The sequence goes on from NC_056073.1 coordinate 29,852,858, forward strand.
ATATCAAGAAAATAATAGTAAAAATACTTTAAAGTAGTGTTAACAAGGTAGACAATTTTGGGATGAATAAACTTTGTACTGATGGCTTTGGCTTATACAATTGCCCCCTTCTTATCTGTTGGTTCTGCATCTGAGGATGGAAAAAAAAATCTAGAAAATTCCAAAAAGCAAAACTTAAATTTACTGCCCAACTATTTATATAGTATGTGCATTATATTAGGTTTTATAAGTAACCTGATGTGTGCGAGCTAAGTCACTTCAGTTGTGTCCGATTCTGTGTGACCCTGTGGGCTGCAGCCCACCAGACTTCCATGGTCCATGGTATTCTTCAGGCAAGAATACTGGAGTGGATTGCCATGCCCTTCTCCATGGGATTTTCCCAACCTAGGGATCGAAATTATGTCTCTTACATCTCCTGCATTGGCTGGCATGTTCTTTACCACTAGTACCACCTGGGAAGATAGAGGTAACCTAGAGATGGTTTAAAGTATATGAGAGGGTATGTATATGTTATATGCAAACACTATGCCATTTTATATAAGGGATTTCAGCATCCTTGGAATTTGGCATCTACAGGGGACTTGGAATCAATCCCTTGTGGATTTGGAGGAACAACTGTATTAGTACCTCCAGCAAACTAAGGATTCTGAACAATTCAGTTCAGTTGCTCGGTCGTGTCCAATTCTTTGTGACCCTGTGGACTGCAGAATGACGGGCTTCCCTTTCCATCACCAAATCCCAGAGCTTGCTCAAACTCATGTCCATCAAGTCGGGGATGACAACCAACCATCTCATCTTCTGTCATCCTCTTCTCCTCCTGCCTTCAGTATTTCCCAGCATCAGGGTTTTTTCCAGTGTGTCAGTTCTTCGAATCAGGTGGCCAAAGTACTGGAGTTTCAGCTTCAGCATCAGTCCTTTCAATGAATATTCAGGACTGATTTCCTTTAGGATGGACTGGTTTGATCTCCTTGGAGTCCAAGGGACTCTCAAGAGTCTTCTCCAGCACCACAGTTCAAAAGTATCAGTTCTTTGGTGCTCAGCTTTCTTTATAGTCGAATTCTCACATCCATACATGACTACTGGAAAAACCATAGCTTTGACTAAATGAAAGAGATGGGACTACCAGACCACCTGACCTGTCTCATGAGAAACTTATATGCAGGTCAGGAAGCAACAGTTAGAACTGGATATGGAACAACAGACTGGTTCCAATTAGAAGAAGGATTACATCAAGGCTGTATATTGTCACCCTGCCTATTTAACTTCTCTGCAGAATACATCATGAAAAATGCTGGGCTGGAAAAAGCACAGGCTGGAATCAAAATTGTTGGGAGAAATATCAATAATCTCAGGATGCAGATGACATCACCCTTATGGCAGAACGTGAAGAAGGACTAGAAAGCCTCTTGATGAAAGTGAAAGAGGAGAGTCCCTTTTACACTGCTTGTGGGAATGCAAACTAGTACAGCCACTATGGAGAACAGTGTGGAGATTCCTTTAAAAATTGCAAATAGAACTGCCTTATGACCCAGCAATCCCACTGCTGGGCATACACACCAGGAAACCAGAATTGAAAGTGACATGTGTACCCCAATGTTCATCTCAGCACTGTTTATAAGAGCCAGGACATGGAAACAACCCAGATGTCCATCAGCAGATGAATGGATAAGAAAGCTGTGGTACATATACACAATGGAGTATTACTCAGCCATTGAAAAGAATACATTTGAATCAGTTCTAATGAGGTGGATGAAACTGGAGCCTATTATACAGAGTGAAGTAAGCCAGAAAGAAAAACACCAATACAGTATACTAACACATATATATGGAATTTAGAAAGATGGTAATGATAACCCTCTATGCGAGACAGCAAAAGAGACACAGATGTATAGAACAGACTTTTAGACTCTGTGGGAGAGGGAGAGGGTGGGATGATTTGAGAGAATGGCATTGAAACATGTATACTATCAGGTAAGAAATGAATTTCCAGTCTATGTTGGATACAGGATACAGGATGCTTGGGGCTGGTGCACGGGGATGATACAAAGAGATGATATGGGATGGGAGGTGGGAGAGGGGTTCAGGATTGGGAACTCATGTACACCCATGGATGGATTCATGTCAATGTATGGAAAAACCAATAATGTATTGTAAAGCAAAATAAAGTAAAAAAAAAAAAATTAAAAAAAAAAAGAAAGTGAAAGAGGAGAGTAAAAAGTTTGGCTTAAAGCTCAACATTTAGAAAACTAAGATCATGGCATCTGGTCCCATTACTTCATGGGAAATAGATGGGGAAACAGTGGAAACAGTAGCTGACTATTTTTTTGGGCTCCAGAATCACTGCAGATGGTGATTGCAGCCATGAAATTAAAAGATGCTTACTACTTGGAAGGAAAGTTATGACCAACCTAGACAGAATATTGAAAAGCAGAGACATTATTTTGTCAACAAAGGTCCATCTAGTCAAGGCTATGGTTTTTCCAGTAGTCATATATGGATGTGAGATTTGGAATATAAAGCTGAGCACAGAAAAATTGGTGCTTTTGAATTGTGTTGGAGAAGACTCTTGAGAGTCCCTTGGACTGCAAAGAGATCCAACCAGTCCATCCTAAAGGAGATCAGTCCTGGGTGTTCATTGGAAGGACTGATGTTGAGGCTGAAACTCCAACACTTTGGCCACCTGATGCAAAAAGCTGACTCATTTGAAAAGACCCTGATGCTGGGAAAGATTGAGGGCAGGAAGAGAAGCGGATAACAGAGGAGAGATGGTTGGATGGCATCACCAACTCAATGGACATGAGTTTGGGTAGACTCCAGGAGTTGGTGTTGGACAGGGAGGCTTGGTGTGCTGTTGTTCATGGGATTGCAAAGAGTTGGACATGACTGAACGACTGAACTGAACTGAACTGACTAAATGAACCTTTGTCATCAAAGTAATGTCTGTGCTATTAATGTGCTGTCTAGGTTGGTCATTGCTTTTATTCCAAATAGCAAGCATCTTTTAATTTTATGGCTGCAGTCACCATCTGCAGTGATTTTGGAGCCCAAGAAAATAAAGTATCTCACTGTTTCTATTGTTTCCCCATCTATTTGCCATCAAGTGATAGAACCAATGCCATGATCTTAGTTTTCTGAATGCTGAGTTTTAAGTCAGCTTTTTCACTCTGCTCTTTCACTTTCATCAAGAGGCTCTTTAGTTTCTCTTCATTTTCTGCCTTAAGGGTGGTATCATCTGCATATCTGAGGTTACTGATATTTCTCCCGGAAATCTTAATTCCTGCTTGTGCTTCATCCAGCCAGGCATTTTGCATGATGTACTCTGCATATAAGTTAAATAAGCAGGGTGACAATATACAGCCTTGAGGTACTCCTTTTCCTATTTGGAACCAGTCTGTTGTTCTGTGTTCGGTTCTAACTGTTGCTTCTTGACCTACATACAAATTTCTCAGGAGGCAGGTAAGGTGATCTGGTATTCCCATCTTTGAAGAATTTCCCACAGTTGGTTGTGGTATAATCGATGAAGCATAAGTAGATGTTTTTCTGAAATTTGCTTGCTTTTTCTATGATCCAACAGATGCTGGCAATTTGATCTCTGGTTCTTCTGCCTTTTCTAAATCCAGCTTGAACATCGGAGACTCACGGTTCACGTACTTTTGAAGCCTGGTTTGGGGAATTTTGAGCATTACTTTCTTAGTGTGTGAGATTAGTGCAATTGTGTGGTAGTTTGAACATTGTTTGGCATGCCCTTACTTGAGATTGGAATGAAAACTGACCATTTCCAGTCCTGTGGCCACTGTTGAGTTTTCCAAATTTGCTGGCATATTGAATGCAGCACTTTAACAGCATCATCTCTGAACAGCCTCTGTGCTAAAAAGCCCAGAGTTCCTGTATCACTATGATAGCTCAGTTCACATTGCTGTGTGGCACTATGCCAGGCAATTTACACACAAGATCAGATTTTAAATTTACATCAGATAATCACTATTACCTCTATTGTTGAGGTTGATGGTTTTGGAGAAGTGGAGGGATTGAGAAGGCAACTTTTTAACTCAAAGAGTCATCTTCCGTTGGTAACCCTAAGACACTTAAGAGAAAGAAAAACACCAATACAATATATTGACACATATATATATAGAATTTAGAAAGATGGTAATGATGACCCTATATGCAAGACAGCAAAAGAGACACAGATGTAAAGAACAGACTTTTGGACTCTGTGGGAGAAGGCAAGGGTGGGATGATTTGTGAGAATAGCAGTGAAACATGTATATTATCATATGTGAAATAGATCTCCAGTCCAGGTTCGATGCATGAGACAGGATGCTCATGCATCCTGAGGGATGGGATGGGGAGGGAGGTGGGAGGGAGGGTCAGGATGGGGAACACATGCACACCCATGGCTGATTCATGTGATGTATGGCAAAACCCACCACAATATTGTAAAGTAATTAGCCTCCAATTAAAATAAATAAAAGAAAAAAAAAGAGTTCTAAAACTAATAAGCAGTTTTCCTCTCAGAACATTTCAGAGGTCTTGGATCACTATAGTTTCTTTCTCTCATGTTAACACCACCATACCAGAAAGACATTGCTAGATTCGTTATATTGATGGGGAACCTGAAATTCACAGAACATAAGAAATATTGCCTGGACAATGTAATTCATGACTTAACACAGAAAAGCCTTGAATTCAGGCTTGTCTGGCTCCAAATTCTGTATCATTTTATTTTGATTCTATGATGTCCTAGAAGGCAAAAAGAAGCATGCTCCTTCGAAACGTGTCTGATAGCTTGCTAGAATCAATCTACAACATAGTTTTGGGGGTGGCCTAAATAATTTTGTTTCAGATGATAGATACAGTGATCTCCTTGGCACTGAGGAGAAATTAAAAGGAAAAAGTAATACAGCAGGAATTGTAACTGAAATTTCTTAATTGTTCTCTAGGTGGCAAGTATTACAAACAAAAATTAACCAAATGACAGGAAAATAAAAATCAAAGAACAAATTTTATTGGAACTGTTTAAATCAGGTGTTTTCTTTTAAAATTTTGGCTTTTCTCTTTGAAGTGCTGATACAGAGATAGAAAGACTGAATTTTAGAAATATTTAGATAATTACATATTTTTCATGTTACAAGCAACATCAGTTCTGTTACTGTCTTCAAACAGGTATGAAAGTGATTACAAATAATTGAAATAGTCAATACATGTTCATTGACCTCCTGAATTTTTATGTTTCAGGAAATGAAGAATTGAAACACTGATCATGACTCCAGTAAATGAGAGTATCCCCGTGGAGTTCATCCTCTTAGGCTTCTCAGATCAACCATGGCTAGAGTTTCTACTCTTTGTGGTCTTCTTCATTTCTTACATGGTGACTATCTTTGGGAATCTGACCATTATTCTAGTGTCACGCCTGGACTCCAGACTCCAGACTCCCATGTATTTCTTTCTTACCAATCTGTCACTCCTAGATCTTTGCTACACCACAAGTACAGTTCCACAGTTGCTGGTAAATCTGCACAGCACCAGGAAGGTAATTAGTTATGGTGGCTGTGTGGCCCAGCTGTTCATATTTCTGGCTTTGGGGGCCACTGAATGTGTTCTGCTGCCCGTCATGTCCTTTGATAGGTTTGTAGCTATTTGTCGGCCTCTCCATTACTCAGTCATCATGCGCCAAAGGCTCTGCCTCCAGTTGGCAGCTGCATCCTGGATTACTGGTTTCAGCAACGCAATGTGGTTGTCTATCTTGACTCTCCAACTGCCACTCTGTGGCCCCTTTGTACTAGATCACTTTCTCTGTGAAGTCCCTGCTCTGCTCAAATTGTCATGTGTTGACACCACAGCAAATGAAGCTGAACTCTTCTTTGTAAGTATGCTATTCCATCTAGTACCCTTTACACTTATTGTTATATCATATGCTTTTATTGCCCGAGCAGTGTTGAGGATCCAATCTGCTGAAGGCAGACAAAAAGCATTTGGAACTTGTGGCTCCCATCTACTTGTGGTGTCACTTTTTTATGGTACAGCCATCTCCATGTACCTGCAACCACCTTCACCCAGCTCCAAGGACCGGGGAAAGATGGTTTCCCTCTTTTATGGAATTGTTGCACCCATGCTGAATCCCCTGATATATACACTTAGAAACAAAGAGGTTAAGGAGGCCTTCAAAAGGTTAATGGCAAGAGTCTTCTTAATCAAGAAATAAATATTAAAAAGAAAAAAATTGGCCCCAAATGGAGTCAGTTATACTAAGTCCATGTAACAGTACAAAGACTTGAATACCTAACCTAATTGCCATCTCAATCCCCCAAGAATGTAACTTTTACTCAAACAACTTGGAATTATCTGGTTAGCACTAAGGGCAACCTTGTCCGAAACAATGCATTTTTTGCTAATAATTCCCTTTGGGTTTTGGGTGTTTCTTGTTGTTGTTTTGCCCCTTTCGTGCCTTAAAATTTTTTTTCTTTCTACAGCTAAGCAGAGGCATTTTTTATTTGCTTGGTGGGATGCTACCTGATTCATGAATCATTCACTAAAGCCAACTAGATCTTTAAAATTCATTTGATTGAATTTTGTTATTTAACATGAGGAATATACTGATAAGCTTTGTAAATGTTTAGTGTTTATGCAGCTTACTAACTTCTCTTCAACTTGTCCTGTTTTCATCATTCCTCAGAGAACTATTTTGATTGTGAAGTGAAAGTCTCTCAGTCATGTCCAACTCTTTGCAACCCCATACACTATTAGAGTCCGTGGAATTCTATAGGCCAGAATACTGGAGTAGGTAGCCTTTCCCTTCTCCAGGGGATCTTCCCAACCCAGAAACTGAACCCAGATCTCTCGCATTGCAGGCAGATTCTTTACCAGCTGAGCCACAACTATTTTGATTACCTCCCGCAAATAAAAGTTTATTGATAGGAAGTTACATTAGTCTTTTGTTGCCTAAACCTATTGATTGAACAAGTATCCAGAATTAGTCTTCCAGTTCACCAGAAACTGTATAATCTCAATATTTTCAACTTTATTTTATGTTTGTATAAGTTGGTGTAACTTAGACATGACTGATGTGACTTAGCAGCAGCAGCAGCAGCAGCAGACCTTTCTAAGAATATGACAAAAGCCAGCAATCATTTCTCTGGTAATACCATATGCACACACACACCTTTTTTTAAATATAATTAGAAGAAATTTACCAAAACCCTGAAATATAACAACTTTAAATTTGGATATGAAGTTCACAACCCTAGTTTAAAATTTTCAATACCACACTCATGTCAACATAATATTAAAAACCACAATGATTTATATTCTAGAATTAAACTCAGATTTTCTATTCTCTGTGCTTAGGCAGAGTCATGTCTGACTCTGTGACCCTATGGACTGCAGTCTGCCAGGCTCCTCTGCCCATGCAGATTCTCCAGGCAAGAATACTGGAGTGGGTTGCCATGCCCTCCTGCAGGACATCCCTTCCCAACCCAGGGATCGAACCCAGGTCTCCCACATCGCAGGAGGATTCTTTACCATCTGAGCCACCAGGGAAGTCCTTCCATTCTCTACTCTCATGTTTTCCTCCTCATTAGAAACATTCTTTTTTATTTCCTTCATAGATCAAATCCTAGGCATTCATTAATTTTCCTTCCTTGAAATATTTTTCATATTCTCCCTATTTATTAATATTTTCAGTATTCTCATAAACTCCAAAAGACAGCCTAGAGATTAAAATAGCACATCTTTAATGATTTCCAATGATTTTTTGTTTCATACACGTTTCTTTCACAATAGCTTCTTTGCATTTTAGTCTTCTTGAGGGAACATAGTCTATACCATAAGTATTGGATTACCACACTGTACATCTTACCATATCACCTTTCAGTTCAGTTCAGTTCAGTTCAGTTGCTCAGTCCAGATGTTCAAGCTGGTTTTAGAAAAGGCAGAGGAACCAGAGATCAAATTGCCAGCATCTGCTAGATCATCGAAAAAGCAAGAGAGTTCCAGAAAAACATCTATTTCTGCTTTATTGACTATGCCAAAGCCTTTGACTATGTGGATCACAATAAACTGCGGAAAATTCTGAAAGAGACGGGTATACCAAACCACCTGACCTGCCTCTTGAGAAATTTGTATGCATGTCAGGAAGCAACAGTTAGAACTGGACATGGAACAACAGACAGGTTACAAATAGGAAAAGGAGGACATCAAGGCTGTATATTGTCACCTTGCTTATTTAACTTCTATGTAGAGTACATCATGAGAAACACCTGGGCTGGAAGAAGCACAAGCTGGAATTAAGATTGCTGGGAGGAATATTAATAACCTCAGATATGCAGATGACACCACCCTTATGGCAGAAAGTGAAGAGGAACTAAAAAGCCTCTTGAAAGTGAAAGAGGAGAGTGAAAAGTTGGCCTAAAGCTCAACATTCAGAAAACGAAGATCATGGCACCTGGTCCCATCATTTCATGGCAAATAGATGGGGAAACAGTGGAAACAGTGTCAGACTTTATTTTTGGGGGCTCCAAAATCACTGCAGATGGTGATTGCAGCCATGAAATTAAAAGACACTTACTCCTTGGAAGGAAAGTTATGACCAACCTAGACAGTATATTGAAAAACAGAGATATTACTTTGCCAACAAAGGTCCATCTAGTCAAGGCTATGGTTTTTCCAGTGGTCATGTATGGATCTGAGAGTTGGACTGTGAAGAAAGCTGAGCGCCAAAGAATTGATGCTTTTGAACTGTGGTATTGGAGAAGACTCTTGAGAGTCCCTTGGACTGCAAGGAGATCCAACCAGTCCATCCTAAGATCAGTCCTGGGTGTTCTTTGGAAGGGCTGATGCTGAAGCTGAAACTCCAATACTTGGGCCACCTCATGGAAAGAGTTGACTCATTGGAAAAGACCCTGATGCTCAGAGGGATTGGGGGCAGGAGGAGAAGGGGACGACAGAGGATGAGATGGCTGATGGGATCACCGACTTGATGACATGAGTTTGAGTGAACTCCGGGAGTTGGTGATGGACAGGGAGGCCTGGCGTGCTGTGATTCATGGGGTCGCAAAGAGTCAGATATCACCTCTAGGAGGCATCAAAGTATTGAGGGTTACATGTGCTTACGTATCAGTTGGTTCTTTGGATTATTGAGTGATTGATTCACATTATAGGTATTTAATTGTGCTTCTATCTCTTTTTCTCCCATGTTTGCTCCTATAATACATTACACATTTAGAAAATACAGTTAAAAGATACATTTATTATGTTTCTCCTTAAAACATCACAGTAATATCATGTACTTTTGCCACCGAATAATGCGAATATGAGAAATAAATTGGATATATCAAGTTCTAATTTCCATTCTCTTTCTTATGAGAAATAAGTATCATTAAATGAGTAAATGGAAGCAAAATGCTAATAGATTATATTGTAAACATAAGAGTACTTTCCTCATTGTAGATAAATTCACTGCTAAAGGTCCAAATAACTAATTTATCAAATATCCAGATGCAAATGTGCATTTCAGCATCAAAGTCAGTGAAATTTGATGAATTCTGAGAATATAGAAGAAAAATAAAATTGAAATAGCTTTTAATTTTTCTTAATGAAGGATTAATTGATTCAGCAATTTCATATGTTAGGTTTGATTTTATACTGGTAGAAAATGATTTACAGGCAAATTCTATAACTAAGTTATTTTTAGTTACTTTGTGATTATTAAAAATATAACAAATATATTCATTTAGAATAAGGTCTAATTTTACTAATTGTAAGTGTAAGCTAATTTTGTTTATTTATTGGCAATTCTGAGAACTTTATTTTCCTAATCCAAGTAATTTTTTTTGCCTACAATGCAGGAAAACTGAGTTCAATCCTTGGGTTTGGAAGTTCCCTGGAGGAAGGCATGGCAACCCATTCCAGTATTCCTGCCTAGAGAATTTCAATGGATAGAGGAGCCTGGTGGGCTGCAGTCCATGAAGTCACAAAGAGTCAGACAGGACTTAGCAACTAAGCATAGCAGCACATTCTGAATGTTGCTTTCTTTAAATTGTAGTGATGAATATATAATATTATATTTGTGATTTTAACCATATTTGAGTGTACAGTTCAGGGGCATTAAATACATCATATTTTGTGCAACTTTCATCACCACCCATCTCCAGAATAATTTTCATTTTTCTAAACTAAAACTCTGTGCCTATTAAACAATAAATACCGATTTTCCCTTCACCGTGGAAACCTCCATTCTACTTTTTGTCTCTATGATTTTGATTACTCTAGGTGCCTAATAGAAGTGGAATTATAAAGTATTTGTGTATTTTTGCGACTGACATTTCATTTAGCATAATGTCTTCAAGATCCATCTATCTTGTAGCATGTAAGGAACCCCTTCCTTTTTAAAAAACTGAATATCATTTAATTGTATGAATATACCACATTTTGTTTGGTCATTCATCTTTCAAAAGACACTTGTTTGCTTTCACCTTTTGGCTATTGTGAATAATACTGCCTTGAACATGGGTGTACAAATATCTGTTTGAGACCCCACTTTCAGTTCAGTTTGGGTATACTTCTGGAAGTAGAATTAACGGGTCATATGGAAATTCTACTTTTAAATTTTGAAGAACTGCCTGCTGGATCATGTGGCAATTCTATCTTTAATTTTTTGAAGAATTGCCTTACTGATTTCCATAGTGACTGCACCATTTTACATCCCATCAGCAGTGTACAAAGGTTCTAATTTCTCTACATGCTCACCTACGTATCTCATTTTTATAAAGATGTCAGATTGATATAGTAATGTTTTGAATATAAATATAATCTTTCCTGCAGTCTAAAATTTGAGAAGGTTTTTCATTATATACTTTTATAACATTAGGAAAATTATAATAGAGTTCTATTTGTTCATGTCTAATTTAAGTTGGTTAATAGAACAACATTCCTCAAGAAGAGAAGTTTATCATAATAGGATATAAATATTAATTCTGTTAATATACAGTTATAATGAGCCCGAGAAGAAGACAAAGAAGGCAGCCCTATTAGGTTCATAGATGACACAATGGGAAAGAAATTGCAAATGATATAGGAGACATATATTTAAATTTAAATATAAATCTAATTATAAGAGTAATCAAAATGTTAAATCTACAGGATGAGATTGAACATTGATACAAAAGCCTTTACTGCATGTTATTAAAACATTCAACAGGATAGTAGAAATTATAGTTCCAGATGTGATTTCCCTAAGAATACAATTGAGGACATATATTCATTGTATCAAACGTAAATAAATGAATTCAGTTCAATCCTTATAATAAATATGGGTACGCGCTCAGTCATGTCCGACTCTTTGTGACCCCCATGGACTGGAGCCCGTCAGGCTTCTCTGTCCATGAGATTTTTCTGTCAAAAATGCTGGAGTGGGTTGCCATTTCCTTCTTCAGGGGATCTTCCCCACCCCTCAATGGAACCGGTATCTCCTGTGTCTTCTGCATTATAGGCCGACTCTTTATCCGTGAGCCACTGGGGAAGTATCATAAGTATATCTATCCTTATTATAAGGCTTCCCTGGTGGCTCAGGGGCAAAGAACCTGCCTGCAAAGCTGCCAGGGATCAAACCTGGGTTGGGAAGATCCCCTAGAGAAGGAAATGGCAGCCCACTCCAGTATTCTTGAGTAGGAAATCCCGTGGACAGAGGAGCCAGGTGGCCTGCAGTCCATGGGGTGGCAGAGTTGGATGTGACTTAGTGACTAAACAATAACATCCTTATAATTCTGTCTAAGGAGTTTTTGTAACAAAATTATACGAATGATAACCATTTCCACTGAGGATCAGAGGAACAAAATGAGGAATAGAAATGTGCAACCACATGGAATTCTCCAGGCTAGAATACTGGAGTGGGTAGCCTTTCCCTTCTCCAGAGGATCTTCCCAACCCAGGGATCGAAGCTAGGTCTCCCACATTGCAGGCAGATTCTTTACCAGCTGAGCCACAAGGGAAGCCCAACAGAAATGGCAGATACATTTAATCGTATGGGAAAATATCACGTGGACGAGTTAGACTTGATTTGTATATTTGTTCTTTGATTTTTATCAAAGAACTGTATCCTGCTCTTAGAGTTATCAAATACTAATTTATTTTTCTTTCTGCACACATGCAAAGATAAGCTCAATGCCTTTAAAACAGAGACATCTCCAAAATTTATATCATTCCTGGCATTTAGCTAAAAGTCTAGGAACCCCATGTAACTGGGCAGCAATCTCTCTACATGGATCCTCTTGGTCTAGAGACATACAATGAAAGACATCTTCTTCTTGCTCCCTCCCCCTTCAACATACACTTAATATTTATTGATGGAAATAGTCAAGTGAAGAAGTGTAATAAGGAAGATAAAGTGGCAAATTTGATCAAATGCTTTTGGTAGGAGAGATAAGATCAAGCTTGAAATTCACCATTGTATTTGGCAAATTGGAGGCAATTTGTGACACTAACAAAAGCTGTTTTTGTATAGTGGTGGAGTCAAATTCCAGACTAGCATAGGTTAAAAAAGAATAAAAGAAATAGAATTACTTTATTTCCTTTATAAAGAACTAACAATTTTATTTATTTATTGGCTGCACTGCATGACATGTGGGATATTCCCTGACCAGGAATAGAATCTGTGGCCCCTGCAGTGGAAAGGAGTCTTAACCACTCGACTGCCAAAGAAGTCCAAAAGAATTTATTTCTGAGTAATTTTTCTGTGAAGGGGAATGATTACTAGAAATACACCTGATGGGGTAGTGAGGCCCAGAAAGGTTTGAGGTTTTTTGTTTTGTTTTGTTTGTTCATTTAAGATGTTAGAATTAATGATATATTTGTTTTCTCCTGGGAAGGATGAAATAAGAGAATTTGATGACATAATAAAAATATGGGTAAATTCCTGGAGTTACACCCTTGAATAGGTGAGGTAGAATGGAGTATAAAGAACAAATGAAAGGACTGGCTCTGTTAAGTAAAAAGTTAGTAAACAAAAACATCAGTTAAATAGAATCTGGACATCAGAAGAGGGAGCACTCACACCTTCCCACAGTTTGCATTGTTAGCAGAGCCCAGTAGAAGAAGAAAGATTCCTCTTCTTTACTGGCAAAGACTCAGCTAATAAAAGCCATGAACTCTTTTTATCTACCACCCTAATGTCCTTTTCCTCTCTAGAGTATTAGCTTTCCCATGCTGTATGGGGACTTGAACGTGGGTTGGTAGAATAGCAGACCCTGAACTGCAGTTCTCCACTGATTTCAAATAAATCCAACTTTGTTGGAGAAATATCTAGCAGTCCATTTGCTTCAGGAAAATATCTTGTTGACCCAGACAGGGACCAGGAAAGATTCTGAAGGTTCCAGGACTGGTGGACAAACAGATGAGGTATGCACAATTAAGATCATTGTTACTCCCTGCTTTTTTCAGAGACCCCAGAGTTTGAAGTTATATTTTTCTTCTGGATTTGAAACTGGCCTTTCCTTTTTCTTTTTATTCCTTTCTTTCTTTGTTTTTTCCTCTTTCTTTCTTGTTTGAAGCTTTCAGGCTATAATTGGGATCTATTTAAAGATTTTGTCTTTTTGGTTAAGGCCCTGTTACTCATGCAAGTACTCTTTTGGCACTTTGGCCTGATTTGGGGATCAGACCTCTTCACTAACACTGGCTAGCCTTCAGCCTAGTTATTCAAGGACAGGGACTGCTTCTCCTGAAGCCAGCTAGCTTTCAACACATTCCTTCAGGAATAGGGGTTGTTTCTCTGAAATGGTGCTGTGTCTTTCAGCCTTCCACCTTTTTTTTTTTTTTTTTTTACCACTCATCATGTGAGATCAGAATCTTAACCATTGGACTTCCAGGGAAGTCCCCCACCTATCCTTTGGCGGGGGTGGGGGGGGAGCCTTATCCATGGTTCCTCTGGAACTCAGCTGTATTCTTAATTCTGGCTGTGATTGGCTTGCAAGCTGTTTGAATTGAGCCATTTGTGCTGTAAGCTGTTTAAGTTGTTTGAAAATTATTCTCCACTCTAGAGGAAATGAGATCCCGTTTAAGTTTCTTGAAAGCACACCCCCTACAGGCACTCAACAACACAGAGACAACTCTACACATGGACATCACCAGATGGTCAACACTGAAATCAGATTGATTATATTCTTTGCAGCCAAAGATGGAGAAGCTCTCTACAGTCAGCAAAAACAAGACCGGGAGCTGACTGTGGCTCAGATCATGAACTCCTTATTGCCAAATCAAAACTTAAATTGAAGAAAGTAGGGAAAACCACTAGATCATTTAGGTATGACCTAAATCAAATCTCTTATGATTATACAGTGGAAGTGGCAAATAGATTCAAGGGATTAGATCAGATAGAGTGCCTGAATAACTATGGACAGAGGTTCCCAACATTGTACAGGAGACAGGGATCAAGACCATTCCTAAGAAAAAGAAATGCAAAAAGGCAAAGTGGTTGTCTGAGAAGGCCTTACAAATAGCTGAGAAGAGAAGAGATGTTAAAAGTAAAGAAGAAAAGGAAAGATATATCCATCTGAATGTAGAGTTCCAAAGAATAGCAAGGAGAGATAAGAAAACCTTCCTCAGTGATCAATGCAAAGAAATAGAGGAAAAAAATAGAATGGGAAAGACTAGCGATCTCTTCTAGAAAATTAGAGATACCAAGGGAATATTTCATGCAAAGATGTGCACAATAAAGGACAGAAACGGTATGGACCTAACACAAGCAGAAGATATTAAGAAGGGGTGGCAAAACTACACAGAAGCTCTACAGAAAAAAGATCTTCATGACCCAGATAACCATGATGGTGTGATCACTCACCTAGAGCCAGACATCCTGGAATGCAAAATCAAGCAGGTCTGAGGAAGCATCACTATGAACAAAGCTAGTGGAGGTGACGGAATTCCAGTTGAGCTATGTCAAATACTAAAAGATGATGTGTGAAAGTGCTGCATTCAATATGCCAGCAAATCTGGAAAACTCAGCAGAGGCCACAGGACTGGAAAAGGTTAGTTTTCATTTCAATCCTAAAGAAAGGCAATGCCAAAGAATGTTCAAACTACCGCACAATTGCACTCGTCTCACATGCTAGCAAAGTAATGCTCAAAATTTTCCAAGGCAGGCTTCAACAGTATGTGAACTGAGAACTTCCAGATATTCAAGCTGGATTTAGAAAAGGCAGAAGAACCAGATATCAAACTGCCAACATCTGTTGGATCATCAAAAAAGCAAGAGAGTTCCAGAAATCCATCTACTTCTGCTTTATTGACTACACCAAAACCTTTGACTGTGTGGATCACAACAAACTGTGGAAAATTCTTCAAGAGATGGGAATACCAGACCACCCTACCTTCCTCCTAAGAAATCTGTATGCAGGTCCAGAAGCAACAGTTAGAACTGGACATGGAACAACCGACTGATTCCAAATTGGGAAGAGAGTACATCAAGGCTGTATATTGTCACCCTGCTTATTTAACTTATATGCAGAGTACATTACACAAAATGCTGGGCTGGATGAAGCACAAGCTGAAATCAAGATTGCTGGGAGATATATCAATAACCTCAGATATGCAGGTGACACTACCCTTATGGCAGAAAGCAAAGAATAACTGAAGAGCCTCTTGATGAAAGTGAAAGAGGACAATGAAAATGAAGTGAAGTGAAAATCACTCAGTCGTGTCTGCTCTTTGTGACCCCATGGACTATACAGTCCATGAAATTCTCCAGGCCAGAATACTGGAGTGGGTAGCTTTTCTCTTCTCCAGGGGATCTTCCCAACCCAGGGATTGAACCCAGGACTCCCACATTGAAGATGGATTCTTAAAAGTTGGCTTAAAACTCAACATTCAAAAAACTAATATCACGGCATCTGGTCCCATCACTTCATGGCAAATAGATGGGGAAACAAAGGAAACAGTGAGAAACTTTATTTTCTTGGGCTTCAAAATCACTGCAGCTGGTGACTGTAGCCATGAAATTAAAAGACAGTTGCTCCTTGGAAGAAAAGCTACGACAAATCTGGGCAGCATTTAAAAAGCAGAGACAATGCTTTGCTGACAAAGGTCTGTCTAGTCAAGGCTATGATTTTTCCAGTAGTCATGCATGGATATGAGAGTTGGATTATAAAGGAAGCTGAGTGCCAAAGAATTGATGCTTTTGAATTGTGGTGTTGGAGAAGACTCTTGAGAGTCTCTTGGACTGCAAGGAGATCCAACCAGTCAATCCAAAAGGAAGTCAGTTGTGCATATTCATGGGAAAGGCTGATGCTGAAGCTGAAACTCCAGTACTTTGGCCACCTTATCTGAAGAACTGACACATTGGAAAAGACACTGATGCTGGGAAAGATTGAAGGCGGGAGGAGAAGGGAGTGACAGAGGATGAGATGGTTGGATGGCATCACCAACTCGATGGATTTGAGTTTGACCAAGCTCTGGGAGTTGGTAATGGACAGGAAAGCCTGGCGTGCCTATGTCCATGGGGTCACAGAGTCAGACACGACTGAGCGACTGAACTGAATGGAACAGACACTCTGAGCTAACTGTGGTCTTTCCTTCTGTACATTTGTAACTAAATGGACAGACATGACCAAAGGCAATTTGAAATATCAATGGTCATTATGGGGGACTTTTGAAATCCCTAAGCTTAGTTTCCTCAAAACTGAATTGGCCTACGATGCCACAGTAAATTTCCAGAACTGAATGGAATAGTTATTTTAACTGATATTTTGAGGCTTCTCTCAAATCTGTAGTCTAAAATTGCCTCTTTGCAAAATAAGATTTTAAAATTAACGAAGGCAAAGAAATAATTAAGGAAAAGTAAAATGGCTCAGGCTCTCCTTGCTTGGCTTCTTTGTCTCTGGCTCCACTCCTGGCATCATTATCTTCCTTCCCTTCTACAATACCTGTGCCTTCATTACAGCCTCAAGTCCCCCACAATAATTCTCTCACCAAAACTTCCCCCTTTTCTGAAACTCTCCCCACTCCCCTTTCCTCTGAATTATCAGAACCTGTCCCTTTAAACATAAGCCTTCTGAGGATCCAGAAGCTAAACAGTTTCCTATATTTCCAAGACTAAAGCTCAACTTTGAGCTGAAGTCAAGGATTTTCCCAAAGAAACCAAATATTCTCACAGATTTGCTGAGGAATTTAATAAAGTCATTCAAATCCATCTATTTGAGTTCTCTGACTTAGTATCAGCTAGTTTTTATGCAGTGAAGGCCAGGCCCAGCATTGAGTGAAAACTCACTAATTGGGAAAATTCCAAAAGGTTTCTAGAATTACAACTGGGAGACCAGTCCAGTAATTTATACACTCAGGCTTGGGCAAATGCTAGGCAGCTTCATCAAATGATTGGCTTTTTCAACTTTGTTGATGGGAGCAGCCTCGCACACAAAAATCTGATGAACCTGGTTATGAATATTACAATGGACCTCATATTGTTTTTAATGAAAATTCCGATATTCATTCAGATGTTCTTTCTGCTCAGGTAGCTTAACTCTATGTTTATTAATAGGCTGAATTGAGACTTCCCCATCTTGTCAAAAGGGGACCAGGACAGAATAAGAAACTGTGTCCAATGCAGATTTAGTTAATCTGGCAAAACGGCCTTTTCACACTCTACTTGAGTCAACTATAAGGAAGATGAGCAAAATTTTTAATTACAGTAAGCGACACCTCCTAAGTGAAACTAAATCCTCCTAGTTTCTGCTATTTAATACTATTGCAAACTTTAGATCTTTACCCACATTTCCAAAGTCCTCCCAATTCTCAAAGACAGTGTTCTGAGGAACTTTAGATGCTCTTCCCAATCCTTTAGTCACAAAGTCATGTCCAACTCTTGTGACCCCATGGATTGTAGCCCACCAGGCTCGTCTGTCCATGGGATTTCCCAAGCAAGAATACTGGAGTGGGTTGCCATTTCCTTCTCCATGGGACCTTCCTAATTCAGGTATCGAACTCCTGTCTCCTGCATTGCAGGCAAAATCTTTACCGACTGAGCCATCAGGGAAGTCCCCTTCAACATTAGCTTAGAGAAACATTATTCCTGATTGAGGATGAATCTCTTCTAGTCCTAATTGATCTGGAGCCACACTCTGGGTGCTCAGCCTCACTACAATAAAACAGCCCCTGACTGACAGAACTGAGTAATTTCACACAGTAGGGATCTCTAATGAACGTCAAGAGAGTCCTATCTCTGAACTTATTTCCTTTAGCTTAGGCCTATAGAGAGATACCGGAGAAGGCAATGGCACCCCACTCAGTACTCTTGCCTGGAAAATCCCATGGACGGAGGAGCCTGGTAGGCTGCAGTCCATGGGGTCGTGAAGAGTCGAACACAACTGAGCGAATACACTTTCATGTTTCACTTTCATGCATTGGAGAAGGAAATGGCAACCCACTCCAGTGTTCTTGCCTGGAGAATCCCAGAGATGGGGGAGCCTGGTGGGCTGCCATCTATGGGGTCGCACAGAGTCGGACACGACTGAAGTGACTTAGCAACAGCAGCATAGAGAGATAGACTCTTACTTCCATTCTATCCATTTATTAGGCTGAGATTTCTAAGAGAAGTATCATGCCAAAATTTCTTTCTCTCAAAAGGGGAAAACAGTTGTAGAAATGGACACTTGTCATCAAAGTAATCAACCAGGTGAGTTAAATGCTTCTTAGACATCTTTTATTTGTCATTCTTTGACAGGATTGGAACTGATTTTGGAAGCACTGTTCATTTGTCCTGAATGAAATCAGCTACCACCTTCTTTATGGGAAAAATCTCCAACTGATGTTGGCAGAATTCATAGCACACCTCCCATCAAGATTCAAATAGATCCTTAATACTTCTTCCTAGAATTAGTCAATATCCTATAAGTTAAAAGGTCCTTCAAGTCATAAAGCCCATAACAGAAGATTACATGGTCAAGGCCTCATTCCTACTCTAATGCATGTAACACTCCTATTTCACTGGTGAGAAAACCTAGAACTAGAGGTATAGGTTTATCCTGGACCTCGCAGCAATAAACAACAGTGATATACTTTGACACTCTGTTGTTCATAACCCTCATAGGCAACTAACATCCATTCCCACCAGAAGTAAATTCTTTACTAGAATGATTTATTCAGTGCATTATTTATTATTCTAATTGGTGAAGCAAGCCAATACCTTTTTGCCCTTAGAGCCTACTCCTTTAAAAATTACCTATACCTTTTTTATCCAAAATGTTCATTGTAAAAGACAGCAAGTCTTCAGCATGTTATATATACTAGCACCTTATAGGTTGACTGAAATAATTGACAATTACTGAGTAATGACCAAGCACTAACTTTGCTAGGCACTGGGAATACAGTAGTAAACACAATGCTTAATGAGATATAAACATATTTTAGAGTAGGAAAATTATGTACGATCAAAAAATATAATAGAATCAATAACACAGTGTTCACCTCTTTCTCTGTCTTACATAGGGTGGTAATTTTGGCACAATGTTGTAACTTTTCTTTATCATCCTCCTTACTTTCCTTATAAAATCCTCAAAGACAGGTACCATAACATTTACTTATATATCAACTGTCTTTCACAATGTCTAAGTAAATATGTTTGATAAATAAAAGTTTACTGAATCCCCAGAGTAATTCTGCACTGGGAGTTTTTATGGAAATTGCTGCTGAAGATTAAGCACAAAAGACTACAAAAAGTCACTAATCAGAGAATAGGTCTCCTAGAAACTCCCACTAAATCCCTGCTCAACAAAATGCCATTTACAAGCAAAGGGATCGTTATTTTGGGAAAGTTGAGATCTGATGATGTGCATGATGTTGTTGGGTAAATCCTCAGGGCTGCTGAGTAGCTCTTAGAGGCAACTGTAAAGCAAAGGGAAACAACAGTGATGGGAGCTGAGTCACGTTAGCTTTCCACTGCAATCGGTCCTTAACTGACTGATTCTCCACTAAGACGTAACCCTAGAGATTGCTCCATTTTGTGAGTGATAATGAAACTCATTTGAAACTTTTTAATAACTGCATGCAGCATGGGGAGAGCATGTTAATCAGCTCTCCTGTTCAAAGAGCTGAATCCCTGTGGACATAGAGAAAACAAGATCATGGTTATCAGTAGTCCAATTCTGTCTTTATAATGAGATCTCTAGGGTCTTGATTTCCTTCCAACTTGTGTAAAGAGCAGCAGAAGTTGAAAATCGCTCTCCCTCTTGCTCTAGCTGTAAATAGTACTCATTGAACTCATCATGACCTTAAGAATCCCTTCAGATTTTCTGTAATCATCCAGAGGGAAACACATAAGTGAATGTGGCCATGTGTGAATATTACAAGAAAATAGAAATGGCCTAAGAGAAACTACTTTTCGCAATAGATCCAAACATTTCACATCCTTCAGTTTTTTCAATCTATAATTTCATCTCTTCTTTCTGATCTCCTTTAGAACATAACTGTTAAGACACACAAGTCACTTGTTCAGTGAAATAATTGGCAGGTTATATTTTCTTTTCACTTAGAAGACAAGAAGAAAGCAAATGACTCAAACAAAAGCCTGCATTTCTTTTTGGTTGTTTGGATTTATCAATTTTATGTTCATATAAACAACTGCAAAATACTTAATCACAGAAAGCAATATACTATTACATCTAACCTTTTCCCAAGCTTATTCACACTGTTACCTTGAAAAATACCAAGAAGGAAATCAAGCTAATGTGTTTTCTTTTTTTAAAAACCTAGCCATCTGTGTAAAAATATTTTTTGCTTACAAGTTCCATTTGAGCTTACAGAATCAAAGTGAAGTTTAATTTACAGGGAGATGAAAGTTTTTAGTGCAATAGATTTTTGGTCTCAGATCTACAAATCATTTTCCTGCTTTGATTTTGAAAATCATATGTTTTCTCTATCTAAATGTCAAACTGAAAGAGCCAAAATTATTTATTTCCTACCGAATTCCTGGGTATTGTGAGGAAATAATGAGGTGATTATTTTAATTATGTGGTTACATTAAGGTGGGTCAGAAAACTGGGCAGCGGTGGAGCTCTGGATCAATGTGATTCTGTTTTACAAAGCAAAATCATGGGCTCTATACCACATGTCTGCAACTGCTTGTAATAATTTTTATACTTTAGGGATGTGGTGCAAATGTTGGTATTCTTTGGGAGGTTACAGTTGTTCTAGAGACTAACCTAAATATTAAACTTCAGTCAAATTACTTTTATTCATTTCCAAAATTTTATTTAACCCTTTAAAATGTTAAGGTAACATGTACTCATGATTATATGTTACATTTTTATATGGTTTTATTAACTTTTTTTAATTTAGAAGATTGAAAATCCACTTTCTTCAAACTCTCCAATTATCTTTGCATATTTATGTAAACCATAGAAATGGGAATGCACTATATCTGAAATTTTGAAACTTTAAAAAGTTTATTTTATATACTTAAAATGATTATAGTTTAATACTTTTATTAATTTAAACATATTGTTTTAAATATAATTTAAATTTAATATAATTTTAGTATGTTCAATATAGTTAATACATATGTTTAAAATATTTAATACAGAATATGCTTAAAATATACTTAAATATTGCCTTCCATATCAATAAAACACACCAGGGTTTTTTTTTTCATGTGTGATTTTTCTGTTACTTTACAACTCTGCAAATATTTATTTAACCAATATACAGCCAACTGGTTCCAAATAGGAAAAGGAGGACGTCAAGGCTGTATATTATCACCCTGCTTATTTAACTTACATGCAGAGTATATCATGAGAAACGCTGGATTGGAAGAAACACAAGCTGGAATCAAGATTGCCGGGAGAAATATCAATCACCTCAGATATGCAGATGACACCACCCTTATGGCAGAAAGTGAAGAGGAGCTAAAAAGCCTCTTGATGAAAGTGAAAGAGGAGAGTAAAAAAGTTGGCTTAAGGCTCAACATTCAGAAAATGAAGATCATGGCATGCGGTCCCATCACTTCATGGGAAATAGATGGGGAAACAGTGGAAACAGTGTCAGACTTTATTTTTGGGGGCTCCAAAATCACTGCAGATGGTGACTGCAGCCATGAAATTAAAAGACACTTACTCCTTGGAAGAAAAGTTATGACCAACCTAGATAGTATATTCAAAAGCAGAGACATTACTTTGCCGACTAAGGTCCGTCTAGTCAAGGCTATGATTTTTCCTGTGGTCATGTATGGATGTGAGAGTTGGACTGTGAAGAAGGCTGAGCGCCGAAGAATTGATGCTTTTGAACTGTGGTGTTGGAGAAGACTCTTGAGAGTCCCTTGGACTGCAAGGAGATCCAACCAGTCCATTCTGAAGGAGATCAGCCCTGAGATTTCTTTCGAAGGAATGATGCTAAAGCTGAAACCCCAGTACTTTGGCCACCTCATGTGAAGAGTTGACTCACTGGAAAAGACTCTGATGCTGGGAGGGATTGGGGGCAGGAGGAGAAGGGGACAACCGAGGATGAGATGGCTGGATGGCATCACCGACTCAATGGACGTGAGTCTGAGTGAACTCCTGGAGTTGGCAATGGACAGGGAGGCCTGGTGTGCTGCGATTCATGGGGTCGCAAAGAGTCGGACACGACTGAGCGACTGAACTGAACTGAACAGCCAATAGTCTAGTGGTTTTCTCCACTTTCTTCAATTTCAGTCTGAATTTGGCAATAAGGAGTTCATGATCTGAGCCAGAGTCAGCTCCCTGTATTATTTTTGCTGACTGTATAGAGCTTCTCCATCTTTGGCTGCAAAGAATATAATCAATCTGATTCAGGTGTTGACCATTTGGTGATGTCCATGTGTAGAGTCTTCTCTTGTGTAGTTAGAAGAAGGTATTGCTATGACCAGTGTGTTCTCTTGGCAGAACTCTATTAGCCTTTGCCCTGCTTTGTTCTGTACTCCAAAGCCAAATCTGCCTGTTACTCCAGGTGTTTCCTGACTTCCAACTTTTGCATTCCAGTCCCCATAATGAAGAACGTCTTTTTTGGGTGTTAGTTCTAGAAGGTCTTGTAGGTCTTCATAGAGCTGTTCAACTTCACTTTCTTCAGCGTTACTGGTCAGGGCATAGACTTGGATTACTGTGCTATTGAATGGTTTGCCTTGGAAACAAACACAGATCATTCTGTCGTTTTGAGATTGTATCCAAGTACTGCATTTCAGACTCTTTTGTTGACTATGATGGCTATTCCATTTCTTCTAAGGGATTCCTGCCCACAGTAGTAGATATAATGGTCATCTGAGTTAAATACACCCATTCCAGTCCATCTTAGTTCACCGATTCCTAGAATGTCGATGTTCACTCTTGTCATCTCCTGTTGAACCACTTCCAATTTGCCTTGATTCATGGACCTAACATTCCAGGTTCCTATGCAATATTGCTCTTTACAGTATCGAACCTTGCTTCTATCACCAGTCCCTTCCACAACTGGGTATTGTTTTTGCTTTGGCTCCATCCATCCCTTCATTTTTTCTGGAGTTATTTCTCCACTGATCTCCAATAGCATATTGGGCACCTGCCAACCTGGAGAGTTCATCTTTCAGTTGTCCTATCTTTTTGCCCTTTCATACTGTCCATGGGGTTCTCAAGGTAAGAATGCTGAAGTGGTTTGACTTATGACTATACAGTGGAAGTGAGAAATAGATTTAAGGGACTAGATATGATAGACAGAGTGCTAGTAAGAAGAGGTGGCAAGAATACACAGAAGAACTGTACAAAAAAGATTTTCTGGACCAAGATAATCATGATGGTGTGATCACTCACCTAGAGCCAGACATCCTGGAATGTGAAGTCATGTGGGCCTTAGAAAGCACCACTACAAACAAAGCTAGTGCAGGTGATGGAATTACAGTTGAGCTATTTCAAATCCTGAAAGATAATGCTGTGAAAGTGCTGCATTCAATATGCCAGCAAATTTGGAAAACTCAGCAGTGGCCAGAGGACTGGAAAAGGTCAGTTTTCACTCCAAACCCAAAGAAAGGCAACGCCAAAGAATGCTCAAACTGCAATTGCACTCATCTAACACGCTAGTAAAGTGATGCTCAAAACTCTCCAAGCCAGGCTTCAACAGTATGGGAACCATGAACTTTCAGATGTTCAAGCTGGTTTTAGAAAAGGCAGAGGAACCAGAGATCAAATTGCCAACATCCACTGGATCACTGAAAAAGCAACAGAGTTCCAGAAAACCATCTGCTTCTGCTTTATTGACTATGCCAAAGCCTTTGACTGTGTGGATCACAATAAACTGTGGAAAATTCTGAAAGAGATGGGAATACCAGACCACCTAACCTGCCTCTTGAGAAACCTGTATGCAGGTCAGGAAGCAACAGTTAGAACTGGACATGGAACAACAGACTGGTTCCAAATAGGAAAAGGAGGACATCAAGGCTGTATATTGTCACCCTGCTTATTTAACTTCTATGCAGAGTACATCATGAGAAATGCTGGGCTGGAAGAAGCACAAGCTGGAATCAAGATTGCTGGGAGAAATATCAATAACCTGAGATATGCAGATGACATCACCCTTATGGCAGAAAGTGAAGAAGAACTAAAAGCCTCTTGATGAAAGTGAAAGAGGAGAGTGAAAAAGTTGGCCTAAAGCTCAACATTCAGAAAACGAAGATCATGGCATCTGGTCCCATCATTTCATGGCAAATAGATAGGGAAATAGTGGAAACAGTAACTGACTTTTATTTTTCTGGGCTCAAAAATCACTGCAGATGGTGATTACAACCATGAAATTAAAAAACGCTTACTCCTTGGAAAGAAAGTTATGACCAACCTAGATAGTATGTTGAAAAGCAGAGACATTACTTTGTCAACAAAGGACCATCTAGTCAAGGCTATGGTTTTCCAGTAGTCATGTATGGATGTGAAAGTTGGACTATAAAGACAGTTGAGCACCAAAGAATTGATGTTTTTGAACCTTGGTGTTGGAGAAGACTCTTGAGAGTCCTGTGGGCTGCAAGGAGATCGAACCAGTCCATCCTACAGGAGATCAGTCCTGGGTGTTCATTGGAAGGACTGATACTGAAGCTGAAACTCCAATACTTTGGCCACCTGATGTGAAGTGCTGACTCATTTGAAAAGACACTGATGCTGGGAAAGATTGAGGGCAGGAGGAGAACTGGACGACAGAGGTTGAGATGGTTGGATGCCATCACTGACTCAATGGACATGCGTTTGGGTGGACTCCAGGAGTTGGTGATAAACAGGGAGTCCTGGAGTGCTGAGGTTCATGGGGTTGCAAATAGTCAGATACCACTGACCGACTGAACTGAACTGAACTGAACTGATTCAGCCAATGGACATTTAGTCTGTTCCCTTTTTTAGCTACAATGTAACTGTGCTACATAGAACTTTATGTACACTTAGGAAGGCAACCCAAATGGTTAATCCCATGAAGTGAAATTAATGAATCAAAGACCTGTAATTTGGCAAAATTATCCTCCAAAAATGTAAACCAAATGCAAGGTATGAGTGCCATTTTGTTATATCTTCACAAACTCTGAGTGTTACCAAGCTGAAAGGTATTTGCAATACAATCAGAGAAAAGTAATATCTCATTGTTGTGATTGTAGTTATTTAAGTATAGAGGTTCCCCTTCATGTATCACTGTCTTGTTATGGCAAAGGGGCTTGGAGAACTCAATGAAGCTATGAGCCATGCTGTGACTAAACCACTACCACCACCACCAATGAGTTTTAAATAACTTTAGGTTGGGGAAAATATGTAAGCTCTAATGGGTCACATCAGTGACTACGATTAGTGCTTATTCTCAGGTTTTGCACCACCCTTAAGGGAATTGTTTAAGCTTTCATTTCACTAATTGTGGAAATGATGTTATCATTTTGGGGGTTTGGAGTGGGGAGAGCCACAATTTTATCTTCTCCAAAAGATAATCAATGTGGTTTCCATGTTTCCTCTGAATGCAATTTAAAGAACAACACTCAACCAAATCTCATATATTTATTCTATATTTACTATATTCCAGTAAGTTTACCAATCTAAGTAAAAATAAAAGTTATAAGCCAAGTGACAAAAAGAAACATAACATGATTTTTGGATCATCTTTTTAAAAACTGATTAAAATAGAAAGAAATTAGACTTTCAAATTCTTTCCTTAGACAAAAGACTAAGTCTCATTTCAATTTAAGAATAAAAAGTTTTCCAAAAGCTGTTCATATTTGTACTATATTCCAAGCTTGATTTTTTTGCCCCACCAAATACAAGGTAAACTTTTCTACAGAAATAAAGGCTCAAATTGTGAGGATATGGACAATTGTGGTCCCAGTCAGAAAGCAAGAAAAGAACCTAAGAGGTTTGATTCTCAATCATCTGCTATTATTGCAAGATTACCCCTAAGAATACACTCTATTCCCTTTGACAGCCCAGCTAATTACCCAAAGGAGTGTTCAGTCCCCATGATCTCAATAAGAAAGTATGTTATGCTTGCTTTCAGGCACCATTTTGGATGCTAAGAAATTAGTCCTCTGGTTGGTTTGTTTTGGTGTTTTTTTTTTGTTGTTGTTGTTTTTGTTTTTTTTTCAATCTGGGTCTACAAGAGTGTCCTCAGCTGCACTGCTTATTTTCTGGGGGCTTTAGCTGACAGCTCCTGAAGGCCTCCTGCAGGCTGGGTATTTGGCCCAAACGGCAGGCAGATGGAAGGAATACTAATGCTATTTTCTATTTCAATTGCCTCGTTTCTCCATAATTTAACTGCCAAAGGGCACTTATTCCACTTTGCCTTTTCTATGAGGTAGTGATACACCACTCCATCACTTTACTCAAATTATAAGAAAAGGAATTCTCACAGCCTTTACAACTCTTACCTTCAGGAAGAAACAAGACTCCAATGCATGGGAGACAATTCAGAGCTCAATTGTCATCCCCTTTCTTGACAAAGTTAAGATCTTTGTAACCATTTCTATATAATTTCTGGTGCATTAGTCTCATATCACCCTATTGTTACTTTCTAACTATATTAACTGCATAATCTCCATAAAATCCCTATAACAAATCCCAACCAGGGGGAAAAAGTATTAATATGTGGTTTCCCTAGATCACTTGGGAAAGCTGAAAACAGGTAAGCCTAAATAACTGGAAAATTAAGAAAAAAATTCTTTCTTGTACTTTGGTATACTGTATTTGGCTGTGGAAAATAAATTTGCTATAATAACTTTGAAGTTGAGAAGTTTTCACCAAAAATAAGCTTTTTATTAGAAAATCAAAATATGTGTGGCTATGATATGCGCTACTCTGCTTTATTTTTTCCAAGCCTACTAATTGAATATATTATTATTAATTGTCCTGATCCCCTAAATCACACAGCAATCTAGATATTTTATAATATTCATTTAATAACTTTACTCTTGTTATTTATGCCTAAGTTATCAAAGAATCAACAGGACTAAGAGTTCGAGGTGTGTTTTCTTCTGTGCCCACTGTTCTTTTTTTTTTTTTTTTTACATTTGTCTCCTTTTCATGGAAATCCCTCAGTAATCACCCAACTAAAAATTAAAAAGAAAAAAATTCAACATTTCTAATTTCTTAGGTAAGCATGTGTTTGATGTCATAGAATAATTAAATTTCTCACTTTATTCTTCTGTGGATACAGTCTTTACAGGAGGAACTCTTTCGATAACATTTTTTAAAAATTTTACCATACTTCCCTAACACAGGGTATATAGTTTTTATGACAATAACACTAGTTAATGGTATTATAAATTGTGGTAGAAAAAAAATTATGGTAGACATAGATTTTGAGTTTTCAGATAGCTGAATTTTAGGAACTCTTAAAATTTTAACAGTTTTTTTTTTTTTTAAACAAAACAAAATTTTATTTTTCTTCATAATCATCAAGAAGAAAATGTGGGCATTTTCAACAAGAAATCAGGAGAAAGAAGTTACGTTCATACTTAAAGTAAATGTACTCTAAATTTAAATTTTCTTTCAGTTGTAATTATTAAAAAAAATAATTGTGATATTTAGTTTCATTATTACCCTAATGCTCTTTATTCTGAATAAAAATCTGTCTTTTATGGATTCAAGACTCTCTTTATTCTTCTTAGCCATATTAGGGTCAATCTTTTTTTTTTTTTTTTTTTACTTTTTAAAGTTACTTTTTATGTACTGCACTATCTTTCCTTTTTTCTCCATTCATCCTTATCACCATGCACTTCTCTTCTGCAAGATAATCATGTTGTTCTGATGTTTCTAAAAGCCCAAGAGATTATACCGAAAGTTGCCATTTTATTACTGGATAGAATGTCCTCTTTGACCCTAGGCATTTAGATTGCAGAATTCTATTTCTTTCAAAGAAATTAATGATAGAGATCTGAGTTGACAGAATTTCACGGGAAGAACTGGAATCTTTAGCAGATACAATAATAATCTAAGTGAAAATAATGACACTATGAAGTAAATACATACTTAAACAACATTAATAAGATTATAATAATCCAGGTAGGCAGTTTTTTTGTGATTTTCAAATCATGTCTTGGATACTGAGATTAGTCCTGGTTGTCAGATTTTCAGAAGGTCATTGTCAACATTTAGGATATTTGGAAAACATCTACTAAGGTGATAATATACCTGATAACCTTGTTATAAGAATGGTTGAAGGAAACTGAATGCTTTGGTCTAAAGAAAATTTAGGTGTGGTAACTCGTTTAAAATATTTTAATGATGGTCATATTAAGAGATGTTAAGATATGATATATGCTCAATAAGATTAAAATACTTTAGTTTATGAATAAGGGGAAATTTACTACTTGATAAAAAGTTATTGATTCTCGTTCTGAATTTTCCAACAATGAAATAATCTGCCTATGTGTTTGAACAAATGATAAACAAATTATGTGCCTGGGCAGAAGCTATTCAAATATTGAATGGGCTATGGGACTTGATGTCTTACATGTTCCTTAAAAATCCTGATTTTCAATGGTTTTCAGAAAATAAAGATTAAGTATTCTTTATTTCATTCTTACCAGTTATACGGATGATACAAAAAGAAGGCAATGGAAAAATCCAATGACAGCTCAGAGTACGGTTTTATCTTAGTGGGCTTCTCTGATCGTCCCAAGCTGGAGATGGTGCTCTTCATAGTAAATTTTACTCTGTATTCAGTGGCTGTCCTGGGAAATTCAGCCATAATCCTTGTGTGTATATTAGACTCTCGACTTCATACGCCAATGTACTTCTTTCTGGCAAATCTTTCCTTTTTAGATCTCTGCTTTAGTACTAGCTGTGTCCCCCAGATGCTGGTTAACCTCTGGGGCCCTGATAAGACCATCAGCTATGCGGGCTGTGTTGTCCAGCTCGTCTCTTTCCTTTCTGTTGGAGGAGTCGAGTGCCTCCTTCTGGCTATCATGGCCTATGACCGCTATGCTGCAGTCTGCAAGCCCTTGCATTATACGGTCATTATGCACCCCCAGCTGTGCTTACGCCTGGTGGCTGTGGCCTGGGGAAGCGGACTGGTCAATGCCATCGTCATGTCCCCACTGACAATGACTCTCTCCAGATGTGGTCAGCGACGAGTTAACCATTTCCTCTGTGAAATGCCGGCCCTGATCAAGATGGCTTGTGTGGACGCTCGCGCAGTGGAAATGCTGGCCTTCACCTTTGCCGTTCTCATTGTCCTACTGCCCCTCACTCTTATTCTTGTCTCCTACGGCTACATCGCAGCAGCTGTGCTGAGGATCAAGTCAGCTGCTGGGCGCCGGAAGGCCTTCAATACCTGTAGCTCCCACCTCACTGTGGTCTCCTTGTTCTATGGGAGCATCATCTATATGTACATGCAGCCAGGAAACAGCTCTTCCCAAGACCAAGGCAAGTTTCTCACCCTCTTCTACAACCTGGTGACTCCCATGTTGAATCCACTCATCTACTCCTTAAGGAATAAGGAGGTGAAAGGGGCGCTGAAAAAGGTTTTGGGGAGGCAACAGTGAAATACAGAGGTATGCTAAGTTATAATGTTCTAGGAAATTTTTTTCCCAAACATTACTGTTTATTTTGTGCTTAAGATAACTTTAGCCAATGTATCAAACATTCTTGGATTTGTTTTTTTAATGTGGATAAATACACTGAGGTGTATCCAGAGTCAAGGTGAATCAACCCAAAACCTTAGGTACATACAATATGGATGTAACTTTACTGTGTGAGGCACCAGGGAAGCCCACTATATATCCTAAGTTGTAAAACTGAGTAGATAGTTTCAAGCCTCTTAATAAAAACTTTGTAGCTATTTTCATCCTGATTTTTTAAATGGCAAAACTATTCCCTGGTGGCTCAGATGGTAAAGATTCTGCCTGCAATGTGGGAGACCTGGTTGGATCCCTGGGTCGGGAAGATCCCCTAGAGTAGGAAATGGCAACCCGCTCCAGTATTCTTGCCTGGGAAATCCCATGGACAGAGGAGCCTGGCGGACTACAGTCCCAGAGGTCGCCAAGAGTCAGACACGACTGAGAGACTAACACTGCTACTACTATGGTCTATAGCTCCTATGTAAATGAGCCTGAGTCACAGAGAAGATAACTGGAATTCAGAAGTGTGTATACATATCTGAACCTTTTCCATTATCCACTAACAGTGCCTTTGTTAGAGTGGTGCGTGTAGGGGTGACCTAATAACCAGCTCCAGCCTGTATCCTTTGTTTGTACATTCTTTCATCATGCTGATATGCCGTAGACTCCATGTGAGCATTCTCACCATTCTCCGTAATGTTTCTTTATTATTAATACGATGACATCACCCCTTCCCACATTGCCCTGTGCAAATGCCCGGCCAAATCCTTCCCGTGCTTCAGTGGTCAACTCTAATATGATGTGTGTGTGTGCTTTGTGGCTCTATCATATCTGACTCTTTGTGACCCCATGGACTGTAGCCCACCAGGCTCCTCTGTCCATGGAATTCTTCAGGCAAGAACACTGGAATGGGTTGTCATGCCTTCCTCCAGGGGATCTTCCCAACCCAGGGATCAAACCCAGGTCTCCCGCATTGCAGGCAGATTCTTTAATATTTTTAAAATTATCTGGGACTCTTTGATTTTAAAATGCTCTGTCACTTCTTCTAAACTATTGTATTTTTATACAATGAAATGATCATTCTTCTAGTTAATTTTATTATATTGGGGTTTCTTATGTTTCCTATTAGATTGTAAGTTCCTCGATGATAGGGCTATTTATTTTAGTCTTTCTTAGCACCATTCCAAGTACTGAGTTGCTAATAAAAATCTTAATTTTGGTGAAAACTTCAAAGTTCTTTCCAGTTTCTTTCCACTGGAGTATTTTATTGTGTTAGGAGATCATTTTTAAAAAATTGTTATTCAAAGAAATGACTCTATAATATGAATCTATCTGTCATCATTATGAGGCTTATTGAAAATAATATTTATCAACTTGAGAAGGAGGGCACAAAATTCCATAGACACAGCTATTTATATCCATTCTGTGTGAAATTAAATATCACAATTAAAATTGGTAAGAAAATTTAAATTAAAAGTATGTTTACTTTTTTTTTTTACTTTTAAACTTTTTATTTTTTATTGTGGTATAGCCAATTAATAATGTTGCGATAGTTTCAGGTGAACAGCAAGGGATTCAGTCAGATAATTCGTGTATCCTGTCTCCCCCAAACTGCACTCCCATTCAAACTGGCACATAGCATTGAGCAGAGTTCCATGTGCTATACAGTAGACCTTGTTTACCTATTTTAAACATAGCAGTTTGTGCATGTCCATCCCAAACTCCCTAACTCCCTTCCCCTCATTCCTCCCACTCCCCTCAACAGTAAGTTCATCATCTAAGTGTGTGAGTCTCTTTCTGTTATGCAAATGAACCTTCTTTCTTTCTTTTTTTTTTTAATTTTTATTTTTACTTTATTTTACTTTACAATACTGTATTGGTTTTGCCATACATTGACATGAATCCACCACGGGTGTACATGCGATCCCAAACATGAACCCCCCTCCCACCTCCCTCCCCACAACATCCCTCTGGGTCATCCCCGTGCACCAGCCCCAAGCATGCTGTATCCTGCATCGGACATAGACTGGCGATTCGATTCTTACATGATAGTATACATGTTTCAATGCCATTCTCCCAAATCATCCCACCCTCTCCCTCTCCCTCTGAGTCCAAAAGTCCGCTATACACATCTGTGTCTTTTTTGCTGTCTTGCATACAGGGTCATCATTGCTATCTTTCTAAATTCCATATATATGTGTTAGTATACTGTATTGATGTTTTTCTTTCTGGCTTACTTCACTCTGTATAATCAGCTCCAGTTTCATCCATCTCAACAGAACTGATTCAAATGTATTCTTTTTAATGGCTGAGTAATACTCCATTGTGTATATGTACCACAGCTTTCTTATCCATTCATCTGCTGATGGACATCTAGGTTGTTTCCATATTAAACATAAAAAGTAACTTCTTTTTTCTGGTTTCTTGTTTAAAATGCTATTTTTTCAAGAGGGAGGGGATATATGTATACTTATAGCTGATTGATGTCTTCGTACAGCAGAAACCAACACAACATTGTAAGCAATTATCCTCCAATTTAAAATAAAATTTAAGAAGATAAAATTTTAAAATGCTATTTTTTCTTAATGATTATGAAGAAAAATAAAAATTTTGTTTTGCTTTGTGTAATTAATAGTTTCTAAAATTCCAGAATTGATTGACTACCTGAAAAACAAGAATATTTATCTACCATACTTTTTCCCATCATAATTTTAATGCTATTAACTGCTGTTATTACCATTCAAACTATGTCCCATATTAGAGAAGTATGGCAGGCTTTAAAAATATTATCTAATGAGCTCCTGTAACAGACTATAGTCACAGAAGGGTAATTTATTCTTCTAAGACATCAAACACATGCTTACCTGAGGAAACAAAAATGTTGAATTCTTTTTAAAAGTTCTAGTCAGATGATTTCTTAGGAGCTTCACATGGGCATTTTTGTGAAAGTGCTGGATGGTCACCATCCACCAGAGAATGCACCCACTGAGGTCTGCCATTTCCAACAGCTGAAGGAAAGGAGAGTGTCTAATTTGTAAGTTTGAAGGTGCCATAGGGCAAAGTTCCTTCTTAGTCCCCCAGATTGATGCCTGCTATAACTTTTAGTGGTGAAAACAAATTGAACTTTTGTTTTGGGGACAGTTTTCTAACAAACATTGCAATGTCAGTATCAATTAAACCAGTGTAATTGATAGGGCTGTTCAGAACATCTGTGGCTTTACTAGTATTTTTCATCTAGCTCTATAAATTGCTGAGAAAGCAACTGACATATATTAAAATCTATTCAGCCATGGCTGTGGACTTGTCCATGTCTCTCTTTAATTTTGTCAAATTTTGCTAAAAAGAAAAAATGAGACCTGTGATATGTTTATTCTCGTGCATGTGAATAAAATCATTATGACATATTTTGGCAAAATAATTTGTAAATTTATTAATTCAATTGCCAGTGAATGTTGGTTATGATTGCAAATCATATATGTTTAAAATGCATTGTGTATTGGTAGGATCCTGAATCTTATGTAAAAAATTACCTCTAACCCTATTTCTTTTCAGATTGACCAAATTTATTGCATCAAAGGAGTGATTAGCTATTTGGATACACATATGGAAATCTGGTCATGGTGGGGCAGAACTCCCTTAAGACTGTGAATAAACAATATAAAGATTTCATGTTGATAACATTTTCTGACTTAGAAGTCACATTTTGCCCAAAACTTACTTTTAAATCACTGCAAATGATCAGTCCAGATAGTATTAACGTTATATTTGATTCAAACATATTAAGATTAAACTATCTAATCCTTAAACATCTCAATTCAATTCTTCATTTATATGCTGTGATATCCTTTTCATAGGGTGGATGCAGGTTTTCATAAAATTATAAGATACCTCAGATATTATGAAAGCTTTTCTATTTATGGATAGATTCTTGTCATTAATTTCTTATGGTGTATATAATAACTGTTAGCATCTAGATTTAGCCCAGATAATACCCCGGGAGTGGGAAGTGATGGAAGAGTGAAAGGATAAACTTCAAGGACTTCTGGTTTTCCTTCTTAAATGCAAAAATGATACCACTGCACTAATTGGTGTAAGAATCTGAATTGATAAAGGTAGATAATCATAGGTTATATTTAATATCTTACATGAACACATTGCCATATTATTTAATGTCAAGATGATTTAAAAATTTTCCAAGTTTCAATCAATTATCTTGTATTCAATCTATGACTTCTTCTTTCTCAAAATCCTCTTTCTTTTTATCCTTAAGTGCACAGAATTGGGCTAAAGGATAAGTTTTTGTGTGACACAAACACACATGAATAACTTTCCTGATTTATTTTTTAATATGGATAAATAAATTGTGGTGTATTTAAGAGGAATACCATGCAGTGGTATTCATTCAGAACATGAATAATCTTTAGCTATACACGCCATCTTGGGAAAAACCAGTCCTGTTTTTCTCCTTTATTTATATTCACAATACTTCTGACAACACATTGTAGGGGGGAGGTTTCCACACATCAAGCAATTCTCCAATACCAGCTGGGTCTCCTGCATTTTAATTTATTTCTGAAATTATCTACCTGGAGTTTGCATCAGATTTCACGAGCTCAGCTACATGAGATTGCGCACTTCAGATGCTGACCACAAGTCCCAGATTGTTACCTGTACTTCCGACCAGATTACTATACTTCTGACCAACTAGCTATAAATCTGGGTTCCCACAACCCCCTCCTTGAGTTCAACTATTTGTTAGAATGGCTTGCAAGACTCAGGGAAAAACTAACTATGCTTATGAGTTTATTGTAAAGGATATACAAAAAGCTATAAATGAACAGTAGAAGAGATGGAAATCGGGTTATTGCTTAACTAACTTATCAGACCCAATAAAGCTGAAAATTAATCTAGTTGGGGAGTCAGGACAGAGGAACACAAGCAAGTTGATCTATTTTAGAAAGCATTCATAAGGTTTGGATTGTGAAACACTAGTTATTTCTGTATGTGAGCGTCCAAAGTCTCTGGAGAAAGATTTTTTAAAGAATGTACAAGACCCAAATAGACTTTCATTTCTCCTTTCACTCCACCAGCCACATGATCATCCTGAACCCAACTTTGGCAAAACAACAACAAAACAGTGGTTTACTCCACTGCGAGGCTTATCAAAAAGAAAACCATACTCAAATACCAAAGTCAGTATAGTTAGTTAATGTACTGAAAATAGGACGAACAGATGAAAGTCTACATACTGAATTGTAAGATTACCCTATCCATGTTCTTCTACTGATTCTGGGATCACTGTCAGGCTTGTGTATCAATCTACCAGAGATTACTGAATATTCATCCTTGTGTAAATCGTCCAACCCAAAACAAAAATCCTACTGATACTGAAATTTATGGGCTGCTAAAGGTGATGGCCAAATCAGAAAGATCTCCAATAAAACCCAACCAACCACCAGCCCTGTCCACACAACAAAGTGTACCATTGCCACATTATTACATTAGTGCTTCACTCCTGGAAAGGAGTCAATAGTCACAGATTAATGGGCATTCGAGGAAAACCTCTAGCATAAAAGAAGTGATTTCCTATTTGGACACACATATGGAAATTCCTGGCTACACCGGGGCAGAAACTCTGTAAGATGGTAAACAAAGAATATGAAAATTTCAGTTGTATAAAATTTTCTGACTTAATGATGTAATCAACATGTTGTGCCCAAACTTACTTTCAAATCTATTGTAAAATTAGGTCCAGATGATGTTAAGTTTGTACTTTTTGATCATAATGACTTTTCATCATAACATTTTATGATCAAGCTGTCTAATTCTAAAATACACCAGTTCAATTCCTCATTTGCATTCTGTGAGCTCCTTTTATTTTTTAGGGTAGTTTATTTGTTACTTTTATATTATTTATTTATTGGCTCTGCTGGATCTTTATTGCTGTGTGGGCTTTTCTCTAGTTGCAGAGAGCGAGGGCTACTCCCCAGTTGTGGTGTGCAGGCTTCTCATTGCAGAGGCTTCTCTTGTTGCTGAGCACGGGCTCTAGGGGGTCCAGGCTTCAGTAGCTGTGGCATGAGAGCTGAGTGGTTGTAGTGCCTAGGCTTTAAACCATAGGGTCCATAGTTGTGGACAGCAAGGAGATCAAATCAGTCAATTCTAAAGGAAATCAACCCTGAGTATTCATTGGAAGGACTGATGCTGAAGCTGAAACTCCAGTACTTTGGCTATCTGATGAGAAGAGCCGACTTTTGGGAAAAGACCCTGATGCTAGGAAAGATTGAGGGCAGGAGGAGAAGGGGGCAACAAAGAATGAGATGGTTGGATGGCATCACCAACTCAATGGACATGAGTTTGAGCAAACTTTGGGAGATGGTAAAGGATAGGGAAGCCTGGTGTGCTGCAGCACATGGGGTTGCAGAGTCAGACTCAACCAAGGACATGGGCTTATTTGCACCTCGACATGTGGGATCTTCTCGGCCCCCCAGATCGAACATGTGTCTCTTGCATTGGTGGGCAGATTCTCTACCACTGGGCAACCTAGGGAAGCCCTAGGGTAGCTTTTATTTTTAGTAATGTAAATTTTGTTTAACATACAGTTAAAGATCTGAAAAACTTCTATACTTAAAATGGATAAATATTTACAAGAAAAATTGAAGAAAATCTAAATAAAAGTAGAGATGCATTTATTGATTGGAAGAATCAGTATTTTAAGATGCTCATTTTTTCTCCCTATGATCAATAAATATAGTCCCAAACAAAAATGCAAGCCCAATTTTCCATAGATATTGGCGATATTATCCAAATATTTATATGAAATGCAAAAAATTGGAAGAGTCAAAATAATCTTGAGGAAGAACATACTTTATAGGAAAGACAAACAAGTTACTAGGACAGAATAGAGCCTAGCAATTGATCCTCACATAAATATTCACTTTATTTTTGAATGTCACTAGGACAGTTTAATGGAAAAAAATTCTTTTGAATAGAGCTGGTGTAATTGAATATCCATGTAGGAAAAAATGACACTTGACTATACTTCTTACCAGAATTAAATGTAGAAATAAAATTTGTTTTTTTCTTGTTATTTTACACTGCATAACAAATAGCCTTAAATTCTAGAGGCTTAAAAACAACAACTTATTATGCTCATTATTGTGTAGATGAGGAATTTGGACTCATTTCTGCTGCATAATGTCTGGGACCTCAACTACAATGGCTTAAAAGGCCTAAAACAGCTGTTACACTTCGTACGGGGCCTCATTTCTTCTCCACGTTACATCTTTCAGGAATAAAATGTGTAGTATGGTTTTAAACTCACAGGTCTGGTGTTTCATCTGAAATAGCTGAAATATGTGGGTGCTTACATGAACCACTTCTCTGCCAGAGTGGTCTCAGGGTAGTTAGATTTCTAACCTACTTGCTGGCTTCCCCTAGCCTGAGTGTTGCAAGAAACTATGATGGAAGGTTTAAAGCTTTTTATGACTCAACTTCCAAAGTTCCAGAATGTTACTTTCACCACATCCTGTTGGTCAAGTGAATCAGTAAGGGCAGCCAACATAGAAAGGAAGAATACATTCTTTCTGTTAAGGAAATTGCATTATGTGTTCAGAGGAAAGAAATTGGTGGTGAACATCTTAGATACAATTTACTTCAAGCTTGGGAAAAATAACATAGAAAAATGTCTTTATGGCAAATAAAGACTTCTTAAACAGGGCACAAAAGTATTGACAATATACAACAAAATTTAAGTTAAAATTCATTAAAATTTTAAATTTCTGACCATCAAAAGATACCGTTGATTATCAAAAGGCAAGTCACTGAGTAATAGAGAAAATACTTACAACCCGTATACCTGATAAGAAAAACTCATATTTTGAATCTGTAAAGAATTCAAGCATCAGTACTAAAGAAGACTAAAAGGAATATTCTTACAATGTTGGTGGGAATGTAAATTGACACAGTCACTGTGGAGAACAGTACGGAAGTTCCTTAAAAACTAAAAGTAGAACTACTATATGACCAAGCAATCCCACTATTGGGCATATACCCTGAGAAAACTATAATTCAAAAAGACACATGTACCCCTATGTTCATTGCAGCACTGTTTACAAAAGTCAGGACATGGAAGCAACCTAAATGTTCATCAACAAATGAATGGATAAAGAATATATGGTATGTATAAACAATGAAATATTACTCAGCCATTAAAAAGAACAAAATTGGGTTATTAGTAGAGATGTGAATGGGGAGATGTGAATGGACCTAGAGCCTGTCATACAGAATGAAGTAAGTCAGAAAAAGAAAAACAAATATCATATATTAATGCATATATGTAGTAAAACGGTACAGACAAACCTAGTTTCAGGGCAGGAATAGAGACCCGCATGTAGAGAATGGATGTGTGGATACAGTGGGGGAAGGGGAGGGTGAGATGAATTGGGAGATTAGGTCTGATATAAATACACTACCATGTATAACAGATAACTGATGAGAATCTCTGGTATAGCACAGGGAGCTCAGCTCAGTGCTTTGTGATGACCTAGCTGGATGGGATGGGTTGCAGGGGGGAAGGAGGCTCATGAGGGAGGGAATATATGTATACTATAGATGATTCACTTTATTGCACAGCAGAAACTAACACAACATTGTGAAGCAATTATATTTCAATCAAAAAACCTTATAGAATGCTGTATAACATAAACAAACAGAAAAGAAAAGATATACTGAGTTGGATGATGCTGAAGTAAAGAAAACTAGAAAGAATTCAACATGGCCCCAAAGAAAACTAAGGCAAGTCATGAAAACATGGGAACACCTTTTTAGTTATATCTTAAATCCAGTTGCTTTAAAATTTTTTTCAATATTATGTAAGCTTATTTTCCCTAATCCATGTCATTCAGCAGAGACAGATCAAAAAGTAAATGGTAGAAAAATGTTCTACTTCTCATGCCATAGGCATATATATGGTTTCTGTCACATTTGAGACACACATCTGCACACTTGCACAAATCCAGGATATCTAGAATACTTTGGCATTTTGATTCTTGTAGAAACAGGAGCTTACTCATCTATGGCTGTCCTTATTTCTTGGACTTCAGAAATATGCTATTATTTAAAGAATAAATAAAACTAAATGTTCTTATTTAAGGAATATAGTATTAAAATGCAAGCAAGTTCCATTTCATTAGCCCTGAAAACTTACTGCTGGGGAAAGCAGAAAGGAAAATGGGATAATTAAGGAAGCCTTATGGCTTCCCTGGTGGCTTAGATGGTAAAGAACTTGACTATATTGCAGGAGACCCGGGTTCTATTCCTGGGTCAGGACAATCTCCTGGAGAAGGGAATAGCTACCCACTCCAGTATTCTTGCCTGGAGAATTGCATGGACAGAGGAGCCTGATTGGTTATAGTCCATGTGGTTGCAAAGAGTCAGATAGGACTGAGCAACTAACACTCATGTCACCAGTCATTTCTGGAGAAGGCTATGATGCATGGCTGAAGCTGTCCACATGCCTTTTTGTGAAGCAGAAGAAGAAGAAGAAGAAAAGAAGTCCTTCCATAATTTATACACTTCCTATTTACAGACTAAATGAGTATCTTTGAAGTGATTCATCTCAATCAGTTAAAGGCAGTTAGACTGTGATAAGTTAAAGATATATATGTAGGAGTAAAATGTAAGACAAAAGTAATGTAATGGATAGATGAAGTGGTAAAATAGTATTTGAAGCCAGATTGTGATAAAGATGTATTCATGCTCATGTCCAGCTCTTGCAACCCATGCATGGTAACCTGCCAGGCTCCTCTGTCCACGGGATTTCCCAGGGAAGAATACTGGAGTGGGTTGTTATTTACTACATTAATAATGAACAGATGACATGATCCTCTACACAGAAAACCCTAAAGACACCACCAGAAAATTAATAGAGCTAATCAATGAGTATAGTAAAGTTGCAGAATATAAAATTAACACACAGAAATCCTTTGCATTCCTATACACTAACAATGAGAAAACAGAAAGAGAAATTATTCCATTCACCATTGCAATGAAAAGAATAAGATACTTAGGAATAAATCTACCTAAAGAAACAAAAGACCTATTTATAAAAAAACTGTAAAACACTGGTTGAAAGAAATCAAAAATAACACAAATAGATGGAGAAATATACCATGTTCATGGATCGGAAGAGTCAATATAGTGAAAATGAATATACTAACTAAAGGAATCTATAGATTCAGTGCAATCCTTATCAAGCTACCAATGGTATTTTTCAGAGAACTAGAACAAATAATTTCACAATTTGTATGCAAATACAAAAAAAAACTCAGATAGCCAAAGCAATCTTGAGAAAGAAGAATGGAACTGAAAGAATCAACCTGCCTGACTTCAGACTATACTACAAAGCTACAGTCATCCAGACAGTGTGGTACTGGCACAAAGACAGAA
Source organism: Ovis aries (assembly GCF_016772045.2). Classification (NCBI taxonomy): domain Eukaryota; kingdom Metazoa; phylum Chordata; class Mammalia; order Artiodactyla; family Bovidae; genus Ovis; species Ovis aries. The sequence goes on from NC_056073.1 coordinate 29,893,335, forward strand.
ATATAGATCAATGGAACAAAATAGAAAGCCCAGAGATAAGTCCACACACCTATGGACACCTCATCTTTGACAAAGGAAGCAAGAATGAATATACAATGGAGAAAAGACAATCTCTTTAACAAGTGGTGCTGGGAAAACTGGTCAACCACTTGTATAAAAATGAAACTGGAAAACTTTCTGACACCATACACAAAAATAAACTCAAAATGGATTAAAGATATAAATGTAAGACCAGAAACTATAAAACTCCTACAAGAAAACATAGGAAAAACACTCTCTGGCATAAATCACAGCAGGGTCCTCTATGACCCATCTCCCAGAGTAATGGAAATAAAAGCAAAAATAAACAAATGGAACCTAATTAAAATTAAAAGCTTTTGCACAATGAAGGAAACTATAAGCAAGGTGAAAATACAACCTTCAGAATGGGAGAAAATAATAGCAAATGAAGCAACTGACAGTTAATCTCAAAAATATACAAGCAGCCCATGCAGCTCAATTCTGGAAAAATAAACAACCCAATCAAAAAATGGGCCAAAGAACTAAACAGACATTTCTCCAAAGAAGACATACAGATGGCTAACAAACACATAAAAAGATGCTTAACATCACTCATTATCAGAGAAATGCAAATCAAAATCACAATGAGGTACCATCTCATGCCGGTCAGAAAAAGTCTACAAACAATAAATGCTGGAGAGGGTGTGGAGAAAAGGGAACCCTCTTACACTGTTGGTGGGAATGCAAACTAGTACAGCCACTATGGAGAACAGTGTGGAGATTCCTTTAAAAACTGGAAATAGAACTGCCATACGACCCAGCAATCCCACTGCTGGGCATACACACTGAGGAAACCAGAATTGAAAGAGACACATGTACCCCAGTGTTCATCACAGCACTGTTTACAATAGCTAGGACATGGAAGCAACCTAGATGTCCATCGGCAGATGAATGGAAAAGAAAGCTGTGGTACATATACACAATGGACTATTACTCAGCTATTAAAAAGATTGCATTTGAATTAGTTCTAATGAGGTGAATGAAACTGGAGCTTATCATACAGAGTGAAGTAAGTCAGAAAGAAAAGCACCAATACAGTATATTAATGCATATACATGGAATTTAGAAAGAGGGTAATTATGACCATATATGTGAGACAGCAAAAGAGACAGAGATGTAAAGAACAGACTTTTGGACTCTGTGGGAGAAGGCGAGGGTGGGATGATCTGAGAGAATAGCATTGAAACATGTATATTAGCATATGTGAAATAGATCGCCAGTCCAGGTTCGATGCACAAGACAGCACACTCAGGACCAGTGCACTGGGACGACACTGAGGGATGGGATTGGTGGGGGTAGAGGAGAAGGGGGTTCAGGATGGGGAACATATGTACATCCATGGCTGATTCATGTAAATATATGGCAAAAACCACCACAATATTATAAAGTAATTAGCCTCCAATTAAAACAAATAGATTTATTTACCAAAAAAAGGAGAGATACAGCTAGTAACACAAGATAGAATATTAAATGTAATTATAAACATTCATTAATAAAAAGAAAGCAGGAAAAGAGGGTAAAAGAAAAAACAGATGAATGAAATAGGAAACAATAAGTATGACAGATGACAGATTTAAATGCAAGCATATTGATAATCACATTAAATGTAATTGAAGAAAGAATACAAAAAAAATCCTCAACTTTCACTTTAAAGAACTAGGAAATAAGAACAAATGGAAAGTCAATATTAGCAGAGGTAAAGGAAATAACAAAATATCAAATTTCAGTAGAAGTGAAATCAAAAAAATAGAAAACAAAAAATGTTTTAAAAACTATGAAACCAAAAGTATGTTTTTTTGGGTTTATCAATTGATAAACCTCTTACCCAGAATGACTGGGGGGAGGGAGACACAATTACCAATATTGAGTAGGTGCCCAATATGCTATTGGAGATCAGTGGAGAAATAACTCCAGAAAGAATGAAGGGAGGGATGGATGGAGCCAAAGCAAAAACAATACCCAGTTGTGGAAGGAACTGGTGATAGAAGCAAGGTTCGATACTGTAAAGAGCAATATTGCATAGGAACCTGGAATGTTAGGTCCATGAATCAAGGCAAATTGGAAGTGGTTCAACAGGAGATGACAAGAGTGAACATCGACATTCTAGGAATCGGTGAACTAAGATGGACTGGAATGGGTGTATTTAACTCAGATGACCATTATATCTACTACTGTGGGCAGGAATCCCTTAGAAGAAATGGAATAGCCATCATAGTCAACAAAAGAGTCTGAAATGCAGTACTTGGATGCAATCTCAAAACGACAGAATGATCTGTGTTTGTTTCCAAGGCAAACCATTCAGTATCACAGTAATCCAAGTCTATGCTCCAACCAGTAACGCTGAAGAAGCTGAAGTTGAACAGTTCTATGAAGACCTAGAAGACCTTCTGGAACTAACACCCCAAAAAGATGTCCTCTTCATTATGGGGGACTGGAATGCAAAAGTAGGAAGTCAAGAAACACCTGGAGTAACAGGCAGATTTGGCTTTGGAGTACAGAACAAAGCAGGGCAAAGGCTAATAGAGTTCTGCCAAGAGAACGCACTGGTCATAGCAAACACCCTCTTCCAACAACACAAGAGAAGACTCTACACATAGACATCACCAGATGGTCAACACCTGAATCAGATTGATTATATTCTTTGCAGCCAAAGATGGAGAAGCTCTATACAGTCAGCAAAAACAAGACTGGGAGCCGACTGTGGCTCAGATCATGAACTCCTTATTGCCAAATTCAGACTGAAATTGAAGAAAGTGGAGAAAACCACTAGACTATTCGCTGTACAGTGGTTAAATAAATGTTTGCAGAGTTGTAAAGTAACAGAAAAATCACACATAAAAAAAAAAACCCCGGTGTGTTTTATTGATATGGAAGGCAATATTTAAGTATATTTTAAGCATATTCTGTACTAAATATTTTAAACATATGTATTAACCATATTGAACATACTAAAATTATATTAAATTTAAATTATATTTAAAACAATATGTTTAAATTAATAAAAGTATTAAACTATAATTATTTTAAGTATATAAAATAAACTTTTTAAAGTTTCTAGTACATTTCCATTTCTATGGTTTACATAAATATGCAAAGATAATTGGAGAGTTTGAAGAAAGTGGATTTTCAATCTTCTAAATTAAAAAAAGTTAATATAACCATATGAAAATGTAACATACAACCATGAGTATATGTTACCTTAACATTTAAAAGGGTTAAATAAAATTTTGGAAATAAATAAAAGTAATTTGACTGAAGTTTAATATTTAGGTTAGTCTCTAGAACAATTGTAACCTCCCAAAGAATACAAACGTTTGCATCACATCCCTAAAATATAAAAATTATTATAAGCAGTTGCAGACATGTGGTATACAGCCCATGATTTTGCTTTGTAAAACAGAATCTCATTGATCCAGAGCTCCACCGCTGCCCAGTTTTCTGACCCACCTTAATGTAACCACATAATTAAATTCATCACCTCATTATTTCCTCACAATACCCAGGAATTTGGTAGGAAATAAATAATTTTGGCTCTTTCAGTTTGACATTTAGATAGAGAAAACATATGATTTTCAAAATCAAAGCAGGAAAATGATTTGTAGATCTGAGACCAAAAATCTATTACACTAAAAACTTTCATTTCCCTGTAAATTAAACTTCACTTTGATTCTGTAAGCTCAAATGGAACTTGTAAGCAAAAAATATTTTTACACAGATGGCTAGGTTTTTAAAAAAAGAAAACACATTAGCTTGATTTCCTTCTTGGTATTTTTCAAGGTAACAGTGTGAATAAGCTTGGGAAAAGGTTAGATGTAATAGTATATTGCTTTCTGTGATTAAGTATTTTGCAGTTGTTTATATGAACATAAAATTGATAAATCCAAACAACCAAAAAGAAATGCAGGCTTTTGTTTGAGTCATTTACTTTCTTCTTGTCTTCTAAGTGAAAAGAAAATATAACCTGCCAATTATTTCACTGAACAAGTGACTTGTTTGTCTTAACAGTTATGTTCTAAAGGAGATCAGAAAGAAGAGATGAAATTATAGATTGAAAAAACTGAAGGATGTGAAATGTTTGGATCTATTGCAAAAAGTAGTTTCTCTTAGGCCATTTCTATTTTCTTGTAATATTCACACATGGCCACATTCACTTATGTGTTTCCCTCTGGATGATTACAGAAAATCTGAAGGGATTCTTAAGGTCATGATGAGTTCAATGAGTACTATTTACAGCTAGAGCAAGAGGGAGAGCGATTTTCAACTTCTGCTGCTCTTTACACAAGTTGGAAGGAAATCAAGACCCTAGAGATCTCATTATAAAGACAGAATTGGACTACTGATAACCATGATCTTGTTTTCTCTATGTCCACAGGGATTCAGCTCTTTGAACAGGAGAGCTGATTAACGTGCTCTCCCCATGCTGCATGCAGTTATTAAAAAGTTTCAAATGAGTTTCATTATCACTCACAAAATGGAGCAATCTCTAGGGTTACGTCTTAGTGGAGAATCAGTCAGTTAAGGACCGATTGCAGTGGAAAGCTAACGTGACTCAGCTCCCATCACTGTTGTTTCCCTTTGCTTTACAGTTGCCTCTAAGAGCTACTCAGCAGCCCTGAGGATTTACCCAACAACATCATGCACACCATCAAATCTGAATCTCAACTTTCCCAACATAACTAGAATAACGATCCCTTTGCTTGTAAATGGCATTTTGTTGAATAGAAATTTAGTGGGAGTTTCTAGGAGACCTATTCTCTAATCAGTGACTTTTTGTAGTTCGTTTGTGCTAATCTTCAGCAGCAATCCCCATAAAAACTCCCAGTGCAGAATTACTCTGGGGATTCAGTAAACTTCTATTTATCAAATATATTTACAGGCATTGTGAAAGACAATTGGTATATAAATAAACATCATGTTATCTGTCTTTGAGGATTTCATAAGGAAAGTAAGGAGGATGATAAAGAAAAGTTACAACATTGTGCCAAAAGTGCCACCCTATGTAAGACAGAGAAAGAGATGAACATTGTGTTATTGACTCTATTGTATTTTTTAATTGCACATTATTTCAAACCTCCACCCCTAGTCCTAGGTTTTCTCACCAGTGAAATAGGAGTATTACCTGGGTTAGTGTAGGAATGAGGCTTGACCTTGTAATCTTCTTTTTTGGGCTTTCTGACTTGAAGGACCTTTTAACTTATAGGGTATTGACTAATTCTAGGAAGATGTATGAAGGTATGAATCTTGGTGGGAGGTGTGCTATGAATTCTGCCAACATCAGTTGGAGATTTTTCCCATAAAGAAGGTGGTAGCTGATTTCATTTGGGACAAATGAACAGTGCTTCCAAAATCAGTTCCAATCCTGTCAGAGACCGACAATAAAAGATGTCTAAGAAGCATTTAACTCACCTGGTTGATTACTTTGATGACAAGTATCCATTTCTAGAACATTTTTCCCCTTTTGAGAAAAAGAAATTTTGGCATGATACTTCTAGAAATCTCAGCCTAATAAATGGATAGAGTGGAGGTAAGAGTCTGTATCTCTCTATAGGCCTAAGCTAAAGGAAATAAGTTCAGAGATAGGAATCTCTTGACGTTCATTGGAGATCCCTACTGTGTGAAATTACTCAGTTCTCTCAGTCAGGGGCTGTTTTATTGTAGTGAGGCTGAGCACCCAGAGTGTGGCTCCAGATCAATTAGGACTAGAAGAGATTCATCCTCAATCAGGAATAATGTTTCTCTAAGCTAATGTTGAAGGGGACTTCCCTGGTGGCTCAGTCGGTAAAGATTCTGCCTGCAATGCAGGAGACAGGAGTTCGATACCTGAATTAGGAAGGTCCCATGGAGAAGGAAATGGCAACCCACTCCAGTATTCTTACTTGGGAAATCCCATGGACAGACGAGCCTGGTGGGCTACAATCCATGGGGTCACAAGAGTTGGACATGACTTTGTAACTAAAGGATCGGGAAGAGCATCTAAAGTTCCTCAGAACACTGTCTTTGAGAACTGGGAGGACTTTGGAAAGATGGGTAGAGGTCTAAAGTTTGCAACAATATTGAATAGCAGAAACTAGGAGGGTTTAGTTTCACTTAGGAGGTGTCGTTTACTGTAATTAAGAATTTTGCTCATCTTCGTTATAGTTGACTCATCTAGAAGGGGGAAAAGGCAGTTTTGCCAGATTAACTAAATCTGCATTGGACACAGTTTCTTATTCTGTCCTGGTCCCCTTTTGACAAGACGGGAGAGTCTCAGTTCAGCCTATTAATAAACATAGAGTTAAGAGCTACCTGAGCAGAATGAATATCTGAAGGAATATCAGAATTTTCAATAAAAATGATTTGAAGACCATTGTAATAGTCATGACCAGGTTCATCAGATTTTTGTGTGCAAGCCTGCTCCCATCAACAAAATTGAAAAAGCCAATCGTTTGATGACGCTGCCTAGCATTTGCCCAAGCCTGAGTATATAAATTAGTGGACTGGTCTCCCAGTTGTAATTCTAGAAACCTTTTGGAATTTTCCCAAGTGAGTGAGTTATCATTCAGTGCTAGGCCTGGCCTTCACTGCATAAAAATTAGCTGATACTAAGTCAGAGAACTCAGATTGATAGATTTGAATGACTGCATTAAGTTCCTCAGCAAATCTGTGAGAATATTTGGTTTCTTTGGGAAAATCCTTGACTTCAGTTCAAATTTGAGGTCTAGTCCTTGGAATATAGGAAACTGTTTAGCTTCTGGACTCTCAGAAGGCTTACATTTAAGGGGACAGGTTCTGATAATTCAGAGGAATGGGGAGTGGGGAGAGTTTCCAAGAGAAGGGGAAGTTTTGGTGGGGAACTTGAGGATATAGTAAAGGAACAGGTGTCACAGAAAGAAAAGAAGAAAATGATGTCAAAAGTGCTTGAGACAAAGAAGCCAAGCAAGAAAAGCCTGAGCCTTCAGGAGCCATTTTATCTTTCCTTAATCATTTCTTTGCCTTGGTTAATTTTAAAATCTTATTTTGCAAAGGGGAAATTTTAGACTGCAGACTTGAGGAAAGCCTCAAAATATCAATTAAAATAACTATTTCATTCAGTTCTTGAAATTTACTGTGTTATCATAGCCCAATTCAGTTTTGAGGAAACTAAGTTTAGGGATTTCAAAAGTCCCCCATAATGACCATTGATATTCCAAATTGCCTTTTGTCATGTCTGTCCATTTAGTTACAAATGTGCAGAAGGAAAGGCCACAGTTGGGCCAGAGTCCCTGTTCAGTTGAGTTCAGTCACTCAGTCGTGTCTGACTCTGTGACCCCATGAACTGTACCACACCAGGCTTTCCTGTCCATCACCAACTCCCAGAGCTTGCTCAAACTCATGTACATTTTCAGTGATGCCATCTAATGATCTCATCTTCTGTTTCTCTCTTCTCCCACCTTCAATCTTTCCCAGTATCAGGGTCTTTTCAAATGAGTCTATTCTTCACATCAGGTGACCAAAGTATTGGAGTTTCAGCTTCAGCATCTGTCCTTCCAATGAGTATTCAGGACTGATTTTCTTTAGGATGAATTGGTTGATCTTGCAGTCCAAGGGACTCTCAAGACTCTTCTCAAACACCATAGTTCAAAAGCACCAATTCTTTGCCACTCAGCCTTCCTTATAGTCCAGCTCTCACATCAATAATGACTACTGGAAAAACTGTAACTTTGACTAGATGAGCATTTGTCAGCAAAGTAATGTCTCTGCTTTTTAATATGCTGCCTAGGTTTGTCATGGCTTTTCTTCCAAGGAGCAGGCATCTTTTAATTTCATGGCTGCAGTCATCATCTGCAGTAATTTTGGAGCCCAAAAAAATAGTCTCTACTGTTTCCGTTGTTTCCCCATCTACTTGCCATGAAGTGATAGGACTGGATGCCTTGATCTTAGTTTTTTGAATGTAGAGTTTTAAGCCAGCTTTTCATTTTCCTCTTTCACTTTCATCAAGAGGCTCTTTAGTTCTTCTTCGCTTACTGCCATAAGGGTGGTGTCATCTGCCTATCGGAGATTACTGATATTTCTCAAGGCAATCTTGATTCCAGCTTGTGCTTCATACAGCCCAGCATTTCACATAATATACTCTGCATAGAAGTTAAATATGCAAGGCGACAATATGCTGCCCTGATATACTCCTTTCCCAATTTGGAACCAGTCCATTTTTCCATGTCCAGTTGCCTCCTGTCCAGGAGGCAGGTCAGGTGGTCTTGTATTCCCATCTTTTTCAGAATTTTCCACAGCTTGTTGTCATCCACACAGTCAAAGGCTTTGGCATAGTCAATAAAGCAGTTTATTGGTGGTTTTCTGGAACTCTCTTGCTTTTTCCATGATTCAGCGTATGTTGACAATTTGATCTTTGGTTCCTCTGCCTTTTCTAAATCCAGCTTGAACATCTGGAAGTTCACGGTTCACATACTGTTGAAGCCTGGCTTGGAGAATTTTGAGGATTATTTTACTAGTGTGTGAGATAAGTGCAATTGTGCGGTAGTTTGAGCATTCTTTGGCATTGCCTTTCTTTGGGATTGGAATGAAAACTGACCTTTTCCAGTCCTGTGGCCACTGCTGAGTTTTCCACATTTGCTGGCATATTGAGTGCAGCACTTTCACAGCATCATCTTTTAGGATTTGAAATAACTCAACTGGAATTCCATCACCTCCACTAACTTTGTTCATAGTGATGCTTCCTAAGGCCCACTTGACTTTGCATTCCAGGATGTCTGGCTCCAGGTGAGTGAATGATCATATCATCATGATTATCTGGGTTGTGAAGATCTTTTTTGTATAATTCTTCTGTGTATCCTTGCCACCTCTTCTTAATATCTTCTGCTTCTGTTAGGTCCATACCATTTATGTCCTTTATTGTGCCCATTTTTGCATGAAATGTTCCCTTAGTGTCTCTAATTTTCTTGAAGAGATCTCTAGTCTTTCCCATTCTATTGTTTTCCTCTATTTCTTTACACTGATCACTGAGGAAGGCTTTCTTATCTCTCCTTGCTATTCTTTGGAACTCTACATTCAAATGGGTATATCTTTCCTTTTCTCCTTTGCCTTTCACTTCTCTTCTTTCCTCAGCTATTTGTAAGGCTTCCTCAGACAGCCAGTTTGCTTTTTTGCCTTTCTTTTTCTTGGGGATGATCTTGATCCCTATTTCCTGTACAATGTCATGAACCTCCATCCATAGTTCTTCAGGCACTCTATCAGATCTAATCCCTTGAATCTATCTGTCATTTCCACTGTATAATTGTAGGGGATTTGATTTAGGTCATATGTGAATGATCTAGTGGTTTTCCCTGCTGCTGCTGCTGCTGCTGTGTCGCTTCAGTCATGTCCCACTCTGTGCGACCCCATAGATGGCAGCCTACCAGGCTCCCCCGTCCCTGGGATTCTCCAGGCAAGAACACTGGAGTGGGTTGCCATTTCCTTCTCCAATGCATGAAAGTGAAAGTGAAGTCGCTCAGTCGAGTCTGATTCTTATCGACCCCATGGACTGCAACCCACCAGGCTCCCCTGTCCATGGGATTTTCCAGGCAAGAGTACTGGAGTGGGGTGCCATTGCCTTCTCCAGTGGTTTCCCCTACTTTCTCCAACTTAAGTCTGAATTTGGCAATAAGGAGTTCATGATCTGAGACACAGTCAGTTCCTGGTCTTGTTTTTCTGACTGTATAGAGCTTCTCCATCTTTGGCTGCAAAGAATACAATCAATCTGGTTTCAGTATTGACCATCTGGTGATGTCCATGTGTAGAGTCTTCTCTTGTGTTCTTGGAAGAGGGTGTTTGCTATGACCAGTGCATTCTCTTGGCAAAACTTTATTAGCCTTTGCCCTGTTTCGTTATGTAGTCCAAGGCCAAACTTGCCTGTTACTCCAGTTGTTTCTTGACTTCCTACTTTTGCATTTCAGTCTCCTATAATGAAAAGGAAATCTTTTGGGGGTGTTAGTTTGGATGTTAGTAAATCATCTCTAGGCTACTTCTATCTTCCCAGGTGGTGCTAGTAAACAACATGCCTGCCAGTGCAGGAGACATAAGAGATGCACTTTCAATCCCTGGGTCAGGAAAATCCCTTGGAAAAGGGCATGGCAACCCACTCCAATATTCATGCCTGGAGAATCCCATGGACCCAGGAAAGTCGGGTGTGCTGCAGCCCACAGGGTCACAGAGTCAGACACAACTGAACTGACTTAGCTCACATGCATTAGGTTACTTATAAGACCTAATATAATGCACATACTTTATAAATAGTTGGGCAGCAAATTTAAGTTTGCTTCTTGGAATTTTATATAATTTTTTTTCCAAATATTTTCCATCCTCAGATGCAGAACCAACAGATAAGAAGGAGCAATTGTATAAGCCAAAGTCACCAGTACAAATTTTATTCATCCCAAAATTGTCTACCTTGTTAACACTACCTTAAATTATTTTACTACTATTTTGTTGATACAATGATGTGAATTTAATCATGGGATTGTAAGTTTTGAATTATTATTCAATACGTATTTTAACTTTGCTCACTTATTCTACAGCTCTCAAGACAGTGTTAATGAAAGGTTTTGCTATGCCTGTTGCTATATAACTGTCAATAAAATGAGGTCTGAGATATAGATATAAATATCAATGTGAAAAAAATGCTCGAATCTTCAAGAGAAAAGACAAGTTTCTTAACATCTATTTAGCAAGCTTCCATGTGTTTACATAATCCAATATAATAGTCCATTGTTAGTATTCACGTGTACAAAAATTACCTAGAAGAATACAGAGGCATTAAAGTTGTAACTCTGTGGAATAGGAAAAGGGAGAGTGTAAATCAGACATTAATATTTAACTTTACTCCTGCCCATTGTATTTTTAATAAAGTATTATAATACCTATCTTAATAAAATTTATTATGTATTATATAATGAACTTTAAACATCTTACTTGTACTCTGCTTTTTTACTCTGCTTTTTACTATAAGGATTAGTATTTCTTTAGACTTTAATACCATAAGAAAACAAACCTGATATAAGTATAGTTTTTATCTCTTAGTAGATCCTTGATTAAAGATCTGGATTACGGTTCTACACAGAGATTTTCTAAAGGGAGTGTTGGGCACCTGTTTGAAAAATTTTAAAAAGTGCCTGATTATAAGAATTTTGAAAAGCAAGACCAATGTGTACCTAAGGATATTTCAATTTATGCTGCTGCTGCTGCTAAATTGCATCAGTTGTGTCCGACTCTGCACGACCCCATAGACGGCAGCCCACCAGGCTCCCCCATCCCTGGGATTCTCCAGGCAAGAATACTGGAGTGGGTTGCCATTTCCTTCTCCAATGCATGAAAGTGAAAAGTGAAGGTAAAATCTCTCCGTCGCGTCTGACTCTTCGCGGCCCCATGGACTGTAGCCTACCAGGCTCTTCCGTTCATGGAATTTCTCAGGCAAGAGTACTGGAGTGGGGTGCCATTGCCTTCTCCATTTCAATTTATACTGCTTAGCTAAATATAAACCATTGTCATCTTCTTTCCTGTACATCAGTGACATTGCAACTAATTCATGACTGAGATTCAATAATTCATAATGAGAGGTTCAACAAAGTCTTAAAATTTTTTTAAAGCTTTTGCTATGGAAAGAGTTTCCAGATAAGAAAGACAAAAGTAGTTTACATCTTGCCACTAAGTCACAATTGGGCAAGATAACAGCTTTGGAAAGCAATTTAATCCTCTGAAACATTGGAATTTACATTCCAAAACTGCTTTCCATTTCCATTTCATTTCATTTACATTTACATTTCTTAAGAAATTACCACACCTCTGTGAATGTATAAAGTTCTAAACACTTCTTTTTGCTGGAGCATAAGAATAAATAATAATTTATTACTAAATTATTCATTTTTTTTCATACAACATTGTAAGTTAGCTTAGACCAGAGAAGGAAGTTTTGTTTGCATTTCACCAGAGATTAATTTGGGCAGAAATTTTAACTAGGAAGCTCAGAGAGGTCATTTTCTCAAGTTAGTACATACATGAAATCACTGCAGATGATGATGGCAGCCATGAAATTAAAAGACGCTTACTCCTTGGAAGGAAAGTTATGACCAACCTAAACAGCATATTAAAAAGCCAAGGCATTACTTTGCCAACAAATGTCCATCTAGTCAAGGCTATGGTTTTTCCTGTGGTCATGTATGGATGTGAGGGTTGGACTGTGAAGAAGGCTGAGCACCGAAGAATTGATGCTTTTGAACTGTGGTGTTGGAGGAGACTCTTGAGAGTCCCTTGGACTGCAAGGAGATCCAATCAGTCCACCCTAAAGGAGATCAGTCCTGGGTGTTCAATGGAAGGACTAATGCTGAAGTTGAAACTCCAATACTTTGGCCACCTCATGCGAAGAGTTGGCTCATTGAAAAAGACCCTGATGCTGGGAGGGATTGGGGGCAGGAGGAGAAGAGGACGACAGAGGATGAGATGACTGGATGGCATCACCGATTCGATGGACATGAGTTTGGGTAAACTCCAGGAATTGGTGATGGACAGGGAGGCCTGGCATGCTGCAATTCATGGGGTCGCTAAGAGTCGGACACAACTGAGCGACTGAATTGAACTGAACTGAACTGAACTGAACAGACTGAAGGTTAGAATGCAAGACCGTTATACTCTAAAATTTTAATTTGCAGTAGAGATAACAAATATATACAATGTTATAAACAAATAATGAAATTAAGAGGCTGAGTCAAATTTTTCTAAACTATAATGCTAAAACAGTCCATAAGCGGAGCGCTCAGTATACCCGAATTTCAATATGTTTTACAGAATCTTTTTTAGAAAAGTGTTCTACATACCTTCATTTTAAGCACTAGCAATAGGATGATTTGTGTGTCTGTATGTGTCCAAGAACCTCTGAATTCTAATAGCACTAATTAGAAGCATGTGGAGTTAACAGTCTCTTCATAAGCTATTCAGTTATAAAATGGATATGATTAAGTTTGTTCAATCCTCTGTTCCAGTCTTTAAGTGGCAAATTATGAGCTCTCCATTCTGGATTAACTCAGAAAATAGAAGAATAGGAATAAAATCTTGCAGACAATCAGAATAGATTTTTCCAGCATCTCATTGCAAAGCCTTATGGTAGTAACTGCTATTTTCAGAATTGTCCTCACCAGATTTGCAAAATAAATGAGGATAGGAAACTTTCTGTGTTAATATTGGTGTGTGCTCTGGCTTAAGGGAAAGCAGCAGTTCTCCTGTGCTTAATGGTAATTGACCATGATATCCAATGGGAAGAGATAGAGAGGAGCTAGCTTTCCGTGAAGTAGTATTTCGTTTTTAGCTTAGATTTACGCCACAACACCCTTTCTCTAGAGACTGTCTTAACTTTTTCCAAGACAAAAAGAATGATGATAGAGATTAAAATGCTTTATCAAATACTGTTTGGAGTTTGTGCTATCAAATTGGGCTTTAGTTTTTTTGTTGGTGTTGTTGTAAGCTAAGTTAGAGAAGTCACATGGAAAAGAAAACTGAAATTCTATCTGAGGTCAGTTTCTATATAGTAAAATAAACTTCTGTTTAATTTATCATAGAAATATTTTTGTTACCTTGATTTACATAAAGAAGTTTTATTTATTATATCCAAATGTTTCTTTTTTTTTTTTTCATAGATTCTTGCTTAGTGTCTAGCATTTCTAGGCTTAGTTAAGAAGCTGTCTTTGGTTTAATCTAGTTTCCTAGATTCGGGATAAGGACAACATTTTAAAAATGATTTATATTTTTCTAAAGTCTCTTCTATCAGGATTTATTCTTATATGTTGTGCTATGAGGTTTCATATGAGTAGACACATGAAAAACATGTCTATAATTATGAAAAAAGCTAGTACCTACAATACAAAAAGTTTTTACAAAGTCTAAGAAAAGATACAAATAACACAGTAGAAAAATGTCAAATAATATGAACATACAACTCAGAATAGCAAACTGTGTGAGATTTTATATTTCCAAATAATCAGGGAAATATATTAAAGTAATGATGATGATCACTTACTAGATTGAAAAAAAAAATGTAACCAGCAGTAACTCCCAGTCCTAACTTCACTGAAGGAAAATGGCTACTCTCAGAAATTCTGGGTAGAAATTCAAAGTGTCACTAGATTTTTAGAAATAAATAGGACAGTTAATATCCATCAACCTAGCTATAGCATTCATGAAAATTTATCCTATGGATTAAGTTATCAGTATATAAGGGACACAGGAACAAGGAGTTTTATTGTAACAATGTTTGAAACAGCCAAAGGCGGAGAAAAATTTACTCCCTGGAAGAAGAATTGACTGAATAATAATCTACACCAGCAATTTGCCAGCAATATTACTGAGTGAGAAAATAAACATGCAAGAACGATTGAACGACATAATCTTTCAAAAAGAAAAGTTATTTTGGCTGTGCTGGTCTTTGTTGCTGCCGCAAGCTTTTCTCTAGTTGGGGAGAACAGGGGCTACTATTTTTTGCGGTGCACGGGCTTCTCACTACGGTGACTTCTCTTGTTGTTGACACGACTGAAGCAACTTAGCAGCAGCAGCATAAGATTATATGAGAATGAAGAAAATAAGGAGGGACACTTATTAGATGCTTAACATGGACAATCCATAGGGAATAGAGGCTGATACTGTGGAAGAAGGAAGCTCAAGTAAAACAAGAAAACAAAAAAAATTAAGATCTAATCCCCCCCAAAAAAAATGTATAATAACTCAGGACTTCACAAACCAGTAACAGAGCTCACCTCTGAGTGGGCTGCTGCTGCTGCTAAGTCGCTTCAGTCGGTCCGACTCTGTGCGACCCCATAGACAGCAGCCCACCAGGCTCCCCAGTCCCTGGGATTCTCCAGGCAAGAGTACTGAAGTGGGGTGCCATTGCCTTCTCCTCTGAGTGGGCATGAGGATGTAATTAGTCAGGGGAAAAATGTTCCTTTTAGTGTAGAAATTCCTTTTTTGTTTTCACAAGTTCTTATAATGATTAATTTAAAGGAAATAGTAATTTGAAAAGAAAATAGAAGACCAAACAAATTAGAAAATATGAATATAGAAAGTCTTTAGTTTGCTGAACAGATGAAGATAAATAAACCCAAAAATTTCAGTAGTCCTTAAAGTAAAAAGTTAAAAATAATGCCCAGATAACAAGGGCCTGGAAATAGGAAATAATCTGCAGAGTTTAACAGTAATAGCAACAATATCTCATTAGTGCTCACTAACCTCAACAACACCCTTTACAACAGCCACACTTTTGTCTTCATTTTGTTGATGCAGAAATTGAGACATAGAGAAGTTCAAACTTCTTAAAATTCACAGAGTATTTTAGAAAACTGGAGATATGCTATGAAATGGTTATTGAATTTTATCAAACGCTTTGACTGAAAGTATAGGTTTTCTTTTCAATTTAAAAAAAATTGACATATATCACTGATTTTCAAATGTTATATCACTCTATTCCTATGATAAACCCTATATGTCGACAATATGTTATACTTTCTATGTAACACTAGATTAAATTTGGTAATGACTGTTTAGGATTTTTGTATGTGTTTTCATGAGCCATCCATCTGTAATTTTCCTTTCTTGTAATGTCTTTGTCAGATTTGCTACCCAAATTATGGTGGCCTTATAAAATGAGTCATAAAATTTTATCAGTTATCTATTTTCAGAATAACTGTGTAAGAAATAACCACAAAATCCCAGGGCATACAAAAATAACAAGATGAAAAGTGATATGATAATCTGATTAATAAGCATTTATTGAGCTGTCTTCTCATGGCTTTTAATTTAAAATCACAGTGAGTATAAACATGTATATATATATATACACACATACACAAGCATATGTATAATATTTATTTCTCTTGGAGGAAGTTTAAGCACCATAGCTAAGAGATAAACAATTGTGCACAATGAATGAATCTTGATGTTCATTTCTACTTGCTCTATGAAAGAGATCAGTCTATGAAGATGAAGCACAGTTTAGTGAAAGGAAGAATCTATAGAGAATGAAAATGAAACCTTTCTATTTTTATTACAGAGAATATTCTGTTATTCCTAGGAGATAGCAGAACAATTAGAATACAGTTGATTATTCCTACTTCATATGTAAATAAGTAACCTAAGTAAACTTTTTTTTTGATTTAGTGATTTTTATTTTCAATTTTTTAAAGCCACAAACTATTAATATTTTAAAGGGTTTGTATTTTCTGTCCCCTCTTTCACTAAGAATGTCACTCCTACACTCTACCTATAAAATCATGCCCCTGGGTTTAAATGATTTCAGGTTATCATGTATCGATGAGTTTATTACATGGCTACTGCAGCTTTTTTTTTGTTTGGTATAGTTTTGATATATTTTGTTGTTTAGACCAAATCACGTCCGAATCTTTTGCGACCCCTTGGACTATAACCCACCAGATTTTTAAAACTACATTATAAATTAAGTAAAATGTGACTCTGGACCATCATAATGTAATTAAGAACACAGTGAACTTTTCCCTTTGAAATAAGACACTCACTATTCCTTATAATCTATAATAGTGATTCTAAATTTTCCTGAGAAGAGTGCTATGAAAATTGTTCCTTATAGGGGAAAAAAGGGAAAATTTGAAAAGTATTAGGTGAGAATTCCATAGGGAGCTTCCAAAATTGATATATTCATAGAGAATTATACTCTGTATCTTGATTTCTTGCCTCCACTTCAAGATATTATTGACTCTAGAGTAGTGCATATCTAAATAGTGTAGAGATGAGATAAAAATTAATTTTTATCATTGTTCAGTAGAGAATGATTCTAAAAGGATATTTCCTTTATATTTCTGAGTCATGAAGATCTCCTGGAGAAGGGGATGGTAACCCACTCCTGTAATCTTGCCTGGAGAATCCCATGGACAGAGGAGCCTGGCAGGCTGCAGTACATTGGGTTGCACAGAGTTGGACATGACTGAAGTGATATAGCATGCATGCAACATGTAGTATATTTTCATGGCAATAGGACACATACTATAAGTTGTTTTTAGTGAAAGACATGAGAAATGCTAAACTAGGAATCTTTATATTCAGTACATGGGTAGCATTAATAGTGTCCTTAGTAAACATCATCATGGCTTAGAATCACCTTTCACTTAGTTTATAAATTAGGAAGAATCAATTATATTCTAATTTTTCTACCTTCTTATGGGAATAATAAAAATGAAAACTAAAACTTGTTTTTATAAGCCATAATTAATCTAAGATAAAAACTAATCTATTTGGACAAAGTATAAGAGTTAGTGCTCAGAATAGGAAAATATTCACTTTGTATGTAAAAATGATATGCTTTGAGAAAAATTTATTAGCTATTTGGTATTTTTCTAGGGCCTCTAGGTTAATCTAAGCTTTCTTAAATATTTTTGGGTGGGCTTAAATGAGAACTTGCTAAACCCATGCTTTATCCAGTTCCTAGTGATAACACTGGCCATGCTCCCAAATTTTGGAACCCTATTCACTTGTCATGAAATTCTAACATCATATATGCTTTCCTAGGTTATGAGATGGGATTTATCTGATTGACAACATTTCAAGTCTGAAGAAACATGCTTGCCTTTAAGAGTCAAATATATTTTCCTTACAGCTGGTGAGGTATTGCAATTGTTAATGTAAATGTGAAACATTCAGCATCCAGAAAACACCCAATCATAAATATTCTAACAGTTCCCCACAGTTCATCTTATTGTGGCATTTGGCATTATAAAAGCACATATGAACTTTCTAGGAATTTTACTTCACTAATTCTAAGTTCATTTTTTTCACATATATTGAGGACCTGAAAGTGAATATGAAGTCACTCTGTTGTCCAACTGTTTGCAACCCTATGGTCTGTAGCCCGCCAGGCTCCTCCGCCCTTGGAAGTAAGAATACTGGAGTAGGTTGCTATTTTCTTCTCCAGGGGATCTTCCCAACCCAGGGATTGAACCCAGGTCTCCCACACTGCAGGCAGACTCTTAACTATCTGAGCCACCAGGGAATCCCATACTGAAAATTTATTCAGTACAGATCATTGTGTTGGAAGCTGGAATAGGTACAAAAATGCATGGTGTCTACATTCATGGATAGTATTTTGTAAGCATAGGTCACTGTCTGATCCTGGATTGGAGATCTCCTTGTGATGAATTCTTGGCTTAGAAGGACTTGAGAGGAATATAAGTGATGGTCAGCTCAGGAATTTGCACTTTCTCAACCTAGCTAAACCACTGAATTCCTGCATCTCATTAAGTCCCTTCTCAGTCTGTAATGTCAGAACACTCCTTTATTTGATAGGTCTAACAGCATATACAGAAGGTGGATCAAAAGACAGTCCCCAGATCTGATGACTTTTTACTCTTACTTCTGCCTCCCCTTTCCCTAGTACCTTCTTCATGGCCTCTTTAACATCTTTGTTTCTCAGTGTGTAGATTAGGGGGTTAACACTGGGAGTGACTATTGTGTAGAAAAGAGTAAGGAACTTGCCCTGGTCCTGGGAATAAGTGTTTGCTGGCTGGAGGTACATGTATATGATCGTACCATAGGAGAGAGAGACAACAATGAGGTGGGAGCTACAGGTGTTGAAGGCTTTCTTTCATCCAGCAGCTGACTTGATCCTTAGCACAGCTCGTGCAATATAACCTAAGAGATGACGATGAGGATGAGTGGTGCCAGGATGATAAAGATTGCCGAGGCAAATGCCAGTGCCTCAAGTGTCATGGTATCTACACAGGCCATGCCAATTAGTGCTGGCATCTCACAGAGAAAGTGGTCCACCTGCAGATGCCCACAGCGAGGTAGTATCAACATCTGGGGTGCCATTATGAGAGAATTGCCAAAGCCACTCAACCATGCTGCTGAAGCCAGCTTCCCACAGAAATGCAGGTGCATGATAACCATGTAGTGCAGGGGTCTGCAGACTGCAGCGTAGCGGTCATACGCCATGACAGCCAGGAGCACACACTCCACCCCGCCAGAGCCAGGACGAAGTAGAGCTGGATGGCACAGCCCAGAAAACTGATGGTTTTATCTGCACCCCGAATGTTGTAGAGCGTCTGAGGGATGGAACTTGTGGTGAAGCACACATTTAGGAATGAGAGGTTGGCCAAGAAATACATGGGTGTGTGCAGCCGGGAATCCACAACTGCAAGTAAGATGATGGTCATGTTGCCAAGAAGAATCAGCAGATAAAAAAGTGAGGACAACCACAAAGAGGATCAGCTCTAGGTGGGGACGATCAGAGAAGCCCACGAGGATGAAGCCTTCAAAGTGAGAATCAATTCGTAGGTAGGTTGATAAGAAAAGTCCGGGGTCCTGGAAGAGGAAAGAGGGATCTGGAATTCTCAAGGAGGAGGAAAGGACAGAGCTGATGATTGCACAACAAAACAACTCATCTTTCTCAAAGATATGCTTTTCCTTAAATTCAGTACCAATGATATGATATGGTATGATATGATATAACAACAATGTATCCTGCTTGAGGACATGTTTCTCCTTCTTGAGAACATTCTAACTAATCTTGTCATTTAAAATGTATGTTGTGGGAGTGGGTCTGGTGAGACCTTTCCACTGTTAGCTCTAATCTTGTTAATTTAAGATTTATGTTGTGGGAATGGGTCTGGTAAAAATATATAAGGCCTTGATAAGACTAGCAAGTGGGCCACTCTCCGTCCACCTTCTGATGTCTATGTCAGAAGCTTTCTCTGTCCGTTTTTCACTTTAATAAAACTCTGCTACACAAAAGTTCTTGAGTGATCAAGCCTGGTCCCTGGTCCTGAAGATAAATCTTCTTCAGAGATCACAGATTTGACATTGTTCACTGTAAGTTATCAGAAGTATAGCCAAATATAACAACGAGGAATAAGAGAGCTCTCCAGGAAGAATATTTTGACTAAGCCTTTATTATTTTAGTATTATTCTTGTTGTTCAGTCAGTAAGTCATGTCCGACTCTTTGCAACTCCATGAAATACAACATGCCAGTCTTCTCTGTCCTTTACTATCTCAAAGAATTTGCTCAAACTCATGTCCCTTGAGTCAGTGATGCCATCCAACCATCTCGTCCTCTGTCGCCTCCTTCTCCTTTTGCCCTCAAACTTTCCCAGCATCAGGGTCTTTCCCAATGAGTCAGCTCTTTGCATCAGGTGGCCAAAGTATTGGAACTTCAGCTTCAGCACCAGTCCTTCCAGTGAGTATTCAGGGTTGATTTCCTTTAAGATGGACTGGTTAGATCTTCTTGCTGTCCAAAGAACTCTCAAGAGTCTTCTCCAGCACCACAGTTCAAAAGCATTAATTCTTCGGCACTCAGCCTTATTTATATTCCAACTCTCACATCCATACATGACTACTGGAAAAACCATAGCTTTGACTATATGGATCTTTGTCAGTGAAGTGATGTCTCTGCTTTTTAATATAAGGGGTTTGTCATAGCTACTCTTCCAAGGAGCAAATGTCTTTTAATTTCATGGCTGCGGTCACTATCTGCAGTGATTTTGGAGCCCAACAAAACGAAATCTGACACTGTCTCCACATTGTCCCCTTCTATTTGTCATGAAGTGATAGCACCAGATGCCAAGAATTTAGTTTTTTGAATGCTGAGTTTTAAGCCAGTTTCTTCATTCTCCTCTTTCACCTTCATCAAGAGGCTCTTTAATTTGTCTTTCCTTTCTGCCATTAAAGTGATACCGTCTGCATATCTGAGGTTGTAGATGTTTCTCCCGGCAATCTTGATTCCATCCTGTGATTCATCAAGCCCAGCATTTCTCATGATGTATCCTGCATTAAATAAGCTGAAAATATACAGCCTTGATATACTCCTTTCCCAATTTTGAGGAATATTGGGAATTTGTATTAGCTACCCTTTGGAGCACTAACTTAAGGTTTTCTACTTTCTATTTTCCTCAGTTGCTGATTCCTTTCCAAAGATGGTACAGGGAAGGCTATGCATGCTTTAGAGGGGTGAGGGTGAGGGGTTGAGTAAAGACAACAGGTAGGGCTGAGTTCTAAGCTGTTACTGCCTCCAGAGATTTCACTGTATTGGTTGCACACCACATCACTCATTTTATTTGAACATTGCAAAAGAGTCTTTCAAGTTTCACATGAGCAATACAAACTTTTTGAAAAAGT
Organism: Ovis aries; assembly: GCF_016772045.2. Lineage (NCBI taxonomy): Eukaryota > Metazoa > Chordata > Mammalia > Artiodactyla > Bovidae > Ovis > Ovis aries. The sequence continues at coordinate 29,914,519 of NC_056073.1, forward strand.
TGTTTGTATTCATTTTTGTTCTGAATTCTCTTTCAATTGCCTGAAAATATTTTCCTTCATTAGTCAGAATCCTTACAATGATTATGTATCCATTTAAAGACTTGAACAGCTGTGTAATAACTATCCACAGTCCACATATTTCAGGTGATTGACATCATCAGACATCTCTATATCCTGGCCCTGTACCTTATATCATGGTCCTGGTAAGTCAGCAGAGTCAGAAATCAGAGCATTCTTAAAAGCCATTAGAATCAGAGCATTCCTATACCAGAAGGGCTAACAGCTACTAACCTACATGTAGAAAATGACTGTGAACTTCATAACTATATCTCTAAAACAACTTTCTCTTAGTCAGTTGACAAAAATTTGTACAGCTACTTTATTACCAGTTGACATGAGAATTATGATGGGGGAAATGGAGTTAGTGGTTTAACTAATTATGGATATGTTTTTTGTCTTGGTTTGTTTTTTGTTTTTACAAATTTTTCAAACACATGCATTTATGTGAACACATTGTAGGATCCTTCCTTCTCAGAGTATTAGAAGGGGCCCACAGAAATGATGGTCTGAACATTAAGCTCAATCAGTTTCATGGCAAATCCACCTCTGACATTGCCCATGAAGCCACCCACATCAGCAAAATCTGTGCTATTAACTATAAACTTAGCTCAAATCAGCATCAAGAATTCTGTTTTCAGGCAAGATAGAATTGCTTTCAGAAGTCTTCAAGAACTAGAAAAGGCATAATAAAAAAGAAAATACCAGGGAGCCACAGGAACAACAAAGATAAAAAATATTGATTCAATTAATGTTCAATAGTGAAGAACTTGTGAAAAAGTGAGCTGAAGTTGCTTTTTCCCTGAAGTTACTGATTCTGTATGCAAATAAGAAGCTGGTAAAGGACCATTAGAAGAGAATAGAGGGAGAAAAACTCAGAAATTTGTTGTTCATGTACAGCAAAGTGACAAAAATGAATTGACAGCCTGAACTACAAGGTAATTTTCCCCTAAAGGTATTTGACAAACCTTTATGTAGGGAGGGAAATTTTAAAACTATGTCAAAATCTCTCAAAAGATTGAGAGATCAATTGAATTGGTACTGAGGAGTTAAAGTTTAGAGTTTATGATTAATCCAGAAGCATAATACTGTCTAAGTCTGTTGATGTTGTGAATAGCAGAATGTCATTCTTTTTTATGCTGAATTTTATTCATATATATATATATATATATGCTAATATCTGGAGAAAATCAAAACACTAACTGGAAAAGATACATGAATTCCAGCATTATTTACAATAGCAGCATTATTTACAATAGCCAAGATATGGAAGCAATCTAAGTGTTCATCAACAAATGAATGGATAAAGAAGATGTATACTAATATGTGGTTTTTTTGGAGAAGGAAATGGCAACCCACTCCAGTATTCTTGTCTGGAAAATCCCATAGACTGAGGAGCCTGGTAGGCTACAGTCCATTGGGGTCGCAGAGTCAGACACGATTGAGCGATTTCACTTTCACCTTTGGCCAAATGCGTTTAGTCAAGGAAATCGCTGTGATGACTGTCCTTATTTGGAGCAAGCTTCAGCATTCCCTTTTATTTCTTGGAATACTACCACACTTTTGGGACTCTAATGCTAAAATTTCATTTTATTTATTCATCTTTTAGCTGTGTCATGTAGCATGCAGGGTCTTAGTTCCCTGACCAGGCATCAAACTTTTGCCCTCTGCCTTGGAAACAGAGTTTTAACCTCTGGACCACCAGAAAAGACCCTTAAAGTTTATTTTAAACTTTAGTAGAGTTTGAATGTATCTCTACCCCCATTTCCTCCTAGGTAAGCCATTATCTCCAGCCTTTTGCAACATTTCTCTTACAGAAAACACAGCAATGCTTACCTTTCTACTACAGACTTTCATTCCCTGCCTACCCTACCATTGCAGACTTTTGTTCCAATATGCAATATATGTCCCATTTTTTAAAAAGTCAGATAGTCAAAGAGTAACATACCAAATAACCTTCTCCTAGAGATTCTTTCCAAGCAAAAGAAGAGAGCTACACTAATTAAACTGATCTCTTAAAAACGAGTCTTGGTGGTAATGAAACGGAGCAGGACTCTATGCTCTTTGCCTACTATGTCCTCTGCCTGCCTTTTGTCTGTGGAAAAACTTCAGCCAAAGAATAAATTTATTCAGAGAAGTGAGAACACACAGAAAGGAAGGAAAACAAAGGAGACCAAGTAATGGTTTAGTCATTAAGCATAGGCAAAGACCTTTAGTTCCTTCTTAAGGCTATAGACAATACTCTGAACCATATCCTGAGAGCTGTCTTGTAGATACTGAAACTCCCACCAGCTGGAGAGTTCACTGCATGTTGTAGCCATGACAGAAGCTGCCACAATTCCTCAAGAAATGGAAACAAACATACCCTGGGATTGAAGATTAATGGTATTTTAAAAAGTCAGGATGATTCTGGTCAGACCACTGATGACCCATTCCAAGCTGTTATGCTGTTTCTGCATGTAGGCCCTTTCTCAGCCCATAGAAGTTCTTGCCCACTGATTGTCTGTGGTGGAAAGTGGCCTTTGGACAGGAGTCTGCCCACTCCTTGCCCTGCACTGGTTGCCAATATCTAAAATAAAACAAACTTTCCTTTCCACCACCTGGCCTCCTTATTGAGTTTTTGAGTATTGGAGCAGCCGGATCCTGCTTTTACTTACAGTAAGAAAGGAGGCATATAACTCTTTGGTAGCAGTGCCAGAGGTTAAAAAAAAAAAAAAAAGAATAGAAATTGGACTTCCACTTATGTAACCAATTTCCTAACACATTTTACTTTAACCACTCTAAGCCTCTATTTCTATATCTATATATCTTTGGAAATAATGGATGACTGTCTCACAGGGCACTTATGAGGACCTAGTGAAACAATCCTTTCAAAGCACTCAGCACTGGTGTCTGGATAATAATAATAACCTCAATAGAGCCTTCCCTATTTCCAAGATCTTGGATAAGTGTGCATTACTTGATACTTTCTAAATTTAAAGAATTCTGAAACAGTTTCAGTTTGTATATAGTTGGTCCGTTCTGCAGAATAGGTATTTACTTTTATTCATATTTTCTTTAGTTCTTTCTTTACTTTCTTCTTAAATTGTGATTTTTTTTTCACTGAAATGCAATCTGTTAAAAAAAACAAACTACAAATACAATTCATACCCTAGTTCAATTTGTCCCCTAACCATCCTCAACCTTACTCCTACTCTTATGTAGAGAAGTAACCAGTTTCATTAATTTAAAAGACTTTTAAATATACACAAAGTCTCAATTTGTTTCTTTTCTAGCTTTACTTCATGCCCCATCTTCCTCTAGATATTACCCTCTGCCCCTTTCCAGATTATTCAAGCTACTGTTAATTACATAATAATATTAAGAATTAGTCATTCTTAGTCTTAAAAAGATAGATATTTTCTCATGTAATCTCATACAGACACACAAAGCATAATAAAATCACACTTCAGTGTCTTAAATTATTGTTTTATAAAAGTAGGACCATGTTATGTATTTGTTTCAGCATTTTTTATTTCCTCATTTAGCAAAACCTCAAGAAAACATCTCCAAGACATGTGTTAGTGCTATAATTCCTTGTTTCAGATGAATGAACACTTTCCATTCTGTGAATATATTAATTATCTAGTAAATTTCTTATCAAAGGACCCTGTACTTTTCTTCACCATTGGTCATTAAAACATTTCTGCATTAAACATTATTGTTCATTTGTCCTTTTTAGGGGAATGATTCCTGCAAATTAAAGTACTAGATTGAGAGTTTATGTAGTTTTTACAAACCATTACCATATTTTTCCCCAGGAAAACTTGTGACACTTTGAATTTCCACCAGTAATCTGTGAGTAGAACTTTTCCTTCATTCTCATTGGCAATAAAATTCAATTCTTCTTTTGCTTCCAGTCTGGTAAATATGAAGAGCTTTATCATCATCGTTATAATATCTCTTTCTCTATTTGAGAATTTGGCCACACTTTCTTATATGTCTTGTTTATTTGGGTTTGATATTCTAAATCACAAAGAGTTGGGCACAACTTGGTGACTGAACAACAACAACAGATTGTCTATTCATATAATTGCTTTCCTATTGGGATATTTGTGGGTTTTCCCCATGTTTGTTAAAATCATAATCTTTTTTCTGCATTATAAATATATGTCTTCTAAATCTACTCACCTGGAAAAGAAATTGAAAAGAACTTGAATAATTAAAATAAAAATATAATATTTGGGCCAGAATAAATACTATAATATAAAACATTTAAATCTTACAAGACAATCTATATAATCATGAGTTGAAGAAGAACTTGGTTACTAAATGGAAATTTTAAAACTCTATAAAAAATATAGAATATATTGGTTCTACATAAATTCTTTAAAACTGCTTTATGTAAAACGTGTTATGAACCAAGTTAAGCATTTCTCTTAAGATAAAATAAATTGAGGTCTATTTTCTGATACACAAATCAAAGGTTTGGTAGCATAACCTCAGATGGGTTCTCAGCAAATTTACACACAGAATAAAAATTTCTTTCTGAGAGAAATAAGTAAGTCACTTTAGACTGGAAAATGAATTCCAATTCAATAGCAGAAAGTCCAAACTGTCTTTGAAAGGTATTTTAGTTCCCATTGTCATTTTGTCTTAGACAAAGTTGAGGATTCAGTCCCTGGAGAAAGGGTTTGCTGAGCAAATCAAAAATGAAAGAGGAATGTCTCTCCATAAAGCTCTCCTCCTTCCCACTGGGTATTCGGTTAATTGCTATAAACTATGGGGGAAGACTTTTGCAATTCAGTGTTTGAGATTTCTGCCAGAGACCAAAGCGAATACCAACATTGATCATCCATTTTGAAAAACTAGTTGGAAAAAAAAAAAAATCTGAAAATAGCAGTTGGTGCACTAATTACAAGTGATGCCAGAACACCATTCGGATCATCTGTAATACTTCATTCTTATCTTCCAGTTAACTCTGAATGGAGACATCATGACTTGCTACATTTTTAGTATAACTAAAAGAAGCTGAATGAATTTCATCAAATCAGTTATACAACTAAATAGTATATGAAGATGACAGTTTATCTGTGCATTTTAAATTTGCCCTATTTCAAACTCAAGTCTTCGTGGACATAAAATTGATCTATCGCCAGTGTTTAAGATGGAGGTCAGTAGAATATATTTCAAAAAATTACTAAATAAAATGACATTAAAATTTGAGTATTCTAAGCATGCATTTCATGGACTATTTATATTTCAGATCTCAGCAAAGACCAACAACTTATCTGTTAGGAAAAATCTGATTTTATCCAGCTTCAGCTTCTAAAAACTTTTTTATATAGTATGTGTAAGTATATGTTTTATATATGTGATACAGTTTATATTTTATATCATTATATATTTAAGTATAAAGTACATATGTACATACAAATTATATGTTATGTACAAATATGTTCATATGTTTTTTATACACAAATATTTTGAACATATCCGTAAAATCTATGGGAAATAAGAACTTTAGAGCAGGTCAGCTTTAGCTTCTAATCTTTAGTCTGTTATTTACTAGCTCCAGGACCTGAGGAAAGTAATTTCTCTAAAAATACAAATTCAGTTTCTGCCTGAAAATTTAATATTTAATAAAATGGAAAATTTTTTTGACAAACTTCCTCGTATTGATGAGCCAGTTTACAATGTATTAGCCATGTGAAAAATGACTCCTATCATTCATCTTTTTGGGCTTCTCTGGTGGCTCAGACAGTAAAGAATCCACCTATAATGTGGGAGACCTGGGTTCAATCCCTTGGTTGGGAAGATCCCCTGGAGGAGGGCATGGCAACCCACTCCAATATACTTGCCTGGAGAATCCCCATGGACAAAGGAGCCTGGTGGGCTACAGTCCATGGGTGGCAAAGAGTCGGACAGGACTGAAGCGACTGGACAAAGTGCTTCGAGTTCCCGCATCACTATCATACTTTGGCTAACATAAGCATATTCATCTTTACACTCCTGCAAGAATATGGTATCTATGTGGTATTTAAAAGCCTACCTCATAGGGATATGAAATAATTTGAGAAAATGTAACAGTGAAGTTTTTGTGCTAAAAGGAAAATACCATTCCCATAGTCTTACTGAAGGTAAAACTGATATCCAAAGCTATTTAATAACTTGCTCAATTATAGAATGATTTACTGGCTATTTGGGGACTAAAATTCTTGTTACTTCTATTGTCTCAAGGCTCCTTCCATAGTGTAGCTTAAAATGATGCTTCAAGACTCTGTTGAATTTTACCTTTTTGAATGTTCAAAGTCAGATATGGGATAAGAGAATTCAGTAGAGAGATGATAAATATAAGATTAATATGTCAGAGATAAAATTTATTAATATTTCATCAGCAGCTTTCTAAACTTCTCTCCTATCAACTTCCAGTAACATCTGTATTAATCCAGTTATACTCCCTTTCTAATCTCCTTGATATCTCTCATAATTCAAGTGTTTTCTTCTGCTGCTTTCTTGAATGCTACTCAAAATGAAATAAACAGTATCTTGCGATTCTGGCAATGTATGTTTACTCAAAAGCAGAGGAATCTTCTCAGTGGCCTTTCAGGAATTAGCCACAATTGCAAGCAATTAGAGCAGATGTCCACAGGTAATACTCAGGAGTCTGTCTGATATAATTTCAGAGAAGCAGATAAGGACTTCCTAGGTTTTTATTCTTTTGTTTTGTTAATAAACACTTCAGTCCTAACACTGGGAATATGAATCAGAATTCAAATTACTTAAAACTTCTAAAATGCAAAAATAATACCACAACTACTTAGTCTAAAGATATACTTTCAAAATGGATAAATATTTGAGGTTACTGTGTGCTTGAAAGACGGGTGAATGTACAAAAAAAAAAAAAGAGTAAAGCAGAATACAAGAATTCAATGCTCTGAAACCTCCTGTTTTCTCTCCTCATTACTTTCTGGCTCCATCATCTGTATATCTTATTCTGCTCCAGTGCTTTGTGCTGGAGTGATAAATATTTTCCCCCTTACTGTGCCCTCATTACAGAACATGAGAGGATATTACATATGACAAGATATGTGAACTAATATATCATATTGATGCAGAAACAGTTTATCATGTTTGTATGTAGTGAATCTCAGAGGGAGAGGGGTCAGTTGATTAAATAAATTAACTGAGTTCCTCTTCTGTAATCTTCCATAGAGAGGACTTCCTTGACTGAGTTTCAGGAAGTAACATCCTATCTAGGATCAGTCAGGAAAGGACATTGCCCATGTGAGAGGAGAAAATACATGCAATGTCCTCCATGATGAGATACCTCCTGAGCAATAATATAAGAATTGTGTCACTCTTCAGTATTACATTTAAAGACATACTGCACCTTATCCAAACAGGAATACTGAGAATGAAAATGGCTCTATTACCAAACTGCAGTAGGAGACAACTCAGTAGTCCTGGGTAAACTGGGGAGTGTCATTCACCCCAGATATACGGACTAGAGGGGATCTGTTCAACACTTGTGTAACTCAAGGAAATTACGGATTGTGTGAAATCTCTCTACTGATGCCATTTATCCTGTTTTACCTGATTCCTCCATTCCTTGGCAACATTTTTTTTTTTTTGGCCAAGAAAATACAAAATGCCCCCATACAATCCATCCCTTAGAAAAAAATCCTTGCAGATTCAGACATAATTTTTAAAAAACATGAAGAATTTAAAAAATTAATTTTCTTGCAAAGATCTGCACCCGAATGGGGATCAAAGTACTAAACCAAAGCAATGCTGGTCTGAGAGTAAACTACAGTGAGTAAATTAGTGTGTGTGTGTGTGTGTGTGTGTGTGTGTGTGTTTGTGCCCGTGTGCGCTCAGTCCCTCAGTTGTGTCAGAATTTTTGTGGCCCCATGGACTGTAGCCCACCAGACTCTTCTGCCTGTGGAATTTTAAGTGAGGACTTTTTTTTTAATGTTAAAAGAGTAATATCTGCTTTTTAAAAATTAGAACAAAAAACAGGTAAATTTATAAATAATTCTGCTTACTCTCCACCATCCCCATTTCTTAGGAGTGACACTTCTGTATTCTTCAAGGTAATTTTTAATTTCTGTATTAGTATCTTTATGTATGTATGTATAAAATACTATCTTTAAAATTGATAGAATCAGGCTATACAAATGTTACAAAAGTAACTATTTTTTTTCATTTAGAGATACATTTGAACATCATTTTATGTCTATATCGACTATGTTTCTCAAAGTTTTTATCAAATGAGAGCAAGGCAATTTTTAGGGGACTAGTAGTCCGAGATGGAGAAGGCAATGGCACCCCACTCCAGTACTCTTGCCTGGAAAATCCCATGGATGAAGGAGCCTGGTGGGCTGCAGTCCATGGGGTCGCTAAGAGTCGGACACGACTGAGTGACTTCACTTTGACTTTTCACTTTTATGCATTGGAGAAGGAAATGGCAACCCACTCCAGTATTCTTGCCTAGAGAATCCCAGGGATGGGGGAGCCCAGTGGGCTGCCATCTATGGGGTCGCACAGAGTCGGACACAACTGAAGCGACTTAGCAGCAGCAGCAGCAGTAGTCCGAGAATAAGAACAAAATTAAAATACACGTTGCTAACATTCAAATGAACCTGAATAATCATGAAAAATTTATATTCTGATACTGATAAAATAATAAAATAATTTATAGTGTCCTGTTAAGATTTCTTCAGGGCGAATACACGTTTAGCAGGTGGAACTGACATATCAGCAGTTTTAGAAATTTCAGGGCGTTGAATAGCTTTTGCTTAAAGCATCTCAAGAGGGCTTCCTGCGTGGCTCAGAGGTAAACAATCCACCTGCAATGCAGGAGACACACGAGATGCAGGTTTGATCCCTGGGTTGGTTAGATCCCCTGGAGGAGGCCATGGCAAGCCACTCTGGTATTGTTGCCTGAAGAATTCTATGGACAGAGGAGCCTGGCAGGCTTACAGCCCATGGGATCGCAAAGAGTCAGATATGACTGAAGCGACTGGGCAAAGTGTCTCAGAGTTCTCACATCACTATCATACTTGGGCTAACATAACCGTGTTTCTATGTGCCAGGCACTATGCCAGCAAATTTTCACTGAAAAATCACATTTATACTTCACAGCAGGTGGTAACTAGGATCCTTACTTTGAGGGTTGATAGTTTGGGGGCTAAGGAGGAAAAAGGAAGGTGAGTTTTCAACTGGCAGAGCCATCTTTCATTGGTAACTTTAGAAAATTTATAGTTTTATAAACCATAAGTAATTCCTCTCTGAGTAACCTCAGAGGCCTTGAAACTAAGTTTTTTCATCCACACTGCTTTGTTTCTAAGGGCCCAGGTCTACACTAAGCAATGTGTGTATATGTTTCACATCAAGACAATGTAAAAAATCACGATTATCTTCACAAGTGAGAACTTGAAGATCAGAGGATAAGAAACATTCCCAGTATAATGTAACTAATTAGGCAAGGTAGCCTATGAGCCTAAGTCCAGTTCCGTATTATTAAATAATTTCATATGAATTCTGAGCTTCTAAAATAAAAAATATATATGTCCTCAGTTGTATCCATTATTAGATACTTTCTACATGTTCTTCTTCTTCTTTTTTTTTTTTTTTTTGAGGGGATGAGATTTACACAATTTTAATTTACACAGTTTTTACACAGGGAATCTCATTGGCATTAGGAGAAAATAGATGGCACTAGGGGTAAAGAGTTCACCTGCCAAAGGAGACGCAGGAGATGTGGGTTCGAGCCATGGATTGGGAAGATCCCCTGGAAGAGAGCATGGGAACCCACTCCACTATCCTTGCCTGGACAATCCCAAGGACAGAGGAGCCTGGTGGGCTACAATCCATAGGGTCGCAAAGAGTTGGACATGACTGAAGTGACTTAGCATACTCTCACAGAAGAATTTCAAATGGCAGGAACTGTGTCTATAACTATTTAATAGAAGGTACTGAGGGTAGAAAGAAGCGAGAACAATGAATTTACAGAATAACAAAAGATCAAATTTTGATATTTTATAAAGAATAAGTTCTATGAATATGGAAACTGATGTTACTTTAAATTTTTTGAAATTTATTTTACTAATGTACTTAAATAAAAATAGAAACACTTGAAATACTTGGAAAGATAAATATGTATATTTTTGTAAATATATTCTCACATTATTAATAGCATCATTCTATAAGTTTATACAAATTGTTAGAAAAATGCTTAAAACTGACAGTAAATAAATGTGCTTGTTAACTTACTTTTTATATTCCAGAGATCCAAGAGCTGACCATTTAACATGAATAGGATCAATGAGAGTGTCCCCCAAGAGTTCATCCTCTTAGGTTTCTCAGATCGACCATGGCTGGAGCTTCCACTCTTTGTGGTGTTCCTGATTTCCTATATCTTGACCATCCTGGGCAATCTAGCAATAATTGTTGTGTCCCGTCTGGATTCCAAGCTCCATACCCCCATGTATTTTTTTCTTACCAATCTCTCACTCTTGGACCTTTGCTACACCACAAGTACAGTTCCACAAATGCTGGTAAACATATGCAGCATCAGGAAGGTGATTAGTTATGGTGGCTGTGTGGCACAACTTTTCATTTCCCTGGCTTTGGGTTCCACTGAATGTCTCCTCCTGGCTGTCATGTCCTTTGATAGGTTTGTAGCTATTTGTTGGCCTCTCCGCTACTCTGTCATCATGCACCAAAGGCTCTGCCTCCAGCTGGCAGCTATATCCTGGGTTAGTGGCTTCAGCAACTCAGTATTACAGTCCACCTTGACCCTGCAGATGCCACTCTGTGGCCACAAAGAAGTGGATCACTTCCTCTGTGAAGTCCCTGCTCTGCTCAAGTTGTCATGTGTAGACACAACAGCAAATGAAGCTGAACTATTCTTTATCAGTGTGCTATTCCTTCTAATACCTGTGACACTCATTCTGATATCATATGCTTGTATTGTCCAAGCAGTGTTGAGAATAAAATCAGTGGAAGGTCGGCGAAAGGCATTTGGAATATGTGGCTCCCATTTGATAGTGGTGTCACTTTTTTATGGCACTGCTATCTATATGTATTTGCAACCACCATCCCCTGCCTCCAAGGACCAGGGAAAGATGGTATCCCTTTTCTATGGAATCATCACACCCATGTTGAACCCCCTTATATACACACTTAGGAACAAAGATGTAAAGGGAGCATTTAAGAGGCTGATTGCAAGGATTTTCTTAATCAAGAAATAGGAATACCCAAATGATAAGCCTTCTTAAAACTTGAAGTTTACTTATTGTAATAATTTAATAAATTAAATTATTTAACTTAATAATAATTTAATTGAATTTAATTTAATCCATCCAAGTTACTTTAGTCTACTCTTAGAACTGTTACGATGACCTTCTCTAAATAAAATGTCACTGACAAAAAACTGCACTTATTTCCTACTGTCTACCTATAGTCATTGCACAAGTCCTGAGAACTGGTGCATTATGATCCTCTAAAATAGTGTAAGCTTGAAATATTTAAAGTCTCAGGCTTTATAACACTGGTTTGTATACTTGGTAAGCCACCTTAAACTCCTGTGAGTCTAGAATAAAAGCTCTGGAAACATAGCATTTTTATACACATTCAAATATGCTTACACATCACAAATATTTTCTTAATTACAGAAGATGCAACAGAAGTCCATAAAGCCGTACAAAGCTCCCCCCCCAACCTTATAGATATGAAGTTAATGATAATAGCTTAAATTTTAACACTAGTCCCTCATTAAGACAATATTTGGGTTGTACAATGATTTTTCTTCCACAATTTTACCTGGATCTCCTCTCATGTCTATACTTTCCATTTACCCTAAATTGAAGTATCTTATCTTATTTCATCTACCAAATAAATTTGTATTTATTTATTTATCTGAATCACACACTCTTTATTGGAATTTTTTCATGATTCAATTACCATCTATGTTATCTGTCTCCTTTTAAGCCCTAAAGCAATTAGAATCTAAATCATAAAACTAGCACAGTATATAACAATATTCATTATTTGTTTAATGTACTTCCTTTGTTCAAGAAAAAAAGCTTATTATGTTAGTTCCCTTAGGTAGCATAGATTATAATTTATACTTCTTCCACATGGCCTTCAGAGCTCATCAAAGTGCTGAGAAAAATATTTGCACACTGTGAGTCAGTTTTTGGCTGATTTTATGAATAGCTGGCGTGCTGCAGTCCATGGGGTCACAGTCGGATGCGACTGAGTAACTGAACTGAACTGATGAATAGTTGCACTATAGTCATTTTAACTGCTTCTTTTTCTAATTACTTCTTCTACTAAATACAAAAACATAAAGTTCAATAACTAAGAAATACAATTAGCGTGTTGCCTCTGAATACCGGTATTCAAAATGTACCAACAAGGTACATTTCTGCCTCAGTGTAATTTTCTGACACAATATGGTGGATCTTAAAACTTCAACCTGCATCAAGACCACCTGGAGGGCTTTTAAAATCCAAGATCCCTGGGAATCAACCCACCTACACTCCCAGAGTTTCTAAAGTAGGAGGTCTGGAGGGAGGGGCCAGGAATTGCATTTCTAATTAATTCTCAGGTTGTGCAGATCAAGGAGTGCAATTTAAGGACTGCTGTGCTAATAGTTAAAATGAATAAAGAGGTCTTGCTAGTACTGGGGCTCGGGGTGGGCCACCATATCACAATGGTATTATTTTGAGTTGAAGTTGCTTGAGAAGCAGCAGTTACAAGAAGGAAACTCTGACCGTCCTCTATCCCCCGGAAAACAGAGAACAAATCTCTCATGTGAAAGGTACACTCCCCACATTTGGAGGTAGGAGGACATCCTGATCACCATAGACAGGGAATTTGGGCTAAGAAGCCAGTATAAACCAACTGTCTTTAATTAAACATACAAATCACTGACTTCAGTTCTAGGATTTACATTTCAGTTCAGTTCAGTTCATTTCAGTCGCTCAGTCATGTCCAACTCTTTACGACCCCATGAACCGCAGCATGCCAGGCCTCCCTGTCCATCACCAACTCCCGGAGTTTACCCAGACTCATGCCCATTGAGTCAGTGATGCCATCCAGCCATCTCATCTTCTGTCGTCCCCTTCTCCTCCTGCCCTCAATCCTTCCCAGCATCAGGGTCTTTTCAAATGAGTTAGCCCTTCACATTAGCTTGGCCAAAGTGTTGGAGTTTCTGCTTCAACATCAGTCCTTCCAATGAACACCCAGGACTGATCTCCTTTAGGATGGACTGCCTTGCAGTCCAAGGGATTCTCAAGAGTCTTCTCCAACACCACAGTTCAAAAGCATCAATTCTTCAGCTCTTAGCTTTCTTTATAGTCCAGCTCTCACATTCATACTTGACTACAGGAAAAACCATAGCCTTGATTAGATGGACCTTTGTTGGCAAAGTAATGTCTCTGCTTTTTAACATGCTGTGTAGGTTGGTCGTAACTTTCCTTCCAAGGAGTAAGTGTCTTTTAATTTCCTGGCTGCAATCACCATCCGCAGTGATTTTGGAGCCCCCCAAAATAAAGTCTGACACTGTTTCCAGTATTTCCCCATCTATTTGCCATTAAGTGATGGGACCATGCCGGAGTCCAGCCCCGGTGGATCCAGGGTGATTCGAAGGTGGGGACGGAGTCGGCGTCTTTGGAAAAATACATATTTAATCACAGATATAGAGAGATTAGAAATGGATAGTGTAGTAGGAAGATCAGTGGAGAAAAAGAGGCTGAATAACTTGGATTACGTGGAATAGCATCCATGCTCCAGATGGGAATTCAGCCAGAAAAATGGGAGCAAGAAAGAAGCGACATGGGGGAATCAGTCTTTCTGGAAACTGATCCGATTTCTTTATTTTGGGGTTTGCTTATATACCTTTTGTTACACATAGGGATGAATACAGAGTCACGTGGGGGTCAGCAGTCCTGACCTTTGTCAAAATCAGGTGCTTCACATAAATGTATAAAAAGGTACATCATCTTCTGGCCATGAGTGAGACCTGCTGACATTTTATGATCCTTTCTTTCTGATAACCAAAAATCTTATTTTTCCCAAGGGTGTTTTCTCAAACCAGGCACCATCCTCCAAATAAAGCTGCATTCCTATAGGGTGAGGGTGTAGTGAGTTACAATCAAGAAAGGAATTTATTTAACCCAAGGTTAACATGATTAGTCTTAAAGGTTAATACTTATTTCTCCTATATGCTTAAAGGTTAATATTTATTTCTTCCTATATGCTAGTTATATTCATTATAAGGGTAGGGAACATGGAGATTTAGCAGCAAACATCAACCCAACAAATGAAAATCCTTCACCAATGCTCCCCTTAAGATCTATTTAGTCTTAAGATATGATAAAGTTACATTTTTAGATAGCAAGGACACAGTGATTTATAACAAAGTACAGTGATCTATTACAAAAGAGAAAATCCATTAACTCAAAAAGTCTAGTATTGCTAACATCAAACTACTATGTTTCCTTTGCTATATTCCAAATACATTGATTAATATATTCTCAAGTGCCTAAGGATATGGAGGCCTGGCGGCAGTCATTGACTCAACAAGAAGAAAAAGTCCTATGCTAATTAAGACTCTCAAAATACTCCAAAACTCTCTGTGCTGTTTACGGTTAAGAGGTAGTAAACAATCATGTGCCTAGTGGCAGCAGTATGGATAATCCTGTCACACAAGCTAGTCTGTCAGCAGAGAGGTTTGACCTGAGACATCCTTGTCCCACCCAGCGCAGGGAATTAGCAACAATTATTGACACAACAAATGAAAAACCCTTCACCAAATAATTCCTAACCAACACATTATACTAATAATTTCCAACTCCCCAAAAGATTTTGCCTTTAGTAAGTCTAAAACATCTCATGCCTCTCAGGTTTGGAGGCTGTAAACAATCACATGTGGCTGGACAAACCTATACAGGTGGGCTAGATAACCTTCAGAGGAGTCCGTAAGCTGAAACACTCTTGTCACGCCCAAGAATTTTTATTGCCTTGGAGCTGCACGTTTACTCCTTCTCAGAGAGAAACGGTTATGGGGGAGAGCCCCCGTAAAGTCAGAGGTGTAGGTGAGAGCATAAAACAGACTCTGGTTTTGGGGTTAGATGCTCGGGAACAGGGGGTTTCCTGAGGCTTGATCACGCCTTTGCGTATGCCAAGCCTCCTTCCTCATGACCTTTGCCATGGGCGGAATTCCTCACACTGGCCCCCGGCAGGACCAGATGCCATGATCTTAGTTTTCTGAATGTTGAGCTTTAAGCCAACTTTTCCAATCTCCTCTTTCACTTTCATCAAGAGGCTCTTTCGTTCTTCATTTCTGCCATAAGGGTGATGTCATCTGCATATCTGAGGTTACTGATATTTCTCCCAGCAGTCTTTTTTTTTTTTTTTTTCTCCCAGCAGTCTTGATTCCAGCTTGTGCTTCCTGCAGCCCAGCGTTTCTTGTGATGTAGTCTGCATATAAGTTAAATAAGCAGGGTGACAATATACAGCCTTGACGTACTCCTTTTCCTATTTGGAACCAGTCTGTTGTTCCATGTCCAGTTCTAACTGTTGCTTCCTGACCTGCCTATAGGTTTCTCAAGAGGCAGGTCAGGTGGTCTGGCATGCCCATCTCGTTAAGAATTTTCCACAGTTTATTGTGAAACACACAAAAGCTTTGGCATAGTCAATAAAGCAGAAATAGATGTTTTTCTGCAACTCTCTTGCTTTTGTGATGATCCAGTGGATGTTGGCAATTTGATCTCTGGTTCCTCTGCCTTTTCTAAAACCAGCCTGAACATCTGGAAGTTCACGGTTCACGTATTGCTGAAGCCTGGATTCACATTTAGAGAGGTACAAACATTGTAAAACCAAAATGTTTCTGCAGAATATTGACTAGAGAACTGAGGAATCAGAACATAATGCCTCTTAAAGAACTACTGAAGGCCTAGCTTTATTTAACATGGAGTGAAAATGCTTTGTCAATGTTTGATGTAATAGTTCTCTTCACATATTTGAAGGGCAGTCACGTAGAGTATTGTTTGATCTGTGAAGGATAGGATTCATATTAATGGGTAAAAATAAACTTGGTATTATATTAAAAGGGATTCACAATAAAATTTGAATTATACCATGATGAAATAGTTAAACATTTTTGGCAATATGGGAAAATAGAAATCTATATAAAATAGGCTCAATTAATCTACCTATGTTTTTCCTTTTTAAATTCTGCTTTAGAAATTTTCTGTAGCTAAATCACATGTCATAACCATTTCTGTGAATGATCAAAGAACAAAAGTAGACACAGAGAAAATGATAGATACAACCAAGCCTTTAGAAAAATGTCATGTAGAAATTTATTCTTGTGGCTTCTAAGGGAAGAGTTAGGTGGAAGCTACTGTGATTCAGTGAATGGGAGTCAACACTGGTAAAAATAAATAAATAAATAAAGAAGTTTAAATTAATAAATATCTCTGTGAAGACAGGATTTTCAATTCTGGAGGGAAGTTGGACTACATGGCTGGTAAGATCATTCCTGATCCAGGAAGTCTGTGGCTATGTCAGTAACAATTAGGGAGAATTCGGTTAGATATAAAACATAACTTCCTGAAGATAAAACTTGCAATATAACAGAATATATAAATAAAGGATACAATGAAATTTATTCTCTCACAGTTCTGGAGGTCAAGTGTCTGATGTCAAGGTGTCAGTAAGGTCATGCACCCTCTGGAAGCTGTGGTGGCAGAGCGGGTAATTGCTGGGATCTCTTTCTTGTCTTTTTTGGTTTCTAATGGCTGCTGGCATGTCTTGTGTCCTTGACTTGTCTCATCACTCTCAGCTCTGCCTCTGTTTTCATATCTCCTTCTCTCTATGTGCCACAGCCTAATCTCCCTCTGCCTTTCTCTTACAAGGAAACATGTGATGGCAGGTAGAACCCACCCTGATAGTCTAGCATAAATTTCTCAATATCCTTGAGTAGTCACATCTTTTGCTATTGAAGGTAACATCCGAAGTTCTGGAGATTATGAGGTGGACATATCTTTTCAGTTCAGTTGCTCTTTGCGACTCCATGGACTGAAGCACGCCAGACCTCCCTGTCCATCACCAACTCCCGGAATCCACTCAAACTCATGTCCTTTGAGTCAGTGATGCCATCCAACCATTTCATCCTCTGTTGTCCCCTTCTCTTCCCACTTTCAATCTTTCCCAGTGTAAGGGTCTTTTCCAATGAGTCAGTTCTTCGCATCAGGTGGCCAAAGTATTGGAGTTTCAGGTTTAGCATCAGTCCTTCCAATGAATATTCAGGACTGATTTCCTTTAGGATGGACTGGTTGAATGTCCTTGCAGTCCAAGGGACCCTCAAGAGTCTTCTCCAACACCACAGTTCAAAAGCATCAATTCTTCAGCTCTCAGCTTTCTTTATAGTCCAACTCTCACATCCATACGTGACTACTGGAAAAACCATAGCTTTGACTAGACGGACCTTTGACAGCAAAGTAATATCTCTGCTTTTTAATAAGCTGTCTAGGTTGGTCGTAAGTTTTCTTCCAAGGAGCAAGAGTCTTTTAATTTCATGGCTGCAGTCGCCATCTGCAGTGATTTTGGAGACCCAAAAGATAAAGTCTGTCGCTGTTTCCACTGTTTCACCATCTATTTCTCATGAAGTGATGGGACCAAATCCCATGATCTTAGTTTTCTGAATGTGGAGCCATCTTTTTTACTCTCCTCTTTCACATTCATTAACAAGTTCTTTAGTTCTTCACTTTCTGCCATAATGGTGGTGTCATCTGCATATCTGAAGTTACTGATATTTCTCTCGGCAATCTTGATTTCATCTTGTGCTTCATCCAGCCCGGTGTTTCTCATGATGTACTCTGCATACAAGTTAAATAAGCAGGATAACAATATACAGCCTTGACATACTCCTTTCTGATTTGGAACTAGCCTGTTGTTCCATGTCCAGTTTTAACTGTTGCTTCTTGATCTGCATATAGATATCTCACGAGGCAGGTCATGTGGTCTGGTACTCCCATCTCTTGAAGAATTTCCCACAGTTTGTTGGCATCCACACAGTTAAAGGGCTTTGGCATAGTCAATAAAGCAGAAGTAGATGGTTTTCTGGAACTCTCTTGCTTTTTTGATGATTCAACGTGTGTTGGCAATTTGATCTCTGGTTCTTCTGCCTTTTCTACATCCATCTTGAACATCTGGAATTTCATGGTTCACGTACTGTTGAAGCCTGGCTTGGAGAATTTTGAGCATTCCTTTACTAGCATGTGAGATGAGTGCAATTGTGCAGTAGTTTGAGCATTCTTTGGCATTGTCTTTCTTTGGGATTGAAATGAAAACTGACCTTTTCCAGTCCTGTGGCTACTGCTTAGTTTTCCAAATTTGCTGGCATATTGAGTGCAGCACTTTCACAGCATCATCTTTTAGGATTTGAAATAGTTCACCTGGAATTCCATCACCTTCACTAGCTTTGTTCGTAGTGATGCTTCCTAAGGCCCATTTGACTTCACATTCCAGGAGGTCTGCCTCTAGGTGAGTACTCACACCATTATGATTATCTGGGTCGTGAAGATCTTTTTTGTATAGTTCTTCTGTGTATTCTTGCCACCTCTTAATATTTTCTGCTTCTGTTAGGTTCATACCATTTTAGTCCTTTATTGTGCCCATCTTTGCATGAAAATTTCCCTTGGTATCTCTCATTTTCTTGAAGAAATCTCTAGTCTTACCCATTCTATTGCTTTTCTCTATTTCTTTGCACTGATCACCAAGGAAGGCTTTCTTATCTCTCCTTGCTCTTCTTTGGAACTCTGCATTCAAATGGGTATATCTTTCCTTTTCTTCTTTGCATTTCACTTCTCTTCTTTTCATAGCTGTTTGTAAGGCCTCCTCAGACAACCATTTTGCTTTTTCACATCTCTTTTTTTGGGGATGGTCTTGATCACTCCTCCTGTCCAATGTACCAAACCTCCATTCATAGTTCTTCAGGCACTCTATCAGATCTAATCCCTTGAATCTATTTGTCACTTCCACTCTATAGTCATAAGGGATTTGATTTAGGTCATACCTGAATGGTCTAGTGGTTTTCTCTACTTTCTTCAATTTAAGTCTGAATTTGGCAATAAAGAATTCATGATCTGAGACACAGTCCGCTCCCAGTCTTGTTTTTGCTGACTGTATAGAGCTTCTCCATCTTTGGCTGCAAATAATATAATCAATCTGATTTTGGTATTGACCATCTGGTGATGTCCATGTGTAGAGTCTTTTCTTGTGTTGTTGGAAGAGGGTGTTTGCTATGACCAGTGCACTCTCTTGGCAAAACTGTTAGCCTTTGCCCTGCTTCATTTTGTACTCCGAGGCCAAATTTGCCTGCTTCTTTTGACTTCCCAGTCCCCTATAATGAAGAGGACATCTTTTTTTGGTGTTAGTTCTAGAAGGTCTTGTAGGTTTTCATAGAACTGTTCAACTTCAGCTTCTTCAGCATTACTGGCCAGGGCATAGACTTGGATTACTGTGATATTGAATGATTTGCCTTGGAAATGAGCATAGATCATTCTGTCATTTTGAGATTGCATCCAAGTACCGCATTTTAAATGAGGTTTCCTTCATTTTGACAATATTCAAAGCAGAGTAACATGCTAATGTTACAAAAGGGGCAATCTGGAGACACAGACTGTTTTGGTAATACTCCCATAATTGAAATGCTCTGTTAAGATAGTCAAAGCTATGGGTTTTCCAGTAGTCATGTACATATTTGAGAGTTGGATCATAAAGAAGGCTTATCACTGAAGAATTAATGTTTTTGAATTGTGGTTTGAGTTCCTTAGACAATAAGGAGATCAAACCAGTCAATCATAAAGGAAATCAATTCTGAATATTCTTTGGAAGGACTGATGCTGAAGCTGAAGCTCCAATACTTTGGCCACCTAATGCAAAGAGCTGACTCTTTGGAAAACACCTTGATGCTGGGAAAGATTGAGGGCAGAAGAAAGGAGTAACAGAAGGTGAAATCGCTGGATATCATCACTGACTCAATGGACAAGTTCGAGCAAACTGGGAGATAGGGAGGGACAAGGAAGCCTGGCATGCTGCAGTCTCAGAGTAAGACATGGTTCAGCATCTGAACAATAGCAACAACTGTTAAGAAGAGGATATATTTTGTATGAAAAATCTATCCAAAGATCTTCTTTTGTTTGTATTTAATTTTATCCAGGAGAGAACCCTAAAGTGGATATTGTGTGTGCTTGGTAGCTCAGTTGTGTCTGACTCTTTGTGACCCCATAGACTGTAGCCCCGCAGGCTCATGTGTCGATGGGATTATCGTGGCAGGAATACTGGAGTGGATATCAACAGTACTCTAATCTTATGATTTATTGTAAAATTTGATAATCCCTGTTTTAAAAAGATGAGCATACTGTGTTTCAGGTTATCCGAAGGGGTTCCTTCAGAGCATCTGGAAGTTCTTGATTCACGTACTGTTGAAGCCTGGCTTGGGGAATTTTGAGCTTTACTTTGCTAGTGTGTCAGATGAGTGCAATTGTTTGGTAGTTTGAGCATTCTTTGGCATTGCCTTTTTTGGGGATTGGAATGAAAACTGACCTTTTCCAGTCCTGTGGCCTCTGGCGAGTTTTCCAAATTTGTTGGCATATTGACAGCCATTATTTGTCAGTTAACAGAGATACTCAGTGAAGAGAATTACAAACATTTTTTGCCCTTAAGTAGCTCACAAATCAGAGGCTGAAGCAGAGATAGTATACAAAGACCAATAAATGTTTCAGCCATCTACTGCTGAGTAAAAAATGTAACGGCATGAAATTATATCCATTTTATTATGCTCATGGATTTTGTGAGTGACTTTGGACAGGGCACAAAGGAGATGGTTTGGCTTTGCTCTACAATGTCTGGGAAAACTTAGGCTATGGGAACTAGAATTCTATGGCGACATCTTCACTTTGTTGATCTAAAACAATAAAACAGCCAGTTATTTTACCAACAAAATGGATTTATTCCAGAACAGCAAAGAATAGCATTTAAGCAGGATGGAATCTATGGGAAACCACAGACAAGTGCAAAGAACAAAGCAGAAGAATGCTCTTTTATAGGGAAGGGCAGTTGGGTGGAGCTGCTATAAACAAGGAGTCCATTGGAAGAAACTGGGAGTTTCTGAAGTGTACCAGCTTTTCACTGGCTGAGTTGTGGCAGTCTCTTACTGGCTGGCCTCTTGTCTGGCAGTGAGAAATTCTTTGTTCCTCCTGCTGGGTAGTCAAGTGATAACTATTTTCCTTTTGGAGACACCAAGATACCATGTCTTCCATTTGGGTCAGCAACTGACCTGGAGTGGTAGATAGGGCTGAGAGCACTCCCTATGGCCTCCTAACTCCAGTTAAAATGAGGTTTCTGCTTATTAATTTTCATAACTTATAAGTCTGGCAACTGGGTTGGGATAATTGGAAGACTAGACTCTTGCTGGGAACGTTAACGTTAACGTTAACTGCTAGTAGCATCTCCATGTGGCTGGACTAGGCTTCCTCACGGAATGGTTTCAGTGTGGTCAGACTTCTTAATATGATTGCTCAAAACTCTAAGAGTGATTTCTAACCAACAAGGTGAAAGCTGCAGGTCCTGTTAAGACCTAGCCTTTCGTGTCACAATGTCACTTTTGTCATACTCTATTGGTTAAAGCAGTCACAAGCTCACAGACGTCTCTCATCTTCAACCAAGAGAGAGTAGTGTAAGTCTGGATAGGAGGAAGTGGGAGACTCTGAATGTGATGGATATTTCTCCTTGGCTGCCTCACATTCTCACCCTCTTCCCCTCTCTACCTTAGGTAACCTTAACAGTAACAAACAGGAATATGAATGCTTAAAAATAGCTGGAGAAAAAGAAAAGAGATTAAGATAGGCCCAAGATTTATCCTCCTTTTCACAGATCCTGACATGGCAAATTAAGGTACAATGCCCAAGGTTTTTGCAGTAAGAGATGGAAAACATCCTTTATTTCCTAACATAGTATCTTGGGGAATTTATTTGAATTTCATTTAATCAAATGTCAAAATAGGATAATACTCCCTCTCCCCACCCCACCCCCAAATAATACTAGTAAACTCAGCCAGTTAAAGATAGTTCAGAAAGTTTCTTTTGGACCAAAATTTCTATGTGATCTGTTGTTATGTTTTTACATTTTTCTGAGTTCCTAATTCCAATGATCACTCAGCATGGCTTAGATCTTTCAATTATTAAACAGTTGTATCTTGGGCATCTTTGCTAATGTGGGGAGTCAGCAGTGTCTAGGTGGCTTTCCTAATCCTATTCTTCTAATAGGTCATTTACTTTGATTTGTTCCTTGCTTCTATTCTATTTCTTCTCAAGTTTGTAATTAATATTTGTATTACTATTTATATTTTAAAATCTCCATTCATGGTAATAAATATAGGAGAATATTTGTATAACTGAATGACCTTTATAATTGATGGTCAAATTCTGTGCCTAATTTTTAAACTATATCTTGTATTCTTTCTTACAGAAAAGAAAAACATTTTTTATAAAAGTGTACAAACTCAATCAGGATTTAAAAAAAAGGCACGATGAGAAGAAAATGGCCAAATAGCAGTGATATTAAGAGAACCCAGCAGTTAAGACAATTTTCCCAACTGCATTAACAACAAAAAAAAAAAACACACACACACTTTAAAAGCGGCCTGGCAAAATTCACAGTTCATGTGGGATAGTAATTCTAGTGGAGTAAGTATATTTCGTTCTTCCTTAGAAGGATCTGACATAACTGCTTAAAGAACAAACATAACTACTCCCATTTCCCACCAAGTCACTGCACAGGAGTTGTGGATGGTTATCTTGACCTCCTATTTTCCATCTGATTTTAGGGAAGGAGGAGAGTTGCCTCCACCCCTTGGTATGCATTAAAAAACATCTGGAATGAGGGGGTACAGACTAATTCCCCTGTGCCAGGGGAAACAGTTTACAGCCCAGGCTTTGAGTGTGAGTCTAGGCTCCACAAGTTACCATTTTGTGTTATGGAGTAACTCATCTAACCCTTGGTGCCTCACTTTCCTCCTCAGGAATGAAAAACTAGCAATACCACTTACTTCACAGGGTTGTTGTAAAGATCAAATAAGAGTAACACACAAAACTTGCTTATAGTCTCCACTAGATGATGAACTACTACCTCAAGAATAGAGAAGGGGCCGTTTTCATCCTTTTGTACTGTTTAAAATGAAGAGTGGGTATGCAATCAATGGCTGACAAATCACTGACATAATTCATCTCTGGTAGAAATTGGTAACAGCTCAAATTTCTTTCTCACTATTAAATACTAATGTTGTAAACAGAGTTCACCTAGTTTAAAATAATCTAGTCTCCAGGATCTTTAAGTTCATCTGAATATGTTCTTGCCAATATAGCTAAGTTTCAAGATCTGGCTCCAAATGTGTGGGCCATTTCAGAACCTTCTCAAGTAAGGCTATAGATATTTTTCCTAAGGCCTGTCAAGTGCCTGGTACTATCCAAAATGCCTTGGGCAATTCAAAAGAATCACAGAGCACACAAGTTGGAGGAAATATAGAAATTTGAGGCTTGGGGGAGTTGACTGATTTGCATATCTAACAGCATAAAAGAAACAGATCTACAGCTAAAGTCAAACTCTGACTCCCAGTCAGTCCACTATGTCCTGTCAACTGTGGAAATTTCATATTTAAGCATATGAGAATTGAAGAGAAACACAAGCCCATAGTACCTGACTTGACAGGCTTATTCGGTGTACAATACCGTCTTGTTGCTCAGTTGCTCCATCGTGTCCAACTCTTTGTGATCCCATGAACTACAGCGTGCCAGGCTTCCCTGTCCTTCACTGTATCCCAGAATTTGCTGAAACTCATATCCATTGAGTCGATGATGCCATCCAACCATCTCATTCTCTGCTTTCCCCTTCTCCTCTTGCCCTCAACCTTTCCCTGCCTCAGGGTCTTTTCCAGTGAGTTGGCTGCTCACATCAGGTGGCTACAGTACTGGAGCTTCAGCTCCAGGTCAGGGTTGATTTCCTTTAGGATAGACTGATTTGATCTCCTTGCAGTCCAAGGGACTCTCAAGAGTCTTCTCCAGCACCACAGTTCTTAGTAGTCTGGCTTGTTGAAAGAGGAAAAGTAAACTCAACCTCACTGTTTGAGGTCTTTTCTGGGAACTTTTCTTCAGTCTTGATCCAGGTGAGTGGAAATTCAGGGTTTTTTTTGTCCAGAGGGCTCAACAGGCAGTCGAGAAGTACTCTGCCGAGTGTGCTGTGAGGAATTCTACTGAGGTGCGCTGCTATTGCTGGTTATGGGCAGGCTCTTTCAGGATCACAGCTTTGCCCTGCTTCTGAGCAAGTCGTCTTCTCTCCTCCTTTCTGAGTAATTCATCCAGGAGCCAGGGTCCAAAGCCTCAAATTCTGACAATGAATTGTCAGTTGGAGATTATATTTGTAATCTAAATTTAAATTTGAAGGAGAAAAAAAATTATATTTTGAAAAGTTAAAAGACATTGTCAAATGTCAAAAGCAAATACAAAAAAAGATGAGCTCAAACCAAAGTGATACCCAGGAAGTAGTTATGGCACAGTATCAATTCCAAACACTGATCAGGTCACTTGATCACCTGGGAGGTGAATTTCCAGTCATTTGGAGGGGAGTACTTTTATCTTTTTAAAAGATTTTTCTGCATCCAATATGTTACGTAATAAGAAAATTAACACATCTCCCCCCCCCCCCAAAAAAAAGAAAGGAAAGGTACAAAAAAGCAAAGAAAGTATATGCTCCATGTTCTCAAACTACGTCTTTTTCTAAGAAACAAGTACATTTAACTGCATGAGAAAGAAAATGCAAGCAATAAAATTCTACTTTTAAAAGTTTTAAATTTGCCAATATATGAAATGTAAAACCCTGTGCAGAAGAAGCTGCACTGATATAATCACCAAAGAGGATGCTGCTGGGGGCTCTCTGAATCAAAACAGAATACACACTCAGATTCTACTGACATCAAAGACAAACAAAACCCTTACAAACACACTTTCATATAGGAAAGTTCTTCAGTGTCTTTCAGATTGATCTCACCTTCTCTTGAAGATTCTACCCTTGCTCACGTGAGGGTATCCCACAGTCCTTTGAACTATCATAAATTACTGCATTGCATTCTTAAGCAGAACTTCCCAGGTGTTTCTTTTTCCTAACACTTAAGTTACTTGAAATTTGGGACTTTTTTTCCCTTCGTCATTCATTTTGTCACTCCTCGGTACCTGGTATCAGGCTTCAGACACCCTGGATTTCCATAAAGTTGAATAGTAATTATATATTTTATATTTATAAGGTATAGGTATTCCTGTATTCAGTTCCTGATTTCATTCATTATCATCTGAGTGATGAGGGGCTAACCCTAATCTCTCTGCTCCCTCAACTAAAACATTGGGACAAGAATCCTGGCCTTGGAGGTTCTTTTACAGGTACTCAGAGAAGTAAGTAGTGGCATGTAACAGAAATGATCTCAACAGATGGTCTGATTTTGTGAATTTTCATGATGCTTTCAAAATCCTTTAATATACATTACCTGCTAAAAAGAAATACCCATTGCCACTGGATCAATTCCCTTCTCCAGGTCTCAATATCTCCTCCTGTAAATGAAGGACGTTAGGCTAGATTTAATCCATCCCTTAGTGAGCCTTCTTTCTGAGAAATTTGTTCTCAGGTGCCACTGAGGAATAGTCCAAAGTGGCATTACTCTTTTCTCTGACCGGCTTGTAGCTAGAGGACGAGCATAGTCCCCTAGCATAGGGATCCAAAGTTGCAGGTGAGATACAAAGGCCTCTCATGCTCACCCCACAGAATTCCCACACTCTTTTCCTGATGTGGCTCTGTCCCTCTCCTGCCTCTTCAAATCCACCTTCAGAAGAACGTTGCTTTGACGAGCCAACGGTCATTCTAGAGAACTTAAAAGCCCAGACAGTCATTGCTGCAACGGTCAGAGCACGAGGTTTTGCTTTGAGTGAAGGGTCAGGGCGTGCTGGGAGCAGGTTGGGGGCGCAAGGGTTCCTTCCATCCTTGCCTTTGTCCACGACGCTGACTCTGGTTCGGCCTCAGTTTTGTTCCTATTTGTTCTCAGACCCATGTGACACTGGTAGGTCTCTCCTGGTGCCTCTGATTGGCTGTCCGCCTCACTCAGTTCCTCGACCCTCTCATATCCATCCTTGGACCAATCATCCTTCCTTGTCTTGCTACCCACGCTCTACTTGGTAACACCTTACTGGTGGAGCCTGGTACTGACCTCCACTTCTTTCACCTGCGTTCAGACATCAACTTCTTATTAATAGATATATGTGAAGAGGAACTAAAAAGCCTATTGATGAAAGTGAAAGTGGAGAGTGAAAAAGTTGGCCTAAAGCTCAACATTCAGAAAACGAAGATCATGGCATCCGGTCCCATCACTTTATGGGAAATAGATGGGAAACAGTGGAAACAGTGTCAGACTTTATTTGGGGGGGGGGCTCCAAAATCACTGCAGATGGTGACTGAGGCCATGAAATTAAAAGATGCTTACTCCTTGGAAGAAAAGTTATGACCAACCTAGATAGTATATTGAAAAGCAGAAACATTACTTTGCCGACTAAGGTCCGTCTAATCAAGGCTATGGTTTTTCCAGTGGTCATGTATGGATGTGAGAGTTGGACTGTGAAGACAGCTGAGTGCCAAAGAATTGATGCTTTTGAACTGCGGTGTTAGAGAAGACTCTTGAGAATCCCTTGGACTGCAAGGAGATCCAACTAGTCCATTCTGAAGGAGATCAGCCCTGGGATTTCTTTGGAAGGACTGATGCTAAAGCTGAAACTTCAGTACTTTGGCCACCTCATGCGAAGAGTTGACTCACTGGCAAAGACTCTGATGCTGGGAGGGATTGGGGGCAGGAGGAGAAGGGGACGACAGAGGATGAGATGGCTGGATGGCATCACTGACTTGATGGACGTGAGTCTGAGTGCACTCTGGGAGTTGGTGATGGACAGGGAGGCCTGGCGTGCTTCGATTCATGCGGTCGCAAAGAGTCGGACACGACTGAGTGAATGAACTGAACTGAACTGAACTGAAAGGAGATCCAACCAGTCCATTCTAAAGGAGATTGGTCCTGGGTGTTCTTTGGAAGAAATGATGCTAAAGCTGAAATTCCAGTACTTTGGCCACTTCATGTGAAGAGTTGACTCATTGGAAAAATCCTGATGCTAGGAGGGATTGGGGGCAGGAGGAGAAGGGGACGACAGAGGATGAGATAGCTGGATGGCATCACCGACTGGACGGACATGAGTTTGAGTGAACTCCAGGAGTTGGTGATAGACAGGGAGGCCTGGCGTGCTGCAATTCATGCGGTCGCAGAGTCAGACATGACTGAGCGACTGAACTGAACTGGACTGAACTGAACTTAACTGAACTGAACTTGTCCATGCTCTTTATGTTTAATTCCTCTATTGGTTTAATTACTACAGATTTATAAGAAACCTTACTATCAAATCAATCAAGACCAACTTTTTCTTTCTTATCAAAATTATATGTTTCTTTTCTTGGCTCTTGACATTTCCCTAGGAAGGGGTTCAGAGAATGCTTTCCCCAAAATATACCGTTCTGGCATAAGGATTATTTTGAGCTGAAGGCAATGGAGAAGGAGTAGACAGAAAAATTCTCTCCTCTCCCATGCAAACAGGAAGGGCAGGAAGATTCTCACTTGCTAGAGACAAACCTAGACTCCTCAGCCCAGAGAAGGCTTGGAGTTTGATCCCACTACCATATAAAGGTTTGTCACCCTAAAAATTTCCCCATGTCATCCCTTGCAATAACCCTTGAGTCATGGCCTCTTACAAGATTAAAAAAGAGAGTTATCTTTTAAAGAGTCTGTGGTGACCCAAGGATGAAAGAGCAGATAAAACCAAAGAGGGTCTTGGAATGCAGGAACAGAAAAACCAGACCTTTATCATTCTTCCCTTCCCAATGTTGTAACTATTAATAGATTTCAGGTCCTCCTGAGCAGTATAACTTTTCTCCCCTCCTACCGTATGGGGAGAAGGTTTTTACCTTACTCCACCTCAACCCAGTATACGTGCCTCATCCAATCAGCAAGTGACCCACGAGATCTGTATCCTACTCCTTGTACCCTGGGTATAAAAGTGGACAAAGACACCTCCCTGTTCAACATCAGTTCTCCATTGAACTTCCCCAGTTTTCTGACAGTGTCCCCCACTCTAATAAACTTTATTCTCCTCTTATTCTCCCTCATGTCTGGAAATTCTTTTCCAAGCCACACACAGACTAGGACTGAGTTGTCTTGGTGCAGGGAGAATGTTGCTTTTTATGGTTGAGCAGTCTTGGTGACATGTAACGCAGGTAACACAATGTACAAGGGAGGGGAGAGAGGAGGCCAAAGGGTGGAGAAAATATTTTATGATTAAATTTTTCTTCCCTTGCCATAAAATATGAATTTTATTGCACATTACTAAGTTTAGATTTTTGTTTTTTTGATAGCCTAACCCTTCAGACTGGAGAAGGCAGTGGCACACCCCCCCCCCCCCCCCCAGTACTCTTGCCTGGAATATCCCATGGACGGAGGAGCCTGGTAGGCTGCAGTCCATGGGGTTGCTAGGACACGACTCAGCGACTTCACTTTCACTTTTCATTTCCACTTTTCACTTTCATGCATTGGAGAAGGAAATGACAGCCCACTCCAGTGTTCTTGCCTGGAGAATCCCAGGGACGGTGGAGCCTGATGGGCTGCCGTCTATGGGGTCGCACAGAGTCAGACACGACTGAAGCGACTTAGCAGCAGCAGCAGCAGCAGCAGCAGCAGCAGCAGCAACCCTTCAGACATTTGCAGAGTTTATGGTCAGAGTGCTATCTCTACTTTTGTCCTTGTACTATTGTCCCTACCAGCTCAAAATAGTGTCACTCATGCTAAAGTCCATGATACTAAACCTAGACTGTAACTTCTGAATTAACTACTGCTTCAACCTTCCCCAGGTATCTTATTCAACCAGTTTGGAATTTTCTGGTCAGCACTAAAGAGATAATCTAGTCTCTTGGGTCCTCTTTTACTCCCCCTTTCTAGAGAAAGTCTGCATGATAAAGACCCCCTGCTGTTCTCTTCCCCTCCCCCATCCCCCAATCGGGTGTGTCCTGGTCCTGATCCAAGATAACGCTTTCTTTTCTTTTGCTAATGACTGTGCCTCTCCTAAATTCTAAAGGAAATCAGTCCCGAATATTCTTTGGAAGGACTAATGCTGAAGCTGAAGCTGAAGCTTCAATACTTTGGCCAGCTGATGTGAAGAACTGACTCATAGGAAAAGACCCTGATGCTGGGAAAAACTGAAGGCAGAAGGAGAAGGGGACGACAGAGGATGAGATGGTTGGATGGCATCACCGACTCAATGGACCTGAGTTTGAGCAAACTCCAGGAGATGGTGATGGACAGATGCGGGGGACGACCCGTGAAGGGTTAAGTCTTGGGAGCTCCCTGGCAGGTATGCCGGGCCCTAGGACATGTGCCTAAGCTCCCTGTCCTGCCACCCTCAAGAATTTTTGTAACCCTTAAGGCTCCAAGATGTTTGGTTTCGGCAACATTTCATAGAAGATAGATTATCTTATTGTGTATACTTCATAGAAGATAGATATTCTGATTGTGTTCTGTATACAATGGTAAGGGTCTGGTGATTGTATCCTGAGATTAAAAAACAACCTTGTGAGTGCCTTAAGTTACGTACTTTACCCTATATATACCGCAGCACAATAAAGCAAGGTATCAGCCATTTTGGTCTGATCCTCTCAACCCCATCTTTTGTCTCTCTCTGATTTTCTTAGCGGGGACGCTCCGTTCTCTCCCTGTGCAGGTGCGACTCTTGCTTGTGCTGGCCGCGGCAGACAGAAAAGCCTGGTGTGCTGCAGTCCATGGGGTTGCAAAGAGAGGCAACTGAGCAACTGAACTGAACTGTGTTTGCTGGAAAACCTCCCATAACTAGCCTCCCTCCCACAACACCTTTCTTTCGTTTTCAGCTGGTGAAAGTATGTGAAGTGGTAGCTTTGAGTCATTTCAGAGTTACTCAGTTTTCCTGAGTATTTCCCATGTACACAGGAGGTATACATGTTGTCAAACTATTTGTTTTTCTCCTGTTAATCTGTTCTTTTTATTACAGGGCCAAGAATTTAGAAAAGTAGAGGAAGTATTACATATCTAAAGTAGGGTCCTGGAGCAACACCCAGTGGTGTGTGGCAGACAGAGGGCAGGACATGAAAGTATCTTTCATTCTCAGGGGACGAGGGAGATTGCCAGTTTACCCAGATTACCATAGGAGGAAATGAGGTCAGGTTGGTTTATCTGTTGCCAGGGAAAACAGGTGAGGAGCACCACCGTCACCACCCCTTTGATAGACAACAGAGTAGATGGAGCTACAGCAAGTACATAGGCACTTACAGATTAGGATCTATGATTCAGAGGGAAAGTCAGTTCTGTGAGTAGGGTGTAGGTGAAACAGGCACTGGTGGAGCAGGGGCTGTAGGTACAGAGAGGAAAGGAACAGCCATCTTGGGCGGCCTAATCATACAACGTGTGGATAAGGGTGTAAGGCAGGCATGTGTGGCCTTTGGCATGATTTTAAGGAATGTAGGTTGATCTACACCTGGTTATACATTAGCTCCCAGCCACCCCCACCCCTAATCTAAGCTGAACCCCCAGAGTGAGGCCTCTATAAAGGAGAGGCTGCAGCTTCTGAAGAAGGCAGGGACAGGAATGAACAAATGAGAAGTATGGAGAGGATGGCACTTAATGAAGACCACCTTCCAGGTTAAAAGACACTTGGAAACTATGAGAGGATATACTGACTGAAACTGATCACCCTGCAGGCACCATAGCAACCGTTTGCAGGAGTTATTTTACAACAGGAGGTCAGGACTGCCTTACACAGAATTGATAAGCCACCACCAACCAGAGGTATTCAGAAAGGTCAAAGGAGATGCCATGTGTCCTACCACCTCCCAGAATCTTTCTTGCTGGCATCCTTCTTGGCTGAGCAATGCGTGAGACACAAGGAAGTACCTGAGTCAGAATGATTGTGTTGAGGCCAGTGTGAGGAAAGCAGGAGAGACTCCATCTTGAAACCTGTCATCCATCTTAAAGACAGGATGTGAACTGGGCCTGAACCCTGCCCAAGAGTGAGGAAACTGTTGCTAGTGAAAACCAGGTCTCCTGGAGGCTTCCTTCCCTAAAGATGACAAATGGAGATTGTAGTTGAGGTCAGGCTGCCCCTGTTAGATTAACCATGGAGACATCCCCCCTTGATGTATAATCATTGTTTCTCCCCTTTAACCTTAATTGTTTGTTCTCCTAGCACCAAAATCATATACAAGAAAAAAGTTGCTAACATGTAACCAGTCACAAACGTAATGGGGGGCATAAAACTGGGCCTCTCAGAAACAGGATCCTTGTTGGGAACTGATTCCCCCGGACCTGCTGGCATAATAAACTGTACTCCACTGTGATGTGTGTCCTTCAAGGTGTGTTTCTGGATTCCACAACAATTGGACAGAGACAACCCAGAAACTAATCCCATCACCATAAACCAGAGATTGGCAGAGCAGCTCTCCTGGGTTCCCTTACCCTCCTGCTCTCCCCCACAAGACTCCTTCCCAATAGTCTCTTGCTTTGTCAGCACCTGTGCCTCCTCCAATAATTCATTTCAGAGCGTCATACAAGAGTTACCTTTCAGGCCCTGGAAGGGGTTCTTCCAGGAACAGAAGGACAAATCAGGGACAGTCATCCTAAGCCCCAAACTGAATTTCAATGTGTGTATGTGCACAGGCTTTTAAGGCGTTTATACAGATCTTTCGTCAGTTCTTACAGGAATGTGTACACCCACATGGTAAGAATCTCCCACCCTAGACTTTAAGGGGAGATAGTCAGAAACAGCAGAGCAGCACCCACGGCTTTGAGCAATGGAGAGCTTCTTAAAGAGTTTAACTTATGAGTTTAGCCCTTTTGTTTGTGCTGAGTCCACAGAATTTTCCTAAAACAGGAAGGAACTGTCAGGGAAATGTATGCCTCAAAGGAAAATTATAGCACACCCTTTAGTGTCATCTGATTCTGATTCAATGAGAGGTATTTTACAATTCTGTAAATTTTTGATAACTGGCAGCAATAGAAAATAATTTCTGTCTTGTTCAGTTGCTAAGTGGTGTCTATGCAACCCCATGGACTGCTGCACACCAGGCTCTTCTGTCTTCCACTATTTCCTGGAGTTAGCTCAATTTCATGTGCATTGAGCCTGTCATGCTATCTAACTATCTCTTCCTCTGCTGCCCCCTTCTCCTTTTGCCTTTACTCTTTCCCAGCTTCAGGGTCTTCTCCAATGAGTTGGCTCTTGCATCAGGTGGCCAAAGTATTGGAGCAGCAGCTTTAGCATCGGTCCTTCTATTGAGTATTCAGGGTTGATTTCCTTTAGGATTGACTGTTTTTATCTACTTGCAGTCCAACGGACTCTCAAGAGTCTTCTCCAGCATCACAATTTGAAAGCATCAGTTCTTCCTGGCTCAGCCTTTTTATGGTCCAATTGCTGTCTATAGACATGCAAATTAATTCTGTCTCTTGAAGGGACATTTTTTCCCTCCCAAGTCCACCTTCCTCACCAATCCTCAGCAGTATAAAAGCCAGTTTGGACTTTATTTAGACTTTTACTTTCAATATTCCTGATCTATAAATGGCATCCACTCTTTGAATTCTCCTTTTAACTGGTAGTAAAACCTCACCAGTTGTCTCATTAAAGAGGTAAAATCTTTTCAAAGGGGTTCACTTTTACACTTGTATGAATGAGACTCACGATTGTATATTTTGGGGGGAAATTTAAACTTTAAGTAGGCTTCCGAGGTGGGTAGTCAAGAACCAGTCTGCCAATGCCAGAGACGCAAAAGATGCAAGTTCGATCCCTGAGTTGGGACGATCCCCCGGAGAAGGAAATGGCAACCCACTCCAGTATTCTTACTTGGAAAACCAGAGGAGCCTGGTGGGCTACAGTTCATGGGGTTGCAAAGAGACAGACATGACTGAGCTGCTCACACAAACACTCTTTAATTAGACTTTTATTCCCTATTTGACTGGAAGGAGTTTCTAGTGCCACTTTCATAACCATAGCAACCGGAGCCTAAGATAAATGCACAGAATTCCTAAAACCCCCACTCCCTCTCCTTTGGGGTGACCAGAAGGGAACAGCACTAGGCTCCTTTCTTCTCCCCTTCCCTCTCATTCCTCTCCGTCTTTCTCCTTTTGCTCTGACACGCTTCCCTTCCTCTTCTCAGATTCTCTTCTTTCTGGATCTCCCCTTCGTCCCCATTTTCTCCTTCCTTCCTGCCCTCGTCCCCCCTTTCTCCTCTTCCCCTACCTTCCAGAACCCGCCCGGACATGGAGCTCCTCCATACACACACACAGTTTCTCCCACCGGGACGGGGGCCACCATCCGCTGGGACACCCCCAGGACTGGGTCACTCACACCCAGACCAGCCTCCGGTGTCGCAGAGGGACGCTCTTAACTTGCAGTGGAAAGGAGGGTTTCCTAAAAAGAAGGGAAAAGGGAACATTACAAGGTTCTATTCAATAAAACCAAAAAACGAAACCTAATATAGAGTTTCGATGTAGCGAATTTATAAAAAAAAAAACGTAAAAGCCATTTAGAAAGGGAGCAAAGGTTTACAGTGTGAGCATTGGTGGTTCAGTGGTAGAATTCTCGCCTGCCACGCGGGAGGCCCGGGTTCGATTCCCGGCCAATGCAACAGTGTTTCCGTTTTTCTCTTACTCTAATTTTGAAAATGCTCTGGTTTTGAGCTCGGAAATGTTCTATTTTCGAATTTTGACCTACTCATATATTTTGTAACCGTTAAGACCCGCAATCACTTCTGCTAGGTGAAAGGGGCAGACTGGTTGGCGACTGGTTGTTCTCCTAACAAGCATCCAATTTTCTGCCTTCAGAATATATAAATCAATCTGTTTCGGATTCATTCTTTTGTTTGTAGCATGAGTAAAATTAATGAACGGGCTTTGAAAGGAAAGTTTCTCCAGTTTCTAAAAATAGCCTTTTACGTAAAGTGTAATAAAGGAATTATTTTGAATACTTAATATCGCGGTAAGCAGAGTGGCGCAGCGGAAGCGTGCTGGGCCCATAACCCAGAGGTCGATGGATCGAAACCATCCTCTGCTAGCTCTTTTGTATTTTTCCTGAGAGGAGCTGTTTTGTATTTGTCCTGAGGGGGCGCGCGAGGGGGGGCGCGCGAGGGGGGGCGCGCGAGGGGGGGCGCGCGAGGGGGGGCGCGCGAGGGGGGGCGCGCGAGGGGGGGCGCGCGAGGGGGCTGGCGCGCGGTAGTTCGAGGAAATGAAGGACTGTAGTCTTAGCAACCCTGACGCCCGTCTTTCTATACCTAATGAAAACGTGAGTAATACAGGAATAAACTTTATTCCAAGAAAATTTTGAGACAAAAAAATTCACAAATCAGAAAGGTTTTAATGTCAGATATGTTATCTCAGAGAGCAGAAAATTAGTGTTAACCCATCGTATTGTAAACAAGAACTTAAATTTAGAATTAAAACCATATATAGCTAATTTCAGTTTCAGAAATTTGGTTAAAGGGAGTTGAAATTAATTTAAAATAACAATTCTCAAAAATCTCTCCCTGCTGCTCTGTTTTCCTCCTTAACACATCACTATGTAGTATAAAGGTATATTTTACTTTATTCATTCAGTATTTTGTCCCCCTGTGTAGTATCTATTGCTGTACTATTGCTGTAGTATCTAGACCATGGCCTGTCACATCTTAGGCACTGCTTGTTTGTAGAAAAGCTACAATTTCAAATACACCAAACAACACTATTCATTGTTACTTTTCACCTTTTAAAAAATTACAAGGGTACAAAAATGACCACAAAAAATCCATCTACTGTTTAACATTATGATATATATTCACTACAAATTTCTTTTATATTTATGGAAAACAACAACACATAAAATTGAAGCACCCTTCAGCTGCACCCCCAACCCTAACATCCCTTTTCTTAGGGTAACTCTATCGTGAATTTGGGAGAAGGCAATGGCAACCAACTCCAGTACTCTTGCCTGGAAAACCCCTGGAAGGAGGAGCCTGGAAGGCTTCAGTCCATGGGGTCGCTGAGGGTCAGACACGACTGAGCGACTTCACTTTCACTTTTTACTGTCATGCACTGGAGAAGGAAATGGCAACCCACTCCAGTACTCTTGCCTGGAGAATCCCAGGGACGGGGGAGCCTGGTGGGCTGCCGTCTATAGGGTAGCACAGAGTCGGACACGACTGAAGTGACTTAGCATCATGAATTTGATATGCGTATCTCCCGTTCCCCTAACCTCCCTTTTTTTCTTTGGATGAATAATTTTTATTTACCAAGAGCCTGAGAACAAGTCATATTATGAAGTTTTTTTTTTTAAATCACACAATGCTTATTCAAATGGTTTGACAAAGTATCTACATGAAAGTCTTTTCTTTATACCATTAATTAAGCCTATTTCTATGCAACTATTATAAACAAACATGAGAATACCTAATATCTATCTACATAAATGTCTGGAATGGAAGGCCAAAGGGTCATATTTGATTTTCACTTGGTTCTAAAGTGAATTCCTTGGTGGTCCAATGGCTAAGACAACACGCTCCCAACACAGAGCGCCAGGCTTCCATTCCTGATCAGGGGGCTAGACCCCACACGCTGCAACAATGATCGAAGATCCTGAGGGCTTCAGCTAAGACCCGGTACAGCCAAATAAGTTAACTAACAATAAAATATAAAGGCAACTTCTTTGTCAACCTGGTAACGGAGTCTTTAGAAATCCTGTCATTAAAGCCCTTTTATCAACTGTATTTTTTTCCACATCAAAGTCCTATAACTGTATAGAATCACTATTCAGTTCAGGTGCCAGGTGAAATCTCACTTCATTTTCAATCTGCTTACACTGATGCCCATGGCAAATACAATTTCCATCTGAGGTGGTTCTTAAAGTACTATCCTCAGTAGCAAGTTTTGTAATCTCACAGATCACCAGAGGCATATGTGATTAATCCAAAAGAAAACGTTTGTCAAGAAAGATGAAACAATTCACTATTTTCTTCTGGGTTCTATTTAAGAATAAATTTTAAGACTGTTCTTGGATATTGTAACCATAGATTGAGCATCTTCTCAAAGTGGAAAATTCATGCTCCCTCCCAGCAAAAATCAGGATTTTGTCAGGTGTTTAGTTTTACAGAAAATATTCAAATATTTATCGTTTGTGGACCAGAGTTAGTGTGTCCATGACCGTCTTGTTTTATTTATTTTAGGGTGCAGAATGTTTGATTTTTGACTTTTTATTTGGACAGCTCTGACCAGACCACAGAACAATACCTCTCTCCTTCTCTCTCATGCCCACAAGTGATTTCTGGGGAAGCTAACTTAAATCCGGTGATTAAACAGAGACAGAAATGATCACTTTACTTATTCCAATTTACTGTCAGTAAAAAGTTGAAGCATTTCAATTGGATCTGGAAAACCCAAGGCCTTTGATCTGTCCTTCTGTTTCCTTGCCACAAGATGGCAGAAGAGGGCAATACTTACATCACCCACTGACGGTAATTATCCCTCAGATCTCTTAATAGTAGAAGGAAAAAAAATCTCAGAAAGAGCAAATAATAGAGGCGATGAATAGGAAGTCTATGGGTTCAGGATGAAATTAGGGGACTGCTCTTGCCAGCTTCCAAGACCTAATGACAGGGGCGCAGATACTGGAAAAAGAGGAGTGAATGACAAACCCTGTATATTTTGCAGGACTCATTGACATGTTGGCATAACTTTCAGGAGGCTTGTTGCCTGTGACAGGGACAAAACTGTTCATCTGATATAGGTCCATATCCCCAATTTTAAGGGAAGTAACAAAGGGAAAGACACTAAATGCTGCACTCTTAAGTGGGGTTATGGATGTAGGGGTTTATTTTGCTGTTAATGCGGAGGAAAAAAAAAAAAGAATTACAAAAGCAATCATTTGTTGGTAAAAGGGGATGCCAGGGTAGCGGCAGATGTTAATGATTCCAACCGAAAAGAATTTAGGCACTAATGAAAGATGCAGAAGACTGGGGAATTGACGGACTTTCGATCATGCCTTGAGAAATTCCATTCCCTAATAATCCTAACTAGCCCATGCGTTAAATAAACATGCTCTTCTCTTTAATACTGAGTTCGCTGACCTCTTTCGCGGGATTTTTAATTGTGTACTCAGGACACTACCAGAAAACTGCTCCCCCAGCCATATGATTCCTGGATGTTTCCCTTCCGTTGCATCCTGATTAAACATTGGAAGAACCCGGCTTTCCCAAGCTGCTGGGTTTCTTGTTCAACATTTTCTCTTTAAGTACCGTCCCGGACCTTTAATATTTCCATGAATCATTCCAACTCACCCTAAGATCTTCGTAGACAGGGGTAATGTTGCAGTACCTATTATGTAGAGGATGGGAAATAGAAACAAAGAGGCAATTTCGCTCAGGATCCGACTGCAGAACACAGAACCGTTAATTTTCAGCTTTATGGCTCTAGGCTCCCGAGCCTTGTGCATTCCAAGACAGAGCTAGTAATTTACTTTCGAGAAAATCTCTACAAAACGCGCAAAACTGTTGGCAGAGTATCAGGCCAATTGCAACCCACGGCGGGCTTTTCAAATAGTCCTGCTGCCCAATCAGAGGAGGGGGCGTTACTCGCTTTGAAAAAAAAATTCGGTTGCTGTACTGGACTGCTACGGCTAAGTCACTTCAGTCGTGTCCGACTCTATGCTACCCCATAGACGGCAGCCCACCAGACTCCCCCGTCCCTGGGATTCTCCAGGCAAGAACACTGGACTGGGTTGCCATTTCCTTCTCCAATGCATGACAGTGAAAAGTGAAAGTGAACCGCTCAGTCGTGTCCGACCCTTAGCGACCCCATGGACTGCAGCCCACCAGGCTCCTCCGTCCATGGGATTTTCCAGGCAAGAGTACTGGAGTGGGGTGCCATTGTAGCTGAGGGCAAAACTGAAAATCCATTTCAGTGGGCAGCAAATAACCCATACTAAATCTGCATGGCAATTTTGCGCTCTATTGCAGAGCCATGATCGACTGAGGCCCCATAACCTGCCAGGCTCCTCTGTCCATGGAATTTTTCAGGCAAAAATACACTGCCTAAATTCTTATCCAAGACTGCTTGCGGAGAGCTTTAAAAAAATTTTTACCTCGTTTTCCGCCGTCAAACCAGCAGCGTTATCTGAGTGAAACTAGGCTACAACCAAGTGCACCAGCTGTTTCTCTGAAAGTGTAGGTGGCTCTGAAAAGAGCCTTTGGGTTTTGCAGGGCTGCGAGCCGGCTCACTTGGAACTGGTGTACTTGGTGACCGCCTTAGTGCCCTCAGACACGGCGTGCTTGGCCAGCTCTCCGGGAAGCAGCAGGCGCACGGCCGTCTGGATCTCCCTGGATGTGATGGTCGAGCGCTTGTTGTAATGAGCCAGGCGCGACGCCTCGCCCGCGATGCGCTCGAAAATATCGTTCACGAACGAATTCATGATGCCCATGGCCTTGGACGAGATGCCGGTGTCCGGGTGGACCTGCTTCAGCACCTTGTACACGTACACGGAGTAGCTCTCCTTGCGGCTGCGCTTACGCTTCTTGCCGTCCTTCTTCTGAGCCTTGGTCACCGCCTTCTTGGAGCCCTTCTTCGGGGCTGGAGCGGACTTGGCTGGCTCAGGCATGCTGACAGAAATCACAAAATTTCCGAGAAACAAAGGGAGCATAGAGTCCCTTTTGTAGTCACAACTCCATATGCAAATAAGTCTTAGTAAACCTCTCTATCTGATTGGTGAATACTAGTGATGACGTCAATACCAACATTGTCCAATAAGAGAACGTATTGTAAGAAATTGCATTTGTCTCCTTTAAAATAGTTAAGGGAACTTTGGCCAATGGAACGGCTGCTTTTTCGCGCGCACTGTGGCTATAAATTGTGAGGTCCTTTGCTTCAGTTATTCCTGGTGTATCTTCTGAGTACTGCACTATGTCTGGACGTGGCAAACAAGGCGGCAAAGCTCGCGCCAAGGCCAAGACCCGCTCCTCGCGGGCCGGGCTCCAGTTCCCCGTGGGCCGCGTGCACCGGCTGCTCCGCAAGGGTAACTATGCCGAGCGGGTCGGGGCCGGGGCCCCGGTGTACTTGGCGGCGGTTCTGGAATACCTGACAGCCGAGATCCTGGAGCTGGCGGGCAACGCGGCCCGGGACAACAAGAAGACCCGCATCATCCCGCGTCACCTGCAGCTGGCCATCCGCAACGACGAGGAGCTCAACAAGCTGCTGGGCAAAGTCACCATCGCTCAGGGCGGTGTCCTGCCCAACATCCAGGCGGTGCTGCTGCCCAAGAAAACTGAGAGCCATCACAAAGCGAAAGGCAAATAAGGTCTAAATTCATGCTTCAACCTCTAAGAACAAAGGCTCTTTTCAGAGCCACCCATAACTTCTGTGGAAGAACTGAGCACTCTCCTGAAACCTGTCGTGCCTGGCTAAGATTACAGTACTGTATAAGGAATATGTAGGCCCCTATTGACTGAACATGCATTAACATCTGGTAAAGAAAGACCAATTCTCAGTTTACTCCACTGTAAAACCATAATTGCCAGCCAAGAAACATTTCTGACGGTTATTTTGTTTCAGCGATTCTGGGTTTTTATTATTAGTACCCAATGGTCCAATAGTTAAAACTTCTCAAATGTTTTTTTCAGGGCTACCTATTTACAAAAACATCTAATCACTTCAATGTAAACCTAGCATCACTCCAGGCCTTCTGGTCAGTACGCAGTTTACATATTGAAGTCCAACCATTTGCATCAAAATCAATTAAATTAGACAACCACTTACTAGTATTCAAGCACACAGCAACCCCCCACCCCACCCCCCACCTCCCTTTCCCTACACCACGCTGAGCAAATCAAGTTCTGTCTTCATAGGACCAGTGTGCCGGTCTATTTTGAAACTTTATTTTAGGTCTTGATACAAACATTAAATGCAGATCTTGATTCAGTTATGAAGTGGAACTTTTTAGATTAGCAAATACATTACTTTGCTGTAATTTCCCCCCATATTATCTGAAAAGGGAAAAAGACCCCAATGAAAATGAATTTCTTTTAGAACAACTTAGTCCCTGACTTACAAAAATTCTGGACCAAATTCCTTTCTTACTGGTGAAATCAATATTTAAGTCGAAAACCAAAAAAAAACAAGATACAGTGCAGCCATAATTCTTCCCTGCGAAAATATAAAACACAAATTTAAGAGGACAGAAAACAAAACCTTTTCAGGATAAGATCCAAATGAAGATCGGTTTTTAACCAATCAGATTACTCCAGCCAAGTCTGGCCAATCAGGATCGGATCATCTGTATAAAGTCTCGTCCTGGCACCGGTTGTTCAGTTGCCTCTTCCGCGACACAACTGTTCAAGCTATGGCTCGTACAAAGCAGACGGCTCGCAAGTCCACCGGTGGCAAGGCGCCGCGCAAACAGCTCGCCACCAAGGCGGCCCGCAAGAGCGCGCCGGCCACCGGCGGCGTGAAGAAGCCGCACCGCTACCGGCCCGGCACGGTAGCTCTGCGCGAGATCCGCCGTTACCAGAAGTCCACGGAGCTGCTGATCCGCAAGCTGCCGTTCCAGCGGCTGGTGCGCGAGATCGCGCAAGACTTCAAGACCGATTTGCGCTTCCAGAGCTCGGCCGTGATGGCGCTGCAGGAGGCGTGCGAGGCCTATCTGGTGGGGCTCTTCGAGGACACCAACCTGTGTGCCATCCACGCCAAGCGCGTCACCATCATGCCCAAGGACATCCAGCTTGCTCGCCGCATCCGCGGGGAAAGGGCATAAACTATCCTTAACTGGCTTGGGGGCATTAGCTTCCTCCCAAAGGCTCTTTTAAGAGCCACTTCCGTCTTCACTGAGAACAGCTGTTACACAATTTTTCTCCTAAAGCCGAGGAAACCTTTATCTCAAAACTACATAATCTTTGTCACACAATACAGGTATGAAGCGTACTTGCCAAGGCTGAACACGCCGTGACAATTTTGTAAGCTATTTTTAAAAGCTTACTGATAACTGCTAATAGGGGGCAAGAGTGTCTCCACTCATAAGACCACCTGGGCCCTGTCTGAGTTTTCCAGTGTGAAAGTCTCTGTAAGAAGGAGTCAGTTAACAAAAGTTCTAATCAATTACTGATTAAACTGTCCAGGGTTCAAGGAAGGCCAGAGTTTATCTAGGTTAAGTCAAGCAATGTGGCCCGGGATCTAGCAATAGTGGGCAGACCTCTAACGTAACTGAAAACCAGATTATTTTATACAACTCCAAAAAATAATGAATCTGGTTGAAGCTGGCTACAGGATGTTCAACAAACTAAGCCCTTCTGAGAACTGCATTTCTCACTGTTTAGAGGTAGCACGTGGTAACCCTGCAGGATCAAGTTCTGAGCTATTTATTCTTCACCCCCATTCTAAGATTTGATATTGGGAAATTAACAAATTAGTGCTCTGGCTTTTATTTGCCAGCTTTCATGAACACAGACAAGCACAAGGAGCAATCCACAGGCGTCAGTGTTCAATCGCTGTGTTGTCCGACTCTACGACCCCATGAACTACAGCACACTAGGCTTCCCTGTCCTTCATCTCCCCGAGCTTGCTCAAACTTACCTCCATTGAGTTGGTGATGCCATGCAACCATTTCGTCCTCTGTGGTCCCCTTCCCCTCCTGCCTTCAATCTTTCCCAGCATCGGGGCCTTTTCTAATGAGTTGGCTAGAGCATCAGGTGGCCAAAGTTTTGCAGCTTCAGCTTCAACATCAGTCCTTCCAATGAATACTCATGACAGGCGTCATGCATGCCATCAACATCTGGTGACTGTCTAGAGGCAGAAGCCACAGTGAGCCTGTTTGAGGCAGTAATGCCCTCCACCCCACTTGTGGGCTTATCCCATACCTGACATCACACTCACACCTATGAAATTCTAGGACCTGGAGAGTATTCTCCTGTGTCTGTGTGAACCTGTTTTATTTTTGTAACTTTTTATTTATATTGAAGTATAGCTGATTATATATACCCAAATGTGATAGTTTCAGGTAGCTAGCAAAGGGACTCAACCATTCACATACACATATCCATTCTCCTTCAAATTCCCCTCTCATCCAAGCTCCCACAAAATATTGAGCAGAATTTCCTGTACTATCAAGTAGGTAATTCCTAGTTGGTTATCTATTAATATCTTAAATATAGCAGTGTGTACATGTCGATTCCAAACTCCCTTTCTATCCTTTCCCCCTGGGTTGTTCTCTAAGTCTGTGAGTCTGTTTCTGTTTCATAAATAAGTTCTCTTTTATCATTTCTTTTTTAGATTCTGCATATAAGGGATGTCATACAATATTTCTCCTACTCTGTGTGAAACTGTTTTAAATGTAAAAATTTGCCACTTTTATATCACCATATACATATCATAAGTCCAAAAAAAAAAAAAAAAATTCACGCTATTCACTGATGGTTCTCCAGAATAGAAAAAGCCTGACACAAGCAGGTGCTCATCAAATTCTATTTGAATGAATGTAGTGCTAATTTGCAACACTGTAGACACAAGATAGCTTCAGGTAATTAGTGAGTGCTTCCCACCTCCTGCATTGCGCGTTTCATCCAAGACACATCTTGAATTCTATGGGGAGTAGGTATAATACTGATGACAAGAATTAATTCAACATCCATTTATGATAAAAACTCTCCAGAAAGCAGGAATAGAAGGAACATACCTCAACATAATAAAAGCTATATGTGACAAACCCACAGCAAACATTATCCTCAATGGTGAAAAATTGAAAGCATTTCCCTAAAGTCAGGAACAAGACAAGGGTGTCCACTTTCACCGCTACTATTCAACATAGTTCTGAAAGTTTTGGCCACAACAATCAGGGCAGAAAAAGAAATAAAAGGAATCCAAATTGGAAAAGAAGAAGTAAAACTCTCACTGTTTGCAGATGACATGATCCTCTACATGGAAAACCCTAAAGACTTCACCAGAAAATTACTAGAGCTCATCAATGAATATAGTAAAGTTGCAGGATATAAAATCAACACACAGAAATCCCTTGCATTCCTATACACTAATAATGAGAAAGTAGAAAAAGAAATTAAGGAAACAATTCCATTCACCATTGCAACAAAAAGAATAAAATACTTAGGAATATATCTACCTAAAGAAACTAAAGACCTATATATAGACAACTATAAAACACTGATGAAAGAAATCAAAGAGGACACTAACAGATGGAGAAATATACCATGTTCATGGATCAGAAGAATCAATATAGTGAAAATGAGTATACTACCCAAAGCAATTTACAAATTCAATGCAATCACTATCAAGCTACCAGCCATATTTTTCACAGAACTAGAACAAATAATTTCAAGATTTGTATGGGAATACAAAAAAACTTGAATAGCCAAAGCAATCTTGAGAAAGAAGAATGGAACTGGAGGAATCAACTTGCCTGACTTCAGGCTCTACTACAAAGCCGCAGTCATCAAAACAGTATGGTACTGGCACAAAGACAGACATATAGATCAATGGAACAAAATAGAAAGCCCAGAGATAAATCCACACACATATGGACACCTTATCTTTGGCAAAGGAGGCAAGAATATACAATGGAGTAAAGAAAATCTCTTTAACAAGTGGTGCTGGGAAAACTGGTCAACCACTTGTAAAAGAATGAAACTAGATCACTTTCTAACACCACACACAAAAATAAACTCAAAATGGATTAAAGATCTAAATGTAAGACCAGAAACTATAAAACACCTAGAGGAGAACATAGGCAAAACACTCTCCGACATAAATCACAGCAGGATCCTCTATGATCCACCTCCCAGAATTCTGGAAATAAAAGCAAAAATAAACAAATGGGATCTAATGAAAATTAAAAGCTTCTGCACAACAAAGGAAAATATAAGCAAGGTGAAAAGACAGCCTTCTGAATGGGAGAAAATAATAGCAAATGAAGCAACTGACAAACAACTAATCTCAAAAATATACAAGCAACTTATGCAGCTCAACTCCAGAAAAATAAACGACCCAATCAAAAAATGGGCCAAAGAACTAAATAGACATTTCTCCAAAGAAGACATACGGATGGCTAACAAACACATGAAAAGATGCTCAACATCACTCATTATTAGAGAAATGCAAATCAAAACCACAATGAGGTACCACTTCACACCAGTCAGAATGGCTGCGATCCAAAAATCTGCAAGCAATAAATGCTGGAGAGGCTGTGGAGAAAAGGGAACCCTCCTACACTGTTGGTGGGAATGCAAACTAGTACAGCCACTATGGAGAACAGTGTGGAGATTCCTTAAAAATTGCAAATAGAACTACCTTATGACCCAGCAATCCCACTGCTGGGCATACACAC
The DNA here is from genome assembly GCF_016772045.2 of Ovis aries. Taxonomy (NCBI): domain Eukaryota; kingdom Metazoa; phylum Chordata; class Mammalia; order Artiodactyla; family Bovidae; genus Ovis; species Ovis aries. Next base: position 29,959,119 of record NC_056073.1, read on the forward strand.
CGAGGAAACCAGAATTGAAAGAGACATATGTACCCCAATGTTCATCACAGCACTGTTTATAATAGCCAGGACATGGAAACAACCTAGATGTCCATCAGCAGATGAATGGATAAGAAAGCTGTGGTACATATACACAATGGAGTATTACTCAGCCATTAAAAAGAATTCATTTGAATCAGTTCTGATGAGATGGATGAAACTGGAGGCCGATTATACAGAGTGAAGTAAGCCGGAAAGAAAAACACCAATACAGTATACTAACACCTATATATGGAATTTAGAAAGATGGCAATTTTGACCCTGTATGCAAGACAGCAAAAAAGACACAGATGTGTATAACGGACTTTTGGACTCAAAGGGAGAGGGAGAGGGTGGGACGATTTGGGAGAATGGCATTCTAACATATATACTATCATGTAAGAATTGAATCGCCAGTCTATGTCTGATGCACGATACAGCATGCTTGGGGCTGGTGCATGGGGATGACCCAGAGAGATGTTATGGGGAGGGAGGTGGGAGGGGGGTTCATGTTTGGGGACGCATGTAAGAATTAAAGATTTTAAAATTTAAAAATAAATAAATAAATAATTAATTAAATAATTTTAAAAAAAGAATTATATAAAACTTTATAGTTTCCAAAGTATTTTCACATGTGTTTTCATTTGTGAGTTTGGTGATAGTTCCCCAGATTTAGAGAATATACATATTAATCCTTCACTAATGGCACCCCACTCCAGTACTCTTGCCTGGAAAATCCCATGGACGGAGGAGCCTGGTAGGCTGCAGTCCATGGGGTCTCGAAGAGTCTGACACGACTGAGCGACTTCTCTTTCACTTTTCACTTTCATGCACTGGAGAAGGAAATGGCAACCCACTCCAGTGTTCTTGCCTGGAGAATCCCAGGGACGGGGGAGCCTGGTGGGCTGCTGTCTGTGGGGTCTCACAGAGTCGGACACAACTGAAGCGACTTAGCAGCAGCAGCAGCAGCAGCTCTAGAAAACTTTGTCTTTTCTGAAGGTAGCCAAGTGCTGGGAAGACAAAGCTAATAGATCTCAGTTTGGGATTCTTTGAACAAAGCCTCAAAAGAAATGAGATCTGTATAAGCCTCCCATGTCTGTAGGAAAATAAAGTAATTGTTTAAGAAAAAGAAAAAAAATAAACTAGGTATAAAAGCCTGTTTTCCTTCAAGTGGAAAGGCAGAAGTTAGGCTGTTTTAACATTTTGCAGTTTCTCAGTAAGGATATCTGGGATTTGGATGCCAATTGAGATCTGAAGTTAAGAAGTGTACTATGGTTCAGTGAGGACATGCTCTATTAGAAGCCTAAGGTTGGTTGTAGAAAAGGTGGTTTTAGGAAATGTCCAAAAATTCTTAAAAAGAAAGAAAGAAATTAGAATAACCATTAAATTCAAAGGCACCAACTCTGAGTATTTTTTAAAAACATGACTTTCAGAAAAGTTTTGGCCTGCTCAGGCTGCTCTATCAGAATACTACAGACTAGGTGGCTTATAAATAATAGAAATGTATTTCTCACAGCTCTGGAGGCTGGGAAGTCCAAGATCAAAGTGCTGTCAGATTTAGTGTCTGGTAAGAGCCCTATTCCTAACTCATAGATGGCTATTTTCTCTATGTGTGGAAGAGTCAATGGGGTCTCTTTTATAGAGGCATGAATACCACTGATGAGGGTCCTGTACTTAAAACCTAAGCCCCTCCCCAAAACCCTACCTTCCAAATACTCTCACATTAGAGATTAGATTTCAACATATGAATTTTGGGGAAATAGAAACAGCCAAAAAAACCAGTCTGCTTTTAAAGATTAGAAGCTTAGGAACAGTGTTCGTAGCCTCTGACCCTATTGTAAACCCAAGGGGGCAAGACAGCAGGGGATTCCTGCTCCATGGACTCCAATCTTTATCTTGATTTTTATTTTCTCAATATCCATCCAACCCTGGAGATGCTAGTAAGGTGAACTGAATAAAAGGGAATCAGAGTTTCTGGCAGTTATTATCTGATATATTTAGGCATGAAAAGTGACTAAATTAGGAGATAGAATGGACTATGAAGACCATTATTGGTCACATTGTATTACAGAATTTTGGAAACAAGGTAAGGCAAAACAAGGAGAGAGTGTTAGGCATGAACAGCTGTGTATATTAGAGAATATATTTAGGTCTTGAGAGAGCCTCGGGAGAAGGTAAGGGGTTTCTTAAAGGGTTTTGCAATTCTGGCTCCAAGTCATGAGCAGACACAAGCAGGGCAGAGTGGGGACTTCACTGGTAGCCTGCAGTTAGGATTCAGTGCTTTCACTGCTGTGGCTCAGGTTTGATCCCTACTCAGGCAAATAAGATCCCAAAAGATGCAGGGCAAAAAATAAATAATAGAAAGTGTAATAAGATGAAGAGGCCAGTAGATTCTATACCCTCAAATTTCTTTAACTGAAATAATACATGGAGGCGTAGATGCTTGAGGAACCCTTGAGAATGAAAGCAAGGATGGTGATTGCTCTGGGGTAGGACCAAGGAAGAAGGAACATTTTGTGCTTGCCTGTCTCATAATTAAGATTCTGACTTGGTAAGGCCAATTTGTGTTGAGAAGTAGGACTCTATGGAATGGAAGAAAAGATTTGAGAAGTTAAGCTAATGGAGTAGAAAACATTCTAAAGGACTAGTGTTGGATTAGTGTGTGTCTGCATGTGTCTCTGTGTGTTTATGCGTAAATATATGTGTTTGGAGGACAGGAGAAATGAGAATTAAGAAAGGCACTAATTATTAGTAAATAAACTAACTTTGAATGAAGAACAATGCAAGAACAATAATGATAGCCTATGGTGAACAGTCTTGGATTTGTGATCTCCAAAGAATTAGCTTCAGGACCAGGGACCAGGCTTGATCACTCAGAGCTTTTGTATAGCAGAAGTTTTATTACAGTGAAAAAAAACAAAGAAAGATTCTGACATAGACATCAGAAGGGGGATAGAGAGTGCCCCACTTGCTAGTCTTATCAAGGCCTTATATACTTTTACCAGACCCACTCCCACAACATACATCTTAAATCAACAAGGTTAATCAGAAGGTTCTTGTTAAGAAGGAGAAACATGTCCTCGAGCAACATACATTGTTGTTATATACTCATATGGCAGAAGTCCTCTAGAAGGAGGTCACAATTAACCCCACCATAGAGCCAGAAGTTACACAGGACTGGGGAAACAGACTCTTGGAGGGCACAAACAAAATTCTGTGTGCACCAGGACTCAGGAGAAAGGAGCGGACCCAAACTTACCTGTGAGTGTCCAGGAGTCTGGCGGAGGCATGGGTTGGCGGTGGCCTGCTGCAGGGTCGGGGGCAGCAATGCATGCATGGGACCTTTTGAAGGAGGTCACCATTATCTTCATAACAGGGAGGGAACACAGCCCTGCCATCAACAGAAAATTGGATAAAAGATTTACTGAGCATGGCCCCGCCCATCAGAACAAAATCCCGTTCCCGCCTCAGTCAGTTGCTCCCATCAGGAAGCTTCCATAAGCCTCTTATCCTTATCTATCAGAGGGACAAGACAATGAAAAAACCACGGTCACAGAAAACTAACCAATCTGATCACATGGACCACAGCCTTGTCTAACTCAATGAAACTATAAAGCCATGTCATGTAGGGCCACCCAAGATAGACAAGACATGGTGGAGAGTTCTGACAAAACGTGGTCCACTGGAGAAGGTAATGGCAAGCTACTTCAGTATTCTTGCCTTGAGAACCCCATGAACAGTATGAAAAGGCAAAAAGATAGGACACTGAAAGATGAACTCCCCAGGTCAGGTAGGTGGCCAATATGCTACTGGAGATCAGTGGAGAAATAACTCCAGAAAGAATAAAGAGACAGAGCCAATGCAAAAACAACACCCGGTTGTGGATGTGACTGGTGATGGAAGTAAAGTCCAATGTTGTAAAGAGCAATATTGCATAGGAACCTGGAATGTTAAATTCCAAATCAAGGCAAATTGGAACTGGTCAAAAAGGAGATGGCAAGAGTGAATGTAGACATTTTAGGAATCAGTGAACTAAAATGGACTGGAATGAGTGAATTTAACTCAGATGACCATTATGTCTACTACTGTGAACAAGAATCCCTTAGAAGAAATGGAGTAGCCATCACAGTAAACAAGAGTCCAAAATGCAGTACTTGGATGCAATCTGAAAAACAACAAAATGATATGTGTTCATTTCCAAGGCAAACCATTCAATATCACAGTAATCCAAGTCTGTGCCCCTACCAGTAATGCTGAAGAAGCTGAAGTTGAACGGTTCTGTGAAGACCTACAAGACCTTTTAGAACTAACACCCCCCAAAGATGTTCTTTTCATTATAGCGGACTGGAATGTGAAAGTAGGAAGTCAAGAGATACCTGGAGTAACAGGCAAATTTGGCCTTGGAGTATGAAACAAAGCAGGTCAGAGGCTAACAAAATTTTGCCAAGATAATGCACTGGTCATAGCAAACACCCTCTTCAACAACTGCTAGGTAACAAGGCAGAAAGCTGCCTGGTTTTTCTGTAGTTGCAAGGCAAGAGGATTGTTGAGATTACCCACCCAATAACATCTTCAAGGTTAAGCACTCAGATTCCATTAGTAAACAGGAGCAGGAAGAAGAAGAAAGCCAGACAAGTAACTCAATAAGAAATGGATTAACTAATAGAAGATGGGCATGCAATCTTTTGCACATATAGTATTTACAGAGATTATAAAGTAAATTTGGAGAATAATATTAGGTATTTGTTCAAGTAGTAAATAATCAACCACACATATTTAAAAGAGAAAAGGTAAACATTTCTGAAGCTCGGAAAAAGAGAAAAAGTAAATGTGTTATGCGTTAGAGAAGGCATTTTCTCGGAGAAATGAAATCTGCTACAGACAAGCCAGGGCTCGAAAGGTCATTTCAAATAGCCAGGAGTCAAGGAAACATTTGAAAGTTTTTTATTTTTTAAATTCCTGGAATAAAATCGTTCCTGGTCTTTACATTCAGCGCTTTATTAAAGACACTATTAAAGGCACAGAATTTTGGGGTGCACTTGATTTCTCAATTCAAGAAAAGAGAGATAGAGGAAGGTGGTGATGGCGGGGGTGGGGGGGGGGGGGGGGTGAGTAGAAGGTAGGGGGAGGACAGGAAAGGAGTCCCTGAGAGGATTTTCATTTACTCATGGACTCGCCAGAGGAAACGGCGGGTAAAAACTGAGCTTCCTCAATTTCCTGAAGTGTTTTTAAGTGAAACGAAAAACATTTGAAAAAAAAAAAAAAAAACAGTTCTACCAGCAAAAATGTGGCAGCTAGTGAGGGAAGAGAAAGGAAGATGATAGGATGAGTAAAAGAAAAGGAAAAGGGGAGACCACTGCTGAGAACGATGAGGAAGCCCATCCTGAAGTTATCTATAATCAGGCTCTCAGCCACGAGGTTTCACAAAAACCCCCAAAAGACTACAATCACGGCTCTCGAGATGGGCCATTCATTCCGGAAGCCACAACTCGCTAGTACGATCAATGCCCAAGAGAAAGCATAAAGAGAAAAGGGCAGCAAGTCCTAACTCAAACAAAGGAATGGTTTTCCAGTTGTGGGCACGGGCAACACAATGTATTGTAGAAGCTGAAGAGAGGGATTTTATTAGGACCATTTTCTGACTCTATTTTAAGCGCCTCTCCATTTTGCGGAAAACGTGGGCCGGGCTTCAGGTCTGGAAACTCCCAGAGGCGTCACGGCTGGTCTGAGCGGTTCCCAATCAGGTCCGAAACATCACTATATAAAACACGGCCTTGGGGAACTATAGCGCCGTAGCGAGTGTGGTTGCGGATATGTCTGGACGCGGCAAGGGCGGTAAGGGCCTCGGAAAGGGGGGTGCTAAGCGCCACCGCAAGGTTCTTCGCGACAACATCCAGGGCATTACCAAGCCCGCTATTCGTCGTCTGGCTCGTCGTGGTGGCGTGAAGCGGATCTCTGGTCTCATCTACGAGGAGACTCGTGGGGTGCTAAAGGTGTTCCTGGAAAATGTGATTCGGGACGCGGTCACATACACCGAGCATGCCAAGCGCAAAACTGTCACCGCCATGGATGTGGTCTATGCGCTGAAACGTCAGGGACGTACCCTTTACGGCTTCGGCGGTTAAAGCTGCGTTTAACTGTCATACTTTAAAGGCCCTTCTTAGGGCCACCCACTAAGTCTGGTAAAGAGCTGTGGGCGCTAAAGTCGTTAGGTTGTGTGGGAAAGATTAAGGTCTCGTATAATTTGCGTATGGTCACAACCTCCAGTCCTTCGTCAGTATTTCCATCACCAGCAGTGGCAGATTTTCGTTTGATGTCGTTTCTTGTAAGCCAGGCAAAATGGTCTTTGTGTTCACTGCTCACACTTTAAGGGTAAATAGCTCACCGAGCAGTAAGGCTAGCAATAACAAATATGAAGTATTAAGGGGAAAAGGTAACCAAGCTTCGTTTTAGTTAGCTATTACAGAGTTCTGGAACAGAACGTGGTGACTGGATTGACTTTAACTTGCCTCCACTTAAACACTCGTTTCATGTTATTGAAGCTTGTCAAATCATGACAGCTTATATCTAAAATAATGCAAGGTTCTCTAGATTAGCTGTCCCCAACCTTTTTGGCGGCAGCGACCGGTTTTGTGGAAGACAGTTTTCGACGCGCCTGGGTGGTGGATGGTTTCGGGATGATTTAAGCCATGTTAGAAGCTCCAATAGTTTGGCCGCGTCATGCGAAGAGCCCACTCATCGGAAAATATCCTGATGCTGAGAAAGATTGAGGGCAGGAGGTGAAGGGGGAGACAGAAGATGAGATAGTATCACTGACTCGGACATGAGTTTGAGCAAACTCCAAGGGATAGTGAAGAACTGTGAACCCTGGCATGCTGTAGTCCATGGGGTCGCAAAGAGTAGGGACACGGCTGAGCAACTGAAGAGCGACGACTATTTATTGTGCACTTTATTTCTCTGGAGTAGGAAACGGCAAACCACTTGAGTATTCTTACCTGGAAAATCCCATGGACAGAGGAGGCTGGTAGCCTACAGTCCATGGGATCACAGATTCGGACACTGAGAGACTAGCACACTTTATTCTTACTTTTATTTCATCAGTTCCACCTCAGATCACCAGACAGTTAGATCCCGGAGGTTGGGGACCCCTACTCTAGATGACGAATTTAAGAATTTGGATACATCCTGCAGGCTTCTTTAAAAAGCCAACAAGATATTTCCTATCTCACCACGTAATCCTAGAGTCCGAAGAAGAGGCGGGACAATGCTTCCTAAACCCAGAAAGAATGGGCGTGGAAGGGCGGGGTAGGCGAGGGAGCAGCAGTTTATTGTCCAATCAAGATGCGAGGTTCGCTATATATTTTGGGAAGACCGAGTGCTCACATCACTGTTAGGTAGTTGGCACTACTTACCAATGGCTCGCACTAAGCAGACGGCTCGCAAGTCCACCGGCGGCAAGGCGCCGCGCAAACAGCTCGCCACCAAGGCGGCTCGCAAGAGCGCGCCGGCCACCGGCGGCGTGAAGAAGCCGCACCGCTACCGGCCCGGCACGGTAGCTCTGCGCGAGATCCGCCGTTACCAGAAGTCCACGGAGCTGCTGATCCGCAAGCTGCCGTTCCAGCGGCTGGTGCGCGAGATCGCGCAAGACTTCAAGACTGACCTGCGCTTCCAGAGCTCAGCCGTGATGGCGCTGCAGGAGGCGTGCGAGGCCTATCTGGTGGGGCTCTTCGAGGACACCAACCTGTGTGCCATCCACGCCAAGCGCGTCACCATCATGCCCAAGGACATCCAGCTTGCCCGCCGCATCCGTGGGGAGAGAGCATAAATTTAGTGGCTCCTCCAAGTAACACATACCACCAAAGGCTCTTTTAAGAGCCCCTCAATTGTCACCAAAAGGGAGCTGTTCATTGTCGAGTATACATAATTACCAGCAAATGAAAAACGCCATGAGTTTTAAATGGAACGTATCGTGGACCCAAATATTACTGCCACGGCAATACTATGCAGAAGTGGCTGTATCCTGGGCTCCGAATCAGTCTATTGAACTGTTTCTCGGGGAAGCATTTTTTTAAAGAGAATATTTAATCCTTGGCTAAAGGAAGTGACTGAAAGTGGTCCATTACTTCTTAATTAGTGCTTCCTGTGGATAGTTCTGTAATGACAAACGAAGCGCCTTTCCCCCACCTTTTGCCAAGTGCCATACAACTTAAGATAATGTGTCTCCTGTCTCCCTGTTGCAGGAAGAAATATTGGTCGAGGTTCACAGCAGCCAGTTGCCCAATTACTCAGCTCTCTGCGACTCACCTACAACAGCTGTAAAATGTGGCAAATGAATTAGTTTGTAGACCATACTAAGACGTTCCTGGCACTAAATGCTCAATGAATGTTAGCTATATTATGCCCTTCTTTTGTAAAGCAGACACCGCCACCGCCCCCTCCCCTCCCAGCCTTCCCAAGTTTTCTGAAAGTTTTGTGATTGAAACAGTGGGAAATGCTTGATTGAATCATTTTCTTAAGATCTCCTTTTCTTTAGATCTGGGTTTGCATAATTCTGAAAAAGGCAGACCTGTAAGAAAAACATGAACTATCTGAGGAGGAATTCAAACCGTGAAAGCCATAAAGTAAATATTTTAGGTTTTGCAGGTAACATATAGTCTCTGTCACATCTTAAAGATATTCTTAAAAATACAGAAACTTACCTTGACCATACAAAAATAAGCCAAATAAGATTTGGCCATAAGAGGCTATAGTTTCAACTCCAGGAACCCCTGAAGACATGAAGTGTCAGCCTACAGGTTTTCACAAGAACTGACTGTTGACTGTATGAGAGACCCTAATCATCATTGCATCCAGGGACAAAATCCTCTCCAAGCTTCCTCCTCCCCCAAAATAACAAACATCACCCTCCATTTCACCTCAAAGTTACTGCCTCAGGGCCCTTGGATGTTAATGTTTTCCTGAATTCTCTTGAACTTATATAACCTCCACTCACTCCCTTACTATCCAACCCACACTTATAGTCAGAAGCCAATTATTTCACTGAAAGATACAGGTCTATCTTCATTAAATATACAGAAATATCCACACTGAGGTCCTACAAAAGAAGGTGTTCCTGACCATTCAATTTGTTAAATGTTGGTGGAAATGGAGTTTGAGGGAGAGCAGTGGAAAGTGCTGAAGCTCCAAAGGAGGAAAACAGCTTCTAAGAGAGGGAGAGAGACCCATGCCATCTAAACAGCCTTTCCGCTGTTGCTGGAAGCCCTTGAATAATTTTTAGCCGATTTCAGAGGGGTTTTTTTTCTAAAATACATTTCTGGGTTAAGAAATTTTCTTTCTCATTTTAATGGATTTGCTTACAAATTAAAGGGAGAAAGCTTCTCAATCAAAAACAGACTAAATTTGTTTGAATTTGAAGACAGGTCATTGGATTCTGAAGCCAAAGCAATTTCTATTCCTCATGGAAGAAGTCACTTTGACTACAGAACTAGTCCGAGCCGCGAAATCCCATTCTCTAAAAACAATGGCATCTGGAAACTCCGTGGAAGACAAAACCGATTTTTAAAGTAAAATCTATATGCTTAATTTGTGGCTGTAGGCAACTGGCCATCCTGCACCTGTGTTACTTGCTGCCGTTCGAAGCAAAGTTTAAGCAAAACCAAGGAACCTAGTGTCTTTCCTCTTGCAAAAATCGAAGGCCGAACTTGGCGACAATGCCTTTTAAAAAACATTCACTTGATACTTAACTAAAACTTTATTGCAATATGCAACTACGTAGCTCGATGCCTTACGTCCGGTGAATCTATAGGAAAAGCTGAAGGGATTTTTAAAAATATCTTTCATTAACTGCGCGTGAGTCATAAAAACACAAACAAGTATGTGACCTTGGAGGCTGTTTTCCTCCTCTGAAGCTTCAAAGAGTCAAATTCTGTACCACTGTTTTTAACATTTAATCAAATTTTGGGGACTAACAAACACAGTTTGGGAGTCCAACCACGACAGGCGGCTGCCTGAGGGCGGTGGATCGGACGTTCCACCAATCACAGGGCAGCACCGACTTATATAAACCCGGGCCGGCGCAAGACAGCATTGCAAAACTTGCTCTTTGGAATTTGAGTCTCTCTGCTTCTAGCAGGTTCTCCCATCGCAATGTCGGAAACCGCTCCTGCTGAGACGGCCGCCCCGGCGCCGGTGGAGAAGTCTCCTGCCAAGAAGAAAACAACCAAGAAGACCGCGAGCGGTGGAGCGGCGAAGCGCAAGGCTACCGGGCCCCCAGTTTCCGAGCTGATCACTAAGGCTGTCGCCGCCTCCAAAGAGCGCAATGGCCTTTCTTTGGCTGCGCTCAAGAAAGCGCTGGCAGCCGGGGGCTACGATGTGGAGAAGAACAATAGCCGCATCAAGCTGGGTCTCAAGAGCCTAGTGAGCAAGGGCACACTGGTGCAGACCAAGGGCACCGGGGCTTCCGGCTCTTTCAAGCTCAACAAGAAGGCGGCTGCTGGGGAAGCCAAGCCCAAAACCAAGAAGGCGGGGGCTGCGAAAGCGAAGAAACCCGCAGGGGCCACCCCTAAGAAACCCAAGAAGGCTGCGGGAGCGAAAAAAGCCGTTAAGAAGACGCCTAAGAAGGCGAAAAAGCCCGCGGCCTCTGGTGTCAAAAAAGTGGCCAAGAGCCCCAAGAAGGCCAAAACAGCGGCAAAGCCAAAGAAGGCTGCTAAAAGCCCCGCGAAGCCCAAGGCAGTGAAGCCAAAGGCGGCGAAACCCAAAACCTCCAAGCCTAAGGCAGCAAAACCCAAAGCTGCAAAGGCGAAGAAGGCGGCTCCTAAGAAGAAGTAGAAAGTTGGCGCTTGAGAAGCAAACCCCAAAGGCTCTTTTCAGAGCCACCCAGAGATCTCTGGAAACAGCTGTGCACTTTGATCTATTTTCTAGTCGCTCTCCAAGCCAATATTCCTTACCGCCAATATTCCTTCCCGTTAATCCATTTTCCCCCTACCAATAAAATCATAGAACTTACTTAACTCTTGAGTAAGGGCGTCTTGGACTGCATGCAGTGCATGGGGTCGCGCTTTTCACTTTCATGGTAAGTAACATCTAGTGTTCTTGCCAGGATAATCCCAAGGAAAGGCCCGCCTGGTGGGTTGCCCATTTATGGGGTCGCAGAGTCAGACACGACCGAAGCAACTTGGCAGGCTAAGGTTAATTAATACTACTGTCCCAGCTCCTCAGCAGAAAAAGTAGGTGGCTCTGAAAAGAGCCTTTGGTTTGGAAGGCGTGGCTCTTGACCCCTCACTTGCCCTTGGCCTTGTGATGGCTCTCGGTCTTCTTGGGCAGCAGCACCGCCTGGATGTTGGGCAGGACACCACCCTGAGCGATGGTGACTTTACCCAGCAGCTTGTTGAGCTCCTCGTCGTTGCGGATGGCCAGCTGCAGGTGACGCGGGATGATGCGTGTCTTCTTGTTGTCCCGGGCTGCGTTGCCTGCCAGCTCCAGGATCTCGGCTGTCAGGTATTCCAGCACCGCCGCCAGGTACACCGGGGCCCCGGCCCCGACCCGCTCGGCGTAGTTTCCTTTGCGGAGCAGCCGGTGCACTCGGCCTACCGGGAACTGGAGCCCGGCCCGCGAGGAGCGGGTTTTGGCCTTGGCGCGAGCTTTGCCGCCCTGTTTACCACGTCCAGACATACTACAACTCTTCAAGACTACACCCGAAGAGACTAAAGTAAAAGAAAACTGCACATTTTATAGCTGCAGTTGGGCGCGAAAAAGAAGCTATTCCATTGGGTAAAGTTGCAGTTAAAGTTGCAGAGTAAAGTGTAGGTCCTTAAAATGAGCGTTTTCATTGGATAAAATTGAATGTGATGTCACTACGAGTATTCACCAATCAGACACAGAACGGTACTAAATCTAATTTGCATATTGCATGATAAAATAGACGCGCTGAGAGATCCTTCACTTTTTTTCTGCGATCTTGTAATTATCGTCAGTCATGCCTGAGCCAGCCAAGTCCGCTCCGGCCCCGAAGAAGGGCTCCAAGAAGGCGGTGACCAAGGCGCAGAAGAAGGACGGCAAGAAGCGCAAGCGCAGCCGCAAGGAGAGCTACTCCGTGTACGTGTACAAGGTGCTGAAGCAGGTCCACCCGGACACCGGCATCTCGTCCAAGGCCATGGGCATCATGAATTCGTTCGTGAACGATATTTTCGAGCGCATCGCGGGCGAGGCGTCGCGCCTGGCTCATTACAACAAGCGCTCGACCATCACATCCAGGGAGATCCAGACGGCTGTGCGCCTGCTGCTTCCCGGAGAACTGGCCAAGCACGCCGTGTCTGAGGGCACCAAGGCCGTCACCAAGTATACCAGCTCCAAGTGAGCCACTGACTTCTTGATCAGACCCCAAACACTTCCAAAGGCTCTTTTCAGAGCCATTCACGGTTTCCAAAGAGAACTGGCACTTAGTTTACCTAACTTTAGAAGTAGGTAAAAGCCGTATTGGGCTTCTCCGGTGGCTCAGCGGCGAAGAATCTACCTGTAATGCAGGAGCCGCAGGGAGATGCAGGTTCGATCCCTTAGTTGGAAGGATCCGCTGGAAAAGGGCATGGCACCCCACTCCAGTATTGTTGCCTGGAGAATCCTATGGATAGAGCAGTCCATGGGGGTCACAGAGTTGGACACGACTTACTGATTGAGCATGCATAGAAGCAGGTTGTCCTACCTTTAGATTTTTCACGTAGTTTGGTGCTGCATCATGTTCTTAAATTTAAATGTTTCACCCCTTTTGGTAACGGCACCACTCTTCACTTTTTTCCATGGTCAGATTCTATAATGGAAAAATCAAGAACATGTCAGTTTCTTCTCTGAGTCAGCCCAACAGTTCATTTCACTCATTTCTTCTTTACCTTGTAATAAGGGAGAAATTCTAAATGAAAAGGCAGTCTTTGAAACCTGGAGAGTAGCAGGATGGCATATTTTCTCCCAGTTCAGTTAGTTCAGTGTCTTGTCCGACTCTGCGACCCCATGAACAGCAGCACTCCAGGCCTCCCTGTCCGTCATCAACTGCTGGAGTCTACCCAAACCCATGTCCATTGAGTTGATGATGCCATCCAACCATCTCATCCTCTGTCGTCCCCTTCTCTTCCTGCCTTCAATCTTTCCCACCATCAGAGTCTTTTCAAATGAGTCAGCTCTTTGCATCAGGTGGCCAAAGTATTGGAGTTTCAGCTTTAGCATCATTCCATCCAAAGAACACCCTGAACTGATCTCCTTTAGAATGGACTGGTTGGATCTCCTTGCAGTCCAAGGAACTCTCAAGAGTCTTCAAAAGCATCAGTTCTTTGGCACTCAGCTTTCTTTATAGGCCAAGTCTCACATCCATACATGACTACTGGAAAAACCATAGCCTTGACTAGACCAACCCTTGTGGACAAAGTAATGTCTCTGCTTTTTAATATGTTGTCTAAGTTGGTCATAACTTTCCTTCCAAGGAGTGTTTTTTAATTTCATGACCGCAATCACCATCTGCAGTGATTTTGGAGCCCCCCAAAATAGAGTCAGCCACTGTTTCCACTGTTTCTCCCAGCAGGAGGTTCAATCTCCCAGCGGTGGTCCTTTAGTCGTTAAGTTGTTTCCCACTGTTTTGTGACTAAATGGACTGTAGGCCGCCAGGATTATCTGTCCATAGGATTTTCCAGGCAAGAGCCCGAGTGGGTTGCCATTTCCTTCTTAGGGAAATCTTCCTGACCCAGGAATCAGACCAGCATTTCTTGCAATGCAGGCCAATTCCACTTAGCCACCCGGGAAGCCCATATATATTATTTAACTTCAGTTATATGCTATTTACTGCCTACTAGTTTGGCTTCCCAGGTAAGAATTCAGACTTGAGGTTGGATCCTTGGGTCAGGACAGTCTCCTGGAGGAGGAAATGGCAACTCACTCCGTTATTCTTGCCTGGAAAATTGCATGGACAGAGGAGCCTGGCGGCCTACAATTCATAGGGTTGCAAAGAGTCAGCTGTGATTGAACAAGAGCATGCACTTTGAGCCTGAAAATTGTTCTTTGTATGACATTGAACGATCAGGGAAGGGAGCAAGGATTAACATGTGTTAGGCCTTGAAGACCTACCAGCACCAAATTAACACATCCCCAGTTACTTCATCAGAAAGATTTAAAGACAGTAGAAAACAGAATGATATTTACACTCTCTGTTTCAACATTTTAAATACCAAAGTCCACATACTACTTACAATAAATTTCCATGCTCCCAATGGTACTTAGTACAGCTGTGAAAAAAAAAAAAAAATACTAGTTAACTAATGTACTATTCAATTAAGACACTATATGTCTGACTCAGAAAATACAAAACTGTATGACACAGAGAAGATCACTCTGTGGTGAAACATTTATTATACTTTTTATTTCTCAAATTAAATACTTATTTTGTTGAAAAAAACAAAACAAAACAAAACTAATGTCTCTTTCATAGTAACATTTGTGGACCTCATCCAGCTTCCAAGAACACACTTGGAAGCAGTATATCATCTCATTAGGTCCTAAGAAAACTGGGGCTGCATTATTATCTCCATTTTACAGGAGACTCATGGTGTTAGGCTGTACTCTGTAGCCCTGCAAGTCCTGTAATCCCCCAACCTTGAGACCAAAGGAAATGTCTGGAGACAGCAACAGAGACATCAACAGTTTATTGGCTAGGGTATCTTACAGGTCTGAAGCAGAGTTCTAGAGTGACTCCCCACTGTGTACCAACAGCAGACAGGACAAGGCAGCAGTCTTCATGGGGGTAGGGTGGTGAGGTGTATCAATTACAGTGGGAATGGATGTCATGTGAGCTCATCAACTACCAGGGAAACCAACAGATGACCTCCTTCACAGTTCCTTTGGTTAACAACCATCAAAGTTTCTCTTTATTAACCCAGCATGCTAGAGCTATTCTGTTCTAAGAATACAACAATTACTGGTTGGAACAGGGGGCAAGCACTGCAAGCACTGAAGAAGTTTAATCTCTATGATTAAGAAAAAGGTCAGTCCTATGAGTGGGATAATGTAAAGCAGGGGCTGTTCACACAGGGAATGTACAGAGAGCAAGAAAACAGCCATCTTGTGTGGCCTGATCATACACATGGGTTCACTAAAGTAAAATCCAACATATCCAGCTAGCAAGTATTGGCATAACCTCAGTCTCAAATGGTTTTCTGGGGCCTGTGCTACTTCTACCTGTTTAGGTTGCTTTCAGGTATTCTCTTATTAGTTCAGAATATCAGAATGACCTGCTTTGGTACTC
Organism: Ovis aries; assembly: GCF_016772045.2. Classification (NCBI taxonomy): domain Eukaryota; kingdom Metazoa; phylum Chordata; class Mammalia; order Artiodactyla; family Bovidae; genus Ovis; species Ovis aries. The sequence continues at coordinate 29,974,414 of NC_056073.1, forward strand.
TATTCAGTTTTTCCATCTTTGGCATTTTGTTCTCGTATATTTCATTTACTTTATCTCCTTATACATCTGGAAGTTTTTTATTTAACTTGCTCTAATATTTTGTCATTTACAGGATTACTGAATGTCAGGGTTTATGTTATGGCTCTACTCAAAGATCTGCCCTCAAGGACTAAATTATATGGCATTTACATCTTGCTTTTGACATATGGGGGGAAAAGTCACGTTAGTTATTGGCTGCCATGTGTTCAGTGTATATTATCTTTAGACTCTGTGCATTATTTTTCTTTTTTTTTCAATTTATTTTTTCAATCTAAGGAGGTAAGTGCTAATAGTATCTTTGGTCTACAGGTAAAGAGACAGAGGATTGGGATTGTAGCATTATATTTATGTTACTGGCTGCTATGTTACTGCTACTGGCAGATTTCCTGGGTGGCTTAGACATTAAAGCATCTGCCTACAATTCAGAAGACAAGGGTTCAGTCCCTGGGTAGGGAAGATCTCCTGGAGAAGGAAATTGCAACCCACTCCCTTATGCTTGCCTGGAAAATCCCCTGGATGGAGGAGCCTGGTAGGCTACAGTCCAAGGGGTCGAAAAGAGTTGAACACGACTGAGCAACTTCACTTTCACCTTCACCACTGGCATTAAGAAGGTACTCCCATCTGGGTGTCTGGGTGGTTGAAAAAACAAAAAATTGTTTTCTCACTCTTCTGGAATCTAGAAACCTGAGATCAAAGTGCCAGAAGACTTACTTCCTTCTGAGGGCCATGAGGGAAGGATGGGTTCTAGGCCCTCTCCTTAGCATAGATGGCCATGTTTTCCCCTCTGTCTTCACATATGTTCCCTCTATGCCTGTCTGTGTCCAAATTTCCTCTTTTAAGAGAACACTGGTCATACTGGATCAGGACCCAATCACTCTCCAATGACCTCATTTTAATTTAATTACCTATTTAAAGACTCTATTGTTAGGGACCAAACGACGGTCTCTAGGACCTGAGTCATGTTTACCAGAAAGAGACAGGATATGCGCTCATCCTGCCTGGCCAATCATGTAACGCCAGCTACTCCTGTAACTGAGACAAAGAACTGCCTGTATATAAGCCGCCATACTCCTTTGTTTGCGGCTCTTGTCGGATTCCCTTGTGTGGGATGAGACTTGAGCCCTAGCACGCTAGAGATAAACTCCCTTCTTGTTTTTGCATTACTGTGGTGGACTTGCTCTCTTGGCCGGTTCGGAGATACGGGCTCGGAGCATAACATTTGGGGGCTCGTCCGGGATCTCCGTCCCGCTGGGGAGGACAACTCTCCTGGTAGAAGGGAGTAACCTCGTTAGGAGATAAGAGCTCTGAGCACCAGTGCTAACGTTGCAGAAGCCCAGATTAAGTCCGAGGCCTAGTATCTTACTGGGGAGGCATCTGGCTGTAAAGTGCAGAGGCAAGTCAGCGTAAGGCCAGGGCCTAGTTTCGTGCTGGGGAGGCAGCTGGCTCTGATACTGGATTAAGTCAGCGTAAGGCTGGGGCCCAGTTTTGTGCTGGGGAGGCGGCTGGCTCTGTGAACTCCCTGCAGGTAAGATTGAGTGCATTGTCGGTGGCCACCTTGCATTTGTTATCTGTTTGTCTATTTGTGGTGTCTGTGTTGCTCTTTGTGTGCTCTGTTAGCTCCCAGTGTACTTTTCTGTGATCATGGGACAAACAACTTCTACTCCTTTATCTCTTATGATTAACCACTTCTCTGATTTCAAGTCTAGAGCACAGAATCTATCATTGCTGGTGAAAAAAAGCAAGTTAGTAACTTTTTGTTCTGCCGAGTGGCCTGCTTTTGATATCAGCTGGCCACAAGAAGGCACCTTCAGCCTGCCTACTATTCAAGCGGTCAGAGAGAAGGTGCTCACCCCCTACCCTTCAGGACACCCAGCCAGACCAAACTCCATACATTTTAGTCTGACAGGACCTGGTGGAAAACCCCCTGGCCTGGCTAAAACCTTTTGTTTTTCAGCCCCTAACTTCCCTTCCCTCTTCCCTGCCCTTGCTTCCACAGGTTCCACAGGTTTCATCGGGAGAAGCCAAAAAGAGAACCAAGCCTTCAGCTCCTCCCAGAAAAAGAGGCCCCACCTAGGAAACTCGGAGAAAGGCAAAAAAAAAAATGGCCGGCGTAGCAGAAAAAGACCCGGAGGTTCCCTCCTCCACCATTCATGCGTTTCCGGTCTGGGCGGGGCCAGCCAGAGAGGGTAGAAAACGGACATATCAGTATTGGCCCTTCTCCACTAGTGATTTGTACAATTGGAAAACCCAGACTCCCTCCTTCTCTGAAAAACCACAGGGTCTTATTGATCTTTTAGAGTCTATCCTGTGTACTCACAATCCCACTTGAGGTGATTGTCAGCAACTGTTACAGGTACTTTTTACTACAGAAGAGCACTAACGGATCCTGTCAAAAGCCCGGGAAAATGTGCCAGGGGTGGATGGGAGGCCCACAATACAGCCTAACCTCATTGAGGAGGGGTTCCCCTTGGTGCGACCCAACTGGGACTTCAAACGCGCTGAAGGTAAGGAGCGTCTCCGAGTGTACCGTCAGACTCTCATGGCTGGCCTTAGAGGGGCCGCCAAAAAGCCAACTAATTTGGCCAAAATAAATCCAGTGAGACAACAGCCAAATGAGAGCCCAGCAGCCTTCCTAAAAAGGATAATGAAAGCTTTTAGACAGTATACCCCTGTAGACCCACAGGCAGATGAGTCACGAGCGGCAGTTATGTTAGCATTTGTAAATCAAGCAGCCCCCGATATTAAAAAAAAGTTACAAAAGATAGAGAAGTTAAATGAACAATCCTTGCAAGATCTAGTGAGGGCAGCCGAGAGAGTTTTTAATCATAGAGAGACCCCAGAAGAGAGAGAGGACCGCATTAAAAAAAAAAAAATTTAGAGCTGAAAAAAAACCGTAAAAATCAAAAAGAGGGGCCCCAAAACCCCAAGAACGAGACTCCCTCTCCAGACAGTCATATCCTCTACGTGGGTGAGGATAGCGACTAGGGGGGTCAGGGCTCGAAGCCCCTCCCCGAGTCCTGGGTAACTATAAATGTGGAGGGAAAACCGGTTGGCTTCATAGTGGACACAGGAGCCCAATACTCAGTCTTAAACCAAAAAGATGGACCCATGTCTAAAAAAGTAGCTAGGTGCAGGGAGCAACCGGGACTAAACGATATGGATGGACTACAAAACGGCATGTGAACTTGGGGGCCCACCAGGTAACACATTCTTTTCTGGTGATACCTGAGTGTCCAGCGCCCTTGTTGGGAAGAAATTTACTGTCTGAAGTAAATGCCCAAATTCATTTCGACCACGGACAAGTGTCGGTTTTAGATGGGACCGGGCATCCTCTTCAGGTCCTGTGTCTGGCATTAAAAGAGGAATACAGACTCTACTTGCCAGAGGCCCCCTATCATTGTGGAACTGAAAGCCAGTGCTTCCCCGGTGAGGGTACGACAGTATCCCATGAGTCAGGAGGCTCGACAAGGAATTACTCCTCATATACAACTCCTCATAGACGCTGGGGTCCTAAAAAGGTGCCGGTCCCCATGGAACACTCCCCTGTTGCCTGTGAAAAAGCCTGGGGGAACTGATTTTAGACCGGTTCAAGGTCTACGAAAAGTCAACAAACGGGTGAATGATATTCATCCTATGGTTCCTAACGCTTATACATTGCTAAGCAACTTGCCTCCAAACTACATTTGGTACACTGTTTTAGATTTAAAAGATGCCTTTTTTAGTTTGCCTCTTGCCCCCGCAAGCCAAGAGATCTTGGCCTTCGAATGGCAAGAAGACGGTGGTCAGACCCCTGTGCAGCTGACATGGACTCGCTTACCACAGGGTTTCAAAAACTCGCCCACGTTATTTAATGAGGCCCTGGACGAAGACCTCCGTGAGTATCGGGTTGAACACCCTACCATTGTTTTATTACAATATGTTGATGACCTTATGCTGGCGGCGGTTACAGAGAAAGAGTGCCAAGAGGCAACAGGTGACCTTCTCCAAACCTTGGGGACTTTAGGTTACCGGGCTAGTGCCAAAAAGGCCCAGATTGCCAAGCAAGAGGTTACATACCTCAGTTATAAGATAAAACAGGGCCAGAAGTGGCTAACACAGGCTATAAAAAAAAAAACCATCCTCCAGATCCCTGAGCCGGCTAACCCTAGACAAGTGAGAAATTTTCTGGGAATGGTGGGATATTGCCGGTTATGGATCTTGGGGTTTGCAGAAAAGGCCAGGCCCCTATATGAGGGGACCAAAGAAAACAAGGACTGGAAATGGACTGAGCCAATGAAAGAGGCCTTCCAAGAGCTCAGGCGAGCCTTGCTAGAGGCTCCTGCCCTTGCCCTCCCTGATCCATCTAAGCCTTTCCAATTATTTGTAGATGAAAAGCGGGAGATAGGAAAAGGGGTACTTACACAGAGATGGGGACCATGGAAGCGACCTGTAGCTTACCTTTCCAAGAGACTGGACCCAGTGGCAGCCGGATGGCCACCTTGCCTCCGTATCATCGCGGCCACTGCGCTCTTAGTCCACGATGCTGATAAACTGACTTATGGACAGAGACTCTTGGTCTACACTCCTCATGCCATAGAGAGAGTTTTAAAGCAACCCCCAGGTAAATGGATTTCTAATGCCCGCTTGACGCACTACCAGGCCTTGCTACTTGACACCCCACGGATCCATTTCCAAACACCCTGCACTCTAAATCCGGCCACTTTTTTGCCCAATCCGGGGGAAAATAGCCCCCTCCATGATTGTGATGAGATACTGGCCGGGGTAACAGCAATGCGAAAAGACTTAACCGATACTCCACTGGATAACAGTGAGCTAAGATGGTTCACAGTCGGCAGCAGTTATGTAAAAGATGGACAGAGACGGGCGGGAGCCACAGTAGTAGATGACTCTGGACGGACGATATGGGCAGAGGCCCTTCCCCTGGATACCTCAGCACAAAAGGCAGAGTTAATTGCCCTGATTCAAGCATTAGAGAGAGCCAAAGGAAAAAAAAATAACTATTTTCACTGACAGTCGCTATGCTTTTGGCACGGTACACATCCAGAGCCCGATATATCAGGAACGGGGGTTTTTGACAGCTAAAGAAAAAGAAATTAAAAACTTGCCTAAAATCCGTAGACTTTTAGAGGCTGTACAGATGCCTCGGGCTGTGTCAATAGTACACGTACCTGGACATCAGAAGGGTGACAGCCCCACGGCACGAGGGAATCATGCCGCAGACCTGGCAGCTCGAAAAGTAGCTGATAAAGATTTCATCACCCCTGTGTTGGCGATCGGACTTCCACCTCCAGGTATGGGAACTCTGCCCCCAACCCCTGAGTATTCATCCACAGACTTTGCTTAAATCCAAAAACACACCAACCTTCAAAAAGATAAAGATGGATGGTACCGAGACTCAGACGGCTACTTGATACTCCCTGCTCAGTTGGGACGGCAACTATGTGAGCATTTGCACTTGTCTACTCATCTGGGAGAAAAAAAGACTCTGATCCTCTTTCAAACTGCGCGCCTGCGATTTCCCCGGCACCAGACAACTGTAAAGAACATAGTGCATGCTTGTAAGGCGTGTCAACAGATGAGGCCAGGAAAAGGACAACATGCAGGACTGAGGTATCGGGAAAAAGGACCAGGGCAACACTGGAAAATAGATTTCACCGAGGTAAGGCCAGACAAATATGGTTACCAGTACTTGTTAGTGTTGGTAGATACCTTCTCAGGGTGGGTAAAAGCTTTTCCTACAAAGGAAAAAACCGCGATGATAGTGGCAAAAAGATTTAAAAAAAAATAGTTCCCAGGTTTGGCCTGCCAGTGACCATCGGCTCTGATAATAGACCTGCCTTTGTGAGTCAAATAGTTCAGAGCCTTGCCCTAGCCCTGGGGACTAAATGAAAGTTACATTATGAATACAGTCCACAGAGTTCAGGGCAAGTAGAAAAAATGAATCGGACTCTAAAAGAAACTTTAACTAAATTGGCTATAGAGACTGGCGGGGGCTGGGTGACCCTCCTTCCCTTCGCCCTCTTCCGTGCGCATAATACTCCTTATCAACTTAATCTGACCCCATCTGAGATTCTGTATGGGAGACCTCCCCCTGTATGTCCAATATTTGAAGAAAAAAAACTACCGCCTCCCACGTTGGGGCAACTCCAAGAGGCCTTGATGGCCTTAAGCAAGGTGCACTCTCGTGTCTGAAAACTGCTCCGGAAAATACATGTGGGTCAAAATAAGGGAACTATTCCCTCACATGACATTGGCCCAGGAGACTGGATATGGGTCAAAAGACACCAAACCAAGGCACTAGAACCCAAATGGAAGGGTCCTTATGTTGTTCTTCTTACCACCCCAACTGCCCTAAAGGTTGACGGTATCGGGCCTTGGGTGCATTGCAACCACGTACGCCCAGCTGCTTCAGCAGAGCAAGAAGACGCTAAAAAAAAAAAAAAAAGGGAAGCATCTCTGCACCCGTCCAACCCCTTGAGGCTAAAGCTTTGAAGGCGCCAACAGGACCAGGACCAGGACAACATCCTCTTGTGGATGACCCAGTTACTCTGCTCCGGAGTTGCCAGCGTGAACCTGCATCAACCCATCAAAATCACCTGGAAGCTGCAAAATGGACTAACACGAGAGGTGCTAAATTCCACTACCGCAATACATCCACCAAACACATGGTGGCCAGACTCATACTTTGACCTTAAGCCGATGGTAAATGTGCCTTGGGCTAGGGGTTATCTCCGAGAACAAGGGTTCTGGGCATGCCCAGGCGCACCCAGGCATGACTGGAAGACCTGTGGGGGGGCACAAGACTCTTATTGTAAAACTTGGGATTGTGTTACTTCTAATGATAGACCTCGGCGCTGGGAAGTAAGAAATCGAGATTTACTTAATTTTTCATTTGCCAAGCCCCTCCCTAGGGTCCTTGGAGATCCAACTTTTAACTGTAAAAGTTGCAATTATGCACAAGTCAGAATAAGGTTCAATCCAGAAAAAAGCAAACAGGAGGGGATTAGATCTACTCTTTCTGCAACAAGGGGGACTCTGTGCTGCCCTAGGAGAAGAGTGCTGTTTCTATGCAGATCATGCAGGAATAGTTAGAGAATCTATGGCCAAAGTAAAAAAAGGACTAGCCCAACGTAAACGAGAACGTGAGGCTCAACAGAGATGGTTTAAATCTTGGTTTCAACAATCCCCTTGGCTGACTACCTTAATCTCCACCTTGCTAGGACCCCTGCTAGTACTTTTACTAATGCTTACCTTTGGCCCATGCATTATCAATAGACTTGTAGCCTTTATAAAAGAACGCATAAATACCGTACAGCTGTTTGTGCTTCGACAACAATATCAAACTGTGTCTCAGGTCCGAGAGGAAGATTCCTCTATATGATCTAAGGACAGGGGGGAATGTTAGGGACCAAACGACGGTCTCTAGGACCTGAGTCATATTTACCAGAAAGAGACAGGATATGCGCTCATCCTGCCTGGCCAATCATGTAACGCCAGCTACTCCTGTAACTGAGACAAAGAACTGCCTGTATATAAGCCGCCATACTCCTTTGTTTGCGGCTCTTGTCGGATTCCCTTGTGTGGGATGAGACTTGAGCCCTAGCACGCTAGAGATAAACTCCCTTCTTGTTTTTGCATTACTGTGGTGGACTTGCTCTCTTGGCCGGTTTGGAGATACGGGCTCGGAGCATAACATCTATCCCTAAATATGGTTACATTTTGGTAGGGGGGAAGATTTTTCCCCATTGAAGCTGCCTTCCTATAAGTAGAACAGCCCATAGAAATCAGGACCTTATGACTCCCTTCCCTGGACTAGGCCTAGTTTTGATCCTTTGGAATGAGGAGGACAAAAGAAACTAAGAATAGGATAGGTTAATGTTTAGCATCCATTGCAAATAATTAAACAGCAATCAGGTCTCATCCACAGTGAAAGTTTAAGCCTTTCACTTGAGGAAATCTGAATTGCTGACCCTCTAGGAAAATGAATATAAAGGGTCTTCCCAGCTGGGCTGCTGCTTCAGGGAGGGACTTCTTGTCAATTTCATTACCGCCTTCAAGGCAGAAATGATGGTCAGATAAGAGATATAATTCCATGTCTCACACAGAAGTTTCAGTGGGCAGGTTTCTCTCTGCTCCTTGGTAGCATGACATAACAGCAAATTGACACACATTTCCAACAGATGAAATACAGTCTATGTACAAGCATTAGATGAATTTAAGTTGTAATTTTTGAACACTGTCTTTTGGAAAAGTTAGAAACAGGTTTCAGTTTTGTTTGTTTGTTTTTTTAATTTCAGTATTATAATCAACAGGCAGACTTTGTTATACACGCTTGTTTCCCACAGGAAAGGCAAAAGTTATTAATTGTGTGATGGTAAGAGTAGGGCTACAGGACCCTCTAAGGAGAGCTGGACCAGTGTTTGCCAAGAAAAAAAATAATAAACTGCCCTTTTTTTTCTTTTCTGTTCTTGGGAACAAGAAGGATAAACTTTTTTTTTTCCCCCCAAATAAAGAATGGCAACTTTTTCACTATTAAAACAAATACAAATGGCCCATCTCCATTTCTTTATTTGTTTTGAAAGAATGACCACAAAATACATCATTTTTACGGTGATGGCCACTACCATGAGGCTTAAAAACTGACTCTATCATTGATCCTCTAGCTATTTAGACAAAATACTCCCCTTCTCTGTGCATTAGTTTGTTCACCTAGAAAAGAGATATGGAATGAGAATGGCCTTAAAGGACTATTGCAAGCTTTCACCTTCCTACATAGGATAGACTGAAGTCTGGAACATTAGAGCAGCAGCACATGATACAGACAAATGTATATTTATTAATATACATTTATTCACATACATGTATTCATATACGTGTATTCTATATTTCTTAACTCCATCAAATTACAACTGAAAAACTATTCAAAGTCATGGTTTGTGGCTTTTAGAAGTCTATGTCCCACGGTGTGGTCACTGCCAAAATTTAACACTAGGTTTGAAGGAAGCAACAGCTACAGTCTCATGTAGCCTAAAGAGATAAGCATTCCACCTTAAGAAGTGAGGATAGTGTTCAGGAATTTTCCTCCACCAAGATTTTGGATCCAGTGAAAATGTATCGGAGGACTGTCAGGATGACAGAAGTGAAGAATCCATAGTGGACGTTGTTCTGAGTACTCTGATGAGTTTAATTGCACTGATGGCTTCAGCAGGATCAGGAAGTGATGGATGTAGTTCTGGAAAACAAGGCATAAGTCAAAGTTTCAGGGAAAAAAAATGTGATTACAGAGGTGATAGCTTTGATAAAAATGTCCTTGTGAAGGTGGTTGAATGTTAAGTGTTAAGCTCTTTGGTGTGAACTCTGCAAAAATATAGAGCCAGATGGAATGCCTAACATTCAAGAGATTTGACTCAGATACAGCATGTACTTTTTTGAGATATATCCAATTTCCATGACTGAAGTGACTGAGCATGAATGCAGTGTCGGGGATGGCTACCGTAGAAGCTGATACACAGGATAATTTAAGGCTGCCTTGGGAATTAGAGCTTGGATGGATTTCCAAGAATGGAAATCATTAAAATGCAATTTGCTTTCCTGAAATGAAATTTTAGTGAACAAAGCATCAGTGAGATTCTCAGGAAGATCTTTTTTGAGACTTGATCCTATAGCATCACAGGAGGTTAAGTTTCCCCTAATATAAGTACAATAAAACCTTAAGAATGCAAGGCCAGCACCTTCTGGGAAGATAACTCATGTTCATAACATAGGGCACAAAGACTTGGGAAAATATGAATAGTGTGACATACCATGTAAACTTCTTATTCAGCTCATTATATAGTATTTGTTCCAATTGCTTATTATCATGGATTCATGGCTTTTTATATGCCAAACTATTCCAGTGGATGACTGTAATTGTTCTGTTTAAATCTCAAGTTAGCACTAGTTTCAGGTTTTCTTGCCTCTCTCATCTTAACTCTATTGTTACTCCACACATGGGAGACCATCCTTGTGTTGAGTCAGCATACATGTTTTATACCCATCAGGATTTCCTTTGTCTCAAACTTGTAATTAGTTGCTCTTCATGGACTTTAGATTCCTGAGTAGAGGTGGAAATCTCCAGACCAAGATTTATGTTAGACTGCTTTGTGTGATGCCTGGCTGCCTTAGAGAACTTAGAACACTGCGATAACAAACTTAAAAAAAAAATGTATTTTCAAAGGCTAAGGACCTGTTACTCTTTTCACTAAAAGTTCTTAATCTTTTCCCAAAATAGTTTTTTTTCAAATCAGACTCTTTTCTTCTTGAGCTGATAACTTCATTCTTCTCTGCCATGTAACACGTCACCTCACATTATCAAAACACTGTTCCACAAGAACTAACTAGTAAAAGACACTGATATATTTGACCTATATTTTAGTTGCGACTCCAGATTCACATCACATATACATATTCCTAGTATCAAGGTGTAACTTTATAGTGAACATTGTCATTTTATGCATGAACAGGCCATGCCTATACTCTCAATTTTATATTCTGCATTATTTTCACAATTAAAGCAGACAGGATATAAAGTCATTTATAAAGAATTAAAACATTTTTAAAAGATCTTTAATTAATGCATATTTTTCTTCATTCTAAGCACGGGGAAATCCTCTGGGAAAGATTTTGTCTCTATTTTAATAAAACCTACATTAAAAATACTTTTTAATATGCCTAATATACAAAGTCAGAAAGTTGAAATTATAAATCACCTAGTGGGAAAAAAATAATAGTTTCCAAAGATGTAGGTTATACCTATTAATTCTGAATGTGAGGTCTTAAGCAGATTCAGAGTAGTTTTCCACATAGTTAGACTTTAGTCTTAGGAAAGTTTTCATGGCTACTCATTTATGTCTTGGCATATTGCAAATTAAATGTTAGGTCACCTATACATTTTCATATGCAATATGAACAAATGGTCATTTTTGTATCAAGTGGTCACTTGATAGAATAACATACTTTTAGGGGGAAGCATTGCCACCTTGATTCCGGGTAAAGACCAAAATAGTTTTAAATATGTCATTCCTAAGGGCCTAAAATGAAGAGATGGAATTTTATCTTCCTTTGAGGATGGGAGAACAGTCCTTCTATTTTAAAAAAAAATTGTTCCAATTGATACAGCAAAAGTAAATCCCAGAAACATACTGGAAAAAAAAGAAAGAAACCAGGGTTTGGAGAAAATGGCAGAGTTTCCCATTAAGCCTCTTGGCCCAGAACTCTCCGTTAGGATGGAGTCACAAACGACACCGTTAGTAAATTTCAAACTGCGCGCGCAGCGTCTGGATTGGCTATAGACAAAACGTGGCACCAGCCTGCTCAGGGCGTTAACTTTAATTAGATTCTCACTTCCGTTTGGTTTGCTTCTGCCTTTTTAACTTAATACTTGGCAAATTTAAACTCAGGGAAAGGGGAAGAAAGCCAGCAGCGCTTCACAAAGCAAACATAAGTGAATAATGCGATTTGTAATTTTCTTACTGTGTTCCAAGGAACTCCTTACTCAGGCACACACACGTTAAAATTAAGGATGCAGGGGACAAGCCATGGTCAACGAAATCTTTTGCCAACTTCAAACGTAAAGGAGAGCTGATTTTGCTTTGGGACAAACGGTATTTTGTTTTCTTTACAAAATTTGTCTGATAATGAACCTGACCTTTCTCGACATAAACATATAAAAATGTCTCCAGCGTTGCTGCAGCACCTACATTACAGAGGAAGCAATTTCTAACAAGCTCAAAGGAAATGTGAACAGGAAGAATACCTAGGGAAGACAGAAAAGATGGCCACCTGGAAGCCAAAGAGAAGCCTGTGCAGAAACCACCCCTGTTAACAGTCTTGGGCGTCTGCCTTCCAGAACTGTGACAAATAAATTTCTCTAGTTTAAGAGAAAACAAAAAAAGGAACTTATTACTTAGCAGCATATAAGAAACACCTACTGAATAAAGTGAGTGCCAGTTCTCTTTAGAAGACTGAGTGGCTCTGAAAAGAGCCTTTGGGTTGTAGGCCAAGCCTTACCGATCACTCCGTGGCGGGCCGGCTCACTTAGAGCTGGTGTACTTGGTGACGGCCTTGGTGCCCTCAGACACGGCGTGCTTGGCCAGCTCTCCGGGAAGCAGCAGGCGCACAGCCGTCTGGATCTCCCTGGATGTGATGGTCGAGCGCTTGTTGTAATGCGCCAGGCGCGACGCCTCGCCCGCGATGCGCTCGAAAATATCGTTCACAAACGAATTCATGATGCCCATGGCCTTGGACGAGATGCCGGTGTCCGGGTGGACCTGCTTCAGCACCTTGTACACGTACACGGAGTAGCTCTCCTTGCGGCTGCGCTTGCGCTTCTTGCCGTCCTTCTTCTGCGCCTTGGTCACCGCCTTCTTGGAACCCTTCTTCGGGGCCGGAGCGGACTTAGATGGTTCAGGCATGGCGGGGAGTTTACTGCCAAACAGCCCCAAAGCAACAGAAAGAAGAGAAGCCGTAAGAATTCGCTTCCTTCACAGCTTCTTAAAGGAGGCAGTGAGTAATGCCAAGCGTCTGATTGGTGGTGGATGCTGGAAACGTCACATAATAGTTTTGTCCAATTAAAACAAGCGTATTTCAAACTCACGGTTTCATTGGGTTAGGTGAAACTGCAACTTTAGCCAATGGTCTACCGTTATTTTCGCGCCCAGTGAAGACTATAAATAAGATAGGTCTGATTGTATACTCATACTTTATATTGGTGAGATTGTACCTTCGTCATGTCTGGTCGTGGCAAGCAAGGAGGCAAAGCTCGTGCAAAAGCCAAGACCCGCTCCTCGCGGGCCGGGCTCCAGTTCCCCGTGGGCCGAGTGCACCGCCTTCTCCGCAAGGGTAACTACTCCGAGCGGGTCGGAGCCGGGGCCCCGGTGTATCTGGCGGCGGTGCTGGAATATCTGACGGCCGAGATCTTGGAGCTGGCGGGCAACGCGGCCCGGGACAACAAGAAGACACGCATCATCCCGCGTCACCTGCAGCTGGCCATCCGCAACGACGAGGAGCTCAACAAGCTGCTGGGTAAAGTCACTATCGCCCAGGGTGGTGTCCTGCCCAACATCCAGGCGGTACTGCTGCCCAAGAAGACCGAGAGCCACCATAAGGCCAAGGGCAAGTAAAAACCTGGCATTGTTTGTAACTCAAACCTGTTAAAACCAAAAGGCTCTTTTCAGAGCCACCCACTTTATCAGCAAAACGAGCTGTACTTTCAAATTCCCATTGTTTCTGATACCCAGGTGTTAAGAAATCTATAACAAAATTTGCTAACTCACATAAATGTAGGTCGTTATCCCCAAAGTCTCTAAATTGACTTTAAGTTTTAGGTTAAACCTATGAGGGCAAAATTCTGTGGTTCCTTTACAGGGTAAAATGGCTATCTGAGACAAAACCTTAGGCCTAGCTTCCCTCCTAATTCAGTTGAATCTTAGGGCACACCACTCACCCTCCTAAATGAGAATACGATAGTAACCCAGCAAGGTAAATTACTTGTTTTCAAGTAGCTTCAGGCAAAGAATACAGCTTGTAGTGGGCTGTTTACATCAATGCTGGTGAAGTAAAAGAGGAAGATGTGCCTTAACAGACAAAAGTAGACATTGTAAATCACATGTATAAGATAAATCAGCAAACTAGGTTCTTACAGTCCTAATGCTGTCAGTGATTCTTGTTCCCCTTTTCCCCCACTATCATCACTCACCCTGCTCTCAGATCAAGTCCTACTAACTAAAGAGGGCCTTCAATTCTCCACACCAGGTAATCTAGCTTTCATTATGAATACATTTTAATGAAAGGAATTACAATCGCATTCCTAGTCCACTGGAATAAGTTTTCTGAGTCTCCTGAAATATTTTTATTTCCTGTGTTTAAATCTCAATTGCAATCACATGTAAATAATATTCTTTGAAATAACAGTGACCACAACAATCCTTTTTCTTTTTAAATTTCTTTGATGTTGGAAGAATCGAATCCTGATTTCAGTGAATCTAATTATTCAGTTTTTTCCTCTTAAAAAGTCATTTGCATTATTTGAGTCTGTAAACTTTCAACAGCTCTATCTCAGAACTAGAGCTCTCAAGAATAAATGATACAGCTGCAAGGAAAGCCTATGAGATCTTCATGTTTTAATAATAAAATATGCTGTGGTTATAGTTATTGATGTTGATCATGCAAGAAGTAACCCTTGTATCACTTCTATTCCTTACAACAAGGACCATCACACTGTTAAAATAATGCCTTTATTATTAATGGTAATCAATGAACCTATAATCAAATAGTTGATAAATGAATATAAATTGTGTTTTAAATAAAATATTCAAGTGTGATATGTCATTACTTATAATTCCACATATTAACTGAGCTTTTAAAATTGGGCTACCCTTGTGGCTCAGTCGGTAAAGAATCCACCTGCTATATGGGAGACCTGGCTTCCATCCTGTGTTAGGAAGAGTCTGATTCCTGGGTTGGGAAGATCCTCTGGAGAAGGGAACAGCTACCCACTCCAGTATTCTGGTCTGGAGAATTATATGGACTGTAATGGACTATTAATCCAATTTCATTGGATAAAGCCCTTACTGTTCTTACTATCTGCACAATCAGAAAGAAAATAAAACTTACATTTAAAAATCGAGATAACACAACTTTCCAAAAATCTTGCCAAAATAATTTATATATTTCTTTCAATTAGATCCTGAAGAATTCCGTAATTTATGCTGCAAAGTCTTCATAAGAGGTACACTTCAGTTTGAGTGGCAGAAGATTTATAAAAGTATTAGTTAAACTTTGTTCTTGACATTGGTCTTCCCATTAATTTCCCTCTCTGAAGACTGGACTACTATGCAAGTATTGGGCAGTATCTTCCCATATTACATTTTTTTGTGTATTATTGGGGAGAAAGAATTTTCCTCTACCCTTCCAAGGTTCTTTTACAGGTCTAATAATCAAATTCATATGATGAGATAGATTAACAGAAGAAAGATCAAATTGAATTTCATACATACGGAAACACCCCACACGTGTGAAGTTCATAAAAAGAATGTAAAATGAAGTTTATATCCCATTCTGAGCTAAGGAATTAGACAACAGCTTCCAAGTACAACAGGGTAATTCACAGAACAATAAGAGAAAAAGCAAATACTGGATAATTAGTTTGCCCTACCATGCAATTGAGTCACTCAAAATTTTTCTCTGGTAATAATTCTGGGAAAGTAAAAGTATCAGTTGCTCAGTCATGTCTGATTCTTTGTGACCCCATGGACTGCATCCCACAAGGTTCCTCTGTCTATGGGATTTTCCATTCCATAGAGTTCTTTGAGTAAGAATACTGGAGTGGGTAGCCATTTCCTGTTCCAGGAGACAATCCTGACCCAGGGATGGAACTCAGGTCTCCTGCATTGAAGGCAGATTCTTTACCATCTGAACCACCAGGGAAGCCCGGAAAGACTCCCATTTTGAATTCTAGATAGTTAAGAGAGGAGCAGAGTTTGTCTTGAGATTACAGGGTCTCAATTTACATTTACATTTAAAGTCACTCAGTCATGTCTGAATCTTTGCGACCCCATGGACTATACATGGACATGGAATTAAAAGACACTTGCTCCTTGGAAGGAAAGTTATGACCAACCTAGACAGCATAATAAGAAGCAGATATCACTTTGCCAGCAAAGGTCCATCTAGTCAAAGCTATGGTTTTACCAGTAGTCATGTATGGATATGAGAGTTGGACTATAAAGAAAGCTGAGCACTGAAGAATTGATGCTTTTGAACTGTGGTGTTGGAAAAGACTCTTGAGAGTCCCTTGGACTGCAAGGAGATCCAACCAGTCCATCCTAAAGGAAATCAGTCCTGAATATTCATTGGAAGGCCTGATGCTGAAGCTGAAACTCCAATACTTTGGCCACCTGATGCAAAGAACTGACTCATTGGAAAAGATCCTGATGCTGGGAAAGATTGAAGGTGGGAGGATAGAAGGGGATGACAGAGGATGAGATGGTTGGATGGCATCACCGACTCAATGGACATGAGTTTGAGTAGGCCCTGGGAGTTGGTGATGGACAGGGAGGGCTGGTGTACTGCAGGCTACGGGGTCGCAAAGAGCCAGACACAACTGAGCAACTGAACTGACTGACTGATTGAACTGGACAATACAGTCGATGGAATGTGCCAGGCCAGAATACTGGAGTGGGTAGCCTTTCCCTTCTCCAGGGGATCTTACAAACCCAGAGCTCCTGCATTGCGGGCAGATTCTTTACCAGCTGAGCCATAGGGGAAGCCCAAGAATACTAGGGCAGGTAGCCTATCCCTTCTCGATGAGATCTTCCTGACCCAGGAATCGAACCAAGGTCTCCGGCATTGCAGGGGGATTTTTCACAAACTGAGCTATCAGGGAAACCAAAAATCTGACACTTGTAGTTTGTTTCCTCCTGTCTCTCAGTGAGTCATTTCAGTTGCTCAGTCGTGTCCGACTCTTTGAGACCTGATGGACTGCAGCACACCAGTCCTCCCTGTCCATCACCAACTCCCAGAGCCTACTCAAACTCATGTACATTGAGTCGGTGATCCCATCCAACCATCTCATCCTCTGTTGTCCCCTTCTCCTCCCACTTTCAATCTTTCCCAGCATCAGAGTCTTTTTCAATAAGTCACTTCTTCGCATCATGTGGCCAAAGTGTTGGAGCTTCAACTTCAGCATCAGTCCTTCCAATGAATATTCAGGATTGATGAATATTAATTACATGGTGGAATAATAAAGAGATTGAGAGATTTGGGGGACCAGTAATTTGGTCTTCCTGGTGGCTCAATGTTAAAGAATCAGCTTGCCAATGTAGGAGACATAGGTTCAATCCCTGGGTCAAAAAGATCCCCTACAGAAGGAAATGGCAACGAACTCCACTATTCTTGTCTGGGAAATCTCAGAGACAGAGAAGCCTGGCTGGCTATAGTCCATGGAGTCATAATAATGTTTGCACAATTGAGCGACTAAATAGCAACAATTTGGAAGAAGGCAGGGACTCTGGACAGGGGCCAGCATTAAGGACAGAGAATTATGGAGCCTTCAATAATACAAATTACTGAGGCTCTCAAAAAATGTCTTTCCCCAAAGTTGTTTTTGTGGTTTTAAAAAACTTCTCCACTCCCAGACTTTTATCTATGCTCTTTCAATTGTTTATATGAATATATTAGTTTTACTCATTCTGTGACTGAGAGCTTCCTGTAACAAGAAACAGATTTACAAGAGAAAAACAAGTTTAAAACCATGTATGTCTGATGTATACATAGAATACACAGAGGGGAACTGAACCTCTGTTCTGAACTTCAGAAGTGGCCTGAACCACTGCTTTAAATATCATCTTCAGCTAAAGACAAAATATGTTGAAGATAGTGGCATTTATAGGGATTGAGCAGGAAACCCAGAGTAAACCAGGTGTGGCAGATTTAAGTCCTGCCCCTTCCTCAGGTAAGTTTCTTGTGAGTTATTAATATCTTTCTCTTCCTGGCTCAAAGAAGGAGATACACTTACAAATGGAGATTTCTGACATAAATGTAAATTTCCCTTAGTGTGTGTGTTAGCTGCTCAGTTGTGTCGGACTCTTAGTGATCTCATGGACTGTAGCCTGCCAGGCTCCTCTGTCCATGGGATTCTCCAGGCTAGGATACTGGAGTGGGCAGCCATTTCCTTTTTCAGGGGATCTTCTTGACCCATGGATCCAACCCAGGTCTCCTGTATTGCAGAAAGATTCTTTACCATCTGAGCAACCAGGGAAGGTTTCGGTATTAAATTCTGTTTTTATAGCTTCTCCTATGCCTGCTTTTTCTCAAAACCATCAGCTCATTATAATTCATATGTTTAAGAAGGATATTTGGGAGTGACATATTCTGGTACACTTTGTTAGAAATGGCAGTATAGTATACCCAAGTATAGTGAAGTAAATTTTTACTAAGTGGAAAAAAAAAAATTTTTTTCCAAAACACTGATTACTGGGGAGTTTGTTAAAAGTATTAAAGAGAATTCATAAGGTTAACAAGCAGGCATTAAAAATACACTTTCTCGTTAAATAGGGGAAATTGATGAAAATGTAAACAGTGCAAGAAGTTCCCAAAATGCCATTTATGGCATTGCATACATTTTCTTTGAAAGAGTATGTGCTTTTATCTGTTCACCAAAATACCAAATAGCTACTAGCTGTGAATTATTACTTTATCACCTGCCTTCTCTGTATATTTTACACAACATTCTTGTTTTGTGCTCGCATTCAAAAGCAATTGCTAGTTTTAAAACAAGGTGACAAAAGAGTCACCTCAGAACAAAGGAACAGAGAAGGCCTTTTTTTTTTTTTTTTTTGGTCTAATTCCCCTCCCCCACTTAAGGCGTAACTTCCCGCCTCCTTCTTTCTTCAGGTTCTCAGTTCGGTCCGCCAACAGACGTATAAAGGGGCATCGCGGGGCCTGGAAGTTGGGCTTTTTCGACTCTCGGGCTTTTGCGATGTCTGGTCGCGGCAAAGGCGGGAAAGGTCTAGGCAAAGGAGGCGCCAAGCGCCACCGCAAAGTTCTTCGAGATAACATCCAGGGTATTACAAAGCCTGCCATTCGGCGCCTGGCTCGTCGTGGTGGTGTGAAGCGCATCTCCGGGCTCATCTATGAGGAGACTCGCGGGGTGCTGAAGGTGTTCCTGGAGAACGTGATCCGCGACGCGGTCACTTACACCGAGCACGCCAAGCGCAAGACTGTCACAGCCATGGACGTGGTCTACGCGCTCAAGCGACAGGGCCGCACCCTCTACGGCTTCGGCGGCTGAGTATCCGCGTTCCCGGTATTGAACAAAAGGTCCTTTTAAGGGCCCCCACCTTTTCATTTGAGGAGCTGTGATGCTTTGCTTTTGAGTTTTCTCCTGTTACTCTGTATGCTTTAAACGCTTAAGGGCACTATTTCCACCCTTCTTTGTGAGTGTTTAGTTAAATTTTACACTTCCAGGCAATGTTTTGAACATAATTTTGGATTTTGTAACCTCAGTGGAATATTTGGTCTAATAGCCTAGACATTCATAAGTGGAAGCAAATGTCACCCAAATATATGTGGCTTAAGATTTAGTGGTATTTCTCTTGGGATACAAGAGAATGTCTACCAAGGGAAAGAAAGACTCCGAGTTTAGACATGGAGTCTTAGGGTTCGATCACAGTGATAGCTCTGTATGTCCTCATGACTGTTCAATAGTCATTAACACTAGTGGGGAAGGATGATAAAGTACAGGCTCACTGTAATATCCGGCAGAACAGTTGGTGAGGGTGGGGTGCAATTAAAAAGGATTTCAACAAAAACAGTCGTATTACAGGAATATTCTCTACAATGAAAAAATACAAGGCAGCTTTATAAACCAGAACAACGAATTTAAAAGATCCTTGGTACAGAATTGGAAAGGAATAAGATTGGGATTGAAATAGGAATAAATTGGAAAGGAATAAGATTAGGAAATCCAGACCTAAACTCTGAAGGAGGTCTTAGCATTTTCCTAGAATCTTAGAAGCTATAGAAAGAAACCCAAGGTCAAGGGGGAAACCTTGACTAATGTAGACACACATTCCAAAGAGTGATTGCCTCAGTTCAGTTCAGTCGCTCAGTTATGTCTGACTGCGACCCTATGGACTGCAGTATACCAGGCTTCCCTGTCCATCACCAACACCCAGAACATACTCAAACTCACGTCCATTGTTTGGTGATGCCATCCAACCATCTCATCCTCTGTCGTCCCCTTCTCCTCCTGCCCTCAATATTTCCCAGCATCAGGGTCTTTTCCAATGAGTCAGTTCTTCGCGTCAGGTGGCCAAAATGTTGGAGTTTCAGCTTCAGCATCAGTCCTTCCAATGAATATTCAGGACTGATTTCCTTTAGGGTGGACTGGTTGGATCTTGCAGTCCAAGGGACTCTCAAGTCTTTTCCAACAACACAGTTCAAAAGCATCAATTCTTTCGTGCTCAGCTTTCTTTATAGTCCAGCTCTTACATCCATACATGACTACTGGAAAAACCATAGCCTTGACTAGATGGATCTTTGTTGCTAAAGTAATATCTCTGCGTTTTAATATGCTGTCTAGGTTGGCCACAGCTTTTCTTCCAAGGAGCATCTGTAGTCTTCATCAGCAGTAATTTTGGAGCCCCCAGAAATAAAGTCTGTCAGTGTTTCCATTGTTTGCCCATTTATTTGCCATGAAGTGATGGGACCAGATGCCATGATCTTAGTTTTCTGAATGTTGAGTCTTAAGCCAACTTTTTCACGCTTCTCTTCCACTTTCATCAAGAGGCTCTTTCGTTCTTTGTTTTCTGCCATAACGGTGGTATCATCTGCATATGTGAGGCTATTGATATTTCTTCCGACAATCTTGATTCCAGCTTGTGCTTCATCCAGTGCAGCATTTCTCATGATGTACTCTGCATATAAGTTAAATAAGCAGGGTGACCATATACAGCATTGATGTGCTCCTTTCTCGATTTGGAACCAGTCTGTTGTTCCATATCCAGTTCTAACTATTGCTTCTTATTCTGCATACAGATTTCTCAGAGGGCAGGTCAGGTGGTCTGGTATTCCCATCTCTTGAAGAATTTTCCACTGTTTGTTATGATCCACACAAAGGCTTTGGCATAGTCAATAAAGCAGAAGTAGATGTTTTTCTGGAACTCTCTTGCCTTTTCAATGATCCAGTGGATGTTGGCAATTTGCTCTCTGGTTCCTCTGCCTTTTCTAAACCAGCTTGAACATCTGGAAGTTCATGGTACACATACTGTTGAAGCCTAGCTCAGAGAATTTTTAGCATTACATTGCTAGCCTTGAGAGATGAGTACAATTGTGCAGTAGTTTGAACATTCTTTGGTGTTGCCTTTCTTTGGGATTGGAATGAAAACTGACCTTTTCCAATCCTGTGGCCACTGCTGAGTTTTCCACATTTGCTGACATATCGAGTGCAGCACTTTCTCAGCATCCTCTTTTAGGATTTGAAATAGCTCAACTGGAATTCCATCACCTCCATTAGCTGTGTTTGTAGTGATGCTTCCTCAGGCTTACTTGACTTTGCATTCCAAGATGTCTGGCTCTAGGTGAGTGATCACACTATCATATTTATCTGGGTCGTGAAGATCTTTTTTGTATAGCTCTTTGTATTCTTGCCATCTCTTCTTAACATCTTCTGCTTCTGTTAGGTCCATACCATTTCTGTCCTTTATTGTGCTCATCTTTGCATGAAATGTCTCTTGGTATCTCTAATTTTCTTGAGATCTCTTGTCTTTCCCTTTCTATTGTTTTCCTCTATTTCTTTGCATTGATCACTAAGAAAGGGTGGCAGTTGCCTACATGTAAAAAAAATGACAAAATGATTAGGTTTACATATTTTTATATCTGAAGCTAAAAATTCCGTTGTCTCATCAATATTTAATCTTTGTAAAATCAAAGGCTAAATATTCATCTAGCCAGTCTCCCAACTCAGGAATATTTTTTCAACAACCCTAGCCCCATCTCTGAAACACTATCAAAGATAATAGGATCTCTGTTTCCCAGAAAGAGAGGGGGCTAACTTCCATTATTACAAGATTACAAATTGCCATGTCTACTAATTTTTAAGCAGATTGTATCCATTTAGCTGTATAAAAGAGAGCGATTTCTCTCCTTGCTTTGCAATCCCTTTAGCAAAATTGCCTGTGATGTTCTTCACATTCTGGTTTAACGCTTATTTAGCAATAAAGCTTTTCTGTTTTTACTCCCTTTGTGCAGAGGTTTTTCTGAATTGGGAGGTATTACTTTTAGCTATATTCCTACATTTTCTGAGGATCTATTACTATTTTTGTGGCTTTCCATCGATGTCTTGAATAATTCTGATAGAAGTCTCTCGGTTCTTAAACAAACAAAAACCCCCACAGAAAAAAAATCCTTAAATATTCAGTACATAATTTAATACTATCTTATATGCAGTGTTTTAGTATTTGTCTTTAGAAATATATTATTATATTTATAGCCTGATTTCTTTTTGATATTACCTTCTCTAAACCTGGACCACCAAATTTTGAATAATGAAGCCATTAAGATATTACCTATTTAACACTTAAGGTTTGTTCTCTCGTTTACATTTGTAATTAGGCATATGTAATTGTGACAATTGTTTGTTGTATATATTGTGCAATATTTGAAAAAAGAGGACAAATCAAAAACAGAAACTATACATCCCTAAATTAACCAGGTAAAATGTTATCAATGTAAATGTTTAACAGTTATACTTTTTAAGTTGGGTGGACCATACTTGCATGCATATAAAGGACACATTGCCAACAGTTTGTTCCTAAGTATAAATACCTTCTCATTGGGAGGCAACGATAGCAAATACTTACAGCATATATCAAAGGGGAAATGTCAATATCCTCACTATAATACCATATCTATACTGGGGATTCTATCCCACTCCATACTGATAATATTAATTACTATTATACATTGACCAGACTGATGGTTGCTGTTTTTCTTTACAGTTATCTCTAAGACCCCTGCTACAAAATATTGGGTTTCCCTTGTGACTCAGCTGGGAAAGAATCAGCCTGCAATGTGGGAGACCTGGGTTCTATCACTGGGTTGGAAAGATCTCCTGGGGAAGGGAAAGGCTACCCACTTCAGTATCCTGGCCTGGAGAATTCCATGGACTATAGTCTGTGGGGTCACAAAGAGTTGGACACAACTGAGTGACTTTCGCAAAATATAGATCTGAAATAGAGGTTTTCAGAAGAAGCATCAAAAGAGCTTTAAAAAAAAACTGTACCTGATACTGTCAAGCTCTACTACAGGATTTCTTTAAGATTTTCCAAGCCATATTACAAATTTTAGAAAAATATTTAGGTAACTGAATTTTTGATAAACTGTCAGGAATACTAACAATGTTTTTGAAAATATAAAATACACGTTGCTAGGTTGTGTTTACAAAACAATACAGAAGAGTGATTGGATTTTGTTAAAACTCCTTTTTCATAGGAATGTGATTATTAACACAGGCTTAAAACTAAGCGTGAAAGTGTTACTCGCTCCGTCGTGTCTGATTCTTTGCAACCCCATAGACAGTAACCTGCCAAGCTCCTCCGTCCATGGGATTTTCCAGGCAAGAGTACTGGAGTGAGTAGCCATTCCCTTCTCCAGGGGATCTTCCTGACCCAGGAATTCAACCCGAATTTCCTGCATCTCCTCCGTAAACAAGAAGGAAAGCCTTCATCTCTTTGCACAGCTGTGTCATATAAACAGACCAACTTGTTGGTTCAGTGGTTAAGAATCTACCTGTGCTTTAGAAATCCAAAGGCAACAACTACTGAGCCCATGTGCACCAACTACTGAAGACCACGAGCCCTAGAACCCGTGCTCCACAAGAGAGTAGCCCCAGCTCTCTGCAAGTAGAGAAAGCCTGCATGCAGTAACAAAGACTCAGCCCAGCCAGTAATAAATAAAAATAAATATTCTTTAAAAAGCAGACCAAGTTGAACAAAAGATACAAATTTAAATGTTCTATTATATACCTATCAAAGAGTCTGGTCATGTTTGATCAAATTCTTGATCTTGGCTTCCTAAACATTTTGAAGTATGTATTTCTTATACTATTTGCAGAGCTGTAGTTCTGCTGCAGAGGAAAAAGTGAAACTCAAAAGGTGCATCAAGTATTTTACATGATTCAGCGGTCGTCCATCTCCTTGAACCCTTATTTTAAGCCTTAACTTACCCCATGTCTTTCTCCTTGTCTCAAGCTGTATGTTTAAATTTATTTTTTAAAAATCAGGCATCTCTAGCATTTTAATTTGATTTGAGTCTTTTTATGCCCTGGGAGAACTTGCCTCATAGTTTCGTTGGAGGCTCCCAGGACATCAAGGTAATTTCCCACAGGTTGGTGAGGGATCAAATATGGAAACAGGGAAAACACTAAAGATATTAAAGCAAGTAAACTAGGAGAGAGAAAATAGTCCTCCCATCAAGATGGGAGCATGTTGGTACTGAGAATTGATGTTTCCATATATATTTTGAAGGAAAAATCAGGATGGTTTCTAGAAGAAATGAATGGAGAATGAAGTCATTATCAATTAAATCAGGGAGTGATTTAATGAAAGATTAGAAAGAGGGAATACCAAAGATTCTAGTTTGGGCATATTAATTTTAGGATGTCAAACATCCATGTGAAGAAAGCAGTTAGGGGATAGGAGGAATTTCCTGGCAGTCTGGTAGTTACAATTCAGCACTTTCACTGCTGAGGCCCTGGTCAGGGAACAAAGATAGCACAAGTCACTTGACCAAAAAAAAAAACCAAAAAAGACAGAAAAGAAAGAAAGTAATTGAGGTTATGTCTGTCTGGAGTTTAAGAGAGAAGCTGAGTTGACAATATAAAGTTGGAAGTCATTGATATACAGATGGTATTTAAAGTCTGAGCTTGGTCAGATCTTCAAGAGGGTGAGTATAGAGCAAGAAGCAGTAAAAACTTAGGCCTGTATCCCCCAACATTAAGGGTCTGTGGAGAAGAGATGAACTAACAAAATATACAGAGCCTCTGATAAAATAGAACCAAGTGAAAAAAGCATATCAAAGAGAAATTATAGGATCAATTATGTCAGTGTTTCCAATAAATTAAGTAAAATGAAGATTAGCTATTGGCCATTGGATGTATCAATAGGAAAATGATTTTGATGATTTTATATTATTTACTTTCTGTCTTTTTTCTAGTACAAAAAAAGTGGGGACTTTTCCCCCTCGTAATATCACCGGTGCCAAGTACAATGTCTGAAATCTAGCAGTTATTCAATAATTAATAAATAAATTAATTAGTTAACTAACATTCTGGAGAAGGCAATGGCAACCCACTCCAGTACTCTTGCCTGGAAAATCCCATGGACAGAGGAGCCTGGTAGGCTGCAGTCCATGGGGTTGCTAAGAGTCGGACACGACTGAACATCTTCACTTTCACTTTTCATTGGAGAAGGAAATGGCAACCCATTCCAGTGTTCTTGCCTGGAAAGTCCCAGGGACAGGGGAGCCTGGTGGGCTGCCATCTATGGGGTCGCACAGAGTCAGACACGACTGAAGCGACTTAGCAGCAACAGCAGCAACTAACATTCCTGCTGCTGTCGACGGAGAGCTCTTCTTACTGACTGTCCTACAGTGTACTCACTAGGGTAGAGTCCCGAGCAAGCAATGGAACTGTGTTAAGCAATACATGCTAATTCTCAGGGCATTTAGTCACAATATATATTTTTCTATTTGTTTAAGTTTTAAAGACTATGTGTTTTTTTTTTAAAGGGTAGTTTTCCTAGTATAGCTGGAAAGGAAAGCCAGGCTGTTCACCTAGGTTTCTGATGCCTTGATTCTATAACTACTGAACCTAGCAGATGTTTATAGCAAGATCTTTCTATGCAACAAACTTTAATTCATTGACCACAAATAAAATAAACCCTTGAATTTGAACTCAATCCTCTCTTGGGAGAAAGGTAAGAACTTGAATTCCTGGACAAGACCTCTCATCGCAACAAAGAAAGATTGATGCTTTATCTCTTAAGTTGGGTCTGAACCTTGGGGCTGAGACTTCCACAGCCTTTGATTGTATTCTCTTAAAGTTGAAACTGATGAAAAAATGATATTAAAAACCAAAATTTTCCCTTAGATTTTAAAAGGCCTGTGGAACCAGGAGAAATGAGAGGTGCTGATAAGTTGTATTTAAGAAGACACAATCCCACAGATTCTAATAACTGGTCTAGGGAAACATCAGTTATTAATATTTAAACAAACAACTTTCTCATAGTAACTCTTATGTGCCTCCACATAAGAGAGAGATCTCATGCCCACTTGATGTCTGGGTTCCTTTATGGCAGGTAAATTCTATGCCATTCAAAAAAAATGAGATGAGGTTGATAGAAAGGGAGAACAGGGAGTAAGAGAAAAACAAAAATTACAGCAAACCTATCAGTTATGCTGTGATCATCCTTAGAAAGCTAAGGAAGGCTCCTCCTCCTCCCCTTTATTTACCACCCAGATTGTGAATACAAATGAACAGAATGATATTGGAGAAATAATCAAAGTGATCCTTATCACTCAATTGTATACATGGAGAAGCTAAGGCCCAGAAAAATATATAACTTAAAATTCATTATCACTAAGGAACAGTGTAATCCCAAATCATCTGCTCCTAATGATTATGCTTAAACTTTTCACCATCTTGCACCCCTTTAGTTGATTTCAATAGTAAAATCACAGTAAGTCGGAAAGAGAAAAACAAATATCGAGTATTAACTCATATATATAGAATCTAGAAAGATGGTACTGATGGACCTATTTGCAGGACAGCAATAGAGACGCAGACCTAGAGAACAGATTTGTGGACACAGTGAGGGAAGGAGAGGGTGGGATGAATTGATTAGCGTTGAAACATACACATTTAGTTCAGTTCAGTTCAGTCGCTCAGTCGTGTCTGACTCTTTGCGACCCCATGAATCGCAGCACGCCAGGCCTCCCTGTCCATCACCAACTCCTGGAGCTCACTCAGACTCATGTCCATCGAGTCAGTGATGCCATCCAGCCATCTCATCCTCTGTTGTCCCCTTCTCCTCCTGCCCCCAATCCCTCCCAGCATCAGTCTTTTCCAATGAGTCAACTCTTCGCATGAGGTGGACAAAGTACTGGAGTTTCAGCTTTAGCATCAGTCCTTCCAAAGCAATCCCAGGGCTGATCTCCTTTAGAATGCACTGGTTGGATCTCCTTGCAGTTCAAGGGACTCTCAAGAGTTCAACACCACAGTTCAAAAGCATCAATTCTTTGGCACTCAGCTTTCTTCACAGTCCAACTCTCACATCCATACATGAACACTGGAAAAATAATAGCCTTGACTAGACGGATCTTTATTGGCAAAGTGATGTCTCTGCTTAATATGCTATCTAGGTTGCTCATAACTTTTCTTCCAAGGAGTGTCTTTTAATTTCATGGCTGCAATCACCATCTGCAGTGATTTTGGAGCCCCCCAAAATAAAGTCTGACACTGTTTCCACTGTTTCCCCATCTATTTGCCATGAAGTGATGGGACCAAATGCCATGATCTTACTTTTTTGAATCTTGAGCTTTAAGCCAACTTTGTCACTCTCCTCTTTCATCAGGAGGCTTTTTAGTTCCTCTTCACTTTCTGCCATAAGGGTGGTGTCATCTGCATATCTCAGGTTATTGATATTTCTCCCGGCAATCTTGATTCCAGCTTGTGCTTCTTCCAGCCCAGCGTTTCTCATGATGCACTCTGCATATAAGTTAAATAAGCAGGGTGGCAGTACACAGCCTTGACGTACTCCTTTTCTTATTTGGAACCAGTCTGTTGTTCCATGTCCAGTTCTAACTGTTGCTTCCTGACCTGCATATAGGTTTCTCAAGAGACAGGTCAGGTGGTCTGGTATTCCCATCTCTTTCAGAATTTTCCACAGTTTATTGTGATCCACGCAGTCAAAGGCTTTGGCATAGTCAATATGGGTCTGCTTAGTGATGCCAAATCAGACTTTTCACAAGATGAAAATAAGTACATTTTTCATGAATATATTTACATTGGTGACCTAAAAAATTAAGAAAAAATGTCTAAATAAAACATTTGCACTGCATATGTGGGCCAGAAATTTTGTGCTTTTGCTTTATCTGAATCCATTACTATAACTGTCCCTTCTGAATTCTTACCACCAGTGGTATTCATTTCACCAAATACATAAACACCTAATGAGGACCAATTATGAACCTCACCTTTAAAAAAAAAAACAAAAGTAATGTAAAAATATTCTTTTTAAACTCTTAACTCACTTGATTTTATGAGTATACTAATTTCAAGTCTTCTCCCAGACTTCCCTTGTAGTCCAGTGGTTAAGAATCCGCCTGTCAATGCAGGGAGCATGGGCTTGATCCCTGGTCCTGAAAGATTCCGCATGGCACGGGGCAACCGAGCCCAGGTGCCACAACTACTCTAAAGCCCGCGAGCCACAACTATTGAGCCAACACGCTGCAACTACCGACAAGTGCAGGTGCCAGACGCGATTGTACTTTGTTAGTGTACGGCATGTTAATCGAAACGTGGCTTAAATACAAGAGTTGTGTTTGGGGTTTTTTTTGTAAATAAAAAAAATAAAGGTACTTGGTATCAATCACTTTTATATTGACTAGCTACGTCCATTAGCTAGTCATGCAACTTTAGGCCCCAAACAACCTAGTAAGAATGTGTTAAGATAAAAGCTTGACGGGGCACGGGATACCGCTGTACAAGGTGGGATTTGGCGCGCACGCGCCCTGGAGCAGAAACAAGACGGCCTTTTAGAGCAAAGTATTAAGTGTATTCTTCGCACTTGATGAAAACGAGAGTTACAGCTCCTTACAAGGGCAATTGGGAAGCCCTGAAAAGGGCCTTTTGTTAAGTGAATGGAAACAAAATGAACACTCAGCCACCGAAACCGTAGAGAGTGCGGCCCTGACGCTTGAGCGCGTAGACCACGTCCATGGCTGTGACAGTCTTGCGCTTGGCGTGCTCGGTGTAAGTGACCGCGTCGCGGATCACGTTCTCCAGGAACACCTTCAGCACCCCGCGAGTCTCCTCATAGATGAGCCCGGAGATGCGCTTCACACCACCACGACGAGCCAGGCGCCGAATGGCAGGCTTGGTAATACCCTGGATGTTATCACGAAGAACTTTGCGGTGGCGCTTGGCGCCTCCTTTGCCCAGACCCTTTCCGCCTTTACCGCGACCAGACATAGCGATAGATCTGAAGACCGATAAAGCCTAACTTCGAAGCCTCGCGGTGCAACTTTATACGTCTGTTAGCGGACCGAACTGAGAACCTGAAGAAAGGCGGAGGCGGGAAGTCACGCCCTAAGTGGGGGAGGGGAATTGGGCCAAAAAGAAAAAAAAAAAAAAAGGCCTTCTCTGTTCCTTTGTACTGTGGTAACTTGTTACCTTAATATTTAGAATTGATTTTGAATGAGAGCGAAAACACGAATGTTGTGGAAAATAGAGAAAAGGGGAAGTAATAAAGTAATAACTTGTTACCGCACCGCACACAGATCTCCCCTAGTAGCTAATTTGGTATTTTGGTGAGCAGATAAAAGCACCGACTCCAAGAAAATGAATGCTATTCTATATATGGCCTTCTAAAACCTCTTTATACTGGTATATTTAAATCAACTACCCTTGAGTTTTTAATGACAAGTTAATGTCTGCTTATTATTGCTTACGAATTTTCCATAGCACAGTTTTAAACAGTTCTCTACCAATTCCTTAATCAGCAAGATATTTTAATATAATTTTTTTCCTGCTCTTGAAATACCACCTTTACCATTCTTAGAACTAGTACTAAAATTCTGTTCTCTCTATTACAGTTTCTAAATAATCTATTTGTTACATTCAGAATTAATTTTGGGATAGATTATATTTTGTCTATGATCAACTCTCCACTCAGCAAGATTTAAGGATTTATTTCCCACTAAGAGTATCATCTTTAATGTAATTTCTGTAATATACTGAGAAAATTTGTCCTTCCTAGTGAGTTTCCATTAGAATGTTTTCAACATTGCAAAATGTTTCAAGAAAAAAGAAAATAAAACTCCTTTGGGCTTTTCAGAGGCACCAGGCTTTCCTGCCAACATAGGGAAGGTGCATTGTTTCAAAGATAACTGAAAAGGTGAAGGAAATTTAAAGTCTTCCAATTCTTCACTCTTAAACTGGCGTAAGAGAAAGGACTCAGGATTATTTTTCAAACTGCTCTTTAGCCATCTACTACCTTTAACAATGCTTATCATTTTACAGTTTTTTTATGGAAGGTGGTGGAGCAGGGTGGGGTAAATTG
Organism: Ovis aries; assembly: GCF_016772045.2. NCBI lineage: Eukaryota > Metazoa > Chordata > Mammalia > Artiodactyla > Bovidae > Ovis > Ovis aries. The sequence continues at coordinate 30,004,332 of NC_056073.1, forward strand.
CAAAAAGAGGGATCTAGAAGAGAACCTAAAAAACTGTTAAAAACTATGCTGTCGCATGACGAGTCATCAAGTTCTGTTAATCCTCTATCTTAAAATTACTGTACATCCCAACTATAAAGGTTGAGATTTTAATAATGCACGAGGTTCTGGGGCAGCTGCAGCTTGGAGAGCAAGCACTCAAGACACACTGGTGGTGAAATCGGCCTCCTTGTCATCTAATATCTAAAACTACTAGATCCGCCTCTTCAATTTCAAACGCAGTAAGTAGAAAAGTAGTGAAAAGTTCCAACCAGGAGAGCCGTGAGCCACACCGGGTTTCATGACCTCCGGAGAAGAGGATTTCGATCAAGGGTCAGAGACGAGGCTTGATCATTTGAAGCTTACGTGAAATAAAACTTTATTAACGTATAGAGGGATAAAAGAAGCTTCTGACATCAGAAGGGGGCATGAGGAAGGGACAGAGTGACCCCCTTGCTAGCTCTTCAGTTCAGTTCAGTTCAGTTCAGTCGCTCAGTCGTGTCCGACTCTTTGCGACCCCATGAATCGCAGCACGTCAGGCCTCCCTGTCCATCACAAGCAGTTAAAGAATCACCTCAAATCTGAGAGTTGCATCAGGCCCCTTTTCCATAACAGGCATTTTGAGACAGCACTGGCATAAAGTGAGTCATCCCATGCCATAAAAAAATTGACATGAAATTTAAAGAAAGGCAGGTTACCAGCAAATACCTAGTTTAATTACCATAGCTTAAGAGAAATTTTCCTTGAGTAGGACAATGGTTTGTTGAGTCATTATCTGTTCAAGGTTTGAGTCTTAGGCTGAACCTACTTGAAGACAGGCAGATTCCAAGGCAAATGCATCGTTCGTTAACACAACTTAAGAAAAAGATTTCCATAAGAAAAACCCATTGGTTAGCTCAAGGTTTCGGGAAGGTTTAAGTTCAGGCAGAACCAGGTGTCATCTTGACAACACAAAAGAAACCTTTTAATTTTGTATAAAGATGGAAAAAAAAAAAAAAAGAAAGAAAGAAAAAGTCTGCCACTTGGAGTCTATTTCCTCCGCTTGGGGACCCCTAGCCTTCCAGTTACCCTCCGTGTAGCTTATTGGTTATACTGCAAAGAACCAATCCTATGTTAGAACTGTCTCTTTTGCTTCTTGTTATAATCATACATAATGAGCTGCCTCAGAGGATCCTGGCCCTCGGCCTGTTAAATGATGGCCCTTTTTACTTCCTTATTGCCTCTCCCGCTTCTGCTTTTTGACTTCTCCAGATACCGAGATGGTTAAGACATTAGTCTGCCCCATCATCTCGGTTTAGGCGGCTTTCTGAACCTAAACAGTTTGTTTCTGAGGCTCATTGGCCTAGAGTGCGGCGAGCAGCGAGTTTGGAGCCGGCAATGAACAAGACACAGATGCCAGATAGCTTAATTGGAAGACCTTAACTGTAAGATCACAGAAAAACCCAGAAATGATTGTTTAACACCCTAGCTACTTACACTGCAACGAGTTATCTTTAGATACTTCGGCAAAGTGAAACTTAAGCCTTTCATCAAGAAAAAAACAAACAAACAAACAAAAAACCCACCATATTGTAAAAACAGAACAACCTCTCAAACCAGTTATCAGTGGACAGGCCCTTTTATAGAAAAGGTAGGTGGCTCTGAAAAGAGCCTTTGGGTGAGAAGGAATCTGACTACTCTGCAGCCAGTCCCTCACTTGGAGCTGGTGTACTTGGTGACGGCCTTGGTGCCCTCGGACACGGCGTGCTTAGCCAGCTCCCCAGGCAGCAGAAGACGCACGGCCGTCTGGATCTCCCTGGATGTGATGGTCGAGCGCTTGTTGTAATGAGCCAGGCGCGACGCCTCGCCCGCGATGCGCTCGAAGATGTCGTTGACGAAGGAATTCATGATGCCCATGGCCTTGGACGAGATGCCGGTGTCCGGGTGGACCTGCTTCAGCACCTTGTACACGTACACGGAGTAGCTCTCCTTGCGGCTGCGCTTGCGCTTCTTGCCGTCCTTCTTCTGCGCCTTGGTCACCGCCTTCTTGGAACCCTTCTTCGGGGCAGGAGCGGACTTCGCTGGCTCAGGCATGGTGAAGTACTGCAGTCACAGAACCACTAGAGAAGTGAGAGCCGAACGGCACCCTTTTAAGGACAAGGGTTTATGCAAATGAAGCGCACTAGAGGTTTCTGGTGATTGGTGCGCCTTCTGTGTGACATCACAGCTCAGCTTCGCCCAATCAAGGTAGGCATTCTGCAGAGTCGCATTTCCATTGGTCTAAACAAAAGTAAAACGGTAGCCAATCGTACAGCTTTCTTTTCGCGCCCAGCGTGGGTTATAAACTTTCCGTTTCTGTATTCGCTTGTCATTCTCGAGGGTGACCGTTGATCCTGAGTCATGTCTGGACGTGGCAAACAAGGCGGCAAAGCTCGCGCCAAGGCCAAGACCCGCTCTTCTCGGGCAGGCCTCCAGTTCCCGGTGGGCCGAGTGCACCGCCTTCTCCGCAAGGGTAACTACGCCGAGCGGGTTGGGGCCGGGGCCCCGGTGTACCTGGCGGCGGTGCTGGAGTATCTGACGGCCGAGATTCTGGAGCTGGCCGGTAACGCGGCCCGGGACAACAAGAAGACCCGCATCATCCCGCGTCACCTGCAGCTGGCCATCCGCAACGACGAGGAGCTCAACAAGCTGCTGGGCAAAGTCACTATCGCTCAGGGTGGTGTCCTGCCCAACATCCAGGCGGTGCTGCTGCCCAAGAAGACTGAGAGCCACCACAAGGCGAAAGGCAAATAGAAGTCTGGGTTACTTCTCAGTAGCCCAAAGGTCTCAACCAAACCAAAGGCTCTTTTCAGAGCCACTTAAAAGTTTCTTTGGAAGAACTGAGCACTAAATTTTAAACCTTAGATCCTAGATGATAGTTGAGAGTAAACATGTATTACGCCAACCTTGAAACTTCGGAGACACTTTTGTTAAAGTGTTATCATGTAGTCTATAAACTATTATCCATCAGCATTGGCAGATACGAGGATTTATTTACTCGTTAAGTATTGCCACCCTGTGCCAATTATTGAGTTGGAAAGCACAAGAGTTAGGATGGGAGATTTATTCCTTTCTATGGCAGTTTTAAGGCTTTTTGATTTTCTGGGCTTTAGTAACTAAAGGTTTCGTGTGTCCAGGGAGCAAATCAAATCTGTTTCTTAGGCCAAAGGCCATTGTTGGAGGCGTTATTCTGAAAAACCTACTGAAAACAGTGGGGCCTAGTGGGACTCCCAAACATGGTGGCCCTTTCTCCCTGTTTCTTGTAGGCAAGACTAGCCTTGACTTCCCTGAGTTCCAAATAGCAGATTTGAACAGTTGCTAGTCTAAGGAGCAGACTAGAAACCACCTGAGGCAAGATTGAAGGGATCAGAGAAACACATCAAGATTAGGAGAGCCGACCAACTGATATCCTGCATACTCCCTGACCTTGTCAGCAACCACGCCCTTGAGAAGTATAAAAACTCCTTTTCAAATCTTCCCAGGTTGGGACGGTTTTTTGAGACAAGTTTACCTGGTGGCTCAGACGGTAAAGTGTCGGCCTACAATACTGGAGACCCGGGATCAACCCCTGGATCCGGAAGATCTGGAGAAGGAAATGGCAACCCACTCCAGTATTCTTGCCTGGAAAATCCCATGGACGGAGGAGCCTGGTAGGCTACAGTCCATAGGGTCGCAACGAGTCGGACACGACTGAGAGACTTCACTTTGAGACATGAGCCCGTTGTGTCTCCTCTTGCCTGGCAAAGGAATAAAACTTTTCTACTTCACCCAAAACAGCCTCCGAGATTCAGTTCTGTACTGATGTACAGAGAAACTGAGCTGATTTCAGCATCGCTAATTTCACGTCAGCGTACATTGTTTTACATTGTTGAATATGGAAATTTTAAATCTTCAGGTCTTTTATCGGAAAAGTTAGCTGAGGTACCTCGTAATTATACCCATTGGCTTATTTTTGTGTTCTAAAGTATTTTCCTAGCTCCCTTGGACCCATCCACACAAATTGAGATGTCGATATAAGGTAATGGTCATACGTTTTAGGATGAAAATGCTAAATTCTACTGTTAAAATGCCATCTTCTTGGTATTTTTATTGTGTTAAAGATCTTGATGTACTGATGGTATTAGATAGTTTTCCACTTACTTTGAAGTAGGAAAAAAAAAAAAAAAACTTGCCAGGTAATTTCTAGGCTCTGAGGGGAAGGAGATGACCAGAAAAATTCAGATGTCAGGCAAGGAGCTTATCCCAAGTTTCTGCCAGTGGCTTCCCAGGTGGCTCAGTGGGGAAGAATCCGCCTGCTAATGCAGGAGACGAAGGGTTCGATCCCCGGCTGGGGAAGATCCCCTGGAGAAGGAAATGGCAATCTGCTCCAGTATGCCTGGAGAATTCCATGAACAGAGGTGCTTGGCAGACTACAGTGCATGGGGGGTCATAAAGAGTCAGACACAACTTAGTGACCGAGTATCACACATGCATGCAAGGAACTATTATAGATGCAAACTCATGGGATGTGTGGTAAATATACATTATTGGTGGGGATTTAGATTCTTTAAAAACAAAGGAATTACATTCCTAAAATAGAAAAATCAATTATTTTGCAAGGGAATTGTTCGAAAAGAAGTTCAGGCAAGGACGTGTTTCTTTATGAAGTAATAACTTGAATTCCTCACACGCAAATCAAATTGTTTTTACTGAAAAACAAATTTAAGTTCTTAAAATTTGTGTTTAGAGGAAAGTTGAGGGGAGATGGTATAGAGCTGCATTCATTGTCTTAATATGGTAAAAACCATTGGCCCTGGGCAATGGACATGTGGCTAACCTGAAAAAGAAAGTGGTGGACATGTTATATGTGTGCACTGTATTTTGAATGGTTAGTGCAAAATTTAAAAAGAATGTGAAATATCTAACAATTATATTGATTACATGTTGAAATGAAAATTTTAGATATACTGGGTTGAAATATTATCTAAAAGAACGTCTCCTGTTTTTTATTTTATTCTAATATAGTTGTTGCTGCCGCTGAGTCATGTCAGTCGTGTCCGACTCTGTGTGACCCCATAGACGGCAGCCCACCAGTCCCTGGGATTCTCCAGGCAAGAATACCGGAGTGGGTTGCCATTTCCTTCTCCAATGCATGAAAGTGAAAAGTGAAAGTGAAGTCGCTCAGCCGTGTCCGACTCTTCCCGACCCCATAGACTGTAGTCTATATTTCTCTTGTAGTGTGTATTTATTTCTTCTGAAAAGTGCTATTATATAGCAAACAATTGTACAGGAAAACTTGAAAAAAAAATATTGAGGTCAAGGCCTTTGGGCAACAATCGAAAAGTTCGAGTCGGCATCACCGAGTAGATGGACACAAGTTTGAGCAGGTTCCGGGCGTTGGTGCTGGATAGGGAAGCCTGGCGTGCTGCAGTCCGTGGGGTCGCAGAGTCGGACACGACTGAGTGAAGGAGCACTGACTTGAGTCAGTCCGATTACCGATTGGACAGACTTGGTCGCCTTTTGTCCAATCAGCTTCTGACTCTCTCTATAAATATGTGGCTAGGTGTGGTTTGTTAAAGTTGCTGACACTATGGCTCGAACTAAGCAGACTGCTCGGAAGTCTACCGGCGGCAAGGCACCGCGCAAGCAGCTCGCCACCAAGGCAGCCCGCAAGAGCGCGCCGGCCACCGGCGGCGTGAAGAAGCCGCACCGCTACCGGCCCGGCACGGTAGCTCTGCGCGAGATCCGCCGCTACCAGAAGTCTACGGAGCTGCTGATCCGCAAGCTGCCGTTCCAGCGGCTGGTGCGCGAGATCGCGCAAGACTTCAAGACTGACCTGCGCTTCCAGAGCTCGGCCGTGATGGCGCTGCAGGAGGCGTGCGAGGCCTATCTGGTGGGGCTCTTCGAGGACACTAACCTGTGTGCCATCCACGCCAAGCGCGTCACCATCATGCCCAAGGACATCCAGCTTGCCCGCCGCATCCGCGGAGAGAGGGCGTGAGCCTGGACCTTTCTCCTCAACCCCAAAGGCTCTTTTCAGAGCCGCCCACATACACAATGAAAAGGGACTGTTACCTTGCTATTTACTCCTGGTTTTCCTTGTGGCAGAAAGTGTCAGGCTTTTTCAACATTCTAATTTTGCTCGCTGATGTTATGGTAGTCGTGTTTCTGAGTGGCGTTGTGAAACGCAGGACCTATAATCACCACGTGGAATTTGGGGTGAATCCAACATTCTGCACCTTGAGATAAGTATTGAGAGTCTCACTCCCCAGGAATTAGCCTTTGTATGGAAAGGGAGACGTTTGGTTTAAAGTGGTTAACGCTCCCTCCTTCCCCCAGCCGCGGGCACGTGTAAGACCAGTTTTTAGTCTGTAGATTTTTAATTAACTGTAAACCAGGACGTCTGGGTTCGGGAACAATACCAAGTCAAGAGGAGCCTAGGACAGATGCCCTTCGGGCTGGCTGGGTAGGGCACCCTCACTTGAATATATGCAGTTATTATACCTATGTGATTTCTCAGTTTTCATTACTTGAAGATTATTTTCAGGGGAAGGTAGTGGCCCTAGTTATGTGGGTATTTCTAGTTACGTGGACACAAATATTCCAGGTCTCGAACCACCATTTGTTTTCCTTCCACCTAAGCTTTTCCGGAATTTAGTTTCATCATCCCATAGTGTGTGCGTGCGTGTGTATTCAGTCGTTGCCGACTCTGCGACCCCATGAACTGTAGCCCGTAATGGCTGACAACGAATACACCAGACCATTTTCGTTCATGCTAATATTGGTAGATGGTGATGCCTGTAAGAATCACTGGGGGAGTAAGGACGATGATGATAAGTCTGGGATATACATTTTTAATTTCCCAGAGATCTATGAGTATGCTGCTGCTGCTGCTAAGTCGCTTCAGTCATGTCTGACTCTGTGCGACCCACAGACGGCAGCCCACCAGGCTCCCCCGTCCCTGGGATTCTCCGGGCAAGAACACTGGAGTCGGTTGCCATTTCCTTCTTCAGTACATGAAACTGAAGTCGCTCAGTCATGCCCGACTCTTCGTGACCCCATGCACTGCAGCCTACCAGGCTCCTTCGTCCATGGGATTTTCCAGGCAAGAGTATTGGAGTGGGTTGCCATTGCCTTCTCCACTATAAGAGTATAAGAAAGTAAAACAAATAATAAAGAATATCAGAAAGGAGATGAATATGCCAGTCTGAACTTGAATGAAGTCTGGGATGGACATAAAGATTTGGAAGTCGGTCTACAGTTCATGGGGTGGCAGAGTCGGGCACGACCGAGTGACTAACATACAAAATATATAGAGGATTTAGAACCAAAGGAACGACCTAGAAATCCATCCCTCTGACTTCTCTCTTGTGACCTCTCTGCTTTATTTTCCAATAGCGAACTTTTTGTCATTTGCCTGCACATACAAGCCACGAGTCTGGTGACACTGGTTTCCTGCTGAAATCCCTGTTTTTCCTCTATTTCCCAATTTCCTTTAATCCTCAGACCAAATGTCCCTTCTCAGTCTTCTCTATGCTCTTTTTGTATTCTGTGTTTACTCCTCTCGCTACATTGTACTTTATTTCCTTTTGTTTCTCTTCATTAGATTTTCTTTAGAACAAGCAGTATCTCATTACTGTATCAACGTATGGTACTTAAGTGTGTGGCATTTGTTGAAAACAAGTACGTTAACATTTAATAAAAGAGGAAAAGTCTTTGTGTCGGCAATCCTTGAAAAGGCCAAAATGCTCAATGGCATAAATGTTCCAAACATGTCTCATATTCTGAAATTAGAGGACCTCAGGCCCGACTACCAAAATCTTGTATTTATTATTCTGAAAACTTTGTTTTTTTCAGTTTAAAACTAAGTTCTCATCATTAGTGTTCTTGGAACCAATAGGATGCATCACCATCGTTGTTACAACCCAGCTTGTACTTTTATAGCCCAGGTAACGATATCAATACTTTTGCAAGGCTACCTTCCTAGACACTTCGGTGATTTCTGCTTATCTTTCACATAAAACCACTGAAGGGCCCTCTGTAACATTCGACTTAGGGAATGAAAATTCACACCACATACTTAAGTTTCTAATACGGACCCCTGGTTAAAGGTAACCAAAATTTAACATTTAACTAAGTTTGAAACTTAGTCTAATACAAATATTCTCTTGTTTACAACTGCCCCGAAATACCAATTCTAAACTATAGACCAGAACATGCCCTACACGACTGGAGAAGTAAGTTCCAAGGCTCAGGGCTGTAATAAACATTAGTTTCAGGTGCAAGAAATTGTGTTACTCTCTTCTATGATGATAGAAGTGGCTCTGAAAAGAGCCGTTTATTTGGTAGTTTTCAATCTTAGTTCTTTACTTAGCCTTGTGGTGGCTCTCAGTCTTCTTGGGCAGCAGCACCGCCTGGATGTTGGGCAGGACACCACCCTGAGCGATAGTGACTTTGCCCAGCAGCTTGTTGAGCTCCTCGTCGTTGCGGATGGCCAGCTGCAGGTGACGCGGGATGATGCGGGTCTTCTTGTTGTCCCGGGCCGCGTTACCGGCCAGCTCCAGAATCTCGGCCGTCAGATACTCCAGCACCGCCGCCAGGTACACCGGGGCCCCGGCCCCAACCCGCTCGGCGTAGTTACCCTTGCGGAGAAGGCGGTGCACTCGGCCCACCGGGAACTGGAGGCCTGCCCGAGAAGAGCGGGTCTTGGCCTTGGCGCGAGCTTTGCCGCCTTGTTTGCCACGTCCAGACATGACTCAGGATCAACGGTCACCCTCGAGAATGACAAGCGAATACAGAAACGGAAAGTTTATAACCCACGCTGGGCGCGAAAAGAAAGCTGTACGATTGGCTACCGTTTTACTTTTGTTTAGACCAATGGAAATGCGACTCTGCAGAATGCCTACCTTGATTGGGCGAAGCTGAGCTGTGATGTCACACAGAAGGCGCACCAATCACCAGAAACCTCTAGTGCGCTTCATTTGCATAAACCCTTGTCCTTAAAAGGGTGCCGTTCGGCTCTCACTTCTCTAGTGGTTCTGTGACTGCAGTACTTCACTATGCCTGAGCCAGCGAAGTCCGCTCCTGCCCCGAAGAAGGGCTCCAAGAAGGCGGTGACCAAGGCGCAGAAGAAGGACGGCAAGAAGCGCAAGCGCAGCCGCAAGGAGAGCTACTCCGTGTACGTGTACAAGGTGCTGAAGCAGGTCCACCCGGACACCGGCATCTCGTCCAAGGCCATGGGCATCATGAATTCCTTCGTCAACGACATCTTCGAGCGCATCGCGGGCGAGGCGTCGCGCCTGGCTCATTACAACAAGCGCTCGACCATCACATCCAGGGAGATCCAGACGGCCGTGCGTCTTCTGCTGCCTGGGGAGCTGGCTAAGCACGCCGTGTCCGAGGGCACCAAGGCCGTCACCAAGTACACCAGCTCCAAGTGAGGGACTGGCTGCAGAGTAGTCAGATTCCTTCTCACCCAAAGGCTCTTTTCAGAGCCACCTACCTTTTCTATAAAAGGGCCTGTCCACTGATAACTGGTTTGAGAGGTTGTTCTGTTTTTACAATATGGTGATTTTTTTGTTTGTTTGTTTGTTTTCTTGATGAAAGGCTTAAGTTTCACTTTGCCGAAGTATCTAAAGATAACTCGTTGCAGTGTAAGTAGCTAGGGTGTTAAACAATCATTTTCTGGGTTTTTCTGTGATCTTACAGTTAAGGTCTTCCAATTAAGCTATCTGGCATCTGTGTCTTGTTCATTGCCGGCTCCAAACTCGCTGCTCGCCGCACTCTAGGCCAATGAGCCTCAGAAACAAACTGTTTAGGTTCAGAAAGCCGCCTAAACCGAGATGATGGGGCAGACTAATGTCTTAACCATCTCGGTATCTGGAGAAGTCAAAAAGCAGAAGCGGGAGAGGCAATAAGGAAGTAAAAAGGGCCATAAGGCGGTCACCGAATACACCAGCTCCAAGTAAACGTCATTATAGGCCGTGTGGAACCCAAAGGCTCTTTTCAGAGCCACTCAAACATTCTCCAGAAAAGAGCCGGTGCCCCTTTCCTATCAGTTCGGAAGGGGGGGGGAGGGGGTTGCTATCCCTTGAGTGGCATTTTTTAAAACGTGGTTTAACGGAAATAAAATACCTGGGTGTTAAGAAAGTTGCAGTTTTGTGAGAATTTCTATTATAGAAACTAGGTTCATCTGATGCCTCCCCTTAGGTTTATACTGGATAGCCGCAATACCTAAAAACCTCGAGGGCAACAGTTCGAACGCTGGAGAACCCCAGGAAATCACGAAACTGATTTACTGACTTCCTAACACATTTTTTCTTTTAGTAGTAGCTTCTCAGGAAGCCCCAGATTCAAATACTTGCAGTTTCGTTAAGTTCTACTGATGTGACTAGGAGCCTGCAAGCACTGAATGGGGGCCATTTTTGCATACACGGGAACTACAAATCTATTCTTTGCATATCCCTTCTCTTTATATCATACTGCAGGTCCGAATGCAGAATCTAAGGAACATATCTTACAGCTACACAACGTGATCTGAATTGCTTTCGAACTCCTTAAAAGATAGATACCCCTGAGACGAACTTTTACAAGTGAGAATGTCAATACAAGTTGCAGTGATATCAGCCACCAAAGCCAGAGGGTGCTTCCTTGACCCCTGAGAGAATAACGTCCACAGCGGTGACCCTCTTGCCCTTAGCATGTTGGGTATAGGTTTTGGGGTCATGTTCACTTTTTCTAATAAGATTTCAGCACCCCGCAGGTCTCTATGTAGCCGAGATAAAAGATGCCTTAACCACCCCTGCGGGCCTGGCGCCGGATGGCGGGCATGGTGATGCCCTGAATGTTGGCACACAGGAACTTACTGTGGCTTATCGTAATTTATAGTCCCGCCTTGCCGGGGTCCAGCCCCGGTGGATCCAGGGTGATTCAAAGGTGGGGACGGAGTCGGTGTCCTTGGAAAAATACATATTTAATTACAGATATGTAGAGAGATTAGAAACGGATAGTGTAGTAGGAAGGTTAGTGGAGAAAAAGAGGCTGAATAACTTGGATTATATGGAATAGCATCCATGCTCCAGATGGGAATTCAGCCAGAAAAACGAGGAGCAAGAAAGAACGACATGGGGGTATCAGTCTTTCCGGAAACTGATCCGATTTCTTTATTTTTGGGTTTGCTTATATACCTTTTGTTACATATAGGGAAGAATACAGAGTCACGTGGGGGTCAGCAGTCCTGACCTTTATCAAAATCACGTGCTTCACATAAAAAGGTCTTAGGGATTTTATGATCCTTTCTTTCTGATAACCAAAAACTTATTTTTCCAAGGGTGTTTTTTCTTAAACCAGGCATCACCCTCCAAATAAAGTTACACTCCTATAGGGTGAGGGTGTAGTGAGTTACAATCAAGAAAGGAATTTATGTAACCCAAAGTTAACGTGATTAATCTTAAAGGGTAATGTTATTTCTCCTATATGCTTAAAGGTTAATACTTATTTCTCCTATATGCTAGTTATATTCATTATAAGGGCAGGGAATATGGAGATTTAGCAGCAAACATCAGCCCAACAAATGAAAATCCTTTCACCAATGTTCACCTTAAGATCTATTTAGTCTTAAGATAGTGATAAAGTTATATTTTTACATAGCAAGGACACAGTGATTTATAACAAAGTACAGTGATCTATTACAAAAGAGAAAAGTCACTAACTCAAAGTCTAGTATTGCTAACCTTAAAAACTACTATATTTCCTTTTCTATATTCCAAAAACATTGAATAATATATTCCCAGGTGCCTCAGGATATGGAGGCCTGGCAGCAATCATTGACTCAAAAAGAAGAAAAAGCCCTATGCTAATTAAGACTCTCAAAATACTCCAAAACTCTCTGTGCTCTTTATGGTTGAGAGGTAGTAAACAATCATGTGCATAGTGGCAGGAGTATGGATAATCCTGTCACACAAGCTAGTCTGTCAGCAGAGAGGTTTGACCTGAGACATCCTTGTCCCACCCAGAGCAGGGAATTAGCAGCAATTATTGACACAACAAATGAAAAACCCTTCACCAATATAATTCCTAACCAACCCATTCTACTAATAATTTCCAACTCCCCAAAAGAATTTGCCTTTAGTAAGTCTAAAACATCTCGTGCCTCTCAGGTTGGGAGGCTGTAAACAATCACATGTGGCCAGACGAACCTATACAGGTGGGCTAGATAACCTTCAGAGGAGTCAGTAAGCTGAAACACCCTTGTCACGCCCAGGAATTTTTATTGACTTGGAGCTGCAAGTTAACTCCTTCTCCGAGAGAAATGGTTATGGGAGAGCCTCCAGTAAAGTCGGATGTGTAGGTGAGAGCATAAAACAGACTCTGGTTTTGGGTAGATGCTCGGGAACAGGGGATTTCCTGAGGCTTAATCACGACTTTGCGTATGCCAAGCCTCCTTCCTCATGACCTTTGCCACGGCGGAGTTCCTCACGCTGGGCCCCGGCACCTCCCCACCTTGGCACGGCCTTAACATGTTGAGAGTACAGATAAATGGAAGTTCTAAAGACAAAAGTGGGGTGGGGGTGAGGGTGGCGGAGATGTACTTTCAAGCCGGCGTGGGGGAGGAGGAGCCAGGCATTTAGCTGAATTTTTCGGACCAAATTGAAAACTACAGAAATTCGGCGGGACAGATTCGCAGTTCTCGTTTCTCCCACTTCCGTGTTTCAAACAAAGGCGGAGGAGGAGATACCAGCCGAGGCTGCTCCCGAAGTAGCAGAGTTCTCTTGGATAACGTGAGGCTGACGGTATGCTCCCCGTGGAAGAAAGAAAGGATCCTGTGGATCGAGATGTATTGGACACGAAAAGGAGATTGACCAGTGAACGTGGATCTCCAGTTGCTACTTTGCCTAACTGCAGATGTAGACATAAGATGTAGTGAAGCTCGCAGCCTGAATTGGATTAGGAACGGAAGGACTAACTTCTGGCCCCAGCTCCACCACTTGCTCTGTGGCCATGGAGAAATTTAACCACTCTGAGTATTCCACTCTGTGGAAAGCACTGTTCGCAAACACACCATGTGCAATGTGGCATATTACAGTGTACTAACGATGTATGCTAGATTGTGAGGACAGTTCTACAAAGTAGGTAGTGTCATCATCTCCATCATCTCAAAGCAAAACACAAGTAATTTACCAAATGTCACACACAAAAAAAGCTCTGAAACGACTTTGTTTTTATCAGAGTCACTCCTACAGCATGGGGGGGCTTCCCTGGTGGCTCAGAGGTTAAAGCGTCTACCTGCAATGTGGGAGACCTAGGTTTGATCCCTGGAGAAGGAAATGGCAACCCACTGCAGTATTCTTGCCTGGAGAATCCCATGGATGGAGGAGTCTGGAGGGCTACAGTCCACGGGGTCGTAAAGAGTCGGACACGACTGAGCGACTTCACTTTCACTTTCCTACAGCATGACTATGCATGTATTCAGCTATTGGGCATTGGCCATGTTTTGAGTGCTGTGCTATATTCTTAGCCCAACTAGGCCACTTCTTGACTGTGTCTTGCCACAGGCTATGTAAAGTATGGCTCACCAGACCTTTCCTCTGTAAAATGGAAGTAACTCGAAAATTGCGATGGTAAATTTACAGGGAGTTTAGTAGCTCTTGGTCACTCAATGTTCTTTTGTCCTTTTCTCTCAGGTATCTTTGCATATGTATCAGAATGACATGAGATAATAAATATGAAGACTTTAATTAATAAAGCATTTTTTTTTCTACTGGGAAGCCGGTAAATCAGTGGGACTCTAGCCAATTTTCTATTATTAATCCCCCACCCCCCGCACTCACGCACCCTGTTGCTTTACAGTATTAACAAACTTTCAATAATGCTTTTTTCTTTTACCACGCTTTCCAGGTTCTAAAAGAAATCTCTGTAATAGTAAAACTGCTCAAAGTGATCAGTAAAAGATAACTATTTCTCTTCTGTCCTCTAATAATCTTCAGTGAATAACAGCAAACAAGATTTTAAACATTTAAATGGGATTTAATGCCAAAGGGATTTGAAGTGTTCTTGCTGCCACCAAAACCCAGCTGTATTTCCTAAACCATCCTTTCATCCAGTTAACTAACAAATATTATTCAGCATTTACTATTCACACAGGATAGTCACTGTATGCTGGGATAGGAATGGAAAATTCCGAATAAGGCTGTTCTTGAACTTAATTCTCTGTCACTGCTGGTGGCCTTGAAAACTGAGAGAACGTTCATACAGGAAAAGTGGGCGGTATCCAGCATATTTAAAAACACGCATATCCCTACTCCCAGCAACCTCATCTCTAGGAATTTACCATTTTTGAAAATGTGAAAAATGACATGTTACAGAGTTTTCCAAGCAGCCCAGTTTGTAGTACCAAAGACTAGAAGTAATCTGAATGGTGAACAATAAAGTAGAACATTACAGTATATCATTCTACCTGCAGGTAAAAACAAATCTGAAGGCTCTTTTGCATAATATTAGTAGCAATATTTACTGCTTAGTGTGTGCCAGATAATGTCCTAAAGCTTTCCCTGTGTGCTTTGCTGCGACCGACTCTGCGACCCTTTGAACTGCAGCCCACCAGATTCCTCTGTCCATGGGAATTTTCAGGCAAGAATACTGGAATAGGTTGCCATTTCCTTCTCAAGGGATCTTCCCCACCCAAGGATCAAACCCACGGTCTCCTGTGTCTCCTGCATTGCAGGCGGATTCTTTACCTGCTGAGACATAGAGGAAATCCCAAAATGTCCTTGTATACATTAAATCACTTAGTCTTTATAACAATATTTTGAGTTAAATTACTGTTTATATTTGTTTTACAGATTATAAAATACAGGTCCAGAGATGATAAGAAACTTACCTGTAAATGAAAATTTCCAGGCAAGAATACTGGAGTGAGTTGCCATTTCCTTCTCAGGGAGCGAGCCTCGCGTCTCCCAAGCCGCCTTAAAAAGGACTGCCCCCTCTGAGGTTCGAACTCAGGACCTTCAGATTATGAGACTGACGCGCTGCCTACTGCGCTAAGGAGGCAGATATGTATACTGACTCCTATTCGAATGTAGTCTAGCTTCAGAAACCGTATTTGTAACCACTATATGGTTTCCTCAAGTATTGATAGGTGATGATTTCCATGATTTACTGTCAAGTGCCAAAAGCAAGATACAGAATAATGTGCAGTAGATTTTTGTATACATAGGTTTGTATGAATCTAAAATATCTCCAGGAGACTACTACACAAATTGCTAATATTGGTCATTTTTGTAGAAAGAATGCTGGATAGCCTAGAAGCAGGGATGGATAGAAAATCTTTTTTGATTGTGATTTTTTTTGCACTTTGAATTTTTAGTCATATGTGCACATTGTCTGTAAACAAACAAATGAAATAATAAGATAATGAATGCTTCAGTAGAGATGTATGTGGAAAACCCAAGGAGCAAAGAATAAGTAATAGTTACCAGCAGAGGGGAGTGGTGTACAAAACAGCATTCTGGGCAGATGAACTAAGAACGTAGGTGTCACATTCAAGGCACTGGGAATGTTGGTGGGACTAACGTCTACAGGAGTGGGCAAAAGGGAGCGGTGCAAAGGGTTGAGCAAGCAGTCTGAATGTTACACCAAGGGCTTCATTCTGTATCATGAGTACACTTCTCAAAACAACGATATGACTTCAGTATAAAACCTCTAGGTGTGAACCATGAAGAGTTTATCAAATAAGATTCTGAAATAGTCATGATTCTAGGTGCCAGTTTAACATTGTATGGTCATTTAAATGAAGCAGACTGTCACATTATTTGTTAAATTATCTATCAGTCATAGATGTTTCTTTGTTTTTCTGAGCATGATAGAGACAGAAAAAGTACCACTAATCCATTAGGGAACTAGTAGTCCTTTTCTTAACCAGTTAAAAAGAGATGTCAAATACAACCTTTGCAACCAGGGAATCAGAATTGCAAACTGCATTGATCTATATTTAAGGACTCTGCAATAATGTCTAATTTTTGGACTTCATGGACCTGTCTCTTACAAATCAAGTGACACTGCCACATTTTTATTAGCTGACAACAGACAGTAGTTTCATATTGGACAGGATTTCATATTGGACAGGAGAAAGGGAATCTGACAACACATTAGGTCACTTTTTACAGCCAGATAATTAATAAATTAATAAAATTCTTAATATATCAGCTCCTTAGAGGTGATGTGGATAAAGATAAAGAAAAGAAAGAGGACTTTGGGAAAGGTGATTTTAAAGAAGGCATGTGGATAAGGCCTCACAGAGGAGTCATTGGCATAAAGTGATGAGTCACTACTTGCGGGAATCTGTTCCAGGCAAAAGGAACAAGTACCCAAAACAGGCCCCTGCTTAGTGTGTTTTGGGAACTGCCAAAGGCTGTTGTGGCTGGAGCAGAGGAAGCCATGGGATGAGAAGTTTTGACTTCTCATCTTTTTCTCTTTGTTCAACTTAATTTCTGCATAGAGCCTCAACAACCTGCAAGTTTTCTAGATAGCTGCTGGAAAAAATGCCCTGCAAAGCAAGAGAAGATCACTCCATCTCTGTTAAGATATACATCCAGAAAAAAATTAAATAAATAAAATTGTTATAAAACCATTCCTGAAGACGTGGGTTCTACCAAAGGAGTCTTATTCTCAGCCATACCCCAGTACCAAGCCCAGAGCCTAGAATGTACACTGAGTCAATGACATGCCAACCAATGTCTTTTTACAGCTTAATATAATGAAAGGATGTAACACTTAGATGGTTATCTAAAGAGGGGAGTTTTCTTATCTTTAATCATCCCACTCCCACAAGACCCCACACAAGCCTGCCAATTTTGTGAACAAACATTAGTTTTGAAAATATATGACAAACAAATTGGCCCATAGGAAGACACTGATGTTCACATTACTTATGGTGGCAAAATATTGGGAACACTCTCATTGGGCAAAACTAAAAGATTAGGTCGAGAAAATTCCTGTTTCTAGACCTGTTCAGGTTACTGTTTCTGCATGCTAAAGAGCCCAAACTTGATGGCACAAAGCATTTTATTAATCTTCATGGAGTCTGTGGTCAGGAATTAGGTCAGAGCACAGCTGCAATGGCTATCAGCTCTAAAATGTCTGGGGCTTTAGGCAGAAGATCATTGACTTGTGATTTACAGGACAACTGCTGAGGGCTAGAATTATCTAAAAGCATCTTCACTTGCTTGTCTGGCAATCGACACTGGCTGTGGGCTAGGACTAACATTCAGAGGACTTTTTTTTTTTTTGGCCACTCGACCTGTGGGATCTTCTTCCCTGACCGGGGATCCAATCTGGTTGCACATCAATGGAAGTGCAGAGTCCCACTGAATGACCAGGGAATTCCCAGCCTGAGCACTTTTATGTAATCTGGCTCCCTAACTGTGTGGTGGCTTCAGAATGGTCAGACGTCTCATACATTCCAAAGAGGAGTGCCCCAGGACACCTAACCAGAAGTTGTGACATCCTATCTCAGAATAAAAGTCATAATCCTAACAAGGTCCCACACAGCACTGCCAGTTGTATATGAGAAGATGATTAAATGAGAGGGTACAAAGGTGGAAGCAGTGACTTCACCCTTAGAAAAGATCCTTGAAAATCCAGATGAAAATGTTTTACAAAAGTCATGCTGTTCTAAGGATAATTCTTGGTATAGGAATATCCTGAGCATTACTGGACTTCCAGCATCTGGCCCTAACCTGAAAACCAGTTGTGCCACTAAGCCATTAGGACAACCAAAACACCCACACATTTTCAAAATTACCGCTCCAGAAGGTACAGTTTTGGGGGGGGGGGCGTAGGGGGGGTCACGTTGTTTGAATTTTGGTAATTGGCATCTAGTGCCTCAAAGATGAATATTTGCCACAAGAGATACTTTTTCAGAACCTTTTTTCATGGGCCCCATGGTGTAATGGTTAGCACTCTGGACTTTGAATCCAGCGATCCGAGTTCAAATCTCGGTGGGACCTTCCTGGTTGTTTCCGCGTTCGTTTTTACTTCTGCAATCTCGTCCCTTAACCCAGCCTTTTCCCTTGTAATCCAACCCACCACGCGTCAGTATTAACGAGCAAT
Source organism: Ovis aries (assembly GCF_016772045.2). Taxonomy (NCBI): domain Eukaryota; kingdom Metazoa; phylum Chordata; class Mammalia; order Artiodactyla; family Bovidae; genus Ovis; species Ovis aries. The sequence continues at coordinate 30,022,455 of NC_056073.1, forward strand.
AGTAACAGAGTCTTCTCTGATGGGAAGTCGGAGCCCACCGGCTGCTGAGCGAAGCTGTGTTCAGAATCCAGTACCACCAGGAGAAGCCGCCGGTCCTATAACCCGTGCCCAGGTCTGCCCAGGTCCGGATGCGGAGGCGCCGTCTCTCCGCTGAGACAGCTTTATTCCTAGAAAGAAATCTGTGTGAGCAGGCAAGAGAACTTTGTTTTTAAAAGAATGGCCACTTCACCTTAAAACTGGAAAAGGGAGTCTAAACTGAGACGTGATAAATTTGTGATTAGAAGGCGATTAGGGGCGGTTCTGTTCTCTCTTGCGGCTGGGCTCTTCACAGAGGGCGCTCAGAGGAGGCATCTGAGCCCACGGAGCAGAGCACGATAGATGGACTAGCAGTCCGGGCCCTTAACACTTTCAGGCCACCTCTTCCCATCATAACTGCAAATCCCTTCAATTCTTACTTAGATTTATGCTAGGAATACCTCTGCACAAAGTTGATCCTGTGGGACTGTTCTTCAAACTGTGGGTAGCAACCCATGAGTGAGCAGCCCTTGCTATTACCTTTGAGAATTCCAGTACAGGACGAGTTCTTTCCACCTTGCTGAGGGCAGCTCCCCACATTTTCATGACTGTTGAAACCTAACCTAACCTGCCCACACCTCCAACCTCGTTTGTCACCGTTCCTGTCACACTCATCCCTCCAAAATATCTTCTAGTCACAAGCCATGATACAATCATTTCTACCATTTTCTTTTCCTTTCTGTATTTACTACCAGCAAAACGTTTTTGCGCTCCATTTTGCCTCCAGTTCTGATTCTCTGTTCATTCCTCAAATATTAACTTAGACCTTTAAGCCCTTCTTACCCAGGCCTTCATTGGCTCCCTTATCTAGGCTCGCGTGCTCCATCTGTCTTTCCTCAGCACCCAAATGTCCCCTTCTCCTACCACCTCACGTTTTAACTGCTTCTAGACCGAGGATATGCTAGGGGAGAGACCAGTCCTGTGGCTTTGTTCACCTTTCACTTCTCAATCCCACAATTCCTGGCTCCTGTTAGGAGTTTAAAAATATTGAGTGCAGAGTTCCCTGGCGGCCTAGTGGTTAGAATTCCAGACTATCCCTGGTTGGGGAACTGAGATCCCATAGGATATGTGGCCAAAAGAAACAAACAAAAAAATTAAATAAAGAGAAAAGAGAAACTTGCTAAGTGCATAAAGTTTCACCTAATCTGATTTGATCATCCCAGAACCCAGGGTAGCTTGTGTCCATGTTTGGTTCCAAAACATTCTGCTCTGCTTTTTCCCAAATTCATTCTCACTCTTTTCCTTCAATGATCCCAAGTCTACAGTAAACTCTAAGAACCAGACTTTGCCCAGGACTGGAGCAGAAACTTCCCTGGTGAATGTCTTAATGAGGCCACAGCAGTAGCTCAATTTGGAGTTGAGGAAGGATATGTAATAGGAGCACCGAATTTTGAATCCGAATTTGAAAAGAAAGTCTCTTTTGACTACTTGCTTGCCCTGTCATCCTAAAGTCTGGATGTGCCTACTTTTGATTATCTGTTGGCTAAGGAGAGGCCAGTGCCTGCCATTAGCCTCTGAAAAGCGCTAATTACACATTTGTCATCCAGTTGAACATTTCTGAACGCTGCACAGAAAGCAAGGATTTAATCTGAAGGCTTTCTTTTTCCCTTTCTGGGGGTGCAGGAAGGAGACTCTAGCCTCTGAACACTGCACTTTATTCATTCCTTGCTCCAAGGGCTTCACTTGCTGTCCTCATCACAGTTCGCCTGAGGGTGAGTCTGGGAAAGCTGTAGGATGTGGCCCTGGGAAGTACAGGCCTTTTCTCTGCAACACGGGGCACCGCTGCTGCACAGGTCAAGGCCTCTTCCTCACGCAGTGCACTTTTGCTAACATATCAGCAACCACACAGAGTCAAGGCCATTGGGACTATTCTCTGAGGCATGGAAAACGTCATCCGGCTGGTGTATCCGTTGCTGACTAAGTTATGCCGATGGAAGAGAAATTTACCTGGGTTCTCCCCAGTCAGGTTTAAAAGCGTCTCCTTTGTAAGGACATTTTTCTTGTACCCACCAGGTTTTGACAGTTTAGGATCTCCAATGGTGGATCTTTACCCTCTCTCTTGAGGGTCTTCTACCCACTCTATGCAAACAAGGAACAGCCCTTGGCCATTCTTCACCTGTTCTAGAGGAAAACTCTCAACCCAGCATTCCAGAAAAGAACCAATTTACAGATTTTGTCCAGTAAAAGCCACCCTGAAAAAAATCCTTCTGTAAAGGAATCCTGCAAGAAACCTGGCCTTTTGTTTTTGGCGATTTTTTTCCCCCCACCCAGGTAGTGGGAGTTGCGCTTCATGGTCTAAATCCGCTAGAGGCGCAGGGACCCCGAAACCCGCCTCCAGTTTAAAATCTGAAATCCTGGAACGCAATCCCAATCTGCAAATCATGAAAGTATTTCAGCTAGGTCAGTCTCATCCGACGGGCGTCGAATTCCAGGAAACTGCTTGGAGCAAAGCTAGACTCTCCAGTACCGCTAAAGAAATCGCTGGGTACTCACTGCTAAACTTGCGCTGGGTATCTTTGCCCGCGAAAAACCAGCCCGAGTCGTTACTGGATTAGGGTGCAACTCAGAATATTCACCAAGACCCATCACAAAAACTGATTGTCTTGCAGGTTTTCACCAAGTGTGGACGCCGATGTGTGTGCGGGAAACAGTTGCGGCAGCAGGGGAATCTTCTCTGTGTCCATTTGGGAGTCTCTGCATATTTTCTGTTGGTGAAAGTAGGACCGTGGGTCTGGACTCAGTCCTAGGAAGATTCTCGAGGGCCTTTCCTTCCCTTTTCCTCTCACCTCCCCGGCTCCGCATTGTGCTCCCTGGGCTGCAGGGATCTTACTCCACTCGCATCTTCCAAGCATGTTTAATTCCATTTTCCTTAAATGTCAGTATCTCATCTGCGACTCTGGTAAATCTTTCCATAACGCGTTAGCGAAAGAGGTAGATCAGTTCAGTTCACTTGCTAAGGCGTGTCCGACTCTTTGCCACTCCATGGACTGCAGCACGCCAGCCTTCCCTGTCCATCACCAACTCTCTGAGCTTGCTCAAACACGTGCCCATCGAGTCCGTGATGCAATCCAACCATCTCATCCTCTGTCGTCCCCTTCTCCTTCTACCTTCAATCTTTCCAGCATCAGGGTCTTTTCCAATGAGTCAGTTCTTTGCATCAGGTGGCCAAAGCCTTGGAGCTTCAGCTTACCACCCTAGAAAAAGACGATTTTCCGTGAAGCAGTAGAATCTGAGAGAAAAGGGTGAAAGACACCGGGTCTCTGCTTCAGGTTATTCGTCTGTAAAATAGCGATAATGATCCCCATCTCGTAGGACAACTGTGACCCTTGGGTGAAGTAACAGTACAAAACGGTTATCATAAAACCGAGCACTCCGTGGGAATGCGTGGGTGGAGAGGAAGATTCCTAACATTAGGGAGGCAATGTTTTCCAGTAGAGTCTGGCTTAGAAGATAGTTACAGGCATGTGACAGGTAAGAGTTCATGACTTAATCCTAGAGGAGGAAATGCAAAATGTATTTCTACACTTTAGAAAACCACATCAAGGGTCTTAGGGAGGAAGAATTATATCATCAAAGAATTTAGAAGGTAGTCACACAGGACAGGCCCCATGGTGTAATGGTTAGCACTCTGGACTCTGAATCCAGCGATCCGAGTTCAAATCTCGGTGGGACCTGTAGAAGGTATATTTTTATCTGATTTCACATACTCTCTCTGTAAATTTCTGATAACACTTACTTCTATGGAAGTCTTCTCATTTCAACCCCTGGAAGCTTTCACCCGCAGACACAAGTGCTATCCCTCTTTATTGAGTTCAAATACAAATTTTCTTTTGGTATACTAAATGCTTCTCAAAAATTACATCTTTACATTTTATTGGTCACTTGCTACTATTAAACTTGAAAACAACTCAAACTGGGAGTGGGGGGAGACCCTTGAAATACAAAACACACACCAGAAATAGTTAAAATTATATTCGTCTTTTAGTATATTTTTCTGTTTCAGAGTAATACAATAATCAGTAACAGCGTTTAAGCATAGAAAAATGCAATATGAGGGATAAATTTTCATGGTAGTTATAAAATAGAAATACCTTTGAAAGAGAAAAAGAATTCATGGACACTGTTTGACTTGTTTATTTTTACAGGATGCTAGCTTATATCACGGAGAAGGCAGTGGCAACCCGCTCCAGTACTCTTGCCTGGAAAATCCCATGGACGGAGGAGCCTGGTAGGCTGCAGTTCATGGGATCAGGAAGAATCGGACACTTACTGAGCGACTTCACTTTCACTTTTCACTTTCATGGATTGGAAAAGGAAATGGCAACTCACTCCAGTGCTCTTGCCTGGAGAATCCAGGGACGGGGGAGCCTGGTGGGCTGCAGTCCATGGGCTCGCACAGAGTCTGACACGACTGAAGCGACTTAGCAACAGCAGCAGCAGCATATATCAAATTGCTCTTGGGTACCAATGGATAAAATTCAGTGATGGACTGGACTATTTTAATGTTCAAATTTTAGCAATTACATTGTGAAAGTGTTGGCAATTATATTCTTTAGGACGATTTAAACTTATGAAGAAACAATTTAGAAGACCACTGGAAGGCAATTGAGAGTATCAAAATAGTATGACAATTCATAAAGACTCTAAGAAATGAAGAAAGCTTAAGGATAATGTCCTCAGTTAAAACAATGAAATGATAAACCAAAGCGGCATCCTCACCATTCTCTAATTCTTAGACCCATTTATTTCTCATTTTCAAGTCGATTTCTTTCTTATGTGAATTTGCCATTTAAGATCACTTTCTTTTTTTGCAGGATTTCACCAAAGCATATTTTTACTAAGCCTTAGTTGTTCAAACATTTCTTATGCTACAGTTTCCAAGTAAATATTTTTTTCTTCTGAGTTTCTTATTAATTGCAACTACATGCTTTATTATTTTATATTTTGTATTTAAATCACTAATCAATCTAAAATGTGATTTATGACTTGTTGAAGGTAAATATTCATCTCTGTTTTCTGCCATAGGCAAAGTTAGTTATGTCATCACAGTTTATTTTAAAATTATCTTTGCCTACCTACTGATTTGAAATAACAATTTTGTTACTTATTAATGTCTATATTATTTATCTATTTTATAAATTTATTTCTCTTAATGTATACTTATGACAATACTTATGACAATCTAATCTTCTGATTAGATTTTATTTTAATACATTTTACTGCCCATAAAGCATTCTTCTCCTAGGGCATTTGACATTTTCAGATGAAGGGGAATAAGAAGATAAAGAAGGGGAGGTTGAAGATTCAAATAATGTATCATTTTGTAATTTCAAGCTTCTGGTGAAAGTTGAGAACACATTGAATAAGCATACATATAAACCAGATATTCTGGAGTACAGAAATCTCAAGAGTTAGGTTTCAGTCCTTTGGATCTCTATTTAGTTATCTCACTTATAGTAAAGGTGCTGGTGCCATTAAACACTGTCTTTTCCATGGTGAACCCTGCAGGCTTTGAAGAGATCCAGAAAATAAAAATTATAAGTCAAAAAGTTTCAGCATTTGTTTGAGATATCTAAGATGTGATAAAGCATATTTTCTCTCTTTCAGTGAAACTATGAGCCATGCTGGCTGTGTAGGGCCACCAAAGATGGACAGGTCACAGTGAGAGTTCTGACAAAACGTGGCCCACTGGAGAAGGCAATGGCAAACCACTTCAGTATTCTTGCCTTGAGAACGCCATGAATAGTATGAAAAGGCAAAAATATGGGACACTGAAAGATGAACTCCCTAGGTTGGTAGGTGCCCAATATGCTACTGGAGATCAGTGGAGAACTAACTACATAAAGAATGAAGAGACAGAGCCAAAGCAAAAACAAAACCCAGTTGCGGATGTGACTGGTGATGGGAGTAAAGTCTAATGCTGCAAAGAGCAATATTGCATAGGAACCTGGAATGCTAGGTCCATGAATCAAGGCAAATTGGAAGTGGTCAAACAGGAGAAGGCAAGAGTTAACATCGACATTTTAGGAATCAGTGAACTAAAGTGGACTGGAATGGGTGAATTTAACTTGGATGACCATTAAGATTATCTACTCCTGTGGGCAAGAATCCCTTGGAAGAAACGGAGTAGCCATCATAGTCAATGAAAGAGTCTAAAATGCAGTACTTGGATGCAGTCTCAAAAACGACAGAATGATCTCTGTTCATTTCCAAGGCAAACCATTAAATATCACAGTAATACAATTCTATGCCCCGACCAGTAATGCTGAAGAAGCTGAAGTTGAACAGTTCTATGACGACCTACAAGACCTTCTAGAACTAACACCCAAAAAAAAAGATGTCCTTTTCATCATAGTGGACTGGAATGCAAAAGTAGGAACTCAAGAGATACTTGGAGTAAGAGGTAAATTTGACCTTGGAGTACAAAATGAAGCAGGGCAAAGGCTAACATAGTTTTACCAAGAGAATGCACTGGTCATAGCAAACACCATTTTCCAACAACACAAGAGATGACTACACATGGACATAACCAGATGGTCAATACCAAAATCAGATTGATTATCTTTTTTGCAGCCAAAGATTGAGAAACTCTATACAGTCAGCACAAACAAGATTGGGAGCTGACTGTGGCTCAGATCATGAACTCCTTATTGCCATATTCATATTTAAATTGAAGAAAGTAGGGATAACCACTAGACCATTCAGATATGACCTAAATCAAATCCCTTATGATTATACAGTGGAAGTGACAAATAAATTCAAGGGATTAGATCTGATAGAGTGCCTGAAGAACTATGGACGGAGGTTCATGACATTGTACAGGAGACAGTGATTGGAGACCATCCCCAAGAAAAAGAAATGCAAAAATGCAAATGGTTGTCTGAGGAGGCCTTACAAACAGCTGTGAAAGGAAGAGAAGTGAAAGGCAAAGGAGAAAAGGAAAAATATACCCATTTGAATGCAGAGCTCCAAAGAATACCAAGGAGAGATAAGAAAGCCTTCAGTGATCAATGCAAAGAAATAGAGGAAAACATTAGAATGGGAAAGACTAGAGATCTCTTCAAGAAAATTAGAGATACCAAGAGAACTTTCCATGCAAAGATGAGCACAATAAAGGACAGAAATGGTAAGGACATAACAGAAGCAGAAGATATTGAGAAGAGGTGGCAAGAATACACAGAACTATACAAAAAAGATCTTCACAACCCAGATAAATATGATAGTGTGATCACTCACCTAGAGGCAGACCTCCTGGAATGTGAAGTCGAGTGGGCCTTAGGAAGCATCGTTACAAACACAGCTAATGGAGGTGATGGAATTTCAATTGAGCTATTTCAAATCCTAAAAGAGGATGCTGTGAAAGTGCTGCACTCGATATGCCAGCAAATCTGCAAAACTCAGCAGTGGCCACAGGACTGGAAAAGGTCAGTCTTCATTCCAATCCCAAAGAAGGGCAACACCAAGAGTGCTCAAACTATTGCACAATTGCACTCATCTCACACGCTGGTAAAGAAATGCTCAAAATTCTCCAAGCCAGGCTTCAACAGTACATGAACGGTGAATTTCCAGATGTTCAAGATGGATTTAGAAAAGGCAGAGGAACCAGAGATCAAATTGCCAACATCTGTTGGATCATTGAAAGAGCAAGAGAATTCCAGAAAAGCATTTACTTCTGCTTTACTGACTGTGCCAAAGCCTTCGACTGTGTGGATCACAACAAACTGTGGAAAATTCAAGAGATGGGAATCCCAGACCACCTGACCTGCACTCTGAGAAATCTATATGCAAGTCAAGAAGCAACAGTTAGAACTGGACATGGAACAACAGACTGGTTCCAAATAGGGAAAGGAGTTTGTCAATGCTGTATATTGTCACCCTACTTATTTAACTTATATGCAGAGTACATCATGTGAAATGCTGGAGTGGATGAAGCACATGCTGGAATCAAGATTGCTGAGAGAAATATCAATCACCTCAGATATGCAGATGACACCACCCTTATGGAAGAAAGCAAAAAAGAACAAAAAGCATCTTGATGAAAGTAAAACAAGAGAGTGAAAAAGTTGACTTTAAACAACATTCAAAAAACTAAGATCATGGATGGCATCCTGTCCCATCACTTCATGGAGACTAGATGGGGAAACAGTGGAAACACTGACAAACTTTATTTTTGGGGCTCCAAAATCACTGTAGATGGTGACTGCAGCCATGAAATTAAAAGACTCCTACTCCTTGGAAGAAAAGCTATGACCAACCTAGACAGCATATTAAAAAGCAGAGACATTACTTTGCCGACAAAGGTCCATCTAGTCAAAGCTTTGGTTTTTCCAGTAGTCATGCATAGATATGAGAGTTGGACTATAAAGAAAGCTGAGCACCAAAGAACGGATGCTTTTGAAGTGTGGTGTTGGAGAAGACTCTTGAGAGTCCCTTGAACAGCAAGGAGATCCAACTAGTCCATCCTAAAGGAAATCAGTCTTGAATATTCATTGGAAGGACTGATGCTGAAGCTGAAACTCCAATACTTTGGCCACCTGAAGAACTGACTCATTGGAAAAGACCCTGATGCTGGAAAGATTGAAGGCAGGAGGAGAAGGAGACAACAGAGGATGAGATGATTGGATGGCATCACCGACTCAATGGACATGAGTTTGAGTGAACTCCAGGAGCTGGTAATGGACAGGGAGGCCTGGAGTGCTGCAGTTCATGGGGTCGCAAATAGTTGGGCACGACTGAGTGACTGAACTGAAAGCATAGTTTACACAAATAAAGCCAAGGGTTCAATCTCTGAGGAACATCTTTTGATTTCTATGATCCACACTTCAGGGACAGTCTGTGACTCTCCTATTTTTTTTTCTCTTCCACTATTTCCTGTTCCTTTCCTATTTCTCCCACGAGCCCTGTTTTGGGTTGGCCAAAATTTTCGTTCTGGTTTTTCCATCAGGTCTTAATGAAGTTTTTTGACAACCCAATACTTCATGTACCCCAGCACTATTACTACACTTTTAGATTGCCAGTTTCACTAGTCTATCTTTGCTGTTTTCTGTTCAAAAGGGAAAATGCATATGTTTTCCTGACTCCCTTTCCTTCTTGAAAAAAGATAGCATATTATAATCTTTGTACATCCCCTCACATAAGTAACAATATCTCCTGTAAATCACTCCATATCTTTTTTCCAGTTGCATGGTACTTCTCCTCTGAGTCTATATGTCTCAGTTTATTCAACAAATCTCCTGTGCCTGGACATTTTCAGTTAAAAATGCTTTTAGGGGAATATGGAAGCAAAATAAATTGAAAATGGTTGGTTTTGCCAAATAAGAACATATTCATCAGAGAAGTAAAGGAATGAAACAGATCCAACACATTTTTCGTTTGATATTTTTCTCTGTGAATTCTCACTGCTTAGAAGAATTTATATTTTCTTGTCATATATAGTCACTCATTTTAAATTATTTAAATTAGACATTTTCTCTCAATTTCTTTTGCAAATATATCAGTAAAACTATTTTTCTTCTAGTTTCTCCATGGAATTCTGATGCACAAAAAAATTTTAAATGTAGTCTACTGTTTTCTATCATTTCACATGCAAGGTTTTTGCTTCTTTTTCTCATAACATTAGCATGAAACCATTTTATGTAAGTATGAACAGGGATAGTGTATGAAAGGTGTCTTCTCAATTATTGTAACATAAATTGCTTCAGAGAAGAGTTCACAGTATGTTTCTATTAACTCGAACGTTATAAATCATGCCAAAGAATGAACAAGAGTGAAAGGAACCTGAACCCCCCCCCCCAACTCAAGTAAAAAGGCAATATAGGTTTCTAGCAACCAATATCTCAGGCAAAATAACAATGTTTTTTCTTTGAGTGTAAGGAAATGTGCAAGAAAATAAAAAATTATATCCTACCTCAGTGTATAGTCTCTGGAACACAAAAGGTTAATTTGTTGGAAATAAACATGAAATTTGTCAATTCTTCCTCTACTCTAAAGATAAGACTTGTCTCTTATCTTTCGAACGAGAAAGAAATTGTGCAGTCATTTGTGGAGAAAAAAGGAAAACGCTAAGCCCTAAATGAACTTCAGGAAATCAAATACACTCTCTGAGGCCTTGTATTGGAGATGTCACAAAAATACTTAGCAGAGGATGGTTTCGATCCATCGACCTCTGGGTTATGGGCCCAGCACGCTTCCGCTGCGCCACTCTGCTTCGGGTAAGATACTGCTTCTCCTCTTCCTTACCATATTAAAGATCAGCCACTTTGTCAGAATACATATTTTCTCTCCCTTTCCTTAGCCTGAGATCAATTTCCCCAAGAATTAAATGACCTCAGTACTCCCCTCCATGTTGTGCTTTCCAAATCTGCCAAAAATCCGACATCTTTCCTTCAGGAGCTGCTCTGAGCTCAGTGGAGGAACTTCGAAACAAGATGAGCAAAGCCCCCAAATCCTTTCTTACGGATAACCGAGGAAGGCATGAATTCAGACTTGAGGAGAAAGGATATTAACTAGCTCGCTCTGTTTCCCGTCCTCAAGAAAGTTCCCTGAGGAAACTAGAAGCGGCATTTCCATATATTGACTAACTAAGTGCCATTTTCAGCTTCCCGGGCATCTGGTTTACCCTCTCAGGCCTCTGCCCTTGGCTTCATGAAAAGGGGTTTCGTATCCCTTTGAGGCCATGTCTACAGACAGTTTTCTCTCGTCCTTAGCGAATGCTGGATCTCCCAGACCAAAAACCTCTGACGCCTTTCATCCTGTGCTCTGTCTGCCAAATAACTTCCGCAAGTTTCCTCTTGCTCTTTTCACCGTCTTCCTTCTGTCCCTTCAGGAGTTTCTGTATCTTCATTAAATACTTGTTTTCCCGGTCCCAGAACAGGTAGAGTATTGGTTAAGGAACAACTTCTCTGTAAACCTCAAGAGAGAATCTGAATGAAAACACTCCCCTGGCGGTTCTCAGTTGTCGGTGCGAATTTGTGGCTTGGTACTTTGCTCTTGTTCGTGCTACGGAAGAAGGGTCCTGTGTTTAAAGATAAACAAAGATACCATGTGGTCAATTGGAAACCTCAAGCAAAAGCTAATGTTTCCGCCCGGTTTCGAACCGGGGACCTTTCGCGTGTTAGGCGAACGTGATAACCACTACACTACGGAAACAAGACTGCAGAGGGTTGGGGTTTTTTTGGCCAGGATAGATGAAAGCATGTCTATAATCTGGGCTGCTGCTGCTAAATCGTTTCAGAAGTGTCCGACTCTGTGCGACCCCATAGACGGCAGCCCACCAGGCTCCCCCGTCCCCTATTTACCAAAATATACAGCGATCTTTAGTCAAGAGAATAGAAACTTTCCAAGTGCTCATCTGCAATTGCCTAGGTCTGTTAGCGTGAAAAACTATAACGCAACAAGAAAAAATAGTCCATAACCTATAAGAATGAACTTCACAGACCTACTAACCAAAGGAAAGGCGCAAAAGAGAATGTATTCTATGACGCCAATTGTTTACATTACATTGTAGGCAAGACGCTTTTGCTTTGTTAGGAGTCAGAATAGTGGTTCCCTGGGAGTAGGCAGAGTGGGTAGTTACTAGAAAGTTCTGGGAATATTGTTGATACGCCCGCTGGTTACCCAGAGGGTAAATTTGTGTAGAATCATCAAGAAAACATTTTCATGTTGGGAAGTGGGGTTATTTATTGAAGAAACTGGGGAGTGCCAGTTGTGGGGACTGGCTAAGCAAGTTGTAAATCCATAGGGTAGGCACTCAGGTAAGACTGGCAATCAGAAAGGGCAGGCAGGAAACAATAGAAAAATTATCAATGAAACCAAAATTTGGCTCTTTGAAAAGTTCAATAAAATTGACAAATGTTTAGCTAGATTTACAAAGAAAAACATAAAGAAGATATTTAAATTACTGAAATTATAAATGTAAGTGGGGATATTACTACAGATTTTGCACAAATAAAAATATTACAAGCCAACACTATGAAAAATTGTATGACTGCATATTGGATAACCTAAATGAAATGGACAAATTCCCAGAAACACACGATTTACCAAAACCGAAACATGAAGAAACAGATATTTTGACAGACCTATGATTGTTAAGTATATTGAAGCAGTAATCAAAAAAAATTACAACAAAGAAAAGTCCAACCTAGATATTTTCACTGGTGGATTCTACCAAACATTTAAAGAAGAATTAACACAATTCCTCTCAAACTCTTCCAAAAAATTGAAAAAAGGGAACATAACTCATTCTATGAAGACTGCATTCCCTTAATATCAAAGCCATTAGAAGAAAAGAAAACTGCAGATTAATATCCCTGATGAACATAGATGCAAAAATCCTCAACAAAATGTTAGCAAACTGAATACAACAACATATTATACACCATAACCAAATAAGATACATTCCTGGAATGTAAGTGAGGTTTAACATATTAACAGAATGAAGAAAAAAAGAACAGGATCATCTCAATTGATGCAGAAAAAGCACTTGACAATATTCTTTCATGGTAAAAAAAATCAATAAACTAGGAATGGCAGGAAACTATTTTATCTTCATGATAAAAGTCATTTATCAAAAAGTCACAGCATCTTCAATGGTGAAAAAGTGTAAGCTTTTTCTCTAATACCTGAAACAAGACATAGATGTTCACTTTTACTACATCTACTCAGCATAGTAATATCAGTTCTAGCCAGGATAAGTAGTCAAGAGAAAGATATAATGTCATACATAGAAAGTGCTGAGGATTACACACACACACACACACACACACACACACACACACACTAGAGCTAATAAAAGAATTCAGCAAAATTGAAAGATACAAAATTCAACATACAAAAATCAGTTGCATGTTTATTCACTTACAATGAACAATCCAAAACAAATTACGAAATAGTTCTTTTTACAATTACATAAACAAGAATGAAACGTTTAGGAATGAACTTAAGGTGGAGGAAGCGGTTTACACTGAAAACCAGAAAACTTTAGAAAGAGGAAAAAAAAGGTATTAAAGAAGGTATCAGTGAATGAAAAGATATCTGTATTCATGAACTGTAAGACTAATATGGTTATAATGTCAATAAAGCCCAAAGTGATCTGCAGTTTCAATACAATCCCTATCAAAACCCCATTTTTTTTGAGATTTAAAAAAAATCCATCCTAAAATTAACATTGACTCTTGTGCAACCCCCAAATAGCCAAAAAGATCTTGAAAAAGGAGAATAAATTTGGAGCCCTCTCACTTCTTAATCTCACAGCTTACCAAATCCATGTGGTCCTGACATATACCCAGAAATATAGACCAATGAAATAGAATAGAGACCCCACAAGTAAATTCTTGCATATATGATCAGTTGGCTTTTGACAAGAGTGCAAGACCATTCAATGGAGAAATTACAGTCTTTTCAACTAATGGTGCTAGGAAAACTGCTAATCTACTGAAAGAATTAAAGGTGAATTTCATTAAAATTTTAAAACTTGCTCTGTGAAAGACATTTTAACAAAAATGAAGACAAGACAAAGAAAAAGATTTGCAGATGACACATCTGAAAAACGACTGTTACTCAAAATGTTACCTTAATACTCAACCAGAAAACAACCCATTAATTTTCGAACTCCTGCTTCTTTGCTTGTCTTTAAAATATCGTCCCCAGCAGCCTTTGAAGGCTGAAGGTCTGAGGCCATGGAATTTGCTTTTAAGGGTTTTACCTTATGAAGCCAAGAAGAGAAAGGCCTCGCTGGGATTCGAACCCAGGATCTCCTGTTTACTAGACAGGCGCTTTAACCAACTAAGCCACGAAGCCCCGGTGCTGGAGACTGTCACAACGTGTTGTTTTTCATTTGAGTGGTTTGGTCGAGATTTAACTACGAAGTACATTTGGACAGGAATCTCTTCTAGGAATGGAAACTTGATCTGACCAGAGATTCAAAATCAGAATTGAACAGCCAAAGGACTTGAGGGGGGCATTTCTTTTCCACGAATTTATCAAAAAGAAAGATCTGGTTGTGGACCGAGGCAGTTCGAACAGTCCAAGTAAAGATTGAAAAGAAAGTTTAAGTCTCTCAGCCTTTGCGACCTCACTGACTGGAATTCTCCAGGCCAAAATCCTGGAGTGGATAGCCGTTCCTTCTCCAGGGGATCTTTCCAACCCAGATATCGAACCAATGTCTCCCACATTACAGACGGATTCTTTACCAGCTGAGCCACAAGTAAAAATTGGACTGCCCCAGAAACTTGAACAGTTGTCCTTGGACCCCCTTTGCTTATCTGGTACAACTGACACAACCCTTTCATTGTGGGGTTTCTCTTGGTTACCTGAGAGACATTCACACATTAGGTGTTCGATATTAATTCATTCTATTCCAACTTGTGCTTCGGGATTTCATTTCAGCTCTGTCTCCTCCAGATAAACAAATTTCCTATTTGGGAGCTTCTTTCATGGATTCTTAAATTCCCCCATGACAATTTTCAGCACTCCTACATGACTGTTGCCATTTAAGATGGTTGATGTTAGGATTACCTGGGAGTCCTTGGTAAAATTAAGATTATTGGAATCTACCCTGTTTATTAAAGGATCATTGCAAGAGGGGTTCTGGAATCTGCATTTGTAGTAAGTCTTCTGGGGGATACTTTTGAGTGCAAAGATTGGAGTCCCCATTGTCAGAAGTGCTGTCTTTTCTGGAAGCACTTGAAGTTCTAGTCTTCCAGTCTGTAGCCAGCAGTACCTGAACTGAGAACTTCCAGATGTACAAGCTGGGTTTCAAACAGGCAGAGGAACAGAGATCAAATTGCCAACATTTATTGGATCATAGCATTCCCCCAAAAAATATTTGCTTCTGCTTTATTGACTATGCAAACGCCTTTGACTGTGTGGATCACAAATAACTGAGGAAAATTCTTAAAGAGATGGGAGTACCAGACCACCTGGAGAGAAAAGTACAAAAACTGGCTTGAAACTCAACATTAAGAAAACTATGATCATGGCATCTGGTCCCATCACTTCAGGATAAATATAAGGGAAATAGTGGAAGCAGTGACAGATTTTATTTTCTTGGGCTGTAAAATCACTGTGGACGGTGACTGCAGCCACGAAATTAAAGGATGCTTGCTCCTCGGAAGGAAAGTTATGACAGATATAGCGTATTAAAGAGCAGAGACACTACTTTGCCGACAAAGGTCCGTACAGTCAAAGCTTTGTTTTCTCCAGTAGTCGTGTATGGATGTGAGAATTGTACAATAAAGAAAACTGAGAGCCAAAGAATTAATGTTTTCAAACTGCGGTGCTGGAGAAGACCCTTGAGAGCCCCTCGGACAGCAAGAAGATCAAACCAGTCAATCCTAATGGAAATCAAGCCTGAATATTCATTGGAAGGACTAATGCTGAAGCTGAAGCTCTAATACCTTGGCCTCCTGATGCGAAAAGCTGACTCGTTGGGAAAAAAAAAAAAAAAAAAAACCCTGATGCTGCGAAAGATTAAGGGCAGAAGAGTAAGGGGGCAGCAAAAGATGAGTTGGTTATGTAGCATTAGTGGACAAGAATTTGAGCAGACTCCGGAAGATAGAGAAGGACAAGGAAGCATGGCGGGAGTGGGAAAGAGTCGGACACGACTTAGGGACTGAGCAACAACCACAGCCTATACCTAGCCCAGTGTGTTTCTTTTATGGACATATTGGGCTGTCAGTGAAAGCATTTTGCCATTAAAATCAAAGTCACGAAATTGAACTGCCTCTGGGTCCACTAGTGATTTCCAAATGTAATCCCAAAGTGAGCTCGTTTCAATATAGTGTCTTTGGGGCCCCAGTCTTTTGTCGTACGGTAGGGGGTTGAATTCAGCAGGCAAACCGCTAATCTCTTAAGGAAACATTGGGACAGTGCCTTCGGTAGAGGTACCTGAGAAGCTTTGTACTTGGCGTTAGTGCGGTAATTTCTGCTACTCTAGGGCCTCCTCCTCCCACTTGTTTATTCCTTCTCGGAGCAAAGTTACTAACGGGGGTGTAGCTCAGTGGTAGAGCGCGTGCTTAGCATGCACGAGGCCCCGGGTTCAATCCCCGGCACCTCCACTTGGGAATTTTCGATCTCCACCACGGAAACCTACCATGACTACTAATTAGTAGTAGACCGTTAGCAAGCTTACGAGTGTTGTAATTCTCTCGTAGTCCTTTTTTCTTTTACTTGGGCTTCCCTGGTGGGTCAGGTGTAATGAATGCGAATTCTCCAATTCAGGAGACCCCGCTTCGATCCCTGGGACGGAAAGATTCCCTGGCAAAGGAAATAGCAACCCTGTATTCCTGTATTCTTGCCTGGAAATCCCATGGACAGGAAAGCCTGGAGGGATACAGTACATGGGGTCGTAAAAGAGTCGGACACGACCTAGCAACTAACAACAACAACCCTGAGGAAAGACAAGAATTTCTCTGGATTTGAGGTGATCTGAGAGAGCGGACAGGAAATAGCAGTTTCAGAAAGCACAGAGAGCTTGCTGTGTTTTCTCAGTCATAATCTTCCTCATATTTTGATGCAATTCCACAAAGCCAGAAATAATTCAGTGTTTTCTTAAATGCACAGGACAATACATTGGTTCTAATTTTAAAAAATCATTGCAGAAGCTTGGTACTCGACAACCGGGATGGCCGAGTGGTTAAGGCGTTGGACTTAAGATCCAATGGGCTAGTGCCCGCGTGGGTTCGAACCCCACTCTCGGTAGATGAAATTTTGTTCTCCTAAATCTTTCCTGGACTGGCCTTTAGAAACAAACTTGATAGATTACACATCTGTTTTTCTGTCCTTTTGTGAAAACACTACTTGTCTTCAAACCGAAAGAAATTGCTTCAGTAGGTAGTATTAAGTATGTGAATTATTTCCCTGCACAGTTCTATTAGATTGCCAATTTAGGAAAACCGACCAAATCAACAATCTGCCAAAAGAGATTTAAATACTTCAGCTCTGAGTTCCAAGAGAAATGGAAACTTGCACCCCCCCCCCCCCCCCCCCCCCATTTGCTCTTCAGGCAATAGTAAAAAAAAAAAAAAAAAGTTCTCTGTAGCCTCCGGGGAAGTGAGGGGAGGGATTCTCACTGTTTCCAAATCTTCCTATTCAGAAAGCTCAACTCTGCCTGGGCTGTCCCTCCCAACTCACTCTGGAAAGCGTAGCTGATTCCTCACAAGCAGAATACAAGTGTTTTGTTCTATTTTGTTTTTCCAGTTTGAAACGTAAAATATGGTCTCCTAGTGTAGTTTTTATTTACACTTCTCTTGTGGTGGTGTTATTAAACATCTTCTATGTTTAAGAGCCATGTGTACTTCCTTTTCTGTGAACTGTTTTTTAATATCCTGTACTCATTTTTCTTCATGATTGCTGGGTCTTTCCCTTTTGATTTGTAGAAAGTTCTTTAAATGAGTCGATTAACTCATGTTTTGATATGTAACAAGCAGTTCATTTGCACTTTGTGGCAATTTTGGACATTGCAGACTTTGGACTATGAGGGTGAGGTTATCAGTCTTTTCTTTTGGTTTTATGTCTAACTTGGATATGCCTTTTCCCTATGCAAGCTCAACAAGAGTAACAAAATAACTCATTTTTTCTAGAATGTCCCTTACTTCTTTTTAAACTTAGATCTCCGATATATTTTATTTTTTTCTGTCTTAATATGCGAGGTATCAGTCCAACTCTATTTCATTTCCAGAGGATTACCAGTGACCCCAGCACCATTATTGAATACCCATATTATCTCCAATGATTGAAATTCCAGCATATTAAATTCTCTTCTCTTTAAAATCCAGAGGACCAGAAGTCTGGCATCTTCAAGATGATTTGAAAGAGCATGGACTTTAAAACTCAACAATCACATACTCTAATTCTGGCTTTCCCACCAACTCTCTGAGCCTCAAGTTCTTCATGTGTTAAATGGGGATAATAATCCCTACTTCATGGAAGACAGTTGAAGAATGAAAAGATAATATATTAAGGGCTGGCAAATTAAGAAGGGCTCTTTGCCACTCTAAATACCCATATTATCTTTGCCACTCTGCAGGTTAGTTTCCTTCCTCCTTAAAAGAAACTCACACTCTTCCTTTATAGCTGTCTTTAAAAGAAAACCATAAATCAGATAAAAATTGTCCTGATAGTTAAATTGCTCATGTTTTGAGATCAAACACTTAGATTCTGCATTTCATAGTTCTCTAACCCCAATGGAGTTAGACAGCTCAGCGGGTCATTTTCATGAGCTTCCTCGGGTTTCAAGTTAGAGTCATTAGCATTGTGTTTGCTCCTGGTCGTCCTGGGAAGAGGAAGGAAGCTCCTCCTGAGAACTTATCTGAATAAGCTGGTTTGAGAAACACCAAGTTTCCATGGAGAGGCAAGACTCCTCGTTAATGAAAGTGGATATTCTTGTTTCTTTCCCTCGGATGGGGTAGAGAAAGAGTGAGTGAAAAGTTTGTTTTTTCTGAAATGAGATTCCAGGGAACAAAGATTTTACTTATATTGAAACTTTCTGAAAAGAAAACACAGCAATCTCCTAGTAGTTGGTTTGCAAAGTAGTTTAGGTTATAATGCTGATGACACCAATGTCCAAGTTCCATCCCTACAGAAGTTAAATTATATACTTTCCTTCACAAGAGACTCAAATGAGATCTGAAATCACCATGCCATTCCCATCTCTGCCACACAGAAGGTCTGAACCTGTTGTATCTGAGTTGATTAAATTCCTCCAGTCAGTGGGGGCTGCTGGCAATTTCTACTCAAATCCAACCTCTGTTGTTGTTTCTTGAGGTAGGCAGAATTCAGTGGTAACACAGATGCCCTCCCTCTGATGTACAAGTCCTGCACAACCCCTCATACTGTGAATATGATTAGGGTATGCTACATAGCACCATTGACTTTAAAAAAGGAAGATAATCAGGAGTGAGCCTGACCTACTTAGGCGAGCCCTCAAAAGGGACTGGACTCCTTCTGAAGTCAGAGATTGTAAGTGTGAGAGGAATTGAGGGATTCGAAGTGAGAATTTCTGTTGCTGGCTTTGAAGATGGAGGGGGCCAACAGAATGAAGGTAGCCAGCGGGAGCTGAGAACCCCCAGCCAACACCAAGAATGCAGGGATGCTACCATCACCGTGAGAGCTTAGAATGCAGCCCCATGTATGATTTCAGCCTCATTAAATCCTAGGTAGCAGAGAACTCAGCTACCTAGTGCTCACACTTCTTACTTACAGAAATCTGAGTAGATACTGGGGCATTGTTATAATCTGCTAAACTATGATAACTTGTTATGCGGCAACAGAAAACTAATAGATTTCTATTTGTTTATTTTTTTAAAGTACATAATGTAAAATGTGAAGCTGGAAATGTTATAACAGAAAATTGAATTGTGTCAGGTGCCTCTGGGGGGCCACTCTCCACCTGTGTTCTTTCTGTCCCTTTCTTGGGGTCCTGCTACTGACTCTTTCAGTGACCCTCACGTTTCATCTCTATGGATACCTGGAAACTCATATTGGTATTTTAGATTAATATAAGCATATGTTCCCTGTTATATATGTTATGTATTGTAGGTATTAATTTCCCATCTAACACATAAAGTAAAAATAGCTACCAACTGATTCCTTAAACTACTTGTAGCATGCATTTTGACATGAAGTATGCAGCACTGGTGGTGGAGGGGGGCTAAGTTCCCACCCTCCCAGGCTTCTGGATAGAGGAAGAGACCTGCCAATAGTAATTTTAAGAAGTATCAGTTAGTATCCTTTAGTTTTAAAACTAGAGTATGTATATCCCTGGGAATAAATGGACATAAGGAATCATTTTCCTGACCTAGGACATGTATGTGGATTCATTTAGGACTGACCTGCCTGAAAACTCTGTGTTTTCCCACCTTCTTTTCTCACAACTCTTCTCCCACTAAGAAAAAGGAGATAACTTTCAACCATCCGATAGCATACTCGTCTTATTTCCCCAAGACACAAAGCCTACTCAAAGCATCTGACAAAATGACTCCAAGTAATGCTACCAGTAAGAAAGGGAATGTCTTTAAAGACTGACTAACAAAATTCTTTTGCAGACTCAGATAGTTTCTTGAGGTGAAGGAATTCAAGCTGAGCTATTTCAAATCCTAAAAGAGGATGCTGGGAAAGTGCTCCACTCAATATGCCAGCAAATGTGGAAAACTCAACAATGGCCACAGGACTGGAAAAGGTCAGTTTTCACTCCAATCCCAAAGAAAGGCAATGCCAAAGAATGTTCGAACTACCACACAATTGCACTCATCTCACACGCTAGCAAAGTAATGTTCAAAATTCTCCAAGCCAGGCATTAATAGTACCTGAATTGAGAACTTTCAGATGCTCAAGCTGGATTTAGAAAACACAGAGGAATTAGAGATAAAATAGCCAACATCCACTGGATCATAGAAAAAGTATTCTGCTTCATTGATCACACCAAAGTCCTTGGCTGTGTGGATCACAACAAACTGTGGAAAATTCTTAAAGAGATGGGAGTGCCAGACCACCTGACCTGCCTCCTGAGAAATCTGTATACAGGTCAAGTAGCAACACTTAGAACCAGACATGTAACAACAGACTGGTTCCAAATTGGGAAAGGAGTACGTCAAGGCTGTATGTTATCACCCTGCTTATTTAACTTACATGTAGAAAGTACATACATCATGTGAAATGCTGGGCTGGATAAAGCACAAGCTGGAATCAAGATTGCCGGGAGAAATATCAATAACCTCAGACATGCAGATGACAGCACCCTTACAGCAGAAAATGAAGAGGAATTAAAGAGCCTCCTGAAAGTGAAAGAGAAGAGTGAAAAGGTTGGCTTAAAACTCAACATTCAAAAAACAAACATCATGGCATCCGGTCCCACCACTTCAATGCAAATAGATGGGGAGACAATGGAAACAGTGAGAGACTTTCTTTTCTTGGGCTCCAAAATCACTGCAGATGGTGGCTGCAGCCATGAAATTAAAAGACACTTGCTCCTTGGAAGAAAAGCTATGACCAAGCTAGACAGCATATTAAAAAGCAGAGACATTACTTTGCCAACAAAGGTCCATCTAGTCAAAGCAATGGTTTTCCCAATATTCATGTATGGATGTGAGAGTTGGACTATAAAGAAAGCTGAGCACAGAAGAATTGATGCTTTTGAACTGTGGTGTTGCAGAAGACTCTTGAGAGTCCCTTGGACTGCAAAGAGATCCAACCAGTCAATCCTAAAGGAAATCAGCCCTTAATATTCATTGGAAAGACTGATGCTGAAGCTGAAACTCCAACACTTTGGCCACCTGATGCTAAGAACTGACTCACTGGAAAAGACCCTGATGTTAGGAAAGATTGAAAGCAGAAAGAGAAGGGGACAATAGAGGATGAGATGGTTGGATGGCATCACCAACTCGATGGACATGAGTTTGAGCAAGCTCTGGGAGTTGGTGATGGACAGGAAAGCCTGGCCTGCTCCAGTCCATGGGGTTGCAAAGAGTCATGACTGAGAGACTGAACTGAACTGAACTGAACTGTGCCTTCAAACATGAAAGAAGGTCCAACCCAGTTGTCAACAATAGACTAACAGAAAACTTTAATGATAATGTGGTTTTAGCATGTGATATAGGGGTTAGAAAAATTAGAATTGCATTCATATTTCAAAACTCCTTTAATTCCTAACTACTTAATTAGCTCATATCTCTAATAATTAAATAGACATAAAACTGATGTTGAACCTTGCAACATCAGTCTTGCAACAGGACTACTCATCCACGGATACACAAATTAATTAGAAAATACTAGTCCCATCCATGTCATTAAGAGATGAGTTTGCAATTCAATTTTATTTTATGTTTATAACTTATCAAGATATTAATACACTCACAGTGATTTGCTGTAACAAAAACTGCAATAACAATGCAGGAAACAAATTGTTAACTCAAAGCTATATAGTCATACAGAGAAGAAGTACAACAGAATAGATAATAAAACAACCATGTTACAATACAATGTATTTTTGTGGAGTGGGGGAATGAAAATATAAGTCCAAATACAATAGAGAGGATATAAAATGTCAAATGTTAAAGAAAAAAATTTTTTAATAGATTAACCAAACCAAATCCATTAACCAAATATTCACTACGGTATTTAGATTCATTTAGAAGAGTGATATTTTTAAAATGCCACAAATTACAATGTACTGGAAATTACATTCTTTACAACTGTTTGAACTTATGATTTGAAATTTTTAGATGCTGGTCTAAAAATGTACAAGGGGTACATAATTTTTCAAAGGGGTATGCTTTCAAATTTTGAAGGCTACTACTCTAGAGCAAGAATTCTTAACATGTGATGTCACACAGTGGCTATAAACAAAGACTTAGGAGTTAGTCTTACTAGTTGTGTGACATTGGGCAAGTGACTTAAATTCAGCTCAGTCTACTTACCTGTAAAATGGGGACAGTAAAAATACCCTATCTATAAAGTTGTCAAACTTGAGTAGACACTAGAATCACCTGGAGGGTTTGTTAAAACACAGACTGCAGGCCCTGTTCCCAGGGATTCTGCCTGAGGAGGTCTGGGGTCAGGCCCCCAAACCTGCATTTCTAACAAATTTCCAGGTGACACTAATGCTGCTTGCTCCTTTCATCTATCTCATAAAGTCATTTACTGTGTGGATTAAAAATGTTAGTACATAAAGCAATTATCCTTCAATTAAAAAATAAATCAATTTTAAAAATATATATGTCCTTTAAAAAAAAGTTAGTACCTAAAAATTCTTATAAGTCCACTGGCCCAAAGCAGGTACTAACACACATTAGCCATATCATCAGTTAGAATTTGATTCACTGCAAAAGAAAATTTTACTGCAGTGGGTTAAACAGAAAGGAGTTAGCACATGTCATTTAACAAGAGGTCCTGAGGTCAATCATCCAGGGCTGGCACCACTGGTCAAGAGTGCCATGAAGTTCCCAGGCTCCTTCTGTCTTCTTTGCTCAATTGTCTTTGCTCAGTGGCTTTCATTACCATAGACTGAGAATAGCTGCTGTTCCTCCAGGAGTCTTGTCTGAATTCCAGATAGGAAGAGAGAAGAGAAAAGGAGCAGAGGGTAGAGTTGATGGAGCATGCCAGCCAAGTCACAGACCCTCCCTTTCATAATTTATTTTTTAGAGAAGTCACTTGCTTTTAAAAAATGTTTCCAGAAGTTCTCCACATGTGAATGGAGCTAATAAAATTAATCAACATTCAGTAAAACAGACTCAACAGTACTAGCCACACTTCAAGTATTCAACAGACACAGGTAGCCAGTGACTACCATGGTGGACAACACAGATGTAGGACATTTCTACCATTATGCAAAGTTCTAGTGGATGACATTAGACTACAAGATGCACCTCTAAGTCTCCTACAAGATCTATGAAGCTCTTTCTCTCCAGACTTACCTCCTGTTGCTATACACTTTAGCAAAGGTCAGCAGGCTATTTCTCAGACCTGCATTTGTTTACAATTCTGCTGCCTGGGATTGTACTCTCTCTCCACCTCGTCCATCTAGAAAATAAGAATCCTTCTTTATACACACATATTCAAAAAGCCAGAAGAACTGAACATGATGGAAGATGTATTTCTGAGCATACCTTCTCTTTTATCTATCACTACTACAAAAAATAGCAGATCCAAGAGATTATTCAATCTTTTAAAAAATCACATACAAAAAACTTGATTGAAAAATGGGAAAGGAACTTGAACAAACATTTCTCCAAAAAAGATATACTAATGGCAATAAGCACAGGAAAAGATGCGTGATGACACTAATCATTAGGCATATGCAAATCAAACCCACAGCGGTACCACCTCACATCTATATTGGCTACTATCAAAAAACTCAGAAAATATCACGTGTTGGCAAGAAGAAGGAGAAATTGGAATTCTTGCATATTGTTGGTGGAACTGTAAAATGGGGCAATTGCTATGGAAAACAGTATGGAAGTTTCTCAAAAAATTAAAAGTACAATTACGTGATCCAGCCATTCCACTTCTGGGTATACACTCACAAAGAACTTAAAGCAGGGTGTTGCGGAAATATTTGTCCACTCATATGCAATACCAGCATTATTCACAATTGCCAAAAGGTGAATGCAATCCAAGTGCCCATCAGTCAATAAATGGATATACAAAACGTGGCACAGGCATGCAATGGAAGCATATTCAGCCTTGAAAAGAAATTGTGACACATGCCACAACCTGGCTGAAACTTGCGGGCTAATATATCTTCAACCATATCTTCAACCATCTCTGATTTTTAAACTACAAAATGATCTTGGGTTTTTTTTTTTAATTGAAGAAAAATATGCTTAAACATAGAAAAAAAAATACTGCTGAGTGCCTCAGATTAAGTAGGATAAAATGAGAACTCGCTCTACTCATTCCTTGTATTATCCAAGTGTTGGACTCAGTACCCTTCTGATAAATTTCCTTCTGAGAACCTCTGTACACAAATTAAGCGCCAGTTAGGCCTCACGGCTTCGACTAGACAGTGTTAGAAGAATGGTTTCTGCCCAGAAGAACAAAGAGTCAGATGCACTTCTTGGATCGGACAGTAGCCCAGTGCACACTGGCATTACCTGGGAAATTTAAAAGCCAAGCGGTTCTAAGGTGAGAGCAGGCTGGCTGTGTAGATGCACTGCTATTTTCTGATGACTAACCCCTCCCCTACCCCCTAACCACTACACATCTCATATTTATTTAATGTCCAGAATTATCAAACAGTGCGCCTGACACAGTCGCAACATTTCTGTCTTCCGGGTAACGGTTCTCCACTACGTATCATTATCTAGAGCACGTGATCTCTCCAGCACCAGTAGCTCAAGCGCCTGAATCTCTCCCTGCATGTGTCCGCCCCTCACAACCACACCCAC
Organism: Ovis aries; assembly: GCF_016772045.2. Classification (NCBI taxonomy): domain Eukaryota; kingdom Metazoa; phylum Chordata; class Mammalia; order Artiodactyla; family Bovidae; genus Ovis; species Ovis aries. Next base: position 30,047,414 of record NC_056073.1, read on the forward strand.
AAACCAAGACTCGCTACCTATTACCGTCCACAAGGCAGGCCGCTTCCGGATGGACTTTGCTGATAGGGAGCGTCCAGGCCTATGCCATCTGCTCTCGCGCCAGATACGTCTCTGCTTAATCTTCGATTAGGTTCAGCTCCTAGACCCGCGGGGGTTGTGTTGGGGTCCGGGGATAAAGCGCCGAAACTTACTTACCTTCATCCTTGCCCGCTGACATCTCCTGATTTTTTTGCAAACTGCTGCTTCTGGGCAAGAACATGCGCCACGGGGAACAACTCTAGTCCAGACTTCGGTGTCTGGACATTTACCAAAGTCCTGCCTTTGTCAGATCAGAGGCTGCGAAGCCTGGTCCTTCTCTATCTGCCTGGAAGGTCCAGGCAGTCTTGCTTGAGCACGAGATCCAGGGCGTTTGTTCCGGAGATCGCGGAAGCCTGCTGCCAGGAAAACAAGAACGCGAACGCTTACGCCTCTGGGGTAGAATAGAGAGACAGGATGGTTTACTTTCACTGGCCTTATTTCCAGGTCCTCTCTAGGACCGTGGGAGGTTTCTGCATCTCTGTGGTTATTTCCACAGCTTCCTGTGCCTTTTCTCTGTTCTAGGCCCTGCCTTCCTAAATGGGTTGGGAAGGTTTGACAGAGAAATCGTTTGGGAAAACTTCAAAAGTATATATGCAAAAAAAGAATAGTACCATTAATTCGATGTACCTGTCTATCAACTTATGGCAATGTTATTAACCTATAACCCAGCCCTCATTCCTTCAGACACATTGCATGAATCTCAGACCTGTGTCACTGATAAATTTAACACAGCCCAGACTAAGCTGAGTTAGACGCTTGCCTCGGGCACAAAATTTAGACTTCCAAAAAGCTTTGCAATAGAGACAATAACATTTGAAAGTATTTTTAAAGTAAAAATTAGTGCAAAAAACTATAATGAATACAATATCAATATTTTAAATAGAGAATCAGTATTACTGATTCTTTCCTTTTGCCCAGCTCCTACATGACTGACAAAAGGCTGAAACTTAAGTATCTCTAAGAATGAGGTTGCTTTTGAAAAACATAATCACAATATCATTATCACATCTAAAAATAATACCAAAAATAAGATCATCAAGTATCCAATCATTGTTCAAACTTTACCAGTTTTGTATATTTTATAAATATACTATATAACATATTATAAAATCATATGTGAGTAACAAGGAGGGCTGGAGTGAGAATTCTCAGGCATCTTTTATCTAAGGTGCATAAGTTATCAAGACCTTGAACATAGATCACTTGAAGCATTATGTCATCATCAAAGATTTGGCAACAAACTTCCAACAGGCCTGGTCCAGAAAAGTTGTCTTGGGAAAGCTGATATCTGGGAATGAAGTTTATGTGAATGAAAGAGTAGAACAGTAGGAAAGAGGTAGAAATGAGAAGGTCTCTCAGATAGTGGTAATGGTAGGTAAGGGTACTAGAATGGAGTACTGAAGAAGAAAGAAAATCAAGGAATGTGGACAGGAATAGAAATATAAAAGGAGAAACAAGGATCATAATCAGTGGAATGGGTAAAGAGGAAAGATTATTATGGCTCTGAAATAGCACAGGAAAGAAAAAAGAGAAATATGATATTTATCAATCAGAAAGATGAGTAAGAAGATCACAGTCCATGAAGGAGTAACTGCATTACTTTGGCCTTTATTTCCCGCTGTATAGATTTACCATAACTGCACCATACAATGTTGTTAACTAATCAGGGATCTTAGATGCAGAAGATAGAATCCACACAAATAAGGTAAAATTAAAAGGGATTTCTTATGCATTCACAGAGTTTCTTGGAGACCAGAATCAAGTATATATTACGCGACACTGCCAGAAGCACTCAGCCATGAAAATGCTTCCGTAGAAATCTTACTGCTGCCACTTCTGGTTCCACAAAATCCTAGACAGTAGCTGCACACAAACCAAAATACCCGCAACAACCTTGCATGTGTGAAAGGATTTCAAGCTAAAATCAAACCAGAGGATATGAAATGAAATGTCACATATTCACCCTCTGAAGATTGGGAGGTAAGAGTGAAGAGACTTATTTCCCCTAAAATGCCTAATTTACAGAAGACAGAGACTTATCTCCTAATCAATGAGTAGCCTCTAATCTGACTGGACTTGCCCCTGTTTGCATTCTTGATCATAAATACAACCACCTTAAAAACCTCAATAGACCTATCTTGCTATATATCATGAGTTTCCTGAATTGTAATTCCTTTGCTATTCTTGAATAAACTCTATTTTTGGTAATTTGAACTTGTCTCAGTTTACCTCTTTATTTATGTTGACATATGTCAGAAGAGCTATTCAGCCTTTATCTCACAACATTCATTTCTCCCAGTCTTATACTGCAAAGTCAAGTGGGCCTTAGGTAGCATCATTATGAACAAAGCTAATAGAGGTTATGGAATTTCAATGGAGCTATTTCAAATCCTGAAAGATGATGCTGTGAAAGTGCTGCACTCAATATGCCAGCAAATTTGGAAAACCCAGCAGTGGCTACAGGACTGGAAAAGGCCAGTTTTCATTCCAATCCCAAAGAAAGGCAATGCTAAAGAATAAGCAAACTGCCTCACAATTGCACTCATTTCACATACTAGCAAAGTAATGCTCAAAATTCTCCAAGCCAGGCTTCAACAGTATGTGAACCATGAACTTCCAGATGTTCAAGTTGGATTTAGAAGAAGCAGAGGAACCAGAGATCAAATTGCCAACATCCGTTGGGTCATCGAAAAAGCAAGAGAATTCCAGAACAACATCTACTTCGGCTTCATTGACTATGCCAAAGCCTTTGGCTGTGTGCATCACAGCAAACTGTGGGAAATTCTTCAAGAGGTAGGAATATCAGACCACCTTACCTGCCTCCTGAGAAATCTATATGCAGGTCAAGAAGCAGCAGAACTGTACATGGAACAACAGACTGGTTCTAAATCGGGAAAGGAATATGTCAATATACAATATTGTCACCCACTCTGCTTATTTGAAGTCTATGCAGAGTACATCGTGTGAAATGCTGGACTGGATGAAGCACAAGCTAGAATCAAGATTGCCAGAAGAATTATCAATAACCTTAGATATGCAGATGACACCACCCTTCTGGCAGAAAATGAAAGAGCCTCTTGAGGAAAGTGAAAGAGGCTAGTGAAAAAGTTGACTTAAAACTCAACATTCAGAAAACTAAGATCATGGCATCTGGTCCTGTCACTTCATGGCAAATAAATGGAGAAACAATGGAAACAGTGAGAGACTTTATTTTGGGGGGATCCAAAATTACTGCAGATGGTGACTACAGCCATGAAATTTAAAAGACACTTGTTCCTTGGAAGAAAAGCTATGACCAACCGAGACAGCATATTAAAAAGCAGAGACATTACTTTGTCGACAAAGGTCTGTCTAGTCAAAGCTTTGGTTTTTCCAGTAGTCATGTATGGGTGTGAGAGTTGGAGTATAAAGAAAGCTGAGTGCCAAAGAACTGATGCTTTTGAAGTGTGGTGTTGGAGAAGACTCTTGAGAGTCCCTTGGACAGCAGGGAGATCCAACCAGTCCATCCTAAAGGAAATCAGTCTCGAATATTCATTGGAAGGACTGATGCTGAAGCTGAAACTCCAATACTTTGGTCACCTGATGTGAAGAACTGACTTCTTAGAAAAGACCCTGATGCTGGGAAAGATTGAAGGCAGGAAGAGAAGGGGACGACAGAGGGTGAGATGGCTGGATGTCATCACCGACTTGATGGACATGAGTTTGAGTAAACTCCAGGAGCTGGTGATGGACAGGGAAGCCTGGCATGCTGCAGTCCACGGGGTCGCAAAGAGTCGGGACACGACTGAACTGAACTGAGTCTTACACAAGCACATCTGCTCAGCAAAAGCTGTGTGACACAGGAAGTCCTAGTGACAAGGAGATCTGAGAACTGGAGATTTTACTGCTGCAGGTTTAGTGTACAGGAGGCACATTGCAACAGGGTTGCAGAGGTGTAGAGTGAGAAATCTTTACTACTGGTCATGGTTGCTACCTGGTATCCATTTCACACTTTTTCCTTCTTAAGAAACTGATTTTGTTCCAATATCCATCATTCATACCCATAAATTGAAGAACTCAGGAGACTCTACCCGCATTTTAAGTTCCAGGGCAATTTATGAGTAGTCTAAGATGAATATGTAAATCCTATGCCTTTATAGGGAGAAGGCAATGGCACCCCACTCCAGTACTCTTGCCTGGAAAATCCCATGGATGGAGGAGCTTGGTAGGCTGCAGTCTATGGGGTCGCTAAGAGTCAGACACGACTGAGCGACTTCACTTTCACTTTTCACTTTCATGCAATGGAGAAGGAAATGGCAACCCACTCCAGTGTTCTTGCCTGGAGAATCCCAGGGACGGGGGAGCCTAGATGGTGGGCTTCCGTCTATGGGGTCACAGAGAGTCGGACACTACTGAATCGACTTAGCATGCATGCATGTATGCCTTTATAGATGATTGATTTACAAATTTAGGTTTAAATCGATAAGCAAAAGCATTCCCCTGCTAGCTGTTATAGGTTCAGAGGTAGGCAGATCTAAATTGTCATAATCACACTTTAATGATTGAGAGGAGAGGTTATGCTTTTCCTTTGCGTTAAGAGCAAAGAACATTTTGCCCAAGGTGCTTCAGGCTGCAATATTAAAGACAGCTGTAAGATTAGGCAGCCTAAGCGTAATGCTGACAAACTGGTTAAACTTGGTTCTATTCTTTCACATTGTTGGTCATCCCAGTTAGACTTAAATTAAAAAGTGGTCATCCCAGTTAGACTTAAAAAGTGGCCCATACAGGGATCGAACCCACAACCTTGGTGTTATTAGCACCATGCTCTAACCAACTGAGCTAACCAGCCCTCATATAAATTACTATTCTTCCTTAATGTTTTGATTGTATTGACCTTCTAGAATTTATCACAAATGGGAATATCAGTCCTATGTATACTGGTCCACTTCTGTTAAATGGAAACAAAAGAAAAAAGTCTACCAGGGTCAAGTATGAACATTGCCTTTCAGAACATGCCTTCTTGGAACCAATGCAAATGCATTTTGTAATGCAAACTCTTTTGTAACAAGTACAAAAACCATTTTAAATGAAAATGGCAAATTGGAACATTTGATAGTAAGGACTTTGATATATTTGCATATTGGAGACCGCAGTAATAGATGGTGAGAGAAGGGAAAAGAGTTTTTCTACCTGCAGACTCTCTGGGAATGAAGAGAATAAGTGCTTGAAGAATAAGAATGAATAAGAATAAATACCAGCAGTATTTTTAAAGAACAATTTAATTAAAATAATCCATCCATCCAAACATCCATCCCTGAGAAAAAATTAAAAGCTTCCTTCCGAGAGCAAATAATGGAAATGTAATGCTAGTGATAAATGAAAGGCATATGACCTTAATAATGAGCTAGAAAAAAACTCAATGTGAAAAATCTCTACATGAACCCAGGGAATAGTAATGAATAAAGCTTTCCATGAACAAATGAGAAACTAGGTCTGAGGTGGAAAAAAAATGAGCTGATGCTTAGGACAAGTAGAAAAAAAATATACATTGAATTTGGGAATGAATGTGGTGTGAGAATAAAATGGACCTGTTTTTTAAGGTTGCTATGCAATACTTCAGTTCTAGTTTTTCAGAACTTTCTATTTAGATATCACAGGTGTAAATAAAATCTTATTTAGCCATTATTGTGGACCAAAGACTACTTATGTGTTTTAAATGAATTAACATATTTAAACATAACTAATTTATGAGGTGAATACTACAATCATTCTCGTTTTACAAATAACCGAGGACAGAGTTTAGAGTCAGCATTCTGATGATTTAACCTTACGGAACTTCCTTCTCATTGTCACTAAACTGCTCCTTAAAATCGGTGTTTATCATTTTCTTAGTGGATGCCATAGTCTGAGGACCCTCCTATTCTAAAAGCCAACTTTGTAGCATCTTGATTTATACCCCAGGATATTAATTGCTTCAATTTCAATTAATATTAATCTCATCTCTAATAGTGAATATGTGACATGGATCTGAAAACTCCTATCCCAGGTAAGGAAAACTCTGAGCATCAGCCACGTGCACTATATTATTATTGCAGGGCAATTCTTTCTAGCAATTTTACTGTATTATTTAGTGATTCACTTCCTTCTCTTGGTTCCCCAATAAGGAAAGGAGATATATTGAGAGCAAACACCCTAGAGACATTGATTTTTTTTTTCCTCTCTCTTTTTCCTCTGATTTTTTTTTCTCTCCAAGAAACAGTTTCCTTACGGAAAACAAAACGAAACGAAATAAAGAAAGAAAGGCCCTCTGTTGTACCTTTTAGCTCTGCTTTGTTATTTGGAGTGGGATCTGTTCACTCAGCCTAAGCAGGCTCTAGAACCCACTAGCAAGGAAGTTTGCAGGCCCTCCGTCTCTGCAAAGAGGTTCCAATGCCATCTTTAAGAACAAAAATCAAAGACAACCTTGGCCCGTACGGGGATCGAACCCACGACCTTGGCGTTATTAGCACCACGCTCTAACCAACTGAGCTAACCGGCCAGGATAATGTGCTCGCCCTTCAAATTACAAACGATACTTAAACAGCATTGTTTTGCAGTTTACGGTGAGAAGAGTGAGTTGCTTCCATTCTTTTTCTCGTCTTTCCTCAGTGGCCGAGAAAATGGATGAAAAAGCTTCTCATTCTGCCTCAAGAAAGTGTCCTTCTTCCGGAAAAATTTAAAGGTCTCTCAAACTTCGGATTCTGACCCAAGAAGATTCAGGCCTACGTCCTTAGGCAGAGACCGCGACGGCTGCATCACGGAAACGACCACGAAGCCTCCAGAGGCCTCGAAGGACTCGACTCCGGCGCGCAAGATCCAGATTCCTCTCTACTCTTGGAGATCCTAAAGCTTCCCTCGGAAGCCTCGAATCCCATGAACCTGAACCCTGTCGCCGCCTGGCCTCTGGGTGGTTTTGCCGGCCCCGCCACCCGAAATCCGCAGCCCCAGGTATCCGGCTCCGAGCGCAGGAATGTGAGTCTTGGTGTTGCAGTCTTGGTTATCAAACACGTGGTGGCGCCCGACGGACAGGCTGCGGCAGCGGGCGCGAAAGAACCTTGGGGATGGGAGGGCGGAGGCCGGGGCTGGGCAACTGAGAAAAGAGGCAGGAAACCCCATTCGAGAGGCTTAACTGCGAGGTGAATCCTGCGGGCAGAGGTCAACCCAGAGAAGGGCCGGCAGAGGAGCTAATTCCCTATTCGCCCTCTGCTCTTTTCTGGATTCTACTTCCCTCCTTTCCAACACGACTGTTCCTGTTAAGTTGGGGATAGTAATGTTTTTAGAAGTTAACTGACCTGTGTTCATGGGGTTCTCAAGGCAAGAATACTGAAGTGGTTTGCCATTTCCTTCTCCAGTGGACTGAAATCAGATTGATTATATTCTTTGCAGCTGAAGATGCAGACGCTCTATGCTGCTGCTAAGTCGCTTCAGTCGTGTCCAACTCTGTGCGACCCCATAGACGGCAGCCCACCAGGCTACCCCGTCCCTGAAATTCTCCAGGCAACAACACTGGAGTGGGTTCCCATTGCCTTCTCCGGGAGACTCTCTATACAGGCAGCTAAAACAAGACCGGCAGCTGACTGTGGCTCAGATCAAGAACTCCTTATTGCAAAATTCAGATTTAAATTGAAGAAAGTAGGGAAAACCACTAGACCATTCAGGTATGACCTAAATCAAATCCCTTACGATTATACAGTGAAAGTGACAAATAGATTCAAGAGATTAGATCTGATAGAGTGCCTGAAGAACTATGGAGGTTCACAACATTGGATAGGAGGCAGTGATCAAGACCATCCCCAAGAAAAAGAAATGCAAAAAGGCAAAATGGTTGTCTGAGGAGGTCTTACAAATAGCTGAGAACAGAAGAGAAGCTAAAGGCAATGCAGAGTTCCAAAAAATAGCAAGGAGAGATAAGAAAGCCTTCCTCGGTTATCAATGCAAAGAAATAAAGGAAAACAATAGAATGGGAAAGACTAGAGATCTTTTCAAGAAAATTAGAGATACTAAGGGAACATTTCATGCAAAGATGAGCACAATAAAGGACAGAAATTGTATGGACCTAACAGAAGCTGAGGATATTAAGAAGAGGTGGCAAGAATACACAGAATAACTATACAAAAAATATCTTCAAGACCCAGATGACCTTGATGATGTGATCACTCACCTAGAGCCAGACATCCTGGAATGCAAGGTCAGATGGGCCTTAAGAAGCATCACTATGAACAAAGCTAATGGACGTGATGGAATTCCAGTTGAGCTGTTTCAAATCCTAAAAGATGATGCTGTGAAAGTGCTCCACTCAATATGCCAGCAAATTTGGAAAACTCAGCAGTGGCCACAGGACTGGAAAAGGTCAGTTTTCATTCAATCCCAAAGAAAGGCAATGCCAAAGAATGTTCAAACTACCGCACAATTGCACTCATCTCACACGCTAGTAAAGTAATGCTCAAAATTCTCCAAGCCAGGCTTCAACAGTACATGAATCCTGAACTTCCTGATATTCAAGCTGGATTTAGAAAAGGCAGAGGAACCAGAGACCAAATTGCCAACATCCGCTGGATCGTTGAAAAAGCTACAGAATTCCAGAAAAACATCTACTTCTGCTTTATTGACTATGCCAAAGCCTTTGACTGTGTGGATCACAACAAACTGTGGAAAATTCTTCAAGAGGTGTGAATACCAGACCACCTGACCTGCCTCCTGAGAAATCTGTATGCAGGTCAAGAAGCAAGAGTTAGAACCAGACATGGAACAACAGACTGCTTCCAAATAGGGAAAGGAGTATGTCAATGCTGTATATTGTCACCCTACTTATTTAACTTATATGCAGAGTACATCATGTGAAATGCTGGGCTGGATGAAGCACAAGCTGGAATCAAGATTGCAGGGAGAAATATCAATTAACCTCATATATGCGGATGACACCACCCTTATGGCAGAAAATGAAGAGGAACTAGAGGAACTCTTGATGAAAGTGAAAGAGGAGAGTGAAAAGGAACTCTTGATGAAAGTGAAAGAGGAGAGTGAAAAGGTTGGCTTAAAACTCAATATTCAAAAAACTAAGATCATGGCATCCTGTCCCATCACTTCATGGCAAATAGATGGGGAAACAATGGAAACAGTGAGAGACTTTATTTGGGGGGGCCCAGAATCAGTGCAGATGGTGACTGCAGCCATGAAATCGAAAGACGCTTGCTCCTTGGAAGAAAAGCTATGACCAACCTAGGCAGCATATTAAAAAGCAGAGACATTACTTTGTCGACAAAGGTCTGTCTAGTCAAAGCTATGGTTTTCCAGTAGTCATGTGTAGATATGAGAGTTGGACTATAAAGAAGGCTGAGTACCGGAGAACTTATGCTTTTGAACTGTTGGAGAAGACTCTTGAGAGTCCCTTGGACACCAAGGAGGTCAAACTAGTCAATCCTAATATAAATTAGTCCTGAATATTCATTGGAAGGACTGATGCTGAAGTTGGAGCTCCAATATTTTGGCCACATCATGCAAAGTTCTGACTCACTGGAAAAATCTTTCTCTGGTGCTGGGAAAGATTGAAGGCAGGAGGAGAAGGGGACAACAGAGGATGAGATGGTTGGACGCTCCAGGAGTTGGTGATGAACAGGGAAGCCTGGGGTGCTGCACTCCATGTGGTGGCAAAGAGTCAAACTGAACTGAGGAACTGAACTGAATTGACCTGTTTGCATATGTATCTATGTATATTACATAGTTTCTTTTGGACATGCACTGCTAGTAAATAAATTCTTAATATAATACTTGGTATTCACTTTTTTTTTTTTTTCCTGGAAATGGAAATCATACTCTTTGGCTGGCTGAATCTGTCATTTTTTCTTGCTTTCCATTTCACTAAAACTTTGCTTTTAATATCATACATATAAATGATTCTTCTGGCCCTTCAGCACCTTTCACTAACTTTGTGCATCTTTTAATCAACTTGTAGATGTCTTCATTTGTTTTGTTCTTTGGTGAAAATTCTGTAAGTTTGTATAGCAGAATATTATTAGTAGTACCTGACATTCTGGTTCTACTCAGTTATGGTTAAGTGGTTTTTTAGATGGTAGACTGCAGTCACTTGCTTTGTGTTAAAGATCAGTTCCCTGGGAAATAAACATTGAGATGGAGATGGAGATGCCAAAGCAGTGACCCAGGGGAGGCTGCAAGGCCAGCTGCAGGGCCAGAGCTTGCCTCCTCCTCCACCCCTACCCACCACCCCCGACCCCCACCCGCCTGCTTCTGCTGATTCATCGCAGCTCCAGCTGGCAGCAGCCTTTTCTGGGGATGGCTGCTGCTGAAATTCGTCAGAGATAACCAGTTGCTTCTCCTTGAGCCTGGTGTAAGATGGTGTTAGAGTTTTATTGGGATCACTCTTAGAATCGACCACAATGAGAGAGTGAAGGAAACAGGATTAGGAAGAGACAAAAGTTGAACTTCATGTTGTAAAAGAAGCCTCAGTTCAGCTTACCAGGTATCTGAACCTGAAATGGCCTGTTAGTAATATTCTGAATTCAGGCTGGATTTGAGCTACACTCAAGGGTTGGTGTACTCTTGAGCAAGGTTTCCTCTTTTCTGTTGTGGATAGCGCCCAGAGTAACCCAGCCGTCAGCCATTAGAAGTCAACATTCCTGAAGTGGAGAAATAAGTGCAACCATTCTGGAGGGTGATTTGACAGGTGCATCACACCACTGTTCTTTCAGAAATCTTGTGTCAGATATATACTTTTGACCAGTATCTTTGACCAGGAACCCCTGCTTCAACACACTAATATAGAAGAGAGCAGGTGTGGCTAAAATAATATGATGGCTAATAGAAGATCATTTCATTTTTTCTTTTGGGCTTCAACAAAGGTCTCTGACACACACTCCCCCACCCCCTAACACTTCATACAATCCCCAGCCCCCGCCCCACCCACCCTCTCCCCTGTTTGCCAGAGTTTATAATCGAGTTGAATCCAGTGGTGTCCACTCTGAAACAATTTCTCGAGGAGATAGTCATCTTAATCTAGTACCTGTATTTATTCTTCCAAAAGAACATTTTTCTTTGGTTTTGACTGACACAATGTTGCTTCCCTCCCCTCCCCCCCCCCCCCCCCCCCCCCCCCCCCCCCCACCCCCACCCCATCACCTGGCAAACCAGTTTCTAAATTCGTTATAGCGGAGAGACATATGAAATTATGTTCAAATAGAATGTAACTAAGACCTTTGCCAAGATGGGCTCCGTGGCTTAGCTGGTTAAAGCGCCTGTCTAGTAAACAGGAGATCCTGGGTTCGAATCCCAGCGGGGCCTGTGGGATTCTTATCCTGTCTCTGGTTTTTGCGATTTTAACCTCATAGGAAATATTTTTCTCTAAGTGAATAGAAACTAACTTGAATTGACACTGGATGAATATCCTAATACTCAGGACTTAAGCTTTGCTTGGGGAAAAAAGGGGTACTTTGTAGAAGAGGACAGAGGTAAAAGGGCAAATAATATCCGGAGAAGCACTCCCGACACATAAGATCAGAAGTAATTTAAGGACTCCCATTATTTGTCTGAATCATGACATTAGCAGTGGATAGGTAGCCTAGCCTAGCAGAGGTTTGCCCTTTTGTCTAACTATTGGAATCAAGTGAAGGAGATTCAACAGCTTTAAATACATGCCCTTTCAGATATCCTTTAGATTTGTCTGATTACTAGAGAGCTTTAATTATGTTTTTGCAACCTCAGATACACTTGGAGTAGGGTTGGCACTCAAGTTTTTTGTTTTATTTTTAAATAGACTATTAAGTAGCTAATGGCTTTTCTAATTTCAAGGTAATATGTAGGAGTATTAGTACCAAGCATCTTTAAGGAACAATGGATAGGGTAGGAAGACAGAGACCCATGGTCAGAAGTGATTAGTTTAAATCTTCTGTCATTGAACCTTTTCTTGCTACTCACCACTTCTAGGAAGCCTTCAATTTTCCTTTGCATTTCTGCTCTTAGCCTCATCCTAAAGAAGGTAGGGGGGAAAAGAGAAAGGGGAAAAAAAAAAAAAAAGCACCTAATGTAAATGTTGAATTGAGTACTGTAATAGCTGTTTCTACTTTTCAAGTGATTCTGTACTCTAGGTCATCACTGAAGTTTTTGAAAAGAGACGAATATGGTTAGTGACAAAGAAGAATGGTTAGTGACAAAGCATATAAAGCATCTAGAAAGAGTTTAGAAACAAATGAAGTCTTACACTTTTTTCTAGACAGATTTTTACATAAAAGTTCTGATAAAGACATTAAGTCCTAAAAACAAAGATGTTTCTGCTTATCTGCAATTTCTTTTGACATTCTAAGATATATCTTAAAATAATTAGGCTTTACAAATGTCCACTTCCCCATACTTAGTAATGTGCACAAAATTCTACAGGCAATGACTGCACCCTAGGTACCTTCTTGCTTCTCATTGTCACGGCCTAACAGATTATTTACTCCTTTTTTGAGCATCTGGGAATGCAAATGTGTCAGAAGACTGACATATTAAAGAATCTCTTAAAATGGAGTTGAATCTAATCAGTGAAATCCTGTACCTCTAGAAGTGTTCAGTACTTAATAGGTCTAAATGATAGAAGGTTGTTATTCTATAAAACAGTTGTAAACAAGTCATGGACATTCTCAATTGTGTCTTTGTTAAAGGGACTTCTCCCTAGTTGAACTACTCTTTCTTTCTTGACCTACCTTATTCTTCATTCAAACTTCCTTCCCCATTAAATGTTCTCTGGCTTGGGATCCTCAAATGGACAGCTCCTCTTTTGTGCTCTGAGGGTACAACTGACATTGTCTTAAGCCAGCTGTGTGGTTCTTTCTTCTTCATGTCCAGGTATATACTTCCCATGTTGGACACTGGATAAAATTTGGTGAGCAAATTCAAATGGGATGTCCCTTGAAAAGGTGGAAAAGTAAGGCATGGTGATGAGGGAAAATGTTAGAGATAGAGGAGTCTCTGGAGCTGACCCTTCCTTGGCTGCCTGCCTGGAGCTGATCTTTCAAAATATCTATGTCTGAAAGAGGTCTCTGCCTAATTTCAAACTCACATTTCCACTGCCACCAGGATTTTACATGAGTACCACTGGCACCATACACCATGAACTCAACTGATCATTATTTCCAATGGAAATCTATGATTAAACTTGACTCTTCCTGCTGCCTTACCCCACCAATCAAATTATTACAGTCTTCCTGATTTACATTCAACATATGTGAGATGTTTTTCTCTCTGTTCATCTACTTGGTTCTTATTTGGACCTTCTTCACTACAATCTCTAACAGCCTCTTCCTGTTCTCCCTGTCTTCAAGACTGGCCATCTGAAGTCATTCTCAACCCAGAAGACATATATCTCTGGCTTAAAATATAAAACATCATTTCCTCCCTAAGATTTCCCAGTCTTAAACCTTTTTTCATTTTCTAATATATGGATTTAAACCTATATATTTTCCTCTAAGCACTACTTTAGTTGCATGTTGTATTTTCATTCTTTCAATTCTAAGCATTTTCTAGTTTCCATTGTGCTTATTATATTTTACTTAGAAGTGTACTGCTCAAGTTTCCCAGTATTAGAATTTTTTTAGTTATCATTTTGTTATTGACCTCAAGTTTAATTCTGTTATTGTCAGAAAACATTTTTTTAAATTGTTTGAATCCTTTTAAATTTATTAAGACTTGTTTGGAGGGCCCTTTTTGTTTTGGTTTATGTTTAATGTGCACTTGAAAATAATGAGAATTCTGCTGTAGTTGGATGTTCTGTGTGATAAATGTCAACTAGATCAAGTTGATAGTTACTAGCTATGGCTCATCTTCTCAATTCCTGCTTATTTCCCCTTTTCTGTAAGTTTCTCATCAGCTACTAAAAGTGATCTTTAAATTCACCAACCATAGCTCTGCTTACTGTCGTTCTTGTTTTAGTTTTCTCAGTTTTGCTTCATATAAGAATTGACATGTCTTCTTGCTGAGTTGATCACTTTATCATTATGAAATGTTCGTCTTACTTTTTACTTTGATGTCTCCTCTGTTTGTAAACCAGGTTTCTAATGGTTGGTGTTTCCATAGTTCCCCGACACTTTATTTTCAACCTGTTGTCTTATTTTTCAAGTGTATTGCTTGTAAGCAGGACACAAAAGGCTCTTGTTTTCCTTTATTTTACTATTTAGCCAGCCCATTTATGCCTTTTAATTATTTATTCCATTTATATTAAAAGCAATTATATATATCTGGGTTTAAGTTGACATCATTATTTATTTTCCATTTATCCTACTTGTTCTCGGTTCCTCCTTTTCTACCTTCCTTTGAATTAATATTTCTTATTCCATTTAATCTTTATTTCACCTAAGATGTAGTATCATTTCCCTCCAGCTGCTTTTAAGATGTTTTTAATCTTAGTTTTTCAAGAATTTAAACATAATTTGGCTAATTATAGTTTTCTTTATGTTTATCCAGATTGTTATTTGCTGAGCTTATTCAATCAATGAGTTTGCCACGTTTCCCCCCACTGAGCTCTAAGTACACTTAAGTTTAGAGCATTTTAATATATGTAAATCACACTTTAAAAAAATAAATAAACCTTCAGTGTATATGTAGATGACATCTACACTCCAAGAATTAAAGATTAGTCTCTACTCCCTCTCTTATCAGATTCAAATTGAAATATACCTTCCTCTGTTTGGGAGGCACATCCATCTTGCCTTTGATCTGGCCCATACATCACCATTTAGTCTTATTTCTTTCCACGTCTTGCTTCAAATGCTTGGATTCTCACCCCCTCCACCCCAAAGATTATTCCTATTTCGTTCAGTTCCCGATAACAACAACAACAAAAATTCCCTTACTAACCTCTAACCATCATACTTCTTTTCATCTATTAAGTCTTAGAATTGGTGTCATTTTCTCTTGGAAGCTTTCAAGGGCATTCCAATTTTTTGGCTGTTCAAGCAGGCTTTTCTGAACATTATGGTAGATATGTTTGGTAAACGCATTTCTACTTGTATTTATTATTGATTTAAAAAAGAAAAAAAAAACGAAGAAAGAAAAATGGAAACATTTCGAAGACCTAGGACAAGAAAGAATATTGACCTCTACCTGTTCACGCCTCAGGCCTGGTTTCCGTAGTGTAGTGGTTATCACGTTCGCCTAACACGCGAAAGGTCCCCGGTTCGAAACCGGGCGGAAACACGCTTCTCCTCGGTGTTGTTTACCATTTCCGCAGAAGATCTCTGTACATTGTTTTTGCGGTACCAGACTTCAAAACATATACCACATTTGCCCTTCTCTTGAGGCCCAGGGGTTTAAAACGAAAAGCTGTCCGGACGCCCTCTGCTCTAAAGCCCGGGTTTCACCTTCCCCACCCGTTCTTTCCCCTTCTGCACTCGGCGTCCTCCTGCTGGAAGGACCGAGGGGCCAACCTGGGGTCAACTGGGGAGACCTCTGCTGCACCAGGCCTGCGCCACGCGGGCGACAGTCTCCCTTGAACCAACGGGTTTTCTGCAGAGTTTCTTCTGACCTTCAGAGAGAGAAAAGTGCTTCACTTCGAAACCAGACAGCGATCTCACAACTGTTCAGTTATTATTACTCCTATTAGTACCATCCAGTAGTTCCAAAGCTCATCAGGCGTAGATTCGGAAAGAAGAGTTGTGGGGAGCAGTTGGGATGGGGGGATGGATAAGAGGAGATTCCTGTCCTCAAAAACTCCCCGGGTATCTGTACTGGAGAAAGAAGGCTCTTACCTGCATATTTGGGAGCGCCCTTCCCCTCCGTTCCCACCACCCCAGAAAGATCCTCTGGGACTGTTTCTTCGTAGGGCTAGATTTTAGGCTATTCAACCACAGTGGAACATGCCAGACCCGCCCCCCCCCCCCCATTCACACCCCCCCCCCTCCACACACACACACACACACCCGGTTCTCCCAGGCCCAGGGCGGACTCCCGGCCCTGGCTGTTGCGGAGAGCCTCCTCTTCAGAGGAATCAAACTCGACGTTCTCCTAAAACTCAGCATCTGGCATCCAGCTCCGCCCTAAGTGGGAGGCCAGCAGGCAGAAACGGTCTTGGATGAAAGGAAGGATCTTGAGCATTCCTGAAATCAGTTACGTGCCATCAGTTTGAGGGGTTTCCCAGAAATAAGAAAGGGTTGAAAAGTTTGGTGGCTTGTTTGTGTGTATTTCATGATATATTTTGCTAAAAGTCACTTTAGAGGGATGGTTTTCCTTTTGGAACGGGCATGACACAAGAAATAGCATGTTTCCACTTGACCCACATTCAGGGAAATGACACTTTTTTTTGTCTCCAGGTGTTCAGTTCAGTTAACAACCGCGCCTGCGTTCAGTGACCACATGGGGGCGACAGAGACTGGGCTCTCCGGATGGGAAGCTGGGTCCCAGAATCTGCCCCCAATAGTCCAACCAGTAGACTAACAGGATTCTATCTTCCTGATGTGAATTCTTTCAGACTTATTGGGGGAATTTAACTGACTTTTTTCCTTAGAGGTTAAGTCACACCAGATCGCATATTCTGGATATTTTGACTAAAGGCAAAAGGAGACAGAAACGAGATGAAGCTTTCTTGGAGCAGAGCTGCGGCAGTTGGAAGGGTGATACGTTTTTCATATCTAAATACATTTTGAAGGTAGAACAAAACAGTTTCCTCACATCCACGGAATGAAAGAAAATTTGAAGTAAAGAATATTGCCAAGATTTTTTTTCTGCCTAAATACCTGAAAAGTTGAAATTGTCGCTAAGTGAAATATGCAAGCTTGTGGTTGGAGAACACTCAGAAACCAGTGATCCTCTTCTCTTCCAGCCTTGCGGGGAAATGATACCGGTTTTCAGCTGCATGAATAAAACCTGTCCTGCTGAGCTGTGATGGCCGAGTGGTTAAGGCGTTGGACTCGAAATCCAATGGGGTTTCCCCGCGCAGGTTCAAATCCTGCTCACAGCGTTCTCGTTTTCGGTGTATCCTTGACTCTTCAAACTTCCAAATAATTTACTGCCGTCCCACGCAGCATGCATGCAGAAAAATCCCTTGAAAGGCAGTTCTGACATTTTTAAAGAGAGTGGGCACTGCCAGCTTAGAGTTCCAGAATTCCCTCTCAAAGTCTGAGCCTCTGTGAGCATCCAGAGCCCAGCCTACCCACTGTCTACAGGAGGCTTGGATCACGCTCAAAAATACTGGCTTCGTTGAGGTGATTTGTTAAGTCTGTAAGAGTGATCACATGAAACCAAATCAGAAAAGAAATCATGCTTTCCCGTAGTCATTGTAGTCTCTGGTTTTAACCCCTTACTAGATTTTTAAAAATCAATCATTTCTTTGGTTGGCATGAACTGCGGATAACGATGAAAATATGAACATGAGGATTGTCCAAAGCAGCGAGGGCCAGTGGCGCAATGGATAACGCGTCTGACTACGGATCAGAAGATTCTAGGTTCGACTCCTGGCTGGCTCGTTAGGCTGTCTTTTTTTTCCCTCTCTCTAGGTACCCTTTTCTAAAGGATATGGAAACAAGTTTTTAAAGTCCTTCGAATGTATTTTCGTGGGACTGATCCTTCATTTTCTGTCCGTTGAGTCTGAAAGAGATTTCAGAATCATCAAGGGACCCATCCAGAAAGCTTTTCTTCCTACTTTTCATCACTTCTTGAACTTGAGAAAAGTGACTGAAAAAGACCATTGGAAGGGAGGTTTTTACATCAACGAAACTTGAAAAACGGGGAAAAAATTTTTTCCCTACCAGTATCTTCTACATCAGTATTTCCCCCCTCCCCCCGCGCCCCCCCCCCGACCGGGAAGAGTCCTGACTCTGAAGACCATCCTGCAAAGCTCTTTCCTCGCATGCTGCTGCTAAGTCACTTCAGTTGTGTCCGACTCTGTGCGGCATAGACGGTAGCTCACCAGGCTCCCGCGTCCCTGGGATTCTCCAGGCAAGAATACTGGAGTGGGTTGCCATTTCCTTCTCCAATACATTAAAGTGAAAAGTGAAAGTGAAGTCGCTCAATCGTGTCCGACTCTTTGTGACCCCATGGACTGCAGGCTACCAGGTTCCTCTGTCCATGGAATTTGCCAGGCAAGAGTACTGGAGTGGGGTGCCATCGCCTTCTCCGCATAGCTACTGACAAAAAGAGACATCTCCTATGGAAATGCTGAGTCAAGAAGTGTGGTAGAGACGCGATGCAGAAGGTCTTTTACCTCAGGAAGGGTGTGGTTTTCATGAGCCCGGATAGTTCAGTCGGTAGAGCATCAGACTTTTAATTTGAGGGTCCAGGGTTCAAGTCCCTGTTGGGGTGTCTCTATTTTGCTTCCCAGGTGGCGCTAGTGGTAAAGAACCTAACTGCCCGCACTGGAGACATCGAAGACGCGGGTTCCATCCCTGGGTCGGGAAGACTCCCTGGAGGAGGGCCTCCAGTATTCTTGCCTGGACAATCCCCAGGACAGAGGAGCCGGCGAGCTAGAGTCCATAGGGTCGCAGAGTCTGACACTACTGAGGCGACTTAGCACACACACCCCTGAGGCCCAGTTGGTGCTCTTCATCCCCGGTATCTACCCCACCAGCCGGAAACGTCAATTTTAGGGACATACGTAGGAGCTGGGAAACCGAACCTCAAGTGGACAGAAGAACCAAGAGGAATACCCTCCCCACTATTTTTTAAAAGATGAGCGTGTAAGGAAGGCGCGGAAAGGTAGCGTTGGAGCGGCATTTCCAAAGAGAACAGACTTGCCTCTTTCTCTGCATTAAGGCAGAACAGAGAGGCTGGGGGAGATCACTGCCAAGTGAGGGGCAATTCCTCAAACTAAACCAAAAGAGAATCTTCATAGGTGGCTAGATTTCCGAATGTGTAACTTGTATTCTCGCTCTGCACCGCAGGTAAAGTTCACAGCCACGAGGGAAACGTTTAAGCTTCTGGACCTTGGATTATAATAACCGTGGGTTGTAAAGGTCCACCCTGCCGGTATCATAAGTCCAAAACTAAACCAGGAATGGCCCGTACGGGGATCGAACCCGCGACCTTGGCGTTATTAGCACCACGCTCTAACCAACTGAGCTAACCGGCCACCACAGGAGCGCCTGTCTTTATGAAAGTAAATGTTTACATTTTTGTTTTAGTCTAAAAAATTATTTAAAATGATAACTTTCTTTTATCCCTCTCCCTCAGACCACATTCATAGACTATAATGAGGAATCTATACTATTTCAATTCTTCATATTTGGACTAGAAAATCAACGGAGAAATTTTTGTGCAGTTGAGCCTAGTTTATTTGTAGAAAAAGCACTGTAATAAGATCTTCAATCGTGGGTGAAGGGAGCCTTCTGTTTTTAAAAGCATATCCCTACTGGATCACAAATTGCAAATAATTTGTAACTTAGAGACCTATGTTTTCAAATTGGTATTAAAATTTTCACCCAGTGATACAGTGAATTCTCTGTGTCACTCATCTTCCATTTTGCGAATGGAAGAATCCAAGCACGAGGTTGGAGAAGATAGAGTGAGATGAGCTCGTTGGCCCTCGAGGAGGCTATAGTTTGTATCACCTAAAGTTGAAGGAATCTCCTGCAGCCTCGGGAAATGTCCCTTTACATTTCCTGGGGTTGCATTGGTGTTTTGTTTTGTTTTGTTTCCTACTTTTTGAACTTTCCTGCTGACCGACCCCTAGTTAAATTTTCACTGAATATACATTTAAAGCTAAATGAATCAACAAGTAATGATTTTTGTTGCATTTTAAGCCGATGCTGGTGCAAGGGAGAAGTGAGAGTTGCTCGTGGTTGGTTAAGTATTTAACAGTCAAAGGCTCAAGTCCCGCCAGTCTTCTAGGTTTTACTTCTCTAGTCTTCAAGAGCTCTTGTCCTGGTAAGGCTTGCTGCTGCTGCTGCTGCTGCTGCTGCTGCTGCTGCTGCTGCTGCTGCTGCTGCTGCTGCTGCTAAGTCGCTTCAGTCGTGTCCGACTCTGTGCGACCCCATAGACGGCAGCCCATCAGGCTCCACCGTCCCTAGGATTCTCCAGGCAAGAACACTGGAGCGGGTTGCCATTTCCTTCTCCAATGCATGAAAGTGAAAAGTGAAAAGTGAAATTGAAGTCGCTCAGTCGTGTCCGACTCTTAGCGACCCCATGGACTGCAGCCTACCAGGCTCCTCCATCCATGGGATTTTCCAGGCAAGAATACTGGAGTGGGTTGCCATTTCCTTCGGTGCTCAAAAGTCACAGAAACGAAATCTGTTAATTCTTGGGCAGTCCCACGTCCTCTGTACTTTTCAAAATCAACTACCTTCCGGCTTTTGAGGATTCTTCTACATTCTAAAATGTATGTATAGACCCCCTAATGTTCACTCAGAAAGCCATCGCTAAAGAATGAGCGTGTTTTAGCAATTTGAACTCCGAAAGAATTACTGTAAATAAGGGACAATTGAAATTGCTCGTACCCTGATTCTTACAGATGCCTTTAATAACATCTAAATAAATACATAAATATAAAGCACTAAGTGTTTTACTTTAGGTTTTCTTCCCCTCTTTACCTTAAGGAATTACTGGTAGTTGTGGAAGAATTACTGTGTATAGGCACAGATTTACATTTTGCCATAGAAATTAAGGGTAAATGTATGCAACTCCTCAGTCTATAAAGGCATTATAGACTTATTATATTGTATATTTGAAGGCAATGGACATTTAGTTTGACTTCAGTATCTCATAGTTCGCGTTACAAAAGGCTAAGAAAATAGTTGCCGAAACCCGGGATTGAACCAGGGACCTTTAGATCTTCAGTCTAACGCTCTCCCAACTGAGCTATTTCGGCCACTCGTTGGGCATTACCTTGTCAACTACTCTCTTTAAACAGTCTTTTCTTAACTACTTCCTCCATTTCAGAAAAATGTAAGAAAACCTTTTGTTTTCTAAAAACATAATACACTTCCCCTTTCAAAAACAATTGTACTAACAACAAAAAAATAAGACAATGGGAAAACATCTCCAAATTTCCTGAATATGAAAGGAGGAACAAAAGAAAAGTGGTAAAAGAAAATTTATGTATATGAATTGGAGAGAGCCAAAGGGGTGTGGTGATTTATAGCTTCCTGTTGGAGTGGTAAGCTTCCTAGAACTCAAGACAACACCGTTTGAGATCATTTCTAGCCTGACGCTTAAATATCTTCTATTCTTTCAGTCATTTTTATTCCTTTCTATTCTATTAAAGTATGTCATATACTTTTAAGGGCACAGCATGATGATCTCTACAAGTTTACACCCCTTGGTCACCATGCATGCTCCCTCACGTTCCCTCTCATTTGTTTTTAAACTTTATACTTATTGAATCAAATAGACTCTGCATTCTTATAAGTCTGGCTTCTTTCACTCAATATTGTCTTTGAGATTCATCTGTTTTTTTTTAAAGCAGTTAAAAGCAGTTTGTTCCTATTTATAAACGTTCATTTCATGGTTGTACCACAATTTAGGTATCCACTCTAATGTTGATAGGCATTTGGCTCTCAATTTGTGGTTATCATAAAAAGCACTGAACTTTCTTGTGCATAGTTTCAGATGAACATAATCATTGATTTATTAGATAGATATATAGGTGTAAAGGTGGAATTTCGGGTCTACAGGATATGTGTGTGTTTAACTTTATTACGTGCTGTGAAACTGTTTTCCAAATGTAACAGTTCACACTACTGAAAGCAACCTATGCGGCTTCCGGTTGCTTCACAGTCTAGCCAATACTGGATATTGTCATTTTAATTTTTGCTACTTGGGCCAGAATGTAGTTCTAGTTTTTTGTGAGTTTGACCTCTATTTTTGATGATTATGATATTTTACATCTTCCCATATGTTCTTCCCTATTTAAGAAATTGGGTTGATTGCCAGTTTTTAAAAAAATGATTTGTAGTTCATTTATTGTTCAGTCATTCAGTTGTGTCCAACTCTGCAACCCCATGGAATGCAGCCCTCCAGGCTTCCCTGTCCTTCACCATCTCTCGGAGCTTGCTCAGACTCAAGTCCATTGAGTTGGTGATGCCATCCAATCATCTTGCCCTCTGTTGTCACCTTCTCCTGCTGCCTTCAATCTTTCCCAGCATCAGGGTCTTTTCCAATGAGTTGGCTCTTATGTGTTGTGAGTACAAGTCCTCTGTCAGATATGTGTTGCAAATATGTTCTCCCAATTTGTGGTACATCTTTAGCTCTCCTAATTTTGTATTTTGAACTTTTTAATTTTAATGAAGTCCAACTTATCAGCCTTTACAGTTAGTGCTATTTTGCATCCTAGTTCAGAAATATTTGCCTACACTAAAGTCATGAAGCTGTTCTCCTATGTTTCTGTCTAGAAGTTTAAGTATTTTATTTTTAACATTTAAGTTTATATTCCATTTTGAATTTATGTATAGTGTGAGATAAGTATTAAATTCATTTTCTTTAATATATCATTTCAATTAACCCAGCATTATTTATTGAAAAGTCAATTTTCCCCCTACTGAATTGCACTGTCTCCCTATCATCAAACAGGGAACTGTATATGTATCTGTTTTTCCCTAGACTTTCTATTCTGCCCCATAGACCTATGTTTGTCTTTACACTAAAATGACACTATCTTAATTTCTTTATCTTAAAATTAAGTAATAATATCTTGCAACATTATTTACAATAGCCAGGACATAGAAACAACCTAGATAACCATCAACAAATGAACAGATAAAGAAGTAGTGGTACATATATACAATGGAGTATTACTCAGCCATAAAAAAGAATGAACTTGAGCCAGTTCTAGTGAAGAGATGAACCTAGAGCCTATTATACAGAGTGAAGGAAGTCAGAAAGAGAAAAACAAATTCATATATCAATGAATATGTATGGAATATAGAAAAATGGTGCTGATGAACCTATTTTTAGGCCAGCAATAGAGACACAGACATAGAGAACTTGTGGACACAGTGGGGGAAGGAAAGGGTGGGAAGAATTGAGAGAGTAGCATTAAAACGTATACATTACCACATATGAAATAGATAGCCGGTGGAAATTTGCTGTACGATGCAAGGAGCTCAACCTGGTGCTCTTTGATAGCCTAGAGCTTCGATATGGGGCAGGAGGTGGGAAGGAGATTCAAGATGGAGGGGACATATGTATACCTATAGCTGGTTCATGTTATTGCAGGCAGAACTGACACAACATTGTAAAACAAATATCCTCTGATTAACTAAATAAATTATTTTTAAAATTAAGTAATATTGTCTGATAATACAGGGCCTCAGTTTTGTTTTTCTTACTTTGGATTGCCATAGCTATTCTGGATTTTTTAATTTTTTTAACTTATTATTTAAAAATTATTATTTCAATATAAATGACTGAGGCTCAGATCATGAACTCCTTCATCAAATATATATTTTGTAAATATTTTCTCCAGTCTGTCATTCTCTTTCCACGGGCTTTCACAGGCAGAAAATTTTAATTTTAATGGACTCCAATTCTTCAATTTTTTCTCTTTCACAGATCATATTCTTGGTATAGTATCTAAAAAATCATTTCCAGGGACTTCCCTGGTAGTTCAGTAGCTCGGACTCCCTTCTCCCAGTGCACAGAGCCAGGGTTCAGTCCCTGCTGGGAGAATTGGATCCCACATGCCACAAATAAGACAGTCAAATAAATAACTAAATATTTTTTTAAGTCATCACCAGGAGTTCCCTGATGGTCTAATGATAAGGATTCAGTGCTTTCACTACCCTGGCTCAGGTTCAACCCCTGAGCATGGAATTGAGATCCTATAAGCTGTGTAGTGTGGTAAATAGTTATCACCAAACCTGAGATCAGCTATGTTTTCTCCTATGTTATCCAGAAAAGTTTTATATTTTACATTTAGGTCTGGCCTGTAATCTGCTTTTGAAATGGCAACCCACTCCAGTATTCTTGCCTGGAAAATCCCATGAACAGAGGAGTCTGGTGGGCTATATATAGTCCATGGGGTTGCAAACAGTTAGACACAAATGAGAGACTGAGTGTGCCTGCACATCATCTACTTGAATTAATATTTGTGACATAGGATCTATGTCTAGATTCATTTTTATTTTGCATGTAGTTTTTTCTGAATTATTTGTTGAAAATATAATTTTTTATTAAGTTGTCTTTGCTCCTTCATCAAAGATCAGTTGACTGGATTGGTTTAGGTCTATATCTAGGTTCTTTATTCTGTTCCATTGATCTATGTATTTATTCTTTCACCAATACCATACTGTCTTGATCACTGTAGTTTTCTAACAAATCTTGAAGCTAAATAATGTCAGATCTCCAACCTTTTTCTTCAGTGGTGGTGGTGGAGGTTTAGCTGCTAAGTCATGCCCAACTCTTGTGACTCCATAGACTGTAGCCCACCAGGCTCCTCTGTCCATGGAATTTTCCAGGAAAAAATACTGGAGTAGATGGCCATTTCCTTCTCCAGGTTGTTAACTTCAGTATCCTGTTGGTTATTTTGAATCTTTCAATATACTTTAAAATCAGTTTATCAATATACATAATATAACTTGCTTGGTTTTTTACTATATCCTCCAAAGAACGGGCTCATTTAATCTAAGTAATCAAATTTGTGGGCTCACCTGACCATGGAGCCTGCAGACCAAAACTACTGAGATAGTGCTGCAACTACTGAAATGCACATGCCTAGAGCCAGATCAAGAGAAGCAACAGGAGAAGCCACCAAAAAAAGGAAGCCCACACACAGAAATGAAGAGGAACCCCAGCTCACCACAAGCAGTGAAGCCTCCAGGTAGGAACAAAGACTGAGGGAAACCAAAAATATATAAATGAATAAATTGTTTCCTAACAAAAATGGAAGAGAGAGGCATAAGAAGATGAGAATCAGAGAAGATGTGACAAGGGAAGCAGAGATTAGAGTAATGCAATTGCTGTCTTTGAAGGTGAATGGGGTCCAGAGTTAAGGGATGTGGGCCACCTCTAGAAGCTAGAAAAAGCAAGAAAAAGAATTGTTTAAGAGAATTTCCAGAAGGAACACAGACTTGCCAACAGCTTGGTTTTAGCCCAGTGAGAGCCTTTTTAGACTTCTTATCTACAAAACTGCAAGACAAGAATTTTGTGCTAAGCCACTAAGTTTCTGACATGAGAGCAATTGTACAGTAGTTTGAATATTCTTTGGCATTGCCTTTCTTTGGGATAGGAAGGAAAACTGACCTTTTCCAGTCCTGTGGCCACTGCTGAGTTTTCCAAATTTGCTGACATAATGAGTGCAGCACTTTAACAGCATCATCTCTTAGAACTTTAAATAGCTCAGCTGGAATTCCATCACTTCCATTAGCTTTGTTCACAGTAATGCTTCCTAAGGTCCACTTGACTTCACATCCCAGGATGTCTGGCTCTAGGTGAGTGAGTGACCACATCATCCTGGTTTTCCAGATCATTAAGACCTTTTTTGTATAGTTCTTCTTGTGTATTCTTGCCACCTCTTCTTAATATCTTCTGCTTCTATCAGGTCCTTGCCGTTTTTGTCCTTTATTGTGCCTATCTTTGCATGAAATGATGGTATTTCCAATTTTGTTAAAGAGATTTCTAGTCTTTCCCAGTCTATTGTTTATCTCTATTTCTTTGCATTGTTCACTTAAGAGAGCTTTATTATCTCTCCTTGCTATCGTCTGGAACTCTGCATTCAGTTGAATATATCTTTCCCTTTCTCCTTTGCCTTTCGCTACTCTTCTTTTCTTAGCTATTTGTATGGCCTCCTCAGACAACCACTTTGCTTTCTTGCATTTCTTTTTCTTTGGGACGGTTTTGCTCACCACCTCCTGTACAATGTTACGAACCTCCGCATCCATAGTTCTTCAGGCATTCTGTTCATCACATCTCATCCTTTGAATCTAATTGTCACCTCCACTATATAAACATAAGGGATTTGATTTAGGTCAAATGGCCTAGCAGTTTTCCCTACTTTCTTCAATGTAACCCTGAATTTTGCAGTAAGGATTTCATGATCTGAGCCATACTCAGTTCCAGATCTTGTCATTGCTGACTATATAGAGCTTTGCCATCTTCGACTGTAGAGAATATAATCATTCTGATTTTGGTATTGAATGGTGATGTCCATGTGTAGAGTCTTCTCTTGTGTTGTTGGAAGAGGGTGTTTTCTATGACCAGGGCATTATCTTGCCAAAACTCTGCTAAACTTTGCCCTGCTTCATTTTGTACTGCAAGGCCAAACTTGCCTGTTACTCCAGGTATTTCTTGACCTCCTACTTTTGCATTCCAGTCTCTTATGATGAAAAGAGCATCTCTTTTTTTGGTGTTAGTTCTAGAAGGTCTTGTAGGTCTTCATAGAATCATTCAGATTCAGCTTCTTTGGCATTAGTAATTAGTAATTGGGGCATAGACTTGGATTACTGTGATGTTGAATGTTTTGCCTTGAAAACAAACTGAGTCTGTCATTTTTGAGATTGCACTCAGGCACTGCATTTTGGACTCTTGTTGACTATGAGGGCTACTTCATTTCTTCTAAGGGATTCTTGCCCACAGTTGTAGATATAATGGTCATCTGCATTAAATTTACCCATTCCTGTCCATTTTAGTTCACTGCTAGCAAGGTAATGCTCAAAATCCTTCAAGCTAGGCTTCAGCAGTATGTGAACCAAGAACTTGCAGATGTACATGCTGAATTTAGGAAAGGCAGAGGAACCAGAGATCTTATTTTCTTGGGCTGCAAAATTACTATGAACGGTGACTGCAGCCCTGATATTAAAAGACCCTTGCTCCTTGGAAGAAAAGCTGTGACACACCTATACAGCATATTAAAAAGCAGAAACATTGCTTTCTGGAAAAAGTCCGTATAGTCAAACTCATACTTTTTCACTTCCTAATTATCTCACCATGCTGGGCATGACCCAAGATGCTGGGAGGAAAAAGATCAAGTCCCTATTCTTATGAAGCTTATCTTCTAGTGGATGGAGACAGATACAAGGCAAATAAATTTTAAAATATGGAAAACAAAACAAAACAAAAGTCATGGTTCTTCCAATAGTAAGGTATGGGTGTGAGAGTTAGACCATAAAGAAGACTGAGCACCAAAGAATTGATGATTTTGAATTGTGGTGCTGGAGAAGACTCTTGGGAGTCCCTTGGACTTCAAGGAGATCAAGCGAGTCAATCCTAAAGGAAATCAATATTCATCAGAAGGACTGATACTGAAGCTGAAGCTCCAGTACTTTGGCCACGTGATGCAAAGAGCCCACTCATTGGGAAAGACCCTGATGCTGGGAAAGATTGAGGACAGGAAGAGAAGGGGGTGAAAGAGGATGAGATGGCTGGATGGCATTCCTGACTCAATGGACATGAGTTTGAGCAAACTCCAGGAGACACTGAAGGACAGGGAAGCCTGGTGAGCTGCAGTCCGTGGGTTACAAAGAGTCAGGCACAATTTAGCAACTGAACAACAACAATTAGGTTTGTCCTAATTTGTTACAGAAGCAAAAGGAAATTAATACAATTATCAAAATTCATCAAACTCTACGCTTAAAATGCTTGAATCTTATTGTATATAAATGTCTTACCAGAAAAGAGACCTAAGGGACTTCCCAGGTGGTCCAGGGGTAAGACTCCACACTCCCAATGCAGGGGGCCCCAACTTGATCCTTGGTCACATGCCATAAACTGCAACTAAGAGTTTGAATGCTACAACTGAAACTCCTCATGCCTAGTGCATCCTAAATAAATGCATTTTGCTTTAAAGGAAACGTTAGAGAACTGTATTGTTGCTTTCTGTTTTGAACCACTAGCTGCACAGAAGTTGGTGTGATCAGAGTCATCACAGAGTTCCCAAATCAAGCCATGGGAATCAGAGACAACCCAGTCCTTGACTGTCCAGAGATCACTACAGGAAACAGGAATAACCCCTGGAGACATTCTTTGTGATTCTGGCAATTTTATTTTCACATTGTTTCCTCAAACATCATTTGGTCACTGTATTAACTAGTGTTATATAATATCATGTCAGGCACTAGGTTTCAAAAACTTTTTAAAGAGGCTCTTCTGTTGAAAAATTCAGTAAGTCCCTGACATACAAATAACTTCCATTACAGGACTTCATCCATGAGTCCAGTTCATTCACAAAGTTAACCTAGGTACCCAACTAACACAATCAGCTATACAGTATTGTACTGTAATAGGTTTATAATACTTTTCACACAAATAATGCATAACAAACAAAAAATAAAATAAACATTTTAATCTTACAGTAGAGTAGTACAATACAACAGCTGGCATTCAGGGACTGGCATGGAGTGTACAGGCAAGAAGAGCTACTGACTGGAGGAGGGAGAGGAGATGGGAGATGGTAGAGCTGAAGGACTGTCAGCAATAGGAGATGGAGGGCAAAGGGGCAGTGTCACTCATGCCTGACACTGAAGACATAAGTTCTGATTCCTTGCTGAATTCAATTCTATCTCAGTTCAGTTTAGTTCAGTTCAGTCGCTCAGTCGTGTCGGACTCTTTGCGACCCGATGAATCGCAGCTCTCCAGGTCTCCCGGTCCATCACCAACTCCCGGAGTTCACTCAGACTCACGTCCATCGAGTCGGTGATACCGTCCAGCCATCTCATCCATCCTCTGTCGTCCCTTTCTCCTCCTGCCCCCGATCCCTCCCAGCTCGATGATCCAGTGATCTGGGTAGTAGCTCTTTTTTTCTCACCGTAAATGACACGGTAGCACAGTATTGCTTTCTGAAGGGCTGCTGCCTCCTTTGTGTATCATTATAGATTCAGGTCCTGTGCTCAAAAGCTAACAGTGCCTCCTCAAATAAAGAAAATTCCCTTGCCATTTCCTTCATCATGAATCTCTTTAGTTCTTCAGTTACTTCTTCCTCTTATCTCTCTTATTCCTTTTTCTGAGCCTCCAATTCCTGGTGCTTCTTAGCAGTACCAAATACATCACTGATGCTTTTACACTTGGTTCTGGACATCCTAGACTTGGAAGAAAGATACTGTACTCTATACAGTACTGTACAATAAAGTACACAAAAGCACAACCACTTGTAGAGGATGCACGCATGTGACGATGTAAGCCAGGCAAGTGAACTAACTCACGTGACTGGACAAGCGAATGCATGTTGGCATTTTTGAAAGTTCTGCAACTCAAAGATTCATATGTAGAGGACTTACTATGTGCCAGGGTGACCTCTTTTCCTTTTTCTTCTCTAACTATGCTCATGGCTCCATTCCCATAGCTTGACTTTTGCCTTTGTTCTTACCTTTGCCCGTACCTGTCTTTCACCATATATATCCAAGACTTTCTCCCTTATTTCCTTCAGGTTTCTGCTTAAATGTCACTGCTTAGACAGGCCTTCTCTAACAACCTTATATCACATAGCACTCCCAGCATATTCCCTGGTATCCTTGATCCCTCTTATCCTATTTTTGTTTTTTGCTATAAGCTTATTACCATTTTGTCTAACTATATATAAATATATTTATGTTCAGTTGTTCATTGCTTATTTCTCTCTACTAGAAATTAGGTTCTAGAGAATAGAGATTTGATTTTTTTTTTCCCCACTACAGTAATCTCAGCATCTAGAGTGGATCTGCCAAAAAGCAGTCATCAAGTATTTGCTGAATGGCTGCCTTTGAGATAAAGTGCACAGGAGAGGGAGTGGATTTGAGTTTGATGATTTCCTCATGTGTTGCTGTTACAGACTTGCAGGCATGTCTAGACAGAAATATCCTGTAGGCAGTAGGATGCATAGGTCTTGATTCAAAAGAGGGGACTGTATGGGAGGGAAGGAAATCTTAAAATCATCAGTATTTGGAAAGATGTTGTAATTAAGGGAATGAATATAATACAAAGAATGTGTATATGAGTAGGTGAGAAAAAAATTGAGATGAAACTGTAGGCTATAATGATACATAAGAAACACAAGGAGGGCCCTGTGAAACAACGAAATCCAGGAGAGACTGGATACAAGTAGAGCAACATACGATCATTTATTTCAGACACAGCCTCCAGATGAATGTCGTTTTTCCAAACAAGGTCGTTTATTTTCTGATGAAATTAGGAAGAAATACATACACAGCTACCTACGTTTCATTGCAGGGGGAGATAAATTTCTGTTCCCCAGTCTGGTTTATGTAAAGTAGGCGGTGGAGCTCGACTCAAACACATTTATATTTCACAGATGAAGTTCAGCAACCTCACTGCAGATCTTATGGAACTCGACGTTAAGATGCCTGAGCGCAGCTTCTGGTCATTCGTGAGCCCCTGTGCCAGCTGCAAGAAATGGCAGGGCGTAAGACCCAAGTTGTCCTCTTCCGTGCTCAGTTCCCAAAGATTTGAGGGATGGTTTTACACTAGGAGCGAGCAAAGGATGAGGGAGACTCATTCGAAGCTGTGCAACCTGACTTTAAGTTCTCCTGACAGAGGAAAATCGAATATGACTGAATGAGCTCAATTTGCCTCCTTTCAGCTTGTGATTTCTTTGTTTGAAAACGACCAAATATTCTCCTTAATCATGGGAATGTCTGCGTTCTCACTTTGGAAAATGTAGTAGCCTCTTTTTAGCTTTTATCTTTAAAGAGGAGAGAAGGAAAGTATTAGAGTGAAAAGAAACTGAAACCGTAAAGGAAAGAAAACATGCTCCAGGTGAGGCTCGAACTCACAACCTCGGCATCACCCGCACATATACTGCTGTATAAGTACCGCGCGCTAACCGATTGCGCCACTGGAGCATGCTTTCCCTTAGCTCTCGGTGCGCACTCTACAGAGCCATGAGCGACCGGCGCGCAGGATCCCCAAGACAAGCAGAGCGGGAACGCGCCGCATTGCTAGGGACCCTCTTCTCCCCACCCTCCTCAGCCGCGGCTGGCCTGGCAGAGACACTTTGATCGAGACACTTCCATCTCTCCCGCAAGCATGTTTGTGATCCTTCCTCTGGGCCCGCAAAGATCAGCATTTCCCAGGTGTTCAGGGATGCTCGTTTCAGAAGCCCCGAGAAAAGGCTGAAGAGAAAGGACGGGCGGACTCTGGTTCTC
Organism: Ovis aries; assembly: GCF_016772045.2. Taxonomy (NCBI): domain Eukaryota; kingdom Metazoa; phylum Chordata; class Mammalia; order Artiodactyla; family Bovidae; genus Ovis; species Ovis aries. The sequence goes on from NC_056073.1 coordinate 30,078,493, forward strand.
CCTCGCCTTGACTCCAAGAAGGGAACGATTTCCGCGGAAGACAAGGGCTATTTGACTGAGATATTGCATCACCGCGCACCGCCTGGCTGATCCGTGATCCTTCCTACCAGATCAGGACCCAGAGAAGCAGAGCCAGCCCAGTCCTCGCCCAGCGGGTTTCCCAGCACCCGCTGCGCTTCTGGCGGAACTATCCACCTTGCTGTCCAGCATCTCCGGGCTGTGCCTCCAGGTTCCCCTAAATCCTTCCCGAGCCTGCTTGCAAACCTCATTCTAAGTCATACAGCCGGCTGGTCCAGCATCTCCTATGGGAAAACAACCAGAGCGGAAACGGCTCCTTTGTGCCGAGTGTTAAAGAGACCTAGGTGGTGTCCCCGATCCCCACTCCCACCCTGCCCCTCCACCCGCTTTGACCTTCTTTCGAGGTTCATTGCAGGTAGTTTGCCTCTACAACCCGTAGAGTAGAAGCAAACCCAATTTGCCCACCCAGTATCTTCATTTTCTGCCTGGGGCATCTCATTATAAAGGCCAATTTTGTTTGTTAGTTTGCTTGTTTGTATTTGGCATAGAGTAATCGCAGCTGGCACATACATACCAGACATGAGGCTTTCAGGCTTTTATGGAATAATTCCTGTCAGTGAGAAGGAGAATTGTGTAAATAATGGAATAGCCTGACTATTCCTGTCCACACGGGACTTAACAAACAGGATTGAGAGTGCTAGACCAGTGACCAAATATCCCCATTCAGATGCAGGAAGGAGTGCGAGGGCAGAGAACTATTTCCATATTTCGGGGTCTGTTGCGTTGTTGTACTGAATCGTTACGTGTGTTTAAAACACACCTTAAAGTAAGGAGCAGAGAGAAGCGACATAGCCCTTTAGTAATGACCATCTCACCACAGGATCTCCTCCTAGATTCCCACCACACAGTCCTCGAGCTCTGCCTGAACCTCTAGAGGGCATTCATCTAACAATAGCAGCCACAAATTGGATGGAGCTTACTGGGCCAGACATTGTTCTAAGTGATTTATATAAACCTCATCTTAGTACTCACATGCTGTATTCCAAGTCTGGATCTAGACAAGAAGAACCAGTATCTTCGGAACTATTCTTAAGAGATGAAAACTTACAAGACTCACAATATGTCACTGGATATTAAACTGACGTTCATTAATAGAATGCAGACATTATAAGCATAAAATCATGTGCATGAAGAAAAATGTATATAGAAAGCCAAGTGCTTGGGATTATTAACGTTAAAAAAAAAAAAAAACGCTTCTGATTTCTGCCTGCTCTTTTTACTATGGAAGTATGGCCTGCAGGAGAAGGCAATGGCACCCCACTCCAGTACTCCTGCCTGGAAAATCCCATGGATGGAGGAGCCTGGTAAGCTGCAGTCCATGTGGTCGCTAGGAGTCAGACACGACTGAGAGACTTCACTTTCACTTTTCACTTTCATGCATTGGAGAAGGAAATGGCAACCCACTCCAGTGTTCTTGCCTGGAGAATCCCAGGGATGGGGAAGCCTGGTAGGAGGCCATTTATGGGGTCACACAGAGTCGGACACGACTGAAACGACGCAGCAGCATAGCCTGCACTGACCACAATTTAGGTTTCCCTGCCCTGCAACTTCATCTTGAGTTTCAATTGAGGGAGCAAACAGAATGAGAGAAGACAGAAAGTTTAGAGTATTTATCTCTCTGGATTCCTTTCTCTGGGTCAACTTGATTTAGTTCATCAAAGCGGATGTTTCCTTCAAGTTCCAGATAAATATCTAAAAGTGAATTTGCTGGATCATATGGTAGTTCTATTTTTAATTTTTTTAGAAGCCTCCATGATGTTTTCCATAATGAGTGCATAAATTTACATTTCCACTTACAGTGCAGAAAGGTTTCCTACTCTCCGCACCCTCACCAGCACTTGTTATTTCTTGTCTTCTTGATAATAACTCCCTTATATAATTGATGTACTTAAACCATTAATATTCATTGTAATTATTGATGTGGCTGGATTAATATTTACTAAGTCATTATTGGCTTTTGTTTACTACCCTTGTTCTTTCTTCCTACTTTTGTCATCTACACTTTTGAGGTTTTAATTGAGCATTTATATGATTCTATTTTCTCTCCTGTCTTAGCATACAGTTACACTTCTTTTACTTTATTCAGTAGTTTGCAATATATATTTACAACTAATCCAAGTCTACTTTCAGATAACACTAATAGCACTATATCATGTCCTGAATAGCGTGAGTACTTTATAACAACAAAAGAATCCCAATTGCTCTCTCCTGTACCTTGTATCATTGCTGTCATTCATGTCACATATATACAGACATACACAAGCAAATATATATAGAGAGAGGTGTGTGGTATATAAATAAGTGTACATAATCAAATACTTAGTTAATACTATTATTTTGAACAAACTGTTATATAGTAAATCAATTAAGAATAAGAAAAATACAAGTTTTTCTTTTATCTTCACTTATTTCTTCTTCAGTGCTCTTCCTTTGTCTATATAGACCTGAGTTTCTGACCTTTTTTTTTTTTTCCATGCCTCTTAAGAAGTCCTTTTAGCATGTTTTTTGTTTGTTTGATTGCTTTCACAAGTCAGGTCATCTAGCAACAAATTCTCTAAAGTGTTGTTGGTCTTAGAAAGTATTTTTCTTGCTTCCAAAGGATAATTTTGCAGGGTACAAAATTCTGAGTTGTTTATTTTTTTTCCCCGTCAAAATGTTAAATATTTAACTTCACTGTCTTCTTCCTTGCGTGGTTTCTGAGGAGCAGTCTGATATAATTCTTATCTCTGGTTCTGTATGGGTAAGATGTTTTTCCCTCTAACTTCTTTCAGGACTTTATCTTTTGTTTTCTGTAGTTTAAAAATTAAGTAGCTAGTTGTAGTCTTATTATGTATTCTTGGTGTTCTCTGAGCTTCCTCAACCTGTGGTTAGGTGTCTGACATTAATTTTAGGAAAATCCCCAGTCATTATTCTCTCAAATATTTCTTCTCTTACTTTCTCTCTTCTTCTCGAGTTCCCCTTACTTACATGTTACATCTTTTCTACTTGTACTGCAGCCCTTGAACACTCTGTTCTTGTTTTTTTCAGTCTTTATTCTCTTTGCTTTTTCAGTTTTTGAGTTTTCTATTGTTGTATCTAGCTCTGAGATAAAATATGAAGCAAGATATGACTCCTGTCTTCAAGGAAGCTTTGACTCCATTAAGTAAGTATGATAAAATCGATAATTACAATATCTCTTTAGGCTTATAGCACCAAAGTTAGTCAGGACTCCAGGTTACAACAAATTGAATCACAATAGAAATTGGTTTATTAAAAGGCTTGTTGTTGTTCAGTCATTAAGTCGTGTCCGACTCTTTGAGACCCCATGGACTGCAGCACGCCAGGCTTCTCTGTCCTTCACTGTCTCTCGGAGTTTGCCCAGACTCAGGTCCGTTGAGTCCCTGATGCTGTCTAACCATTTCATCCTCTGCCGCCCCTTCTCCTTTTGCCTTCAGTCTTTTCCAGCACCAGGGTGTTTCCCAATGGGTCGGCTCTTCACATCAAAAAGCTTGTACTGGTATTAATTGTATTGGTGGCATTTCAAATGAGGTTTTCCACACCTGAATTTCAGATATCAAGAATTCGTATATCACAGCAACCTTATTTGTGTCCTGTTTTCTCTAAAAGCAACGTCCCAAGGCTCCAGTGAGATTCGAACTCACGACCCCTGGTTTACGAGACCAGTGCTCTAACCCCTGAGCTACGGAGCCCCAGTAGTTTAGTTTTTAACTCCTTGCCTTAAAGCAGATTATATACTGAAATCCTTAGGGTTTCATTGCTTTATTTTGAATCGTTTCTGGAAAATTTGACACCCTACTGTCAATCCCTTTTCGATTTTCTGATCTGTGGTCAAACAAATTCCCTCACTCTCTGATAGTTTTAACATCATGTTCGATTGGCTTTTGTCAAAGGAAATACAGGACCCTTAATCCAACTCTGAGACTTTTGCCTAAAAATCCAGAGCAGTCGAGGGTCAGAGGTTGCACGTTGACGAGAGTGGGGAATGAACAGCTTGCCCATCCGCTAAAATGCGAGGCTTCCGGATGAGGGGTACGGGGCCACTTGATTTTAATTACAGTCACGCCCCCTCTGCTCTGCAGAATGTTCCTCACTGATTTTCCAGGCTTCATTTCTTACATCCTTGGGGAAAAGCACGAGAGATCTGTCTCAAATTCCTCGATATCAGTTTTCAGAAGGGAGACTGAGAGTTGCGGATAAGGATGAGGTCAGCAGGAAGAAGGAAATGGAGCGACCTCCCTGAAACTGAAGCCGAAGAGAGGCTCTGCCTGTTTGTAGCCTTGTCTTTGAGGCTGAAATACCTTTTAAAGTCTTGATCCAGGGCTACTGGGTATGGCTGAAATCCAAATAAAAAAATTCTGTCTAAAGGAGCTGTGGCAAAGATATCAGAAAATTTGTTAATTTCCACCCCGGTAAAGGAACTGCGTGGAGAAGGAAACGGCAACCCACTCTAGTCTTCTTGCCTGGGAAATCCCATGGACAGAGGAGCCTGGTAGGCTATAGTCCATGGGGTCTCAAAGAGTCAGATAGGAGCACACTGAGCACACAGTCACACACATATAAATATGAGCACACTGATCACTGAGTCAGACACTGAGCACACAAAGGGGCTGTGAGGGTCACACACACACACACACACACACACACACACACACACACACACACACACACACACACACACACACAATCTGTTTAGGGACTCCACTCAGATCAGCAACAGCAATAATTTAAAGAGACTTGGTGAGGAAGAAAACTCAACCACAAATCCTAGGTCTCCAGTCCCAGATCAGAGACCCTGTGCTCCTGATACAAAGCAAGGATTATTTTCCTGTCTACTTTCAGGATTTGATAGCTGGCTCATTAAAAAACAACCCTTAATGAAAAACAAAAAGCAAAACCAAAAGCAACTCGATTGCCAGCAAATTCAAGTAACTCATTAAAAACAACTCAGCAAATTAAGATTCATTGGTGAAGTGGGGAATCCAGTTTCTATGCTTTGGTCCCAATCTGGAATACAGTTCTCCCATCATTCAGAGAAGAGGTTATAGAATCTATGAAAAGCCAACAAGCCTGCTCTTTTAAAGGTCTCACTGGGTAAAAAAGTAACACACTCTACCTCCCTCTCTCCACAGTCATATATGGGCAAAATAATGTTCTTATGACCTCAGTTCAGCCACTGAGTCTTGTCCAACTCTTTGCAACCCCATGGACTGCAGCACGCCAGGCTTCCCTATCCATCACCAACTCCTGAAGCTTGCTCAAACTCATGTCCATTGAGTCAGTGAGGCCATCCAACCATCTCATCCTCTGTTGTCCCCTTCTCCTCCCGTCTTCAATCTTTCCCAGCATCAGGGTCTTTTCCAAGGAGTCAGTTCTTCACATCAGGTGGCCAAAGTATTGGAGCTTCAGCTTCAGCATCAGTCCTTCCAACGAATATTCAGGACTGATTTCCTTTAGGATTGACTGGTTTTAATTCTTTGCAGTCCAAGGGACTCTCAAAAGTCTTCTCCAACACCACAGTTCAAAAGCATCAGTTCTTTGGAGCTCAGCTTTCTTTATGGTACAACTCTCACATCAGTCACCATCTACAGTAATTCTGGAGCCCAAGAAAATAAAGTCTCTCACTGTTTCCATTGTTTTCACATCTATTTGCCAGGAAATGATGGGACCAGATTCCATTATTTTAGTTTTTTGAATGTTTAGTTTTAAGCCAGCTTTTTCAATCTCTTCTTTAACTTTCATCAAGGGGCTCATTAGATCCTCTTCGCTTTCTGCCATAAGGGTAGTGTCACCTGCATATCTGAGGTTATTGATATTTCTCTTGGCAAACTTGATTACAGTTTGTGCTTTACTAGACCAGCATTTCACCTGATGTATTCTGCATATAAGTTAAAAAAATGCAAGGTGAAAATATACAGCCTTGATGTGCTCCTTTCCCAATTTGGAACCAGTCTGTTGTCCCATGTCTGGTTCCAACTGTTGCTCTTAACCTGCATACAGATTTCTCAGGAGGCAGGTCAGGTGGTCTGATATCCCCATCTCTTTAAGAATTTTCCACAGTTTATTGTCATCCATAGAGTCAAAGGCTTTAGTGTAGTCAATGAAGCAGAAGTAGATGTTTTTCTGGAATTCTTTTGCTTTTCCTATCATCCAACAGATGTTGGCAATTTGATGTCTTATGACATAGAGTATCATAAACAAAAATATAGAGAAACACAACAAAACAGGAAATGGGCATATTAATGAAGCTGAGAGTGAGGGGAGTGAAAGAAATGTGAGGTCAATTTTATCACTGTTACTCATCAGCAACTTCCTAAACTTCTTGGATGAAAAGTCTGCCTCCTGCCTTCTGGAGGAGCCAGTTAGTTCAGATTCTCCATAATCCTAAACTTGCCTGTCCAGGAGGGCCTCTCCGCTGGAGCTCCTCCTCATCACCTGAGTATCAGAGAGGAAAGGGATGTAGTCTCAAGAAAGATCAGAAACTTCGAGAAAGTCTGTGATTTGCCATTTTCACAGATTTCATCCTATATTTAGGTATAGTATTCACCTCTGATTTTCTTGCACCTAAGGAAATGTATAAGCTCAGTGAAATATGATGAGACAGGCAACAGGAAGAAACTGTCTTCAGGACTTTTCAGTAACAGTCTTCTCAAGGTCTTTCCAGTTTCTGCCTGCTGTACAGCCGCAAAGTCACATGCTATAGAGTTTGTTCCCATTTTAGGTAAAAAAATTTTCATTATCCACTACTCCTCGTGAATTTACTGTCTCTCAGTCCCAAGTTCACCTTTTTGCCTCCTTTGTGGAAATGGGTATGAATCTTTTAAATAGTTTTCTTTTAATAGGCACCAAAGCTCTTCAGTAGAGAGTAGTGGAGAATCATTGCAGGAGGAAGGGGGATTTGCATCCTGGTTCCCATGCATTACTTGGCCTGCTGCTTCCCCAGGGCCTATCTCCTACATAGGCATGGCTTTCCCCTGCTTCAGGCTCCAGCACCCAGCAACAGCCACTAACTTCCCCCGGTGGGCATCCCCCTTGAGTGTTTTCTAGTGGAGAGCTCTCAGTGAGAGACCTCTCCAGGAAGTTTTCCAAGAAACACTGGAAGAATGATCTTCAGCAAGTTCCAGAGGGCAGATTTCAAGCAAGTTCTGCTGGCACAACCCCACAGAAATTGCTCTGCTCTTCAGTGAATCATGCCCAAGCCTTCCCCATGAAGGTCTGGATCTTAGCTAGGGGCAGGGTGAAGTGTAGAGGTCTCTTCCTTCTGCGCTTTATCTCAGCCATGGGTGAGGGGGCACTTCCTAAGGTGCTTTAGCAGTCCTAAGGGTAGTGATTTCCTATTCTTATACTCATTAGTATTCACTTTACTTTTTACTCATCAATTCCTTGTTTCTCCAATCCCTTCTTTAGTTAACAATTCTATATATTACACTTTCCCTATTCATTATAAGCAATATACTTTCTGGGGATATAATGTACAACTTGACAACTGTAGTTAACAATACTGTATTGTATATTTTAAAGTTACTAAGAGAGTAGATCTTAAAAGTTCTCATCACAAAGAAAAATAATTTGTAACTTTGTGAGGTTATAGATGTTAATTGAACTAATTATGGTAACCATTTTGCAATATATACATATATCAAATCATTATGTCATATACCTTAAACTTATATAGTAGTATATGTCAAATATATCTCAATTAAACTGGAAAAATAAATAAACAACTTTTCCTGTCATTATTGGTTCTTCTCTCCTGAGTGGACCAAGACTGATCTATACCTAACTATTGCTACATAACAAATCATAATAAAACTTAATGGCTTAATTTAACACCTATAATTTATTTGGGTTCTACACATTTATTGGTTCTCCCAGAGTTTGGACAGAGCACAGTGGGGACAGTTTGTCTCTGCTCTGTGATTTCTGGAAACTCAAGTGGAAGACTATAAGACCAGTGGCAGGAAATCATCTGAAGAATGGGTTACTCAAACGTATGGCAGTTGTTGCTGGCTGTGGGCTGGAGTCCTTAGGTATTCTCCATGTGATTTCTCCCTGTAGCTTAGTTTGAGCTTCCTCACAGTATGGTGGTTGGGTTCTGGGGACAAATGTCTTGAGAGAAAAGTGTTGACAGTTTCTATCACCTTTTACAACCTAGCTTTGGAAAGTCGTATAGCATCCCTTCCATAGCAGGCACAGGCCTAGCCAGATTCAAGGGGAGGGAACATAGACCCCCACCTCCAGAAGGAATGTCTCAAAATTGCATTAAAAGAAAAATACATGACATGAGATATATTGGTATGGCCATTTTTAGAAAATAGTATCTATGACAGGTTTTTTTTTTAATGACTTAATTCTAATCACTTAGAAGCCTCTATCTCCTTAGATTTCATTTATCCAATGTTCCCTGGACTTATAAAGAAAATTTTGAGACATTAAAATAAGTTTGCATTAATATTAAACAGGTGTCTAGGGAACATATTGCCCAGAGGTTCATGAAATATTGACAGTGCTGGGCCCTGCAAGAATTGGTGTATTAAAGAAAATTGAATTATGGCATATTTCAGTTTTGATTTCTTGCTTACATTTTCATAATATCCATTTTCAAGTACCCCAAATATTTTAAACCTGTTTTCAGAGGTTTTCATTTCTACAAAAAGTACATAAATAGACTTCAAAGGTGTATAGAAATATACCTATGCCTCAAGCTATAGAAAACATTAATGCAAAACTTCAACGTATGTATATATTAAAATACACACTCAATATTGCATACTTTGTAAGCATACTATTAGTATAGAGAAAAAATTATCACAATTAAAAGACTGAAATCTACAAACAATAACAGTATTTTTAAGAGCTGATTTCTATTTGCATTAGGGTAATAGATGAGAAAGTTACGAATTTGAAAGTGATAGTTCTCTAATTTCGGTGTCCTATAGATTTGGATCTTCACAGCCTAATTATAGAAACTTGGTGATACTCCAAATTATTCGAGGTTTTAATTTGTCCTCTCCTTTAATCCCAAAATAATCATTGCAACAAAAGCATTTTTTCCCCTTTGTCTATTTCATTTTCCATCACTTAAATATATTTTTCAGTCATATAAACGTAAACATATGTTTCAGAATTGCTGCGGTCACCCCAGAAGGGTAATATTTCCCGGGAAGCGTCTGAGAGCTCTAGAAAGAAAGGCAAGATTATTACTGAAGAGCACAGGCGACCCTGCAGGGCAGAAAACAGTGACCGGTGGAATGAATGGCTTCGGGCGATTAAATCAGAGTCCGGACGGGTTGAGAACAAGGGGAATGACTCTCGTCCAGAGCAGTGGGGTTGACCATTTATTCACTCAAAGTTTCCACCGATCCTGAGGCAGCATCGAACTGGACCTGCTTAATGAAGGTTTGAATCACAAAGAAAACAGTGACCCTGGGGTCCAGGTCACAGGTGGGGTTCAAGGCCATAGGAAGAAATTTGTGTGAGTCCGGGTCCCTGTTCTGGCGGGCGGGGCGCGGAAGGCAGGGGACTGGACCGGGAGCTCTGGTTGGTGGGGGTGGGGCGGAACAGTGTCTCTCAATACCCTACCACCCTGTCTCCAGGGCAAAAAGAATTATTCAGGTCTGCATTAACGCTCATGTTCTGCTTCCCTTTTGTTTGTCTGTCTCTGAACTCACAACTCCCACCCAGTCCGACAAATGTCAGAAACTTTTCTTCTGGGACGCCCCTATAGGCCAACTCTTAGAGTCTACAGTACAATACTGTCAAGGGTTTGGGCTATCGTGTCAGGATGGCCGAGTGGTCTAAGGCGCCAGACTCAAGCTTCTGCTTCCCACCTTTGGGGCTTCTGGTCTCCGAATGGAGGCGTGGGTTCGAATCCCACTTCTGACACATCTTCATTTTGCTCTTACGACATTCAGAACAAAGGTATTGGAAAGTTCCTGATACTCAACTCTCGACACTCAAATATTTCTGGGCCCTGACCGATATTCGACAGTGAGAATTCCTCGGTCAAAGAATCCTGGAATACTTTCAGAATCACCTGGAGGCAACCTCCTGCACTGCCTTTTGAGATTCCCCTCCTTCTAGAAAAAAACGTACCATAACAACTTGTGGTCTTTTCCTTAGTGGATCAACTGATGAGTCATCCACTGTTGGATGTTGGGTTTTTACTGTGGAGAGAATGAATGAAATCCTCACTGCTTTTCTGTACACGGAAAAGAATCTGTTATAAAGCTCTCACAAAGATGACTTTGTGAGATGACATCTTCTTATGTCATCTCTAATATCTAAGAGGGAGAGTCCTTCAAGACTATGACACTGCTGATAATATTTTTAGGTTATCAAAAGGAAATGTTCATACTGTTAAAACTGAGTAAAATTGAGCTCGCTCTGAGATTTCTTTTCAAAATGATTTGATTTAGATATCTTTTCTTTATTTTTATTAAGGTAAAAAAAATGCCTTCTGTGAAGAGCTACATAAGCTAGGTAAGATACTGGTCTTAAAATTAAGACTTTTAACTTTTGCAGCTTTGACATTAAATGAGTTTTTCTTCCTGTATAGCTTTTAAATCATTACACAGCAATCTTCCTCCTAGGAATGTACCTCAGTGAAATTCCAGCTCAACTCCATGGTTGGCCTTGTCTAAGTGTAGGATTTTGCAGTACCAGATTATTACAGGCAAGCTAGATATCCACCAGATATACTTCAGTGGCCACCCATGAATTTCATACTATGTGGCAGCTGCACATAGGAGCAGATGTGACTGTAGCAAGACAATAGATTTTTCAAACTGTGTTGAGTAAAATAAAAACATATAAGGATTAACAGTGCCAATAAAAATCACACAAATCAACAGCACTTTTTTTGAGGGTAGTTTCTTTCCTAAAGAATATTAAATACTTCAAAGAGGATCTATATGTTTTGGGGAGAAGAAAGAGATGGTTACAGGTTGTGACAAGGAAAAAGGTGTTTCTGAAACAAAATATGCATGGACCAATAACCAGAATGAGCCCTGAACTACCAAGTGTGATTAATTATCCTTTTGAACCCAAAGTCACTTTCCCTTCCATCATCAAATTCCACTTTTTTCACTCTCACCTCTGCAGATTCCTAAACATCCACCACTCTTTCCTGTCCTGCATTTCCCCTGAAATCATGAAATTCCAAATTATTTTTCTTCATTCTCCATTTTCATCTTCTTCCAACCATTGTTTCAGATTGAGACTGTTTGTTTTCCTGTAACTGGTTTTATTTTCTGTTCCAAAGCATTCCTAGTATATTTTGAGATAAATGGGGAAATCTAAAAAGTAAAATAAAATAGAAATCATTTTAAAATGTTTTCTTCCCTTTATAAAGTATCCAACACCTGGGCTGGATGCTGAGTACTAAGCTCTGAGGATCCTTCTTCTAGCCAGTAAACTGTTATAGAGCTTGATTTTTAAAAACTTAGGAAATGATGGTCTGAGTGCTTGCCACATTCCCCAATGTGTCATTTCTTACTTAACCTGGGAGATAGCACCATAGGTACTGTGATGCTGTCTTTAAATCTAAAGGCAAAACCAGAAACTGTGTACTTACTCTTTTGGATATCTTTCCCACTAATACAAAAATACAAACACTACAAATTGATTCCAGCGGGGTTTATTATTATTATTATTGCTTCCATTTTGTTCCTTTCAGTTCCTCCATGTGGGGAAAAGCAGTGAATTTTCCAGTAACTTTCCCACTGGAAAAAGCTAGAACTGTGTGGGAGCTTCTGAAGGCTGAGCTACCACTAAGAAAGTCTGGGTCCTTTTCATTGGTGTGGTCATGCAGGAGAACATTGTTTGATTTGCCAGTGGTGAGGCCATATTCCTCCAGCGCTTAGTAGTCTGGCTTGAGGTCTCTAGGAAAGGGAGAGCTTTCTGGTTACTTTGTATTTTTGTTATTAAGTCAAGTTCCTGGGTTTCATTAAGATAAACAGGCTGACAGAGTAAGGGACAACCTTTGAATGGAAATCCACTGCCTCTTTCTCTCTGGGAAGAGAGAGTCATCGGTGGCAAAGATTTTTTTTTTAATGTGCCCAGTTGTATGTGGGAATACTCCAGGTTCTCTGATTGGGAATTTCCATTTGTCAAATGCTTGGCTGGTGGTTGTAGAGATGACTTGTTAGTGACTCTTCCAGGGATACCAGGACCTTCCTGAGTATAGGCCTGGGTGGAGCTGCTGGTGGGGACTGTCTTTAGAGGTAGAAAGAACCCAACTACAGAATAAGGGAGGATACTCAAGAGTCGGGAGAATGAAGGTGGAAAGGCAAGAGTGAGATGAAAGACACATATGTGCCAAGAACAAAACTGAGTCTTGTCAGAAGTGGGATTCGAACCCACGCCTCCATTCGGAGACCAGAAGCCCCAGGAGAGGGAAGATAGAATCTTGAGTCTGGCGCCTTAGACCACTCGGCCATCCTGACATGACACTGACAGGATCTCACCAGTAACAACTCTGTCAATGACTGAAGCCTATTCTATCCGAGAGGAAGAGGAACAAGCTACTTCTAGAAATTACAGGAGTAAACCAAGAATTATCTGCAAAGCCAAAAGACAGGAAAGGAGTAATTTTATGGTGAAGAGGTACACTGGGAGACAGAGTTGATGCTGCTTTGAAAACTGGGGAGCCCACCTCATGTACCTTGAGTCTTTTTCTCCCACTCCATCCCTGCTAACCATGAGTTACACATTACATGACCAACCTTAAGAATCAGAGGATTTAGGATACAGATTTTTTCAGCACGTGTTGCAGGTATTGTCTTTCAGGAGCTCTCCCCAGTGCTCACAGTATCTCACAGTATTTTATCTTAACACAGTATTTTATCAGTGGGGACTGGGTCTGTGTGTGGAACTTCAAGTCCCTATACAATAATATTTTCAGCATCTTCACAGTTTCTGCAAGGTCCACTGCTTTCTCCCCTCTCCTCTCTTCCCTTTCCTTCCATTGCCATTTTTCTCTTGCTCTAACTTATCTTCCCCTTTACATTCTTTCAGTCTGTGCTCAAAGAAGGGATATGAAGTGAAGAAGCAGGATGTGGTTTATTATAAGACACATAAAAAGAGAAACATAGAGCATGGAGGACTAGAATAAGGTCTTGGTCTTGGTTTAACATCTTTACTGAGTTTTTAAAAATGTTGTTGCTGTTGTGGTTAAAAATCCCTCCTGCTTTGGTTAAGGTGAGAGGTATTCATCCAGTGTTTTTTTTTCTATTCTGTCTGATAACAGTTTTTAGTTAGTCTCCCAAATTAACAGGCTTCAGAAATTTTTCATTGCCTGCAGAAGACAACTCAAACACACATACAGGAACCGGCAAACAGCTATTTAAAGATCCATTTTGGGTGCACATCGATCAGAAGTGAGTTGTTTCTTTTGCTCTGTTTTTGGTCTTCATGTAGAGAATCTGAAATACTTTTTTAAAGGCAAAGCAGATTAGGAAAAAACATGAGAATCTTGAATCAGGTGCTTATGTTTGAATTCAAGCTTCATCATTTACAAAAGTGCGATGTGTTGATATTTTACATTATTTTGACCACCTGTGAACATTTCTTTCATCTGTAAATTTAGAGGGCAAGCCCTACCTCAAGATTGTTGAGGGTTTAAAAAAACTTATGTAGGTGCTTTCCCTAGCAAACCATGTGACAAGTAGTAGTCATTCAAAAGACCTCCATGTTTCATTCACCTTCATGTTTCTATTGGTAACCTCTGGCATTTAGACGGTTTTGCAACAAACCAAATTCCAAACAAACCAAATTTGCCTTTTCTGAACTATGGTGTCCCAATTTCCAAACACTTAGAAAATATGCTGAATCCTCCTTTTCTGCCAATTAACGATCTTTCAAACTTAACGGCTTCCCCTTCCTCTTAGTCAAATCCTGTCATTTAGCTCTTGACATCCTAGTCATGACTTCTTTCTCTCTCTTTTAAACTCTCGAAACATATTGCTGTTAGTAATCACATGAAAAGCTGAAAGCTAAACTTCCAAACAAATATAAGATAAACATAGTCCCATTCCTTGAATGTGGAATTATGTGTGATATTTTTAATGAAAAGGTCTTGATTTTAATATAGTCACAGTTGTCAATCTTTGTCTTTATAGTTGGACTTTTCTGTTTTATCTCAAAGTTCTTTTCTACCTTTGATTCCTAAACATATTCTTTATTGGTAGCCTTTAAATGTTTATATTTTGTCTCCTCCCTGGAATAAAATTCACTTCAAGGTCAATTCAGTACAATTCAGTTCAGATGACTAAAAAAAAGTCTGCATTGAGCTTCTGAAGAGTTTTATAGAAGGCCACTAACACCACCAAGGCCTGGACCCCAATAGTACCTCATCGAATTTACACACCTTTCTTCTAAGGTCTTCCTGGGAGAACACTCAGGACTAAAAGTTTTTGGCTTATAAGACCGTGGACCAATGATTCTCTTTTTGAAGGTGGTAGTTTTATTCTGTTAATGTAGTTGGGGAGGTTACTGGGAATGAAAATATCGGAGGAAGTGATGATTTCATGGTTTCTGTCTTAGAAAACAGGTTAAGACAAAGTTTGCGGCTTCTGTAGCAGATTAAAAAAAAAAAAAAAAAAGGTAAAATCAGAGCCCTGCAGAATTCAGAGGGGATATGAGAAGGAAAGAGCAGCTCAGAATAGGATCGATCAATCATCTGAGGTAGACTTATTCAGCAAAAATCACACTTCCTGATTTTGAATGTTGGTGACTAGGTTCATCTCAAGAAACTCGAGTTCTCTCTGCCCTTGGAAAATGATGATTTCTGGTTCCTAAGGTGTTCTGGAGCATTGATAATCTATTTGCATAAAAATCCACTTAAATGTTTCATCTCTCTAGTAAATAACACTTTAAAAAAAAAGAGAGAGAGGGAGAGCAGTACAAAAGATACAAAAGAATGTGGCATATAACCATGAAAATGAAAGGAGAGAAATCTGATTTTGAATAAACAGGTAACAGGTGTTGTCTGCCGAAGTGTGAACAAAGAATCCAGCTATGGTAGATTACCTTGGGCTTCATATCTCCCTTAACTCTTCAAGTTGCAATTCTCAAAAGTATTTGCTTTTCCTTCTCTTCGCCCAAGTCTTCAGTTTTTCCAGGCGGCGCGACCATACAGGGCCCCTAGCCTTGCCGCTGACGTGGAGGAGCCAAGGAGTTCCAACTTCAGAGTCCGGGAGTGAGCAGTGGAAGCCTAGGGAAGGCTGGTGAGGGAGGGGAGGAGTCTGAGTTCTAAATTCATCCCTAGAAATCGGTATAGGAGAAGCTAAGGGTTGGAATACCAAGTTCCTGAGGAAGGATTTCAGAGCTTCGGTTTCCTTATTGCAAAAGTGCAGACGCCTTAGAGACTGCGTGCAGGCGGCAATTTTGAGAAGGCGATGAGGGGCCGACTCAGAATGAAAGGCATAACTTAGAGGAAGTGAGTGGGAAAAGGCAAGCAAGAGGAATTGATAGACACGGGTGGCTACCAATCTTTATACAAATTAATGAGATGCAAGAAAGCACCGGGTCGTGAAAAGCAGAGTGGCGCAGCGGAAGCGTGCTGGGCCCATAACCCAGAGGTCGATGGATCGAAACCATCCTCTGCTAATGTCTTTTTCCCTTCCACAAGCACTAGACCAACACTCGTTATTCTTTTCCTCAAATTCCAAGATTTCCACAAGAACACTATGCAGAGGCAACTACTACTACTACTACTACTACTAAGTCGCTTCAGCGGTGTCCGACTCTGTGCGACCCCCTAGACGGCAGCTCACCAGGCTCCCCCGTCCCTGGGATTCTCCAGGCAAGAACACTGGAGTGGGTTGCCATTTCCTTCTCCAATGCAGGAAAGTGAAAGTGAAGTCGCTCAGTCGTGTTCGACTCTTAGCGACCCCATGGACTGCAGCCTACCAGGCTCTTCCACCCATGGGATTTTCCAGGCAAGAGCACTGGAGTGGGATGCCATTGCCTTCTCCGGCAGAGGCAGCTAAATTAAAATATTCATGATAGTGACACAATTGGTTTGCCTTTCTTGTTTTCTTTGATCTTGATGAAAATTGGCCTCAATCAAATACGTCATTTTAAAGCTCACAGTATATTGGGAAACAATGCACATCTTAATTATCGTCTATATGCAGTGACTCTATCACTACTTTTTTGCTTATACAGACATGCTTACCAGTCTTGAAACAGAGCAGGACACTATGGTCCTTCCCCATCTTTCCCGCTTGTGTTTTGTCTGTAGAGAAACTATAGCCAAACAATAAATTTAATCAAGAGAAGTGAGAAAATGCAGAAGCAAAGGAAAGCAGTCAAACAGGACAAAATAATAATAATTTAGCAATTAAGCAAAGTGAAGAACGTGAGTCATATCCTTTGAGCTGTCTTGTAGGTACTGAAACCCCCACCAGGTAGAAGTTAACTGCATGTTGACCAGACTGTACCAATGACAGAAGCTGCCGCAATTCTGAGAACTGGCCTCAAACAAATGGGAACAAATTGACCTTGGCAGCAAAGATCGGCTGTACTCAAAACAATCAAGATGATGCTGATCAGATCACTGAATGGCCGAGTTCAAGATGACTGTCAGAGCTGACAGTGCTGTTTCTGCATATAGCCCCCTCCCGCCACCTATCCGTCCCTGAAATGCCGCTTTAAAAACTCTTGCCCACTGATTGTCAGTGGGGGAAGTTGGCCTTTGGACACAAGTCCGCCCTGGGTTGTCGGCCTACAGAATAAAGCAAGCTTTCCCTTCCACCAACTTTATCTATAGAGTATTGGTTTTAGAGCTGCAAGCAGCTGAGTCCCACTTTCCTAATAGTCTCATGAACAAATGAAGACCTGCTCTTACAGAGGCAGGGGATACAGTTTCAACTGCCTGATCCTTCCTGTCTTTAGAATGGAACTCAAGATAAAATGGAGAGTTGAAAAGTAGAATAGGAGAGGACAAATGTGGACTTTCCAAATTGGCAAATGGGAGGTTGGAAAGATGCAGGGAAGGAGGGAAAGGAGACTGGGGAGAGTGAAGAAAAAGCATGTGAAGGAAAGATGAGGAAAGGTGCATGTGCTGAAAGTGAGATGTATGAATATTTTGAATAAGTGAGTTTTCTGGGAGTTCCTTTCCTGGATGGAACCACCACTTCAAAGTGGGCGTCAAGTTTGTTTCTTGCTCTGGCATGAGAATTCCAGGAAACCCCAACTCTGAAAGAAAACACTGGAGGAAACAATGGGGAATGACCCTCCTCCTTGTATCACAATCTTCATTCCTTACCCAATCTTTGATTTTCCTGAAGTCCTTCCCACTTACTGAAGTCATTGGTGAAACAGAATCAAAGCCCTCTGGAAGACCCAAGTAATTTCAAAAACTATGACTATTACTAGAAGCCCTCTGGTGTTCTTATTTTACATAATGAGTTAGACAGTCTCTTAGAGGGCCTGGATAGCTCAGTCGGTAGAGCATCAGACTTTTAATCTGAGGGTCCAGGGTTCAAGTCCCTGTTCAGGCGCTAAGGCCTTGTTTTGTTTTCAGTATTTACTTAAAAACTATTTAGATAACAGCCCATTTAAGAATGCCTTGAAAGTGAGGAAGCCTTAACAGCCAAATCAAGCAAAGTCACTGCCCTAAAATAGTTTACTGTTTAGTTTTTCATTAATTTTCCTTTTCTAATATTAACAAAAGCACGTCCCTAAGTTTCTAAGAAGAATCAAAAAAGGGCATCATTTAAAAGTAATAAACTAGAGACAGATTTAGAAGTAAGCCATTTAAAAGTTCCCTTAAAATGATTCACTAATCTGGGAGTGGAAGAGAACAATTTGGGTGGACTCGATGTGATGGTATTAGGAGGTGGGACCTTTGAGAACTGATTGGGTTATGAGTTAATTTCTCATAATAGAAATAGTGCCCTTTCAAAGGAGTCCCCAGGGATTCTCTGTTGCTTCTGCCATGTGAAACAACAGTGAGAAGACAACAATCTATAAACCAGGAAACTCTCACCCAACAAAGAACCTGAACCATGAATATTGCCTTTGAGGTGTTTGATGCCTGTCTTTGTCTAGAGATTCCCTTGTTTCTTTAGACTGAACACCAAAAACCTCCATTCCGTCTCACCCATAAGCAATTTTAATCAGTACTTTTACACCTTTTAATGTATACTTTGATGCAGTTAACTATATTTCTGTACATAACACCTCATCTTTCATCCTTAAGTTTAGTGGGTTAAATATTGTAGGCAGGAATTTGTGTCTGCCTAGAACTTCTGAATGTGATCTTGCTTGGAAACAGGTTTTTGCAGATGTAGTTACATTAAGATGAAGTCATTCATACTGGATTAGGGTGGAGCCTAAACCCTACCACTGGTTTACCCTATCCTTGCAAGAAAGAACACTAGGAGGCAGACAGTAAGAAGAAAGTCATAGGTAGACAGAGGCAAAGACTGGACTCATACAACCACAGCCAAAAAATATAAAGGATTTTGGGGATCCACCAGAAGCTAGGAAGAAGCAAGGAAGGAATCCTTCAGCAAGCCTTCAGAGAGAGAATGGCCCTGCCAATATCTTAATTCCGATGTCCTAGTCTTCAGAACACAGAGACAGTAATACACTAACATGAGAGAAAGTTCCAGGGGAAAGTGATTCCTTGGGGTGAATCTAAAACAATGAATAAACTTGAAGAAAAGAAGTCGTTTTGAACGGAGGGAGGGTTTTGGTTTGTTTTAAGTTTAATGCCTTCCTTGATATTAATGAACATTTCTTTGCTATTAGTGATAAAATTATAGCAAATGGTTGTGAGGCTGTCGTTTTTAGATTTAGATAACATGAGGAATCCCTTTTGATGGACTGTTATTGTAAAGATTCTTACTATATTCTTATCGTTAAAGATCCGTGAAATTCCCAGGAACCCACTGCCCAGAAAGAGTTCAGGGTACAACGTGTGAATGTCTGTTTAACTGAGATTCTTTTAAGACTCACTATCGGGTCTTCCTCGTTAGTATAGTGGTGAGTATCCCCGCCTGTCACGCGGGAGACCGGGGTTCGATTCCCCGACGGGGAGATTAAGACACTACGTTTTTTTCAGCTAAACCTGTAACAGAAAGGAAATCTTTCTGCTTTCTGGTTTTGTTCCTCTAAGTTGAATTCTCCCGTGTTGACTTATTACTGTCTTCACCGAGCAAGCAACTGCCTTCTGATGGAAACCCACGGCTGCCTTCCCTCTGAGAGGTCAGATACAGCGCGGGGGTTCCAAGTGTGCCCATTTGACTCGAAATATTCCAAGATCTTGCAATATGAATTTTCATTTGTCAACTGAGGTAATGGAGATGTTGCTTGTACAGGAACCGCCCTTAGAAAAGTCTCAATGGTTCCCAAATTTTGGTGCACATTAGAATAACCTTGTTGTTCAGTCGCTAAGCCATGTCCGACTCTTCGCGACCTCACGGACTGCTGCACGCTAGGCATCCCAGTCCTTCACTATCTCCCAGCATTTGCAGTGGGGATAGACTAACTTCAATTCATGTAAAATTATGGACATTTGCACTGACACCTTCCATAGCTCTAATTGGCCAAAGTACTTTAATTTTTATATGTAAAAAGGAAAACCTGTAACGTTGGTTAAAAAAAAAAAAGCCTGATGAAGTTATTAGATGCTAGCTAACATAAGTTCTATAGTACACCTAAATATGTATTGTACAGTGTGCTGGTTTTGTTTATACTTGGATGTTTTGAAATTCGGACATATACAGCTTACTAAAATATGTTTAAAATTTCAAAGTCTGGTGATTCTACATTTACTAATATACTTTTGAACTGTTTTATTTGGAAATAATTTCAAACATAAGAGAGGTTACAAAAATAAAAATTTTATAAGGAACACTCTATATCCAGATCCACCTTTCCTTAACATTTTACCCTATGTCTTTATTATTTTCTTCTATATCATGTTTTTCTGAGTCATGTAAATATATTACATAAACCTCAGTGTGTGTTGCCTTAAAAAGATAAGCTAGCGCCTGAACAGGGACTTGAACCCTGGACCCTCAGATTAAAAGTCTGATGCTCTACCGACTGAGCTATCCAGGCCCTGATCTTGGGAGTTGAATTGTCCTATAAATAACTAAATCTCATTAGCATTTTCGATCTCCAGGAAGAATTGGAGTAATCCATAACTTCAGAAACAACCCGGGTCTTTCAAAGGCATGGCTTGACCACTAAGTCATCTACTCACCAAACAGACCATTTAACCTCTGCACTGTACATTCTTTAAGTACATTTTTAATTGCTGGAAAAATGAAGATTATTCCTAGAGTCAATTACTGCTGAGGAGGATTCACCAATCTGGGTTGAAGGAGATCCTATTTACTTCTCAGATAAGTTTGAAGAGAAGATGCACAAGGGTCCCTCACCAACCTGTAAGGGAACCTGGAGGAGATTTTTTTTTTTTTTTTAAGGAACAACTAAAGTAACTGAGGAGAATCTTCCAAAGAATGAAAAGATGGGCAAAGAAGATGAGGTTTCTAACCTTGACATAATGTAGGGGCATCAAATTTGGTTGTACCCTTTGGTGTTCCCCCCACCCCCCAGTTTCAGAAATGAAATGTCTGGGAAGAAATCCAAGGCTTCCTCTAATTTTCTCCTCCACATTTTATCTAGCGGCCCAACTAGTCCAAAGACAGGAATGGCTTGACAGTTAAGGAAATAGTGCTCGTGGTTCATTCAGTGTTTATTGGCTCATGAGACAGTTTTTGAGCACCTGTAGGAGAAGGCAATGGCACCCCACTCCAATACTCTTGCCTGGAAAATCCCATGGACGGAGGCCTGGTAGGCTGCAGTCCATGGGGTTGCTAAGAGTTTGACACGACTGAGCGACTTCACTTTTACTTTTCACTTTCATGCATTGGAGAAGGAAATGGCAGCCCACTCCAGTGTTCTTGCCTGGAGAATCCCAAGGACAGGGGAGCCTGGTGGGTTGCCCGTCTATGGAGTCGCACAGAGTCGGACACGACTGAAGCGACTTAGCAGCAGCAGCAGCAGCAGCAGAGAGATCACAGGGGCAAAATCCCAAAGCATAGGTGCAGAAAACGAAGATAGAAAGCATTCTTAGTTCCATGAGGACTGCCAAATTCAGGACTATTAATTTTTGAATCAATAATCCTTAAATTATTTAAGGTATTATTTACTGTTTTCTCTGTATGTGAAGCTAAGTGCAATCCTGACCAAACATGAAGAAAATACTGACTCATATATTACCCATAATACTAACCATTATGAAATCATGTGCAAATGCCATTTTATTATATAAATTACACAGAGAACTTCAGAAGTTAAATATGTAACAGATATATACCTGGAGAAAATATTTAGATATTACTAAATGTGGGTCAGAGATCATTTTGACTTGACCTAAAAAACAAACTATCCCTCCTGCAGAATTTTTTTTTCCCCTGATGTCCAAGATATGTTTAAAACAAACATCCTTAAATATTATACAGGAAGACAACCAAAGAAACTACCTACCCTCATACTATGAGTACAGAAAACCCACTTTCTATGGATATTTTTGTATGTGAAAAATTATATGGACTTTTATAAATATTGTTTCTAACACAATTCTATATTTGTAAACTAATTTATAATGTGAACTGGGACGATTTTTTTTTTCCCCAAGAAAGCACACTGCATGCTGGAAATCACATAAAATAAACTTGAAGTGGGGTGAAAAAAAATAAATAAAATAAACATCCTTCTTCTATCTCTGAGCTTCACGAAATTTTAGGTACTTTTTCTCTCAAGGTCATTGATAAGAGAAAAATCAGAAGTGGAAAAAAAGATAGGATGAGAGTTTGGATGAGGCCTGGGGATGAAGGAATGGGTGGGAAGGGATGATAATTTTGATTTGAGAAAGGGTGGATACATGAGTTTGAATAAGCTCTGGGAGTTGGTGATGGACAGGGATGCCTGGCGTGCTGCAGCCCATGGGGTCACAGAGTTGGACACGACTGAGCAACTGAACTGAACTGGAGACAGGTTAAGTAAGGAGATTATATGTTGCACAATTTCTCTGCCAGATTTATAGGTTTCTTTGCCTTTATTCAAAAACATCTGGCTTTATCCCATTTTGTCAATTTTGCCCTTACTATTCCTTCTGCCTGGAAATATCTACCCCAGATATTCACAGGACTCAATCCTTTTATTCTTCCAGGTCTTTGTTCAAATGCCACCCAAATCTTCAATAATAACAGTATTTCAGTCAGTTCAGTCGCTCAGACTCTTTGCGACCCCAGGGACAGCGGTACGCCAGGCCTCTCCGTCCATCACTAACTCCTGGAGCTTACTCAAACTCAAGTCCATTGAGTCTGTGATGCCATCCGACCATTTCATTCTCTGATGTCCCCTTCTCCTCCATCTTCAATCTTTCTCAGCATCAGGGTCTTTTCAAATGAGTTAGTTATTAGCATCAGGTAGCAAAAGTATTGGAGTTTCAGCTTCAGCATCAGTCCTTCCAATGAATATTTAGAACTGATTTCCTTTAGGATGGACTGGTTGGATCTCCTTGCAGTCCAAGGGACTCAGTCTTCTCCAACACCACAGTTCAAAAGCATCAATTCTTCGGTGCTCAGCTTTCTTTATAGTCCAACTCTCACATCCATACATGACTACTGGGAAAATCATAGTCTTGACTAGACGGACCTTTGTTGGCAAAGTAATGTCTCTGCTTTTTAATGTCTCTGCTGTCTAGGTTGGTCATAATTTTCCTTCCAAGGAGTAAGTGTCTTTTAATTTCATGGCTGCAGTCACCATCTGCAGTGATTTTGAACCCCCCAAAATAAAGTCTGCACTGTTTCCACTGTTTCCCCATCTATACGCCATGAAGTGATGGGACCAGATGCCATGATCTTCGTTTTCTGAACGCTGAGTTTTAAGCCAACTTTTTCACTCTCCTCTTTCACTTTCATCAAGAAGCTCTTCAGTTCCTCTTCGCTTTCTGCCATAAGAGTAGTGTCATTTGCATATCTGAGATTATTGATATTTCTTCCTGCAACCTTGATTCCAGTTTGTGCTTCATCCAGCCCAGTGTTTCTCGTTATGTACTCTGCATATAAGTTAAATAAGCAGGGTGACAACATACAGCCTTGACGTACTCTTTTCCAATTTGGAACCAGTATGTTGTTCCATGTCCAGTTCTGTTACTTCTTGACCTGCATACAGATTTCTCAGGAGGCAAGTCAGGTGGTCTGGTATTTCCATCTCTTGAAGAATTTTCCACAGTTAATTGTGAACCACACAGTCAAAGGCTTTGGCATAAATCAATTAAACAGAAGTAGATTTTTTTTTTTTGAACTCTCTTGCTTTTTTGATGATCCAACAGATGTTGGCAATTTGATCTCTGGTTCCTCTGCCTTTTCTAAATACAGCTTGACCATCTGGACGTTCATGGTTTATGTACTGTTGAAGCCTGGCTTGGAAAATGTTGAGCTTTACTTTGTTAGCATGTGAGATGAGTGCAATTGTGCGGTAGTTTGCACACTTCAGCATTGCCTTTCTTAGGGATTGGAATGGAAACTGACCTTTTCCAATCTTGTGGCCGCTGCTGAGTTTTCCAGATTTGTTGGCATATTGAGTGGAGCACTTTCACAGCATCATCTTTCAGGATTTGAAATAGCTCAACTGGAATTCCATCACCTCCACTAGCTTTGTTTGTAGTGATGCTTCCTAAGGCCCACTTAACTTCACATTCTAGAATGTCTGGCTCTAGGTGAGTGATCACACCATTGTGATTATCTGGATCCTGAAGATATTTTTTGTATAGCTCTTCTGTGTATTCTTGCCACCTCTTCTTAATATCTTCTGCTTCTGTTAGGTCCATACCATTTCTGTCCTTTATTGTGCCCTTCTTTGTACGAAATGTTACCTTGGTATCTCTAATTTTCTTGAAGAGATCTCTAGTTCTTCCCATTCATTGCTGAAATCTCCCTTACATCCCATATTTCTTCTTTGTTTACTGTTTCTTCATGGCTTTTTACCACCACCTAGCTGTCTGCATGTATACATTATGAAACAGAGAAAAGTAACCCTGAACATCCAGAACTGAGCTGGCATTTATAGTGATGTCTTAATGTTTTCTTGTTGAATATAAACAATTTTCCAGAACATCAATATCAGACAAGACTTCTCTAATAGATTAAGACAGAAACAGGACAACTCTATGATCATGTCTGAACATAAGCAAAAAGAAGAACATTGTTCTAGCCAGAGAGTACCAAACATTTCCCTCTTCCACATCATACAAATGACTACTGTTTCTTTACTAATTTCACTTCTATGTTTAGGTTGCCCTAAGATTTAAGATATCCAACCACAGAATTATCCCCCACCTCCTGACAGTATACAAACCAATGCAAAGCCATACTTTCTTAAAACTGCCCCCAAATCACCTAAAAAAAGATCACAACAAACTGTGGAAAATTCTTAAAGAGATGGGAATACCAGACAACCTTACTTGCCTTCTGAGAAATCTTGTATGCAGGTCAAGAAGCAACACTTAGAACCAGACATGGAACAACAGACTGGTTCTAAATTGGGAAAGAACCAGTCAAGGTTGTATATTGTCACCCTGCTTATTTAACTTATATGCAGAATACATCATGCAAAATGCCGGTTGGATGAAGCGCAAGCTGGAATCAAGATTGCCCGGCAAAATATCAATAACCTCAGATATGCAGCTGACACTACTCTTACAGCAGAAATCAAAGAGGAACTGAGGAGCCTCTTGATGAAAGTGAAAGAGGAGAGTGAAAAAGGTGACTTAAAAATCAACATTCAACAAACTACAATCATGGCGTCTGGTCCTATCACTTCATGGCAAATAAGTGGGGAAACAATACAAACTTTCTTTGCTTGGGCTCCAAAATCACTGCAGATGGTGACTGCAGCTGTGAAATTAAAGATGCTTACTCCTTGGAAGAAAAACTATGACCAACCTAGACAATATTTTTAAAAACAGAGACATTACTTTGCCAACAAAGGTCCGTCCAGTCAAAGCTATAGTTTTTCCAGTAGTCATGTATGGATGTGAGTGTTGGACCATAATGAAAGTTGAGTGCCAAAGAATTAATGCTTTTGAACTGTGGTGTTGGAGAAGACTCTTGAGAGTCCCTTGGACTGAAAGATCAAACCAGTCAATCCTAAAGGAAATCAATCCTGAATATTCATTGGAAGGACTGATGCTAAAGCTGAGGCTTCAATATTTTGGCCACCTGATGTGAAGAACTAACTCATTAGAAAAGACTCTGATGCTGAGAAAGATTGAAGGTAGGATGAGAAGGGGATGACAGAGGATGAGATGGCTGGATGGCATCACCGACTCGAAGGACATGAGTTTGAGCAAGCTCCGGGAGTTGGTGATGGACAGGGGAGCCTGACATGCTGCAGTCCATGGGGTTGCAAAGAGTCGGACACAACTGAGCAGCTGAACTGAGCTGAAAAAATGTTCAGTTCAGTTCAGTCGCTCAGCCGTGTCCGACTCTTTGCAACCCCGTGAATCGCAGCACGCCAGGCCTCCCTGTCCATCACCAACTCCCAGAGTTCGCTCAAACTTACATCCATCAAGTCGGTGATGCCATCCAGCCATCTCATCCTCTGTCATCCCCTTCTCCTCCCACCCCCAATCCCTCCCAGCAACAGACTCTTTTCCAATGAGTCAACTCTTCCCATGAGGTGGCCAAAGTACTAGAGTTTCAGCTTTAGCATCATTCCTTCCAAAGAACAACCAGGGCTGATCTCCTTTAGAATGGACTAGTGGGATCTCCTTGCAGTCCAAGGGACTCTCAAGAGTCTTCTCCAACACCACATTTCAAAAGCAGCAATTCTTCGGCACTCAACTTTCTTCACAGTCCAACTCTCACATCCGTACATGACCACTGGAAAAACCATAGCCTTGACTAGAAGGACCTTTGTTGGCAAAGTAATGTCTCTGCTTTTGAATATGCTATCTAGGTTGGTCATAACTTTCCTTCCAAAGGAGTAAGCATCTTTTAATTTCACGGCTGCAGTCACCGTCTGAAAAAAGGTTATAAAGTCCAATTCTTATAATCACTTCTTTCTAACACTCTTACTGAGACACTCCACTGTTCTAATGTGCATCCTCTCTTGCTGCAACAGTTAGCAAAACCAACTTTAGGAGTTTGCTTTGGCACTCACTAGGTTCGTATATTGTCACCTCCCTCTACTCAGACCCAATCACAGAATCTGAGTATCCATTAAATAAATATTGTTAAATAAATAAGCGAATAAATAAATAGAGTCGCCTTTTTTTCATAAGAAAGTAAAAGGTCACATTCTTGGGAAGTGGAGGTCAAGAAAGCAGTAATTAATATTTTAGTTGCTAATTAAACAAAAACTGCAGACAAGTATAACAACAACACAAGTAAAACCAACTCCTCTTCTACCATTGTCCATACACGAAGTAGCCTGCAATAACTGATTTACACTTGGTGTCTGCACTACTGGGAACCCTAATCATAGAAAATGGAAGCAAGGACAATATGAACTAGCTTGACTCAAAGTGAAGAATAAACAATATATTAAAAACCTGTCACCTTTACCACAGGGATTGGAGGCTGGGGTGAGGGTGGAAAGAGAGACAAAGAGAAACTGTTTGTTACTTGGTAACGGCCATCAACCATTTAAACTCTTACATCTATTATCCTGTGTCCTATATGGCATCCCCTTTTCCTAGGCCATTGGGAAGAGATTAATGGGAGAAAAGAGAGGGAGAAAGACGCTACTGAAGAATAAAGAGATTATGGGGAGAAATGCCGGAAGAGGGTGCAATATGCCCGCCTTGTATTCCTCGACGGACAGTTCTAATGTTTAAACAGGTTTACTGAAAGAGAGTTCTAGCCCTTCTCACTAACTCTCTCCTTACCTATGCTACTTTTTATTTATCGTGGAAATGAAAAAGACTGAACACCGCTGGAAGCAGACTGAAGCAGTCTTCGAAACAAGCGCTAATTCGGTTCTGGGCTTCCCTGGTACCTTAGTTGGTAACGAATCTGCCTGCAATGCACAGACCCCTTTTTTTTTTTAATTTACGAAACTCCCACACTACGGGGACCGTCTTGGGCTGTGGGACTGTTGGGCCTTTGGGAGGCAGGGAGCGCGGTGCGGGAGCGGTAAAGGGACGTGCGGCGGGTGCTGCTTTTCAATATCCCCTGGCTGGGCTCCCAGGCTGACTTTGTGCCATCGCAACAGTCTCCAGCATCCATCCACTAAAATTTGTCTTTTTTGCCTCTTTCGTTTTGCAATCGGTTCAGAGCTTGCGTTTCACCCTGTGCACTCGGGTGTAATACTAATCACATTGGTTGTTAATCA
Source organism: Ovis aries (assembly GCF_016772045.2). Taxonomy (NCBI): domain Eukaryota; kingdom Metazoa; phylum Chordata; class Mammalia; order Artiodactyla; family Bovidae; genus Ovis; species Ovis aries. Next base: position 30,105,934 of record NC_056073.1, read on the forward strand.
CAGCAACAGATTATATGCAAAACAGAAATGAACATGTCAGGATGGCCGAGTGGTCTAAGGCGCCAGACTCAAGTTTCTACTTCCCCTACTTGGGGTTTCTGGTCTCCGGTTGGAGGCGTGGGTTCGAATCCCACTTCTGACATGGTATTCTTTTGTTCTTACGCTCAAATTCTGCAACTTCTGTCAGTAAATCATAGCCACTTTCTTAGGCTGCATTGCCAGATCTTACCCATTACCACCGATATTTCACCCTTTCTTCAGTTCAGTTCAGTCGCTCAGTCGGGTCCGACTCTGCGACTCCATGGACTACAGCATGTCAGGCTTCCCTGTCCATCACCAGCTCCCGAACCTTGCTCAAACTCATGTCCATCGAGTCGGTAATGCCATCCAACCATCTCGTTCTCTGTCGTCCCCTTCTCCTCCTGCCTCAGTCACCCTTCTTAGGCCAGTGCTATTTAGATGTCTGTCCTCTCATCATGCCTACCTTCCCTCCCTCCTTTCCTTTTCGTTCTTTTTATGAGTATCTACACAGAAGAATAGTAATATATCAGTATTAAAATGCAAGTCTTAACATATATGTGAAGTGATGGTTATAAAATTCTGTATTCAGTATTTTAACTGTTCTGTGAAGGTTAAGTTTTGAATATTCTTCCACAGATCTCCTGCTTGTCCCTCCCTCTCTGTTGTCCTCACCTGACTCTCTTTTTTTCTTCATCTTACTCTTTCCTTTTTTTGCGGACCTTCTCCCATCACATCTCGGGTTGCTAGTCGAAAGGTATCTGCTGTAAAGTGAAGAGGCTGAATGTGATAAATATATTCTATGACATAAGACAAGAGAGTTGTGGGAGAGAGAAGTAGAACAGTGATTCTTAACCAGGATTGATTTTTAAAAACAAGATGTTTTTATAAAAATAAAGAAAGGGAAAGAGGGAGAAAGAGGAGAAGGAAGGAACTTGTCCAGGTCCCATTTTCCCTAAGTGTGGCTCTATCTACCAGATCCTAAATTATTTGTTAAATATATATTCTGGTTTATTACTTTGATTTCTTTTATAAATCTAGTAATTCACATGTTGGATCTTCTTTGCTTTTTTTTTAACATATCATTTTCTGCCTAACTTATTTGAAATTTTAGTTCTGGTTTTTTTCCCTTCTTTTCTACTATCCTCTATATTGTTTGCAGTTTTCCTCATTGTCAATTCAATTTTTGTGCTCATGATATATATATGTATACATAGGGGAGGCGCTCTTCACCCTGCTCTGTGCTGATATAGGCCCTTGAAACTGGCCTGTATGGGTTTTCATGCTCTCTGGTTTCCATCTGGGTTAGGTAACGGGAGTCCCAACAGGAGACAGGTGGATCTAGGAGGGCTAGCGGCAGGTATTTACTTCTTGTCTTTCTGCCTGCAGGTCACGTCAGAAGAGCTACATTCCTTGACAGGAGGCCATACCTCATTCAAGGCAGCCCTCAGTACAAGGCTGTCTTCTGAGTTCAGGTAATCACACTCTCTTCATGCCTCTTCAGGTACAGAAGTAATAATACCTCTACTGCTGCTTGTCCTGGAGAACAACACTCGCCCTGGTGGTTTTCTCTAGCTGTACACATTTTTTAGTAGAAAGTTTATTGTGAAATATATGTCTTCTGCACCTTAATTCTTCAAATTATCTTGTCTGGATGCCACCAAAATTAACATTTTAACTGTTTCATTCTTGGACTTGGAGACCTCTATTTTCCTAAATAATATGTATAACTGCTATTATTGATTAATTGATTTAGACGTTATATACTTATTTTCCATCTGTTAAATGGAAACTGCTTTATGCCACTACCACCCACTATTTCTTATCCTCCCAAAATACTTATGTTTTACCTTTTGTTTAATTCAGTGTTTATTGTTTATGTCATTTTTCTATGAAAGTATTATACACAGCATTGGTGTGAGCTATGATTATATTTTCACTCTTTACTGGATGCTTACAATTGCCTAAAAAGGCAAGCTTTAAAAAGAAAAATTTTAATGTGCCCAAGTCCCTTCATATGGAGAAGGCAATGGCACCCCACTCCAGTACTCTTGCCTGGAAAATCCTATGAACAAAGGAGCCTGGTAGGCTGCAGTCCATGGGGTCGCTAAGAGTCGCATATGACTGAGCGACTTCCCTTTCACTTTTCACTTTCATACGTTGGAGAAGGCAATGGCAACCCACTCCAGTGTTCTTGCCTGGAGATTCCCAGAGACGGGTGAGCCTGGTGGACTGCCATCTATGGGGTTGCACTGAGTCAGACATGACTGAAGTGACTTAGCAGTAGCAGTAAGTCCCTTCATATATATCGATAATTGCAAATTCTCCGTTAACTTCCAAATATCTTTCAGTGGAGCTTTCCATGAGATCAATCAAATCAGATAATATATCAGCTCAAATATTTTTTCTTTAGAATATTTTTCCAGTTGACTTCTACATGCTTATAGTCTGAATTGGTTGCTCTCTGGACCTGCTACACCGCCATCATCTGAATCTTCCCTTGCTCATCTGTTCATAATCTATTTCTATTTTTTGTTCATTTATATGCTCCGCTGTTTCAGTGGAAAGTATTCTCAAGGTTTTTGGTTTTTAGGTTATAAAAATAACTCAGAGTCTGAGGTAATGGTGAGAAGAGCCCTCAGTATTCTTATATGCTAAGTTAGACTCTACCAACTTACACCAGTTGCCTCACATATGTTTGTTTTTTTGTTTTTTGTTTTCAGTCCTGCCATCAGGGCAAAGCCCTAACTGTCAGAGATCTGAGAGTTAGGTGAGGAAAAAGAGCTCAGCCTTTAGCATTCCCTTAAATCCAGATACAGAACAGATCCTCTCCTGTTCTCATTAAGGTACTCAGATCCTCATCAGTAATAGTCTAATCCCATTCTTTATTTGCAGAATAAATCTCCAGATTTTTTTCCTGGGTGGTAGAAGGGCAAACACTCAGTATAAGTGCGCAGAATTTAGGGCTCTAACTCTTTCTCAAATTTTAAATAATCTGCTTTCGGTTTCCCTTTAGCCTCCAGTACATAGTGCTCTCAGTTCCTGAACTTTTTAAAGAAACTTTGCTATTAATCAGATTGTTTCTGTGAAGTCTGTTATGATTTGTCTACCTATTTTTCAGTTTTAGTGTTTCTTACATTCCACTTCTTTTGTGTTCTTCTCATATTTGAGCTTAAAAAAATCTTTTTACTATAGTTTTAGTGAGAATTCCAGTTGAGCTATTTCAAATCCTGAAAGATGATACTGTGAAAGTGCTGCACTCAATATGCCAGCAAATCTGGAAAACTCACCAGTGGCCACAGGACTGGAAAAGGTCAGTTTCCATTCCAATCCCAAAGAAAGGCAATGCCAAAGAATGCTCAAACTACCACACAATTGTACTCATCTCATACACTAGTAAAGTAATGCTCAAAATGCTCCAGGCCAGGCTTCAGCAGTACGTGAACCGTGAACTTCCAGATGTTCAAGCTGATTTTAGAAAAGGCAGAGGAACCAGAGATCAAATTGCCAACATCCGCTGCATTTCTGCTTTATTGACTATCCCAAAGCCTTTGACTGTGTGGATCATAATAAACTGTGGAAAATTCTTCAAGAGATGGGTATACTAGGCCACGTGACCTGCCTCTTGAGAAACCTATGTGCGGGTCAGGAAGCAAGAGTTAGAACTGGACATGGAACAACAAACTAGTTCCAAATAGGAAAAGAAGTATGTCAAGGCTGTGTACTGTCACCCTGCTTATTTAACTTCTATGCAGAGAACATCATGAGAAACACTGGGCTGGAAGAAGCACAGGATGGAATCAAGATGCCGGGAGAAATATCAATAACCTCAGATATGCAGATGACACCACCCTTATGGCAGAAAGTGAAAAGGAACAAAAAGCCTCTTGATGAAAGTGAAAGAGGAGAGTGAAAAAGTTGGCTTAAAGCTCAACATTCTGAAAATGAAGATCACAGCATCTGGTCCCATCACTTTATGCGAAATAGATGGGGAAACAGTGGAAACAGTGTCAGACTTTATTTTGGGGGGGCTCCAAAATCACTGCAGATGGTGATTGCAGCCATGAAATATAAACGACGCTTACTCCTTGGAAGAAAAGTTATGACCAACCTAGATAGCATATTCAAAAGTAGACACATTACTTTACCAACAAAGTTTTGTCTAGTCAAGGCTATGGTTTTCCCAGTGGTCATGTATGGATGTGAGAGTTGGACTGTGAAGAAAGCCGAGTGCCGAAGAATTGATGCTTTTGAACTGTGGTGTTGGAGAAGACTCTTGAGAGTCCCTTGGACTGCAAGGAGATCCAACCAGTCCATTCTGAAGGAGATCAGCCCTGGGTGTTCTTTGGAAAGAATGATGCTAAAGCTGAAACTCCAGTACTTTGGCCACCTCATGCAAAGAGTTGACTCATTGGAGAATACTCTGATGCTGGGAGGGATTGGGGGCAGGAGGAGAAGGGGACGACAGAGGATGAGATGGCTGGATGGCATCACGGACTCGATGGACGTGAGTCTGAGTGCACTCTGGGAGTTGGTGATGGACAGGGAGGCCTGGCGTGCTGCGATTCATGGGGTCTCAAAGAGTCGGACACGACTGAGTGACTGAACTGAACTGAACAATAAAAATGATAATTTCTATCTGAACAATATCTTAATTTAATATGGATAAAAAATTTTATAGAAATTCCGCATAATTTCTAACCCACCTAAAAATTTTAAGTTGAACCAAATCAAGCCAGCTTTAAGTCATTTCAAAATTTGATGGCTATTGGAAAGCATTTGTTGTTGTTCAGTCTCTGAGTTGTGTCCAACTCTTTGTGACCCCATAGACTGCCACACCAGGCTCCTCTGTCCTCCACTGTCTTTGGCAGTTTGCTCAAATTCATGTCCATTGAATTGGTGATACTATCTACTTCTGCCCTCTTCTTCTTTTGCCTTCAATCTTTCCTAGCATCAGGGTCTTTTCCAATGAGTTGGCTCTTTGCATCAGGTGGCCGAAGTATTGGAGTTTCATCCTCAGCATCAATCCTTACAATGAATCCTCCGGGTAGATTTCCTTCAGGATTGACTGGTTTGATCTCTTTGCAGTCCAGGGGACTCTCAAGAGTCTTCTCCAGCACCACAGTTTGAAAGCATCAGTTCTTTAGCGTTCAGCCTTCTTTATGATCCAGCTCTCACATCCATACATGACTACTGGATAAACCATAGCTTTGACAAGATGGACCTTTGTCAGCAAAATGGTGCCTCTGCTCTTTAATACCCTGTATGTGTCATAGCTTTCCTTCCAAGGAGCAAGCATACTGACTTATAAGCATAGTCTTCAAATCAATACATATTGTTTCAAGTGATCTTACTTTACCAGTGGGCCCATGGAAGGGGAGGTTTAAAAGAAAATTATTCAATACACTATTTGTTGGTAAAACATTCTGATGCAAATTTCCAAAGCACTGATAAAACTGACCCTAAGAGAAACATCTGACAGCAGAAATAGACTCTCCTGGAAATCCATACAATAGAATTCCAATAGAGTGATTCAAAATTAGCTGAAATTAATATAGACAAAGGGAATGAAACTCAAAATTAAGAACTTTTGACTCATTAAAAAAAAAAACCAAAAAACTTGACAATGGGAAAACAAAACAGAAACTTTAAAACAAAACTTTTAAAAGTAACTTAAGAATAGTGGATACATTTTAAAACAAATTAGGAAAAAGAAAATTAATAAACTGGTAAGATGAAAATGGATGTGAGAGTTGGACTATAAAGAAAGCTGAGCACCAAAGAATTGATGCTTTTGAAGTGTGGTGTTGGAGAGTCCCTTGAACTGCAAGGAGATCAAACCAGTCAATCCTAAAAGAAATAAGTCCTGAATATTCATTGGAAAGACTGATGCTGAAGCTGAAACTCCAACAGTTTGGCCACCTTATGCAAAGAACTGACCCATTGGAAAAGACCCTAATGCTGGGAAAGATTAAAGACAGGAGGAGAAGGGGACGACAGAGGATGAGATGGTTGGATGGCATCACCAACTTGATGGACGTGAGTTTGAGCAAGCTCTGGGAGTTGGTGATGGCCAGGGAAGCCTGGCGTGCCACAGTCCATGGGATCGCAAAGAGTCGGCCATGATTGAGCTACTGAACGGAACTGAAGATGAAAATATCCAGAATAAAAATGTTATAAAAGGAAAACACAATCAAGAAGCTGAGAAAGTATAACATATTGACTGTTAAAGCCAAGCAAGCAAGGAGAGAAAAGATTGAAAAGAAGCAATATTTGAAAAAATAGTGACTGGAAATTGATCTGAACATTCAAAAAGCCCTACTACATCCAAACTGGATAAATACAAAGAAAACCACTTTTAGGCATATCTGGGAGCTAGCTTCCAAAATGTCCCTCCAGTGATCCCTGTGGGGATCTGATGCTTGGGGAATCAGTACAAATGATGCTTTCTGGCTACTGTTGTGGTAAGTAATAAACCGTCCTCTGTCTCTCATGCAGAAGTCTCATGTCTTCTGCCACTATCTATGAAACTGTAGTAGGCTAATTCTTAGCTTAGAGTAATTATCATTTCTTTTTAGTGATTTGAATAATTAAGTTCTAGTCTTAGCAAATTTGATGATTGAAATACAGTATTGTTGCCTATATTGTTCATTTGTTTTTAAAAGAAAATTGAAATGGTCATTTCACTTTATATAGGAAACTAATTTTTTAATTTTTTTGTAGTGTCTTGACCATTTGGTTTATGGATGATGGACCAGAAAATAGAACCAAAGACAAACACTTTTTGGTTACCTCCATAGGGTTTTTTTTTTTTTTTTTGGTCAGTGACAATCAGTTATTCCAGATGGGGAATTGGGCAAAGCCATTTAAAATTTTTTTATTAAACGTTTTTTAGGCAAAGCCATTTCCCTCCTCTTTAGTTCTTATTCTCAAAGATTAACTTCTTCCTTTCTCTATCCTCCCAAAGAAGCTCCTTCTTTGTCAAGCAAGTTTTAGTGACACTTGCTTAGACATTTTTGATACTGTCCTTAAGTCTGTGCAGATCTTATATTCCCTTGGTATTCTGGATTATTATTAGTTTTTCAGTAATTAGGGTCTGAACTTATGATTCTTCATCAAAGATTTTGTTCACATCCAAGACCAGAGCCAGTTTTAGTCTCCTTCCTTGTGACCAGGTGCTGAGTTAGCCATATTCACCCCTTAGCTTTCAAATACATAATTTTAGCCTATTTAATTTTCAGTTAATTCATATTGCTCTGAAGTAAAAATTATTAGAAACAAAACACTGTTACCAGTGAGAAGGTAAGGTTTTAAGTGGGATTCTGAAAATAGAGTATACTAATACTTTAAGCATGTTAAGGAAAAAGAAACAATTTCTCTCCAAGTGATAAAATGTTGTGATAAAACTCGCCCAAGATTCCAGAGCCCAGGGCAACTCTGCCTTGTCTAAACTGAGGAGATGCTGACTGAACTCCTGCAGGATCCATCATTTGCCCTTTCTCGATTTCCCTCTAAATTCTACATGGTGCTACTCTTCTCCAAGCGATTCCTAGCATTCTGTTCTTTTCCCAGTTTTCTGCCACAGCAAGTGCAGACATTGTGTTGCCATCCAGGTATGGAAGCCAGGACCATATAACTTCCTCAGCTGAGTTCACATCCATTTAACTTATATTTTTCTCCCAGGAAAGGATCACCAGCCTCTTCTGTGAATCAGTTACTTTTACATATAATTTTGATTTCCAAAGAAATTATGTGACAGAAGTAACATAAGATAGTTGTGGCTTAAAACATAGGCATTATTAAAACCCACTCTCACAAACTGACCAAAGCATTCAAGCAATTGTTTTTCTCATTGCGACATATCACATTCCTTATGAATGCCCCCTCTGTGACCATTTATCTTTGGATGCCAGGAATGACCCAGGCACATGTCTGTTTCTACTTCTACCTTATTACTGCATTCTCATTAACATCAGTATAACCTGTCTCTCCTTTGATCCATTTTTAGTCGCTTAAAAATTCTTATCCAGAAGTCCTGGGTTCTAGCATCAGCTCTACTTACAATATGTAGCCACTCCCAGGGAAGAGAATGACACTTTCAACTTTGAGAGTGACAGAATCTACTTTGCCTCTCATAAGATTTCAAGTATAATTTAAGCCCCCAACAATTCTCCGTGATATCTGGCTTTATGATTCTTCTTTTTCTCCTGCTATCGTATATATACACACACAAAAGATGGGTAGGGATATAAAATGTGGTCATCAAATCACTGTCGACATGTGTGGGAGTGCTTATGAAGGAGCTCCTCAAATGCAAGCTACAGAAAGTAGGAATCAACTGCAGTGAGAAATTAGGTACCTGGAATTCAGACTGCGTCCAATTCATAGAAAAATGGACCAATAAGTGGCAAGGTTATCCGCTTGGTGACAAAAACACTCGCGACTCTGGCGGGACTCGAACCCGCAACCTTTGAATGCCTCACTGCTGCGCTAGAAGTCCAATGCGCTATCCATTGCGCCACAGAGCCCGACGACTTTCGGCGGTTGGCTGGATCCCAAACACTGTTGCTGATTTATTTGGTTATCAGTAAATATAATTTGTGGAGACTTATTTTGTTTCAGTCACTGTGAAAGTTCAAGAAACATAAAAACAAGAAATGTAAGGGACATCAATGCCCAATATGGAGGAATTTCTGAGCCTTTCCGTGGCTGCTGTCATTCGTTTTCATGAAGTAAGGAATAGTTTGTTCAAGACTCAAAAAACATCTTATTTCATCTGGTCTCTCCAAGCCCAAGCTCGGGACCGTTGGCTTTGCAAAAATGGAATATGAGGAACGCAAAATAGCGTTGGGATATATTTTAAATCCATGGCGGGGCCCCACTACCCTCTTTCCTCTAGCTCACTTCTGGAGTTCTCGCTCTCTCTCGATCCGGGGGCCCTTCTTGTGTTCTTTCTGAAAAAGATTTCGTTTGTTTTGTCAATGGGCTCATGGAGCAACGCGATCGCATTGTTGCCCTCTCTCTCGAAGGAAAGGGCTACAGTTTTTTAAAGAGTCCAGGAAGCTTTGGAAAGATCTCAGGTTTTCTAACAGGAATTTTCTTTTGATGATTCTTTGGGTTGAGATGCAAAAGACGGCTCTTTCTTCGCTGCCGCTTTTCTGTGAGACTGTACGGTCCAGTCGCAGTGGCTCCTTCAGTCACCGTCGGTCAACAAGCGTCCGTCTTTGCGGACAGAAAGGGATGCGAACAGTGGAGGTCACTGAATGCGGGAGAGGCCAAGGTTTGTTGACGAGGAGTAGGAGGATAGTTGTGACTTGAGAAATCGGAGGAGAGTTGTAGAAGGAAGAGAAGAAATCCCAGGTCATCCCTACCGAGGGAGGACAGTGCAACATGATAGAAAAAATATGACCCGTTCTTCCACGGGGAGACTAAAACCTGAGCCAGGAGCTTGAAGATCACTCAAGCACTCTCACACACTAATGAGTAGCAAAGAATGCGGGAAAAGAGCTTCTCCCGGCCCTCAACCTCTCAACTCCACATAATATCAGAAACGAAAATAATTTTTTCTGAAAATTACAAGACAAAACGCGAACTCTGAACCGACTGTCAGCAAAAACGCAAAGCAGAAAAGACGTGTTAGACAAGAGGTGGTTTGAAATGAGTGAGAAAGTCCTTGTAGCCCTAGAGCCTAGGAGCCTGGGTAGTGAGAGCCTGTGCGTTCACATCCGCAGCCCACCCTCCCCCGCCAGCCCCCCGCGCCATCCCCTCCTCGGGGCCGCGGGTGCTCTCTCCGCGCTCGCTTCCTCCCAGGACATGGCTGCGTATACCTTTCTCTTAGCGCCACAGCGGGACTTCCGGCAACCTGGAGACTGGGGAGGTGATAGGTAGATCTGACCAAGTTTCTTTGTTCGTTTTTCTCCAGCCTCACGTCTCAGGACGTGTCGGTTCGAGTCCAAGTTTTGGGAGCTGCGAAAAAGGAGGGCCGGAGGTGAGCGGCATCCCTAGGGCAGCCTCAGAGCTGGAAATGTTAGTGGGAGAAGGACCCGGAATGAAGGCATCGAAAGCATTAGACACTAACGAGGGACTGACTTTGATGAGCGTACCCTGGGTTGTCCTTCCCCTGACCCAAAGGACTATTCGATACGTTGCTTGAGGGGGAATACCGGCTGAAAAGGAGAATCCCGGGACTGTCTCCTAGTCGCTCAGAAAAATTTCACCTCTCTGCTCTTCAGTAAAGGAGGCGAGAACGTTCCAGAGGCCCCTTTCCGAATGAGGGAAGCCCGCGGCCACTTTTGCTTTTCATAACAAAAAGCTGTAATTTAAAAAAAGCATTCTAGGAACCCTCAGGATAGAAGTGTTACCCGCCCCCCCCCCAGATATTCCTCCAGAAACAAGCAGGGTATGAAGTTTTTAAACAGATGGTTAGGAATTTTCCAGATTGCCAAAGGAAAAATACATGAGAAATGTCCTGAATCTGTGAGCGATGTGAATTCGCTTTTCCTGACCACATTTCGTCCATTTGTCAGGCATGTGTTAGCTGATCTTTTCTCGATATCAGTTCAGTTCAGTTGCTCAGTCGTGTCCGACTCTTTGCGACCCCATGAATCGCAGCACGCCAGGCCTCCCTGTCCATCACCATCTCCCGGAGTGCACTCAGACTCACGTCCATCGAGTCAGTGATGCCATCCAGCCATCTCATCCTCTGTCGTCCCCTTCTCCTCCTGCCCCCAATCCCTCCCAGCATCAGAGTCTTCTCCAATAAGTCAACTCTTTGGGTGAGGTGGCCAAAGTACTGGAATTTCAGCTTCAGCGTCAGTCCTTCCAAAGAAATCCCAGGGCTGAGTTCCCTCAGAATGGACTGATTGGATCTCTTTGCAGTCCAAGGGACTCTCAAGAGTGTTCTCCAACACCACAGTTCAAAGGCATCAATTCTTTGGCACTCAGCCTTCTTCACAGTCCAATCTCACATCCATACATGACCACTGGAAAAACAATAGCCTTGACTAGACGGAGCTTTGTTGGCAAACTTATGTCTCTGCTTTTCAGTATGCTTTCTGCTGCTGCTGCTAAGTCGCTTCAGTCGTGTCCGACTCTGTGCGACCTCTTAGACGGCAGCCCACCAGGCTGCCCCATCCCTGGGATTCTTCAGGCAAGAATACTGGAGCTTTCTAGATATAGATAAAAGTAAATTATGTGATCTTCAGTTAGATCTATCCCCTCCCCACTCCCACCCACCATAAGACTTTCTCAGTGATAGACGAATTGAATAGAACGCTATTTAAAGAATGCTTTCTTACTTCTGGTTAAATATTGGGTATTAAATCCAAGCAATTAGCAACTTTTTCAAGATGTGTCCTATGCATCCGCTCACACCTCTTACCTATGAACAGTTTGTTGGCCACAAAATGGGGGCCTGTCTATCTATGCATCTTAGGATCTGGTATCTACATTTAACCATTCTATCCTGAAACATTTCTGTAGAATGTCTGGAGATTCTGCTGAAGGAACAGCAAGTTACAAACATAAAAGGAGAATGGGAAACATGCAATGTTGGTTTAATTTAGAGGAAATGAGCCTTTGCATTTCCTCCCCCAAACTGAACCACATAATCCATTTTTTAGAAAGCAGTTAGGACCTCACACACTCGAAAAAAAAAAGAAAAGAAAAGAAAAGAAATTCATGGACAAACTATAGCTCTTAACCCATCTGGAAAGTGAAAGCACATTCGCTTCTGTAAAATAACATTCCCAAACACAGTACTTTGAGCCTAAGTTAGGAACCCACAGACAGCGAGTGAGGGTATTCAGAGCTTTTCAACCTAGTTTTTCTCTCCTTCCACCTTAGACACAAATCAGAGGGAACATTCCCTTCCCTGAAACCCGTTGAGCACAATATCATTCATCGAGGAGGCTGTAAGTTCAAGCAGAAGTGTTGATCCCACCCACGCCTAAAAGGATTAGTTTGATTTCAACTGAGTAAATTTGGTTCGATTTCGGAGACCCCAGCACCCGGCAGGAGCCCAGCTCATCCCCGAGGGAGGGAGGCCCTAGCTGATGATGACCTGAACTTTGTTGAAAACAAAGATGCTTGTATAGATTTTGTTGTTCAGTTGCTCAGTTGTGTCTGACTCTTTGTGACTCCATGGACTGCAGCACGCCAGACTTCCCTGCCCATCACCAACTCCCGGAGCTTGCTCAAACTCTTATCCATCAAGTTGGTGATGTCATTCAACCATCTCACCCTCTGTAGTCCCCTTCTCCAGCCTCCAATCTTTCCCAGCTTCAGGGTCTTTTCCAATGAGTCAGTTCTTCGCATCAGGTGGCCAAAGTATTGGAGCTTCAGCTTCAGCATCAGCCCTTCCAGTGAATATTCAGGGTTGATTTCCTTTAGGATTGTCTTCTCCAGCACTCTTATCGCAGTGCTCCTAAATGTCGGAGGCTGCTGGAGAGAGTTTGACCTCCCTCCCCAAGCTTTCCCTTGGAGTAGGAAATGGCAACCCACTCCAGTGTTCTTGCCTGGGAAATCCCATGGACACCAAAGCCTGGTGGGCTACAATCGATGGGGTCGCAAAGAGGCGAACACAATTGAACGACTGAGCACACAAGCACAGCCCTAAACTTTCATTCATCTGAGGGTTTTTACCCAACTCACTGCACACACTTGTTAACACAAGTCTTGTCTTTATGTCTACCATATATCTTCTTTTAAAACGTGTTTCCATATCTGTAGTCGTGGCCGAGTGGTTAAGGCGATGGACTAGAAATCCATTGGGGTCTCCCCGCGCAGGTTCGAATCCTGCCGACTACGGTGGAAGTTTTAACCTACGTATTGCTGCCGGGAAAGCAAAGCTGGTTCTGCTCAGAAGTTTACCCAGTCCATTATTCTTGCCTAGAGAATCCCATGGACTGTAGCCTAGCAGGCTTCTCCGTCCATGGGGTCTCAAAGAGTTGGACTCGACTGAGTGACTTCACTTTCACTTTCTAGTAATTCCCCAACCCAAACCTTATACAAGGCTCAAGAGTGTCTTCAGCTTTCCCTTCCCAAAGGGACACTTGGTTGAAATGTTAAATCACTTACACACTTTATTAAAATATTTGCCACAGAGTGAAATTGGCTTTTTGAAATTATATGAGTTTATTCGTGTAACCACTACCATAATCAGGATACAGGAAAGTCCCATCAATCCATAAACCTCCCCATGTAATCCCTTTATAGTCATCTCCTAATTCTATAGATACCAGTTGACAACCAGATATGTTTTTTGCTCCCTTGTTTGACGTTTTTGAGAATGTCGTGGAAATGGAATCATACAGAATGTAACCTTTTAAGATTAGCTTCTTTCACATGAGACAGAACATGCCTTAAGATTTATGCAAGTTGTTGCATGTATTAAAATTTTGCACCTTTTTGCGGTTGAGTATAATTTCATTGAGTGGCTGTACCATAGTTTATTTCTTCTTCCATCCATTGAACCTGGTTGTTCAAGGTTGTTTCCAGGTTTGGGCAATTGTGGGGGGGGGAAAGCTATTAACTTTAGCATATGCAAATTTTTGTTTTTATCGGATAGATATTTCGATGGTTGCTTCCCCCTCCCCCATTTTCAAAATGCATTACTTTATTTTCCTCATAAGGCAACCATACCTTTTAAACCTTGAGTATATAACAGACTCAAGATTTCTCCAGAAAGCTCTAGGGTTTCCATGAACTTTCCTGGAGCTTATGGCCTAGGTAGTTATATTGCTTTGAAATAATAGCACGTATCTAATCATGCTGTGTTTTGTGGCCTGGTAAAATGTCAAAATAGAGATAATTTCATGTGTGTTTGAAAAAGTTTGAATCAGGGAGCTGATATGTGCACTGTACTCTATATATGTATATTATATGACTTGCACTACTTTATTTATGGTTATTTTTTTTTGATGTGTCTTAGCTTTTCAGAGAGGTATATTGTATAAAAATATACCACTAAAAATCCCACCATGGTTGTGATTTTTATCTTTCTCTTGGTTCTTCCATCAATTCCTGGAATTTCCCTCCATTTCTTAAATTTCCAGAAGCTAGACATTCTGGATAAAGCCATGATCTATGAATGATCTAAGAATTATGACTTGGAGACTCCAGGTGCTACCACCAATTGAACAATTCCAACAATAAAAGCCTGGAAAAAAATCTATTTACTTTATACAAACTTTAGCCATTGAGACTTAAGAGAAATGCTGCTACTTAGAGATACTTCTATATGTTTCCTTCCTCAAAAGAAGCAAGGAAAATGCAATTTAAGTATAATTTATCTCATGGGAAACTCTGGGTAAAAATTAAGGATAAGCTGCAGTGCAGATTCTGATCGTCTTGTGCTTCAAAATGAGTCTGGGTCCACCCACTGGTTCTCAAACCCAGGAGGAACCCAAACCCCATAACCACTCTGAGAGAAGAGAGAAACTCAGAACTGGTTTGACTAGAATCTCACCCTCAGGCGTGGGTGCAATTTTGCCTCTTAAGTTACAGCATTGGGGTTAATGAATCATGGAGCTTGAATTTAAAAAAGATGTTGAGAGAAGTGGGGTCCCTTTGCAATTTTTTCCATCACAGTTAGCAGGAGAGCTCCATTCAGCTGCCTCCAGACGCGACGGCAAGCACGCCATCCTGCAAGGACCTCTGTGAGCAAGAAATGAAGGGCAATGCTTGGTGACCTTCTCGCTGCCATCGGAGGCCTGGCACTGAATTATCAGAATAGTCCTGAGCGCGGACCTGTGTTTTTCCCGGGTAGTCACAGCACCGCCTCATTTAAGGGAGCAGGTCTCTTTCCATTAAATTGAAAGTCATTCATTTGTAGAATAATGCCTACATACATCCACAGGGACAGTGGGTGACGGGAAGCAGCCAGCATCCCCGGAACTCCACCCTCACAAATTCCAAGGCTCATCTCGGCTAAAGTTCTGTTGAAATCTCGACAGAAATTTGCTACTGGGCTGCCTCGGTGAACTTAGCCGAACAGAGGTAAGAGACTAGGAGAGTTGAAAGGGGCTCTAGAGATTGCTTGCGAGACGCCGAGGGATCCACCGACCCCGCCCCAGAAACCTAGTCTTTAAGGAAGCGTGCTGGCTTAAAAAAAAAAAAAAAAAAAAAAAGGTGTCCGCAGAATAGTAGTAAGAAAAATCTTTAGTACAATTTGGCATTCACTGGACATTTTTCTCTTGATGAAGTCTTTGATCTTGAAATATTGAATCTCTGATTTGCTCCTCACCAATCCCTACACTTGACAAAATTCAGACTTTTGTTTCAAGTGTACCTTTTCCGCTTTCTCGGAAACATAACTTCTCTTCTCTCACGGTTTCTTCTGTGAATGTGCCAGAAATCAACACATTAAAGCTTGCTTTCCTAGAGACAATGGACCTGATAACTAAATAATCTATGTGGAGAAAAGTATTAATTTATGGCCAAAACTGCGCAGAGGTACAGATAAACTATAAAATCTCAAAGGTTCAGTTTTCCTGTCTATATGAAGACTAAAAATACCTCGACGAGTTTTAAAGTATTACATCATACAATGAATATAACACGTTCAATCCAGTGCTGATGATACACGAAATGTTCAAAATATTCATTCTGTGTTGTTGTTTTTTTTTTTTTTTTAAGAAGAAAGCAAGGACTAGAACCACCAAGTTTCTGAATTAATGGCGGGGACGGGAGCGGACACTAGGGTCTTGTATTTGGCCAAAAAAAAAAAAAGGAGAAAAAAATAAATTAAATCCCTTAGGATTTTTTTTTCAAGTGTCGTGAGTGGACGCAGACTAAGTATTTTGATAGTTTAAATTAAATGGTTTCAGTAGCGTTACTGTGACACGTCACTGGCAGTTATGGCAGGCCATGTCCCGTGCGTGGTTCCATGGTGTAATGGTTAGCACTCTGGACTCTGAATCCAGCGATCCGAGTTCAAGTCTCGGTGGAACCTGCCAATGTTTTGTCTCTTTATTTTCCCCTGGGAAATATTGTCTACCTATTGACAAAATCAGTTTGGCCTATTTTATTTCTTGTAAGTCCAAACACATCAGCATTTGGGTGAGGAGGCAGAAGTGAAATCCCATTCTGGTTTAATGGAGTTCATTTTATATGGAAGAAAAGGAGTATCAGAAGTAAGTTAAGTACAAGTGCAAGACGACAAAAACCTTGCACTCTGCTGCGACTAGAAAATAAAAAAACTAATAAAAAGCAATAATGATTCTTTTAATAAAGTTTACTTTCAGTGCACACTAAAAGAATATTTGAAATTGTTCAATATTTCAACAGTGGGAAATAAATTAATCTAATAGTACTGGAGAATATATAAACAGCAAATTTCTTTTCTGCCCATGATCTCTACCTGCACAATTTCTGACTCCCTCCACCCTTCCACAGGGCCACTGAACCTAGTGTGTGTGTGTGTGTGTGTATATATATAGACAGAGAGAGAGAGAAACTAAAGGTGGAAAAATCTTAAAGTAAGTGACTTGAAGTAAACAAGCATGCAATAGTCATTATTACATCTTAAAAATATCTACAGATTTAACCTATTTCAGCTTAAAATGGGTGGGGAATCCGTAATGACATTTTCATTGCCGTATTCATCTGCGCATTGGGCTACACACATAACACCAAACATCTTCTTTTATCAGAAAAAATGAGTGACTACTGCTATTTCCTTACTAATTACATTCTTGGTATAAGTTTTCCTCCCCTCCCCCCTCCCCCAACTTGTTCTTTTACTGTTTTGCAGCGGACTCTGGATTTTTTTTTTTAATATATTATTTGTCTTGGATGAAGTTTGAGTTGTTTTGCTTTGTTTTCTTGGATTAGATGTTTGCAGCCATTTCACATGAACTAGAGACTGGGAAGATTCCACCCCCACCCCTACATAGTCGTCTTATGATACTAGGTTGTGTTGGAGATTTTAAAGCATTTTTTTTTTACAACTAACACATATGAAGCTTCTGCTCCCATATACTGATCTTATATAGTATCTGCTGCTTCTTAACATTAGCCCTTTGTGTAAAGCACTTATTCAAACATTCATGTCTAGGTTCTTCTTCATAATGAGTTCTATGAAGTTCGTGCTTCGACGTGTAAACACACTCCTTTGTTCAAAACCAGAGTGCTGATTTTCTCTCTCACAGTGTGCCGCTAACTTTAAGACACTGTACATCTATATTAATTTGGTTGTTTTTTTTTCTTTTTTTTGCAAATGCTGTACAGAGAAAACACTATTTATGGTCTCATTATATTCCTTTGACCACAGAATGTGGAATCTACTCTTCATACTTCATTATCTATATAAACAGATCATTTTTACTTTGCTCAAAATTTTAGTTTGCTTTATTCTTTATTTATAGATACATATTCCCAGATGAAAATTCAAAAGATGTCTACTCTGCAACTGTAAAGCTGTTTTTATTGCATACGTTGTTGCCATCACACAGTATATATACCACATGGAAATATAAATATTATGGGACTCATGCTTATAGTGCATCTTGCTTTACATGAACCCCAGCATTCCTTGAGTTGACCATAGTGACGAGTCAACAGTAGTTGATGAGTATATCATGATGCTTTTAACAGCAAGACGGAATGCAGTATGGCTGCGACATCGTCTGAGTTGGTGTTAACTATGTAGAATGCCCACTAAAATCGTAGTCGGCAGGATTCGAACCTGCGCGGGGAAACCCCAATGGATTTCAAGTCCATCGCCTTAACCACTCGGCCACGACTACTGACTTACTGCTTCTCTTGCGGGCCAAAGTGAAAACTAGTTAGTGGCAAGTTCTGCAACAGTTGTTTGACAACAAAAAGTTTCTTAGCCCTGTCCGGGTCTCTCCCTCGTGTATGAAAGAGAGCAAATCAAGAAGCAGCTGGTGATGTAATTCACTAAAAAGCTCCTAGACAAAGGACTGGATCTTCCTGGATGCTGGAGCTTGTCCAGCGCGGACACACACGATCACTCCTAGTTCTCGGGAACCCGCAGAAGGGGAGCTTTGTGTTTAGAGTGAGTTCCAAACAACCTCCAGTCGCAAATACCAATGGAAGAAGGAACTCGAATAAAGGGAAAATGCGAGAATTGGAGGTGCGGGGTGGGGGTGGTCATCTGTGTTTACTTTCAGGTTGAAAATCTAAATCAGGAATCTCTTCCATGGCGTCAAACTGACGTGTGCTTCCAAAAGAACGATTAAAATCAGACTACGGCGACAATTCAGAGTGAGGAGTTGGGGGGTGGGGTGGGGGAACTGAGCAATTTCTGTCCTAGCTAGAAAAGACAACGTTCCGGATTTCTTCCTTTGACGGTCACTTGTGTCATCCTAGTGAAGGCCGCCAGACAATTCCCAAGCTACCTAAGCCTTCAGCCTCTGGAGCCTGGGGAAAAGGGAGGCACTCAGTACAGGTTTCCCAATGATCCGAATTCTGCCGGAGGACATTCTTGGTCCCTCTCAATGCAGAACAACGCAAAAATATATGAAAACACGTAAATGTTAGGGAAAAAAATCCAGCTAAATTAATACAGTTGATTCTTGAGTCAGAGACTATCTGGTTTATGAGAATGTGATAATGAAGGGGAGACTTGGCTCTGATTCCTTTTCATGAAAATGTTGTTCAGTAGCCCAGTCGTATCCAACTCTTTGCCACCCCATGAACTGCAGCACACCAGTCCTTTACCCTTCCCTGTCCTTTACCATCTCGTGGACCTTGCTCAAACTCATGTCCATTGAGTCGGTGATGCCATCCAACCAGCTCATGCTCTATCGTCCCCTTCTTCTCCTGCCTTTACTCTTTCCCAGCATCACGGTCTTTTCTAATGAATCTGCTCTTCGCATCAGGTGGCCACAGTACTGGAGCTTCAGCTTCAGCATCAGTCCTTCTAATGAATATTCAAGATTGATTTCCTTTAGGGTTGACTGGTTTGATCTTGCAGTCCAAGGGAACCCCTCCAAAACCAAGGACTTTATCTCCGAGTTCTAGGAATGGAAGTGTTTCGCTGGGGCATAAACTAGTAGAGAGAATCTCAACTATGAAAAGAACATGACCATCATGATTGAGGTGGAATATACCTTGCTGGGAGTTAAAAGAAATCATCTCTTTAGGATAATAAGAATTATACTCCCCTCACCATATTCTTGCAAATGTTATTTGGTCTTGCTACCAAGGCACTTGCTATATACATCCATTTAGGCTCATAAAGGGTTTATAACCTTTAACACAGTAAATTTATTTTGAAGTTTATTGTCCTTGAATGGTCTAATCAAAGTATTGCCCCCAACCAGCAAAGTGTGCACCACTTGGGAACTTGTGAGAAATGCAAATTCTTGGGCTTGGATTCAAATCTACAGAATTAAAAACTTTCTAGGAGTGGGGCGGCGGAGAAGGCAATGGCACCCCACTCCAATACCCTTGCCTGGAAAATCCCATGGATGGAGGAGCCTGGTAGGCTGCAGTCCATGGGGTCGCCAAGAGTCGGACACGACTGAGAGACTTCACTTTCACTTTTCACTTTCATGCATTGGAGAAGGAAATGGCAACCCGCTCCAGTGTTCTTTCCTGGAGAATCCCAGGGATGGGGGAGCCTGGTGGGCTGCCGTCTATGGGGTCTCACAGAGTCGGACACGACTGAAGTGACTTAGCAGCAGCAGCAGCAGCAGGAGTGGGGTGGGCAGGTGTGAGGAGATGCAGCAATCTGCTTTAATAAAAAGCCCTCTAGGTGGTTCTGATGAGTGTATGTATCTCATGCATCCTCATCAGAAACTGACAGCAGGAAGCTGGTCTCTCAGAATGTCTTCTATTTAGGCTTCTTCTATCAGACTATCAGAATAAGGGGTCCTTCCAGACTGAGGAGGAAGTGTTACTTGCCAGTTTGCCACAGTAGCGAGATATTCGACTAAATGATGTCAAAGAGCAAGAAATTTTACTTAATACGAATACACTTTCTGGTAGAAAATTTCTTTGAAAAGAGCTTTATTCTGTACTGTTACTCGTGTAAAGATATAGCTCAATTGCCAAGTAGTCGTGGCCGAGTGGTCAAGGCGATGGACTAGAAATCCATTGGGGTTTCCCCGCGCAGGTTCGAATCCTGCCGACTACGGTGCCTTTCCCCAGGGAAAGGCTAATCCTATTGAGGCATAGCCAGTTGGGGAAGAATGCCCGTGTCTTAAAGTGAGAAGGCTTGTTCTCCAACCTGGCTCTTTATGGCTGCTGGGGAAAGGCATGAAGCATTCGAATGGCACCCCAAACAGCATGGGGGTCTTGCTACTATTATTAGCTTTAAGAAATTCTACCATACCCCTAATGGTGTTTTCTTTTCTCCCTAGGAGAGTCAAGGCTTTGGTGATGCCTTCCCTTTTCCTGTGATGAAAACCCTGCTTACAAGGCAGACAGATTTTCTTAAGGAAAAAACTTGAAATGAGCGTTTCCTTGCTCAAAGAACCTCATCCTTATCAGGGGTCATCTTCATCCTTGTTCACGTACAAAGGAAACTCCATGAAATCTTGGATGAAGTGAAAGTTAAAGTTAAGGTTGCCAAGTAGGAAATCCAAAATGGGTATTAATAAGCAAACCACTACACAACTAAAGAAATTAAGTAAAACCATTTCCTTTGTGATTCAACTAGATAGGGACGATGACCTTACATATGGTGGACTTGTCTTGGGGCCCAAAAGCAGTGATGGGTATGACTGTAGATGGATCTGCCAGTTGCACTTTTTTGTTACTCTTAACTCATTGAGTCCCCAGATATTCTCTGGTGGGCAGTGATCATCGAGGTGGTGGGTCATACCTGGTGCAGTGGAAATCAAAAATAATCCACGAAGGAAATTATGGAAATAAATCACCGAGTCTTGGTAATTTCTAATCTACTCCAGGCCTTGGTCATAGGGGAATCAGTGGCAGCTAAGCAGAACATTGTTGATCCCTGCATTATTGATGACAAATAAGTGAAAGTGCAGGGTCATTGATCAAAGTCAGGCTGAGTACTTAGGGCGAGATTGATTCCGGGACTTTATTCCTGGAATCAAAGGCTGCACATGTACCATGGGGGTGCATTTTACCTCTACATAGTCAGAAGAAAAGCGCTAGACCCAAGCTACATAAAATTTGCCAAGAAAAACTGGTTGTCACTTGAGGAAGAAGGAGCACACAGCTGATGAAGAGACCCAAGCACGAGGTATTTGCTTGATCTCCTTCACATATGTAGTAGCAGGTCAGGAAGTCCTAGGTTCAGGTGTCAAGTTCCCTCCTGGTCCCATACCTGAAACTAGATAAACGGAGCTTGAAGTTATTTTTGTTTCAATTTGGTGAGGACCATCTCCTTCAAACTCCATGTGGTCTCAATTCTGTACTTTCTCCTTCCTTTCCTGAGCTTCCACTCAACTGCTCCTCCTTTCCTTCTCTCTCATTTGTTGTTGCTGCTGTTTAGTTGTTAAGCCATATTCAATTCTTTGGTGACCCCCTGGACTGTTGCCTGCCAGGCTCCTTTGTCCATGGGTTTTCCCAGGCCCACTGGAGTGGGTTGCCATTTCCTTCTCCATCTCTCTCCTTATGTCTTCCCTTTTGTGCACCAGCACTCTCATCTCCTTTCTCATTGTCTTCCATTCTTTTTCCCTCTTCTCTCTGCTCCTCTTCCCCTTCTGCTGTTACCCAGCATATCTCAACTGGACACTTTCTCCTTTGTGTTCCTTCCTCTAGGACAAGGTGGAATCATATAAATCCACCTCTGCTTCTGCCCAACAGGTGGAGATTCCCCATCATTTGAGGTCTGTTTTTCTTCCACAGTTTATCTTGACTTCATCCCATTCAAATACTGGAATGACCAGCAGTCGAAGAAGTGAGTGTGGCCATGGTTATAAGTAAGGCTTCTTGGATTCAACATATATTTTTTGAGCCTCTCTAAGAGAGTCAAGTAAGCAGTGAGGGAGTAGACAGCTGAAGTGGGAGACAAGTTAAGAGTAGGTAGTGCTTGCCATTATTCTGTAGGCTTCTGAAGACAGCTGGAGCAGAGAAAATAAGATATTCCTGTCCCAGGAAGCCCAGAGGATGAGAATGGTCGTGGGATCATCTCTGGAGGCTTTTTTTTTTTTTTTTCCTGGTGGCTTTTGTCTACAGTTTCTACTTTGCGAATGTTTCAGTAGGTTAAGTACTCTTGAGGAAAAAGATGACCACACATAGCAGAGGATGGTTTCGATCCATCGACCTCTGGGTTATGGGCCCAGCACGCTTCCGCTGCGCCACTCTGCTTATATTAGGGGAAGATGCTAGGGAATATTTTTCAACCTTGATTCTTTAGCATTTCCCCAACACTTCCAAGTTTAATACTGTCACTTTCTCTGTCTTCTTTTCACCATTCTCTTTCTTCATCTGTCTTCTCTATGCTTTTCACTTTCTTTTTGGCCCTTATAGTCTGTGTCATTCTCAAAATATTAATGGCACACAATCTCTAGTTTGCAGTCCTCACAAATCTTCAACCCTTTCTTTCTTCAAGAGGGTGACAATCATTCCCTTTGGATCAGGAATTATGATAGCTAGGTAGGGAATAATGATGGCTAGAATGTCAGCTTTCCAGAACAAGAACTCAGCAAAGCCTTTTAAAACCTTTCAAGAGTCAGTTTCTCCCTCACCCAAAGCACTTTCCTCTGGATTTCCTCTTGGTCCTGCCTTTCTCCTTTTTTTCTCCTTTCCCTCCTTCCATGCATGTACTTAGATTTATCAGGCAAAAGTGGACAATATCTCGTGTTCAGCTTAAGTTACTCCCCCCTCCTGGGTGCTACACAGATTCCTCTTGCTCTGCTGCTCTTGATTATTGGAGACTCCGAAATAAGGCTCCATTTTGCCAAATTCCCCTTCTTGAGAGGTTCAGAGCCAACTGAGACTCCTTCCCTCCACACCCCAACCTGGAGTCATCTAGCTCTTCTATTTTCAGAGGTCTAGTCTTATGGCAAGTTTGTTTGAATGTGGTCTCATTGCTCAGAAACTGAGAAACTTAGGAATTAAGATAGTCCCCCAGGGACTCAATAGGTCCTGAACTGAAAACGAAAGCTCCCACCAAGGGTAGGGACAAGGCCCTTTTCTGCAATGAGGATTTTGCCGCCAACGATGGGACAAGCTTTCCCTGAGGCAGGCATGGTTTGTGGCAGCAAGAAGTCAAACCTCAGAAGGTGCTGACTGGTTTCCTCTTTGAACTGTCCTTCATCCTTTATATATTCTCTTCTGAATTTTGCTGGAGGAGGAAATGGCAACCCACTCCAGTACTCTTGCCTGGAAAATCCTATGGATGGAGAAGCCTGGTTGGCTACAGTCGATGGGGTCGCAAAGACTCAGACACGACTGAGCAACTTCACTTCACTTCTGAATTTTGCAGATCGCTTGCCTTGTCTACAGTAGATTCTTGGAGTTTCTGCTCTTTTCCTTATTATTTGCCACAGAAGCTTCAGACCTAGTGTTGGCAACCCAAGACAATGTCTCAGTGAGGAGGCAGGAGTCATCACTTCTATATCTGTATCCACTGCCAATATTCTCCTGCCAGCATTCACAGAATACAGTCTTCTCTTTCTGGAAGAGGTTCGCTTGGCCTATGCACCTGTGCTTCAGTCACTTTCTCAGAAATGGAAAGGTTTGAGCCCAGACCTGAAAGCTGCAGATGCAGGAAAGCTTTATGGCTAGGGACTTTGCCATTGTTAGAGAGAGTTTTGCCCTGTCAAAATCTCTGCCCAAGTTCCTAATCACGTGCTGATTTGCCATCCGTTTATCCTCATTAGTGAAATGTCTCTTCATGTCTTTTGTCCACGTTCTAATTGGATTGTTGAGGTTTTTAAAAAGTTTGTTGTTTCCAGAATTTTTGTGCATTTGCAAGATACTGTCTTTTGTCAGGTATGTGGTGTACAAACATTTCCTCCAAATTTGCAGCTTGTTTTTTCAACTCCTTAATAGTGTCTTTAAAAAAATAATTTTGTTTATTACTTTGTTTTTGGCTGTACTGGATCTTCATTTCTGCTCGGGCTTTCTCTAGTTGCAGTGAGCCATGGGTTACTCTTCAATTGCGGTCCACAGGCTTCTTATTGTGGTGGATTCTCTTGTTGCAGAGCATGGATTCTAGAGTGCTGGACTTCAATAGTTGCGGCATATGGGCTCAGTACTTGAGGCTCCTGGGCTCTGGAGCACAGGCTCAATAGTGGTGCAGGCTTAGTTGCGCTGCGGCATGTGGAATCTTTCTGGCTCACAGGTTGAACACATGTCTTCTGCGTTGGCAGGCAGATTCTTTACCATTGAGACACCAGGGAAGCCCATGGTGTCTTTTTGTGGAGTAAAAGTTTTAAATTTTGATGAGGTCCACTTTTTTCCTTTTAAGGATTGGGCTTTGGTATCAAGTCTAAAGGATGAAGATTCTGAAGATCTCCTATGTTATTCTCTGAAAATTTTATAGTTTTACATCTTAGTTTGTGATTTATTCTAATTTTATATATGGAATGAGGTCTAGATCAACATCAAAAAAAGGTTTTTGTTTTTGCCTATGAATGTCCAATTGCTCCTGCACCATTTGTTGAAAAGGCTATCTCTCTCTCTTTCAGTGAATTTTTTATTTTTTGTACTACTGTCAAAAAATCAATTGGGTATAATTTGTAGAGGTCAGAATATATTTTTAATGGAAGGAAATAACTAAGACAATTACTAAACATTAGTTTACTGAAATTTGCTTAAAATAAAGAGTGAATTGAATACTATACATTAAAAATAATAATATATACTCTGGAAGGTTATGCAAAAATTTATTTCACTGTGGAGAGAAAGTGAACAGCTAGAGCATGGATAGAAGATAGATTTTATTCATTCCATATAATCTCAATATTATTTAAACTTCATATCATGATTATTATATTTAATTATTATAAATATTAAAATTCTTAATAGGCAAAGAAAATAAACTTCGTATCAGTTGATCACTGCCTTTTGGTAGAGATAGTTTTCCAGTCAAGAATTTTGCTTTCTTTAGATAGCATTTACTTCTAGCTTTTTAACCCATAAATATGCTGGAGTTGTGTGAAGCAAGCATGGGGTTATTGATCGATTTCCCTTAGACAAATAAAAATATGTATGTTAGAGATATACAGGTTATAGTTACATAAGAGAAAAGAAATCCCTGAAAAGGTAAAATTTTCATGGAGAAGCAAGTAGGATTTTGAAAGCAGGAAACACCAAGGTATCTCTGAAGTTAGGACTCTTCTCAGGGGAAAAGAAAATATATTAGGATTCAGGTCAAACCTATTGGAAAAATGCAATAATTATGACTTGGTTTTTTCCAGCAAGGTGAGTTAATTGCAGGATTACAAGCTGGAAAGGGTAGTAACTGCCTGCATCTTGGTTAGAGTTCCTGTTTGTGTTTGGACTTGCAACTCCGGAATTTGTCAAAAAGCATAGTATTAAGAAGGAATTATTCCACAAATAACTACCACGTAGTCGGCAGGATTTGAACCTGCGCGGGGAGACCCCAATGGATTTCTAGTCCATCGCCTTAACCACTCAGCCACGACTACACAATAAGACAACATGCTATGAGAATAAATAGCCATGCTGAAGTTTAGCTTTCATAAAATTAAATCACATATCAGAAAGATTGAGTCACATATCAGAAAGTATATTTGCAGTCAATGTGACCATTCTCTGATGTCACTTGAGTGACTATCATGCTGTTACACCATATTACCAGGGAAAACATTATCCGCACAACTGGAAAGAGACCTCATTTGATGGGTTATTGGAGTGAGATCAGTGTCTGCTCTGTCAGCCTCTGGTGGAGATTCATGAAATAGACCACAAAGTGGAACAAACTTTAACATTTACTTCAGAATTACATGTAATAACAATCATTAAAAGAAACAAACACACTAGAACTTAAGTCCACACACAGTGAGGATAGTGATTTTCAATAAAACTTTCTTCCCTGGTATAGTAGTAAGTGAGACTTTGTCATTGGGAAGACAGATGTTGGGTTCATGTCAGACAAATCTATTAAGACAGTTAGAAGGAATTTCTTTGGAGCCCATTTACCTTTTCATAGTCATTTTATGTGTTCCCAAAACAACAAAATAGAGTTAACAAATTGTTCTCATTCAATGGTCGTGCAGTTATTAAGACAGAGACTCAAATTATTTTTTGCCTCAAAATCCCATGGTAAAAGAAAACTTGTTCACGCTGTCATAGAGAGATTGGCCCTGACTCAAAGCTAACAACTATAGAAACCATGTCAAGGATTCATAAATACTGTTAGAGAACATAGACACAAGACTAAGAACCCCCTGCATTGAAGAGTCTCCTTTATGTTACAAAACCTATTTTCAACAAATAAGCATTTTTAACTGTTACTAAACTGTAATTAAGCAAAAAGTTGCTGAATAAATATCACCTTTGAAATATGGCTATGTGAGTCATTAACCTCAATTTTGTAAATTAGGAAGCCAAAGTTCACCCATGCCTGAAGCTATAATCCCGGTCAAACCAGTTCTTAGAGCGTCCCTTTTTCAGAGGGGTAATGGGTGTGGGTTTCTCAGTACACATTTGGGACACTAGAATGAAACATATGTATGTAGGTCCAACAGAATGGAATGGAACCTTGTTCAACCAAAGCTTATTAGAACCTTTATCTCAGTTCCCTTTCAATCCTTACTCTAAGATCTCCACTGAGAAGAAGCCCTTGATTTGTGATAGTCTCCCTTTCTTGTTGAAAAAGGAAGCAAGCAAAAGGGAAACAGATGCTAGACAACTTTAGTTCTCTTAATTCTTAATGAATATTCTGAATTCTGTTTTTCCATTTACTGCTGTTGCAACTTTTCATTTCAAAGTCATAGATGTCTCATAGCAGCATTTAATTTAGGGTGTTCTGTTGCTTCTGGAAGACTAACAGATATAGCAAAAGAAATACCAAAAATTCATAAAATATTTAAGGAAAATAGTGGATTAATCAACCAACGACTTTTTTGAGACTTTTAAATGATGCCAAGGAAAGAAAAGAGATGAAAGGATGCACTAAAGGAATGTACTATTTAAAGGACACACAGCAGTTAGATTCATAAATGGGGTTAGTTTCTACTACATTAGCTTACGTAATCTAAAGTGATGACTTAACCAGTTCATTTCTTCAAAAACACATATGCTAGCAGGCAGAATGATGAATACAGAAGTAGTTTCATATGAGACATATAAACAAAGATATATGGAAGCACTAATATTACCATTGCATTTTCTTAAACAATGTTATGGCAAAGACACTATAAGGGGCACTGAAGAAGGGGAATGAAGGATGGAACTTGAGGGCTTTTCAAAGGAGGAGACATAGACAGGCAATCTTTAAGGATGCACGGGATTTCAGGAGGTAGAGAACCTAGGAGTGACAACACTGGACAAGCTAATAATCAGTTTTACATTTGAGGAACTCTATCTTGACTTTAAAGCTGCACCTTGACTTTAAGGACAGCAAGTCAGCCAAATCAGAGATGAATGATTCCCATAACTGAAACAAATGTAAAAAGACATGGTGAATGAGACTTATGGACTTTCCGGCCTCTGCCTTCCTAGAAATAGAAACTTTGGAGGTTTGACCCATGCTCCTGATGCTGAAACAGGAGCTATTTATGATGCTGGGTAAGAGCTGTCCCCCTACCATCCTGGAAGAGGAGCTGGCAGCAGGACGCACTGGGGTTTCACCGACACTCCTGAGTAGGTTAGGAAAGAACGCCCTGAAACAGCAAGTTTACTAACAGCCTCACTAGCTTCAAAAGCTCCAAGAAGTGCATACCAAGAATAGTTCTATGTTGGACCATAGCCTATTGCTTTCAGTGTAGACTCTCCCTTGGTTTCAATCGTCTATCAACTCAGTCGTATGTTCTCTTCACACTCTAAATCTGTGATATCCAATACTTTAGCCATTTGTGACATGTAACTATTGAGCATTTGGTCCTACTTGAGCTCTAAGTGAAAGATACACAGCAGACTTTGAAGGTTTTGTATAAAAAAACAAAGTAAACTATCACACTGTTGACTTTTCAAATTTCTTACATATTGAAATGATATTTTGAATATGTTGGGTTAAAATAAAATATATTATTAAAAGAATTATGCCTTCTCTTTTTACTTTTTAATATGGCTACTAGAAAATTTTAAATTAAATCAGTGGCTCAGATTTATTTCAATTGGAAATGTACTTCCTAATTTACATTCTCTGTTGCAATTGCTATAATTCTTGTTTTTCTTACGCTGTTCACCAGTTTTATTTTTGGTTTTATTTTCCTTATTTATAAGAAATTTCAGTGATTTAAAGCTAAAGAGAAAGGGATTTTCCTGGTGGTCCAGTGGTTAAGACTCCATGCTCCCAATGCAGGAGGCTTGGGTTCCATCCCTGGTTGGAGAACTAAAATCCCATATGCTGCCGGGTGTAGCCAAAAAAGAAAAAAATTAAAAAAAAATGTTATGAGAGAAGTTCTAGAATCCTAACAGCAGCATTCAGAAACCAGATTACAGGCTGATAGTCCACAAAGCAAGATTCTGTGTAATGGTCAGCCCTGGCTCAGGATCTCTATTCCAGCCCCCAAAACTGGAGCTTCATTTTCCATGGGATTCCTCCAGAAAGCAGTATCTGGAAAGAGAAGAACTTCTGCTTTCTGTTGATGTTTCTCTATCAACATTCTCTCTAAGGTATCTTTTTGAACAAATTTTTATTTTTAAATTCTGTACATCGATGTCATGTGGGTCACTTTCTACAACTCTAAAGTTAGGAGTTGTTTCCACAGAAGGGCCTTAACATTTCATGACTTTGACGTTCTAGAATTCTATTTAGTTTTTGAGAGTCAAAGCAACCTGTATGCTGAATGTAAGAGATGGAGAGAAGAGAAATGATGCGTTTTGCAAAGAAATATCAAGTTCATCCTCTGGAAATCCGGGTCTTGATAGCCAAAACCAAGTTGTTTTCATCAAGCAGGCCCTGCTCAGCAAAGAAGACTTACCACAACTCAACATCACTGACCTTCCTGAGGTTGCAACTCAATGTTTTTTTTACTGTACTTCATTCCTCTGAATACATGCATGAAAGAGGAAAGTATCTGGCATTTAATCAATGAATATGGAATGCACTGGGTTTAAGAAAATTATTAGATGCATTCTGGAAACGCACTAAAGTATGACAACTATGCAGATCTCCACAAGAGAGGTGAGGATCAGTCCCATTAAACTGCCTAGTGAGATAAGCTAATTTTCTTAGGAATTCCTAGAAAGGCATTCAAGTGTGGTTGACATTGCTTTAACACTTCAATACATTAACTCACACATGTTAATGACCAAGTGGGATTTTGCATCTGAACTCTGTGCCCAGAATGAGTCAAAACCTCATCTCACTTTTAGCTCCTGTCTCTTTACCAGCGTCCTGGACCCCAGGACAAGTTAATCTGGCATAATGTTGTCGACTTTTTTGGTTTGCCTTCCAAAACAATGGCTTAAATAATTTCTTCAGCTATGTAGTGGCTTGCCTATTAAAACCCAGTTTGGATTCATGACCATAGCTGTAAGTTCTGGCTTTCACTTATACGTGAGCCAAGATTTCGTGGAGTTTCCTTTTGTACATGAACGAGGACATACATGACTGGAGAAGAGTCCTGATAAAGGGGAAAGGTTTCTGCCAAGTTTTTTCTTTAGGAAAGGCTGCCTTCTAAGCAGGATTTTGATTGGAGGAAAGAGGAAGGTACCATCAAAGCCTGGGCTCTTCCAGTGGGGAAAGAAAGCACCATTAGGGCTGTGGTCGAATTACTTAAAATTAATAATAAATCAGACCCCCTACTGGGGGTATAATCCGTGTGCTTCCAGCGGCCCAGCGGCGGGGAGCCTTTCACCGGCAACATAAAGAGCCAGGTTGGAGAACAATCCAGCTTCTCTCCATGGTAACAGCATTCTTCCCCAACTGGCTATGTCTCAATAGAGAGCAATGTCGTAGTCGGCAGGATTCGAACCTGCGCGGGGAGACCCCAATGGATTTCTAGTCCATCGCCTTAACCACTCGGCCACGACTACTTAGACAGTAGTAAGTTCCTTGGTCTAAGTAGCTATAGAGAGGAGAAGGAAATGGCACCCCACTCCAGTACTCTTGCCTGGGAAATCCCATGGACAGAGGAGCTTGGTGGGCTACAGTCCATGGGGTCGCTAAGAGTCGGACGCGACTGAGCGACTTCATTTTCACTTTTCACTTTCATGCATTGGAGAAGGAAATGGCAACCCACCCTAGTGTTCTTGCCTGGAAAATCCCAGGGACCGCGGAGCCTGGTGGGCTGCCGTCTATGGGGTCGCACAGAATCGGACACGACTGAAGCGACTTAGCAGCAGCAGCAACTATAGAGAACTTCAATTCTCTTCAGAATGTCACATTTTCTATCAGAAACTGTATTTGTATTAAGCAGTTTCTTGCTCTTTGGCATCATTTAGACACATAGGCTACTGTGTCAAATTGGCAGGTAACACTTCCTCCTCAAACTGCAAGGATTCCTTATTCTGATGGTCTGAAGAGAGGAGACTAATGTTTTGTTGTTTGCTTTTTTATTGCTTCCTTTGCTGTGCAGAAGCTTTTTAATTTGATATAGTTCCACTTGTTTGTTTTTGCTTTTGTTGTTTTACTTTTATTTGGTGCCAAATCCAAAAAAAATCATAACCCAGACCTATGTCTAGGAGCTTAAAATGACTTACAGACTTGAAAGTAAGGTTTAAAACCATAAAACCATTGGAATGGGAGGAAATATTTGCAAATCATATATCTGATAAGGGTTTAATATCCAAAATATAGAAAGAACTCATACAAGTGAAAGGCAAGGAAGCCATCTGATTTAAAAATGGATAGAAGATCTGAATAAATCTGTCTTCCAAAGACATATATATGGCCAAAAGGTACATGAAAAGATGCTCAACATCATTAATCATCAGATGAATGCAAATCAAAACTACAATGAGATATCATCTCATCTGTTATAATGCCTATTATTCAGAAAACAAGAAATAACAAATATTGGCAAGGATGGGGACCTCTGTGCACTGTTGGTGGGAAGATAAGTTGGTGCAGCCACTATGGAAAATGTATGGAGATTGCTCAAAAAATTAAAAATAGAACTATCATATGATCCAGCAATTTCACTTCTGGATATTTATCTGAAGAAAATGAAATCATTAATTTGAAAAGTATATATGAACTCCCATGTTCATTGCAGTACTGTTTACAACAGCCAAGGTATGAAAACCTCTGTCCATCGATGGATGAAGGAATAAAGAGGTTATAGTATATATGCAATGAAATATTATTCAGCCCATAAAAAAGAATAAAATCTTGCCATCTATTGCAACATGGATGGATCTTGAGGGAATGATGCTAAGTGAAATAAGCCAGACAAGAAAGACAAATACCTTTTATATGTGGAATCTAAAAAAAAGAAAAAATAACAAGTTTATAGATACAGAGAACAGATGAGTGGTTACCAAAGGTAAAGGTAGGCTAGGGCAAGTGGGAGAAATGGAGGAAGGGGATCAAAAAGGTAAATAATTTTAAAAAAAAATTAGGGATGTATCCATTACCATCAAACCTTTCTACAAAGGACAGGTTCTAGAGAACTTCCCAAGGACCCTAGCTCTCTCTTCACCAATCTGTTTCTTAGGGGGTTTTGAAAGGGAGCCTTCCAGGGAGCTAAGAGGGAAGATGAGTGGGTGTCACATGTGATAAATCCAATGCAAGTTCCCATGTGTTTTAAAACAATCTAAGATATCGATATCTTTCTCTACCTCATACCAAAGACATCTTGGCTTCTTCATTTACTGTATTTCTACTGATTTTAGGTTACAGTCAACTTATCATGCACATTGTTATAATTCCCAGCTGTTCTAGCTAACACACTAACTTCAGAATCTCCATTAAGTGTACCCATATTGATAAATTTGATAAATTCTACATTCTACATTTAATAAATTCTACATTGTGTTTCTTTTTTCCTGGTTTATCACTCCCCCACACACTACTCTGATTTTGATATGAATTAGCATTGTATTACAATTCTTTCAGTATGTAAAATAAAAATATATAGTGATTCCCTGAGTCCTATAGGCAGTGCAAGGTGGTAGGGGTAGGTCTTGAAAAAAATCAATATCCTCAAGCAAGGTAACTACTTCAGTTGAGATTTTTTACCTGGTTTTTGAGCAAGGATAGGGTGCTGCTGCTGCTGCTAAGTCGCTTCAGTCATGTCCGACTCTATGTGACCCCATAGATGGCAGCCCACCAGGCTCCCCCATCCCTGGGATTCACCAGACAAGAACACTGGAGTGGGTTGCCATTTCCTTCTCCAATGCATAAAAGTGAAAGTGAAGTCCCTCAGTCATGTCCAACTCTTAGCGATCCCATGGACTGTAGCCTACCAGGCTCCTCCGTCCATGGGATTTTCCAGGCAAGAGTACTGGAGTGGGGTGCCGTTTCCTTCTCCAAAGATAGGCTAGTGTTTTGGAATAGAGGGTAGGCTGCTTCTGCTGGCAAGAATATTTTTAAGAAGGAAGCATCACTGACCATGGTACTTGAATTGATCCAAATACACCAAAATGTCCCTTTTCCATTCTCAGGTACCCTTCTTTCTGAAGAATAAGGAGGAGGAGAAGGGGGCAGGAGGAAGAGAGAGCGAAAGAGAGAAAAGAAAAAGAGGGAAAAGAGAGCCCTAGTGTTTATGGAGTGTCTTCCTTAAGCAAGGTATTTACCATCGTAAAACATAGCAAAGAAGGCCTTACCTTCTTTTACATAAAGTAAAGAGATTGAGGTACAGAGTAGTTTTACATCTTGAAAATTACACAGTTAGACATTCACAGAGTTAAGAATCCAGTTCCAGAGCGTCTCCATTTCCCATCCTACCATGCTGGTTCCACTGTGCCAACAGAAGTGGGAGGTGGCTCCCTGAGGACTCCACTGCCTATAGCGGTTGTTGACATTGTTAGGTTGTTTCTCCATTATTTGAAATCAAGTATTGGAATTGAATTAGTAAATGTTTTTATTATGGAGTCCTAGATTTAAAAATAGTATTGCGGACATCCTTAGTATAGGAATCAGTGCCAACTGAGGTCCTTTGTACCTATCAATTTTTCATGGCTTTATAAGTAAATGAACTCAGGGAAGGTGAGAAAATGTGTACCTACAATGAAGGGTTTTGAGGCCCCAGGGATATACATCGACCAGGAAGCAGTCTCTGATAATGGCGTTCATGCAAGACTTTGCATAAACTGTATCTTTGGTAGACATGAAAATATGGCCTTTCCCTAAACTTCTAAGGAGTTAAGATTTCAAATTACAATCAGGCAGTTGGTATCTTCATAAAAGCAGTTTATCTGTTAGGCTGAAGTATCAGCAAACATAAGAACATAAGAAAGAAAAGGTATGGTTAGGTAGCTTTTCCCCCTTTATTTTAGCAATTTGCTTTTCCAGATTGATCACTAACATCTATTGGTAACTGAAAATTCAGCTAAGAACAAAAAATAGGTAATAAAATGAGAATAAGAATTTCAGCTGTTTGGAGAAGGAAATGGCAACCCACTCCAGTGTTCTTGCCTGGAGAATCCCAGGGATGGCAGAGACTGGTGGGCTGCTGTCTATGGGGTCACACAGAGTCGGACACGACTGAAGTGACTTAGCAGCAGCAGCAGCAGCAACATAGAGTGAAAAATCTCCTTAATATGCTTTATATGTTGAAACACTATAAATCAAAGTGTGGGTGGATTTTCACCATTTCAAGGGCTTAGACAATGGCACCCCACTCCGGTACTCTTGCCTGGAAAATCCCATCGATGGAGGAGCCTGGTAGGCTGCAGTCCATTGGGTCGCTAAGAGTCAGACATGACTGAGCGACTTCACTTTGACTTTTCACTTTCATGCATTGGAGAAGGAAATGGCAACCCACTCTAGTATTCTTGCCTGGAGAATCCCAGGGACAGGGGAGCCTGGTGGGCTGCCGTCTATGGGGTCACACAGAGTTGGACACGACTGAAGCGACTTAGCAGCAGCAGCAGCAGCAATTAATAATGTGGGAAAACAGTAATTTGTGTGTATTTTATGTAATATTAATAATTAGTAAAAATTCAATTAATTAATATAAAATTAATATAATGAGAGCATTCTTTTGCTAATAGCAGTAGAAAGAACATCATATACATTCCCACCAAGGATTTATAACATTTTCATTAGAATATGATGAGGAATAACAAGGATGTGATTGCATCTTAATTCTTTACTTCTATAATATTTTAAAAACAAATTAAAAAACGTTTTACTTTTGGCTTTGAGTATTTAAAGTTGTACTTTAAAATTCTTCCTATTTGGTATCAAGACAATTTAAAACAGAATGTATACTTTAAAATGGCTATTTTAAACTTTCACAAGGTAGAAAAACTCCAAAATGATGTACGAAAGTTTATAAAGAAAAGGCAAAATGTGAAATGCAGATTCCCTGCCAACCCTCCCTAAAAGGAAAACTGGAAAGATAAGTAAATAGAAAGTAAAAGCATCTAGGTTCCACCGAGATTTGAACTCGGATCGCTGGATTCAGAGTCCAGAGTGCTAACCATTACACCATGGAACCCCACGCCTGGGAAACTGATAGCACTCCTTCCTGATATCATATAGTTTCAGTTCTGCCATAACACATCCTCTGAAAAGCCGAAATTTGCATCCTCATCCTTGTTTTCTTGTCTGCCTACACAGCACACACCCCTTTTCTTGCGCGCACCAGAGCTCCTAGTGCAAAACTCTTAAGAGCAAATCAGTTTCTCTGGATAGAAGTGGTAGGTCCGTGCTTTCTCGCGCTCCTCTCTGCCTTTTCTGCAGCTCGCGGGGCGGCTCTCCACGCGACCACAGTCAGCCGGGCTGCCCAAATGCAGTGACCGGCGCTCCGATACGGTGTTTGCAGAGCCGCTCGCCCTGCTTGCGTTGTCGGAGGAACGGCGGGGCTCTCTGCATCCCGAGTGTTTGTGCCGAGTTCTTGACTTCGAACGTAAGGGACGTTCTTGGAAGTTGAATTTCGTGATACATAATTGCGAATGACTTGATGTGCCAACCAGTTCTGGCGCTGTGGCAGGGCGGACAGGGGAGCGGAGAGGGTGGGATGCCAAGAGATGACTTCTGTTTCTCGGAACGCTTCCACCTCGTGGAGACCAAGGGTAAAGCACTTTGAATGTTTTCAAAACAGGGTTTTTTAACTTGGTTCTCACTGAGAAAGCTATTGTTCAGTCGCTCAGTGTCCAACTGCGACCCTATGGACTGCAGAACACCAGGCTTCCCTGTCCTTCACTAAACTACCCTGTCCCGAAGTTCGCTCAAACTCATGTCCATTGAGTCGGTGATGCCATCCAACCACCTCACCCTTTGTCGCCCCCTTCTCCTCTTGCCCTCAGTCTTTCCCAGCCTCAGGGTCTTTTCCAATGAGTTAGCTCTTTGCATCATGTAGCCAAAGTATTGGAGTTTCAGCTTCAGCATCAGTCCTTCCAATGAATCGTTAGTGTTGATTTCCTTCAGGATTTACTGGTTTGATCTTTTTGAGGTCCGCAGTTCCAAAGCTGTGACCTACCTCTTTCATGGGCAGTGAAGTTTTCCTGATGTCAAGCAGGGGACTTGACAGGACTGTTTATTGCCATAGAGGAAGGCAACAGCAGGAGATGGAAGAATCCAGACTGTCAATCCAAAAGGTTGAGGAGAAACCTCTTTACTAAAGACATATTTACTAAAACAAAAGTCTTTACTAAAAGTAAATAATTGTAGCTATGCGGATTTGAACCTTCCCAACAAAAGCCCAGGAGAAGTATGGGCATTCAGCTAAGGCAGTTTGAGTTGCATAAAGATGTCTGAAATACAGAAGAAATACTTCCAAGTTGAAGAGGCTGCACTGTAACTGCCTCCTCTGCCTCATGTAACATCTCATGGCAGTAACAGTTGTCTCTCTTCCATATCTCCAGATCCTGCCAGACATGCCTGCTGCCAGAAGGTGATTCCACCCCCTGGGTTCTGATTTCCCATTAGAGACACCTAGATTTAAGTTCTCATGAGGTCTCTGTTTCCTGGTTATCCCTTCCCACCACCAACTATAATGCATTTCTGAAAAGACATTTACTAACTTCACAAATGATTTGGTTTAGTCAGGTAGAGATTTCCAAAGTGGAAATCACTCTATTTTAGAGCTTGGTGAGCATGACTCCTTTGTCTTCTAGATATTGCTGTGGTGAAGGAGTTAAATGCCATTCTTAAATAATGTGGACACTTGGGTAGATTCTTGGTCTTTTTCGTTCACTGTGTTGAGCAATATGTGGAAATCTTAGGTCTGGTGAATTTGGGGGGGCATTTATAAGTAATTGCCACCCTTTATTTTCTTTGTTGTCTTGTCCTGGAACGCTTTCAATCAGACATAGTTGGACTTTCTAGAATGAGCTTTTAATTTAGCTACCATTTTCCTATTTCCCATCTTTCTTTTCTCTTCCTCTTTATGAGAAAATTTTCCAACTTTATCTTCCAACTCTTCCATCAAACTTTTTCCTATCATCACAGTTCTTAAAAATTTCAAGAATTCTTGATCTCTTGATGCTTTTTCAAAAATAACAGCATCTTATTATTGTCCCATAGGTGCAAAATGTTCTCTTGCTTCTCTGAGAAAATTAATAATAGTTTTTTTTCCCTTCTGTTATTTTCTAGTTTCTAGTTCCATCAGGTTATTTCTTCTATTTATTTGCTTTGGTACATATCTTTCCTCAGAATTCTGGTGGACCCTTCAGTTCAGTTCAGTCGCTCAGTTGTGTCCGACTCTTTGCAACCCCGTGAATCGCAGCACACCAGGCCTCCCTGTCCATCACCATCTCCCGGAGTTCACCCAGACTCACGTCCATCGAGTCCATGATGCCATCCAGCCATCTCATCCTGGGTTGTCCCCTTCTCCCCCTGCCCCCAATCTCTCCCAGCATCAGAGTCTTTTCCAATGAGTCAACTCTTCACATGAGGTATCCAAAGTACAGGAGCTTCAGTTTTAGCATCATTCCTTCCAAAGAAATCCCAGGGTTGATCTCCTTCAGAATGGACTGGTTGGATCTCCTTGCAGTCCAAGGGACTCTCAAGAGTCTTTTCCAACACCACAGTTCAAACGCATCAATTCTTCAGTGCTCAGCCTTCTTCACAGTCCAACTCTCACATCCATACATGACCACAGGAAAAACCATAGCCTTGACTAGACGGACCTTAGTCAGCAAAGTAATGTCTCTGCTTTTGAATATACTGTCTAGGTTGGTCATAACTCTTCTTCCAAGGAGTAAGCGTCTTTTAATTTCATGGCTGCAATCACCATCTGCAGTGATTTTGGAGCCCAGAAAAATAAAGTCAGCCACTATTTCCCCTGTTTCCCCATCTATTTCCAATGAAGTGATGGGACCAGATGCCATGATCTTCGTTTTCTGAATGTTGAGCTTTAAACCAACTTTTTCACTCTCCTCTTTCACTTTCATCAAGAGGCTTTTTAGTTCCTCTTCACTTTCTGCCATAAGGGTGGTGTCATCTGCATATCTGAGGTGATTGATATTTCTCCTGGCAATCTTGATTCCAGCTTGTGTTTCTTCCAGTCCAGCGTTTCTCATGATGTACTCTGGATAGAAGTTAAATAAGCAGGGTGATAGTACACAGCCTTGACGTGCTCCTTTTCCTGTTTGGAACCAGTCTGTTGTTCCATGTCCAGTTCTAACTGTTGCTTCCTGACCTGCATACAGATTTCTCAAGAGGCAGGTCAGGTGGTCTGTATTCCCATCTCTTTCAGAATTTTCGACAGTTTATTGTGATCCACACAGTCGAAGGCTTTGGGGTAGTCAATAAAGCAGAAGTAGATGTAATTTTTCTGGAACTCTCTTGCTTTTTCCATGATCCAGCGGATGTTGGCAATTTGATCTCTGGTTCCTCTGCCTTTTCTAAAACCAGCTTGAACATCAGGGAGTTCACATATTGCTGAAGTCTGGCTTGGAGAATTTTGAGTATTACTTTACTAGCATGTGAGATGATTGCAACTGTTCGGTAGTTTGAGCATTCTTTTAGCAGTCCAGTTCTATTTAAGAGGTAGCTTGCAAAACCTAATTGGTATTATGAACCTGATATACCAGTAGATGGACCCATTTTAAAGTGATTTTATATGACAGACAATTGCAATCAGGATGCCTGATATGTCCTCTGTGGTTTGGTCTTTCCATGACGGTTTTCTCAGAGAGTAATTTCCTTTAATCTTGTTTTTTTTTTTTTTTTCTTTCCCAATTCCTATTAGCTTTTCCAAGAATCTAAAATATCCTTTACAGATGTTAGTAACTTTATAATTGGTAGCTTTCCACCTTGCAGACAGTAAGGTTTCAGCTTTATTCACTCTACTAACTCAGTTACTATTTATTGAACTCTTTTCTGCCTCCCCAAATGTTGCTGATAATTGTAATGTTCACCTCAATCCATGTTCTGCCGGGAGCCAGCACGGGAGATCCCACCCATGGCAAAGGTCATGAGGAAGAGGCCTGATGGGCAAAGGCAAGATCAGGCCTCGAGGGACCCCCCTGAATCCTCTCGAGCATCTACCCCCAAACCAGAATCTGTCTGTTTTACTATATCATGCCTCTCACCAACACCTCTGATGTTAATGGGGGGCTATCCTCAACCACCTTCCTCTAAAGTTTGTGAACAATGTCCTTTGATTTAACCACATTAGA
The DNA here is from genome assembly GCF_016772045.2 of Ovis aries. Classification (NCBI taxonomy): domain Eukaryota; kingdom Metazoa; phylum Chordata; class Mammalia; order Artiodactyla; family Bovidae; genus Ovis; species Ovis aries. The sequence goes on from NC_056073.1 coordinate 30,144,712, forward strand.
TCTTGAGTTAATAAATTCCTCCCATGCTATAGCCCACTTCACTTTTACCCTATAGGAATGCAACCTTATCTAGTGCTTTCGGAGGGTGGCGCCTGATTTTAGAAAAATCACCTTTGGAGAAAATGAGTTTTCTGGCTGACTAATCATTATCAGAAAGGGTCATAAGATGTTACCAGGCCCCCTGGCCAGAAGATGATGTAAATCACCCAAGATCTTTGTATATTGGAAGGGAGAACGCCGGGTCCCGATAAGGGTCAGGACTGCTGACCCTGCATGACTATGCGTCTTCCATTATTTTCAATGTACAACTCAAGGTATATAAGCTTTCCTGAAAAATAAAGTTTGGGCTTCGCTTACTGAAGCTTGGTCTCCCCATGTCTTTCTTTGTTTCTTTCTTTATCTTCTTTTCAGGCTGACTCCCTGGGGCGTAGAGGCCCTCTGAGTTCACTATCCTGCCCAGGCTTCTAAGACCGATGCAAGAGGGAGCCCAAGGCAGGGCACCATCTGCTATTCAAGTGGGCCCCTGTGGCCTACATGAACAGAGCAAGTCTCTTGTCTGAGGCTTTATTGGCTTTCTGCGTAAACCAAGGAGTATCAGCCTCTTTCTCTCCTATATTTTCCTAACTGCTATATTCCTTCTTTATTTCTTTCTATATCTCTAAATAAATTATTTGTCTAGGTCACTGACACCATCCCCCTGAGGATACCCTGGATCCATAGTTATCTATGGGAGTTGTCTATGGGAATAATTTACCCAGCCAGCATCTATACCTGCATCTCAATTTGCATAACAATCTGCATAACAGTTTGCATCTCAAGGTGGCTGAGTGATTAGTCACAACAAACAGATTATGAATGCCAAAGTAACATGTACTCCTAGACTTTAAAGAAGTGTGGACTTTCTCAAGCCTTACAAGATAGCAGATCCTTAAGATAGAAGAAGCCTGGGTCCCTGAATCACCACAAGGGCAAAAATGGGCTCCCCTTTCTTTGCTGACTCAAGAGTGAGTCTACAATGGACTCTTACATGAGTAAGAACTAAATCTCAACTGCATCAAGATACTGAAATCTGGGGAGGTAAACTATGTTTCTTACCATCTGTCATTTGCTTTCATGCTCTTTTCATCATTGTGGGATTACTTCTTTTTAAATTATTTTTATTGTTAACTTATTAACATCATAAGAAAACAAAGATAAAGCCCTGGGTTTCACCACTGTAGCAAACATAATCCCTTTGAAAATGACCACTTGAGCTAAATGTGTGATTACAGAATAATATGAAAGCCTTGTATTTAGAGATTGTATTTCTCTTGTTCCAGCAATAAAATCACTATTTCTGCTTCTTCATTTTTAAAACTTGAGTAATGATGTCTGCTTCACATTAGAAAAACAAAGAAAAAAAAAAAAAACCACAATCGCACAACCAAGAAACCACACTAGCAACACTTCAGTGTATTTTCTCTCACCCTCAAAAATTTTACATAATTGAAGTCTTATAGCATATACGTTTTTTATCCTACTCTTTTCATTTAACATTATATCTTGTACTTTTTCCCTGAGCCATTCACAACTTCTTACAAAATATTGTCTTTAATGGTTTGGTAATATTCTTCCAGGTATATATAACCCAAGTTATATAATCATCCCTCTTTCCATTGTTGGAAATGTTTATTTTATTGTTATAACTAAAAGTATCATATATGTCTTTGCACATAAATGATTTCCTTTAGTTTGAATTACCTCCCTAGGAGAGTTTTCTCCAAAATTAGTTTACTATATGAAAGGGAGTAACTACAGATGGATCAAAAATTTCGTTCTAGTTTTACAGAAAAGCCTGAATGAACATTTTGGCCAACCCAAAATTTGTACGAGGCTCTCTGGTGGAATTTGGAAGTGCAAAAGTGGCAAGAAGGATTTTGTTTCAAGCATAAACAGAAAGGAGCAATGCTTCATAGGGCTGTCTTAACAAATTACCATTAAAGTGGGTGGCTTAAGACAGCAGTAATTTATTCTTTCCCTGTTCCAGAGGCCAGAAATCTAAATTAAAGGTGTGTGTAAAGTGGTTCTAGAAGGTCTAAAGGAGAATCTGTTTCGTGGCTCTCTCCTAGCTTCTGGTGGTTGCTGAAAATCCCTGTAGTTCCTTGGTTTGCAACTGCATTATTCCAGTCTGCGCCTCCCTCTCACATGGCCTTTGTACCTGTGTGTCTATTTTTATGTGTGTTTCAAATCTTCCTCTCCTTATAAGGACTCTATCATTGGATTCAGGGCCTTAATCCAGTATGACCTCATTTTAACTTGATATTCTTGGCAACGACTATACTCAAAGTCATATTCACAGGTACCTCAGCTTAGGATTTCAACATTTCTTATTGGGTGACACAGTTCAACCCACCACAGGAAGAACTGTCTCTTTGCCTGCCCTAAAGCACAAGATATGGGAGAGCTTTAGTTATGAGAGTTTGAGGGCCTCAGCCATGAAAGGCATTCTCCTTTTGTATCTGAAAGTCTGTCTAAATCTACTTGATGGTGCTTTTGGCAAAGTACTTCAACCCTCAGAAGTCAATCCTTTAGTCCTAAATTCCTCATTTAAAAAAAAAAAGGAAAAAGAATCCAGTTCTACGGGGTTTCATTGAGTTGTCTCTAAATCCACAACCCTATTAATACAGTTAGTCTGGCATTACACACATGGTCGTGTGGGTTATTTTATTTTATTTGGTTTGTTTTTCTATACCGTGAATGTCCTCAAGCTGTTATATAAGCAGTTTCTCCCTAAGGCTCCTGGGCTATGGGCTTTCCTCTCAGGGAAGAAGAAAAGGAGTGAGGAATTGAAGATTTTCCCAGCATGAGGGTTGAAGATCTTCCCAGCATCTTTTTCTTCAGCTCCTGGACCTTCCCCATTCTCTCACGCCGCACTCTGGCTCAAATCGGGTTTCAAATACTTCTCTGAAGACAGGGAAAGGTCAATGCAGTTGAAGGTTATCGGAGCTACTTCTGTTTTAGAGTTTAACGCTGGAAGCAAACGCGACTGACTGCACGCTTTCAGATTTCTCCAAATTTCTTCCAACCCGTTTCCAGTCCCACTGGCACTTGCAGGTGTGAGACTACTAGGGTCACCCTTAGTTCTAGGGCATAGAAAATTCGGATCCCTTGTCTCAGAATGATTCTTTGAATTCCATCTTCCTCCACTGAATTTCTACTTGCCATGGATGACTTATTTCACCTGAACGTGAGAAGTCTCAAATGGGCTTAGGAAATTCTTTGTTACCACGGCCGTTATACACCAAAACAACTTTCACTATGCTTTGGTGCCTAGTGATTAAATGGCATATCACTCGCTGTACCTTCAAACTTGTTAACAATAAGACGGTTCCACCAGGTAGTCGTGGCCGAGTGGTTAAGGCGATGGACTTGAAATCCATTGGGGTTTCCCCGCGCAGGTTCGAATCCTGCCGACTACGGTTTTATCCGTTCAAAGACGGTAACCGAAGACTCTCACATCAATGATACAATCAACTGAAACCGCACTGCAGTCACTCAAGTCAGGTCGAACAACCTGCCAATTCCAGGGACTATAGTGTCTGAAACATTGACATCAGTATGAAATGCAGCACTAACTCTACTGCTGTGTGAAGATAATATTAATCCTGATTTGAGGAAGATGACTTACTTTTCGTTATTTACTGATCATGTCAACTTGGGTCCTCAGCATCAAACTCAGATTCCATCCTCTTCTAGGGTGGAGGTGATTTCACAGCTGCTATCTGTTCTAGGGAACTCAAGATTTATAAAAATAGTATAGTCTCTAATAGCTACGATTTTTGAACAGGCACTGAATTGGCATTACATGGATTATCTCACTTAATCATCAGTTTAACCCAATCAGGTAGATAATATTAGCACCATTTTAAAGATGAAGAAACAGGTTGACTTGCACAATAATGCACTGTAAAATGGTATCAGAACCATTAGCATCCTTTTAAAAATTTTTGTTGGAGTATAGCTGATTTACAATGTTGTGTTAGTTTCTGCTGTACAGCAAAAGTGATTCCATTATATATATATACATTTATCCATTCTTTTTAAGATTCTTTTCCCATATAGGTCATTACAGAGTATGGAGTAGTTTCTTATACTACATAGTAGTGTATGTATGTCAATCTCAATTTCCCAATTTACCCACCCCCACCCCAGGAATCTGGTAACCACAAGTTTGTTTCTTACATTTGTGACTATATTTCTGTTTTTTAAATTAGTTTACATCATGTAGTATTGTGAAGTAATATTAAATATATGATATTGCTTATATGTGGGACCTAAAAAAAAAGGAAGAAATAAACTAATTTAAAAAACAGAAATAGAGTCAAAAATGTAAGAAACGTATTGCAATCTCCGTATCTATCCATGTTGCTGCAAATGGCATTGCTTATTTTTTTCATGACTGAGTATTCCATTGTATATATATATACCACCTCTTCTTCATCCAATCCTCTGTTGAAGCGCACTTATGTTGCTTCCATGCCTTAGTTATTGTAAACAGTGCTGTGAGGTGCATGCATCCTTTTGGATTATAGTTTTCTCTGGATATATGCCCAGGAATGGGATTGCTGGATTATATTGTATTTTACTTTTAGTTTTTTAAGGACCCTCAAAATACTGTTCTCCATAGTGGTTGTACCAAGTTACATTCCTCCCAACAATGTAGAAGGTTCCCCTTTTCTCCACACCCTCAACAAGCAAGCATTGATTGTAGACTTTTTGATGATGGTCATTCTCGCTGGCGTGAGGTGATACCTCATTGTACTTTTGATTTGCATTTTTCTGATAATTAGGATGTTGAGCATCTTTTCATGTGCTTTTTGGCCATCCATATGTCTTCTTTAAAGAAATGTCTATTTAGATCTGCTCATTTTTTGATTTTTTTGGTCAACTTTATTAAATGTGGATGTAAACATTTATTGGGGTTTTACAGTCAGTTCAGGAAACAAATATGAATTCAGAAACTCAGTACTTGGATTCCCATGCGGAACAAAGTGGGGAAATAAGGTCCAGGTAGGAGTAGAGACTACGTGGAAAAGTAAAAAGGAGAAAGGGGTAAGGGAGGAGGAAGTCTAGGAGATGGAAGGGATGGAGCAGGAGAGAAGCCAGCAGGGTGTCAAATACAGAAATGTCCTCATCCCTCTTGGATACTCTTATTCTGAGCTTCCTCTGTCACTGAAGCCCCTTAATCCCTTCTCTCTTGTTCTGACAAGCATCTGTGCACCATCTCCACTCTTCAAAATCAGCCCCAGGTATCAATGCATTACTAAAGTCCACCTCTTCTACAAAGACACTTGGATTGTTTCCAGTTTTGGCTATGATAAATGTTGCTGCTATGAATATTGTTATATATGTTTTTCAGTCAATACAAATAAGATTTTTTGATGGGTGGAAACACTTAAAGATGGAATTGCAGATTCACAGTAATTGTGTATGTTCAAGCTTTAGTATGTAATGCCAAAACACTTTTGTAAGTGATTGAACCAATTTACATTCCCAAGTATGAAAGAGTCCAGTTGCTTCACATCCTAAACAATGCTTGGTATTATCTGCCTTTCGATATTTTATTGTAACCGTTCAAGTAGGTAAATATTTGTGATGGTTAATGTGTCAACCTGTTGGGTCACAGTGTCCAGATATGTGGTCAACCATTAATCTGTGTTTCTGTGATGCTCTTTGAGTATGTTTTGAAAGAGATTGATATTTAAATTAGTGGACTCAATAAAGCAGATTGCCCTCCATAGTATGAGTGGGCCTCATCCAACTGCAAAAATACAGTGAAATACTGGCTTCCCTTCTAAGAGGGAATTGTGCTGAAAGCCTTCAGACTTGGACCAGTAGCATCAGCTCTTCCTGGGTCATGGACTTGCTGCCCACTCTGCAGATTTTTGACTTGCCAGCCTCCGTTATCACAGGAGGCAATTCCTCAGAATAAATCTCCTTCACACATCCTATTCATTTGTTTCTCTGGTAAACTCTAACAAATCATGTCTGTGATCACTTTTGTCATGTTCCTCCACACAATTTATATGTATCCAGGGGCACTAGTTTGGAGTTGCCTAGGCAGCCAGTTCAGTTGAAGCACACACGAGCCCCCAGCTGTGTCATGTCCCTATCAGCATTTCAGAGTTAGATGTCTAGCAGGATGGAGGACTTGAACACGGGCTTTTAGATCTTCTTGGCTTTTAGATCTTCCTGGCTTTTTGCCCCAGTACTTCTTTCTGGATGTAAACGGAA